>NC_060240.1:2472500-3072500 GCF_021155785.1 Neodiprion fabricii | reverse complement strand
TATACCTAACCAACCTCGGCTCCGCCTTTCGGAGGAAATCGGCTGTCAATCAGCGATAACTTAACCCCATTGAAATATTCAAAAAGAGGGAAGCCGGCAGGCTTGAATACGGGGGGGCGCGTCAAATCTCGACCGAAAAACGAGTCAACCCGTATTTTCACCCTGCGGGGACATATCAGGGTTGAAACGATGAAACACAGGCCAACTTCGGAGTACCTATACATATAATATACGGTATTCGGGAAATTCTCGCGGTAGCCATAAATCAAACTGTCCAAAGTTTCGTCCTTCTTCTGTATACGTGTGTATTATACCTATACGTATAGCTGGGTTCGAAAATCCGCAGTGCGTTCAAAATTTATCCAGAAATTTATGCCGGCGAGAATGAAAAAATGACGTGAAATTTCGTGATTCCGATAATCGTTGTTCGAGATGTAAGTGCGGACTTTTTTTTCACCCGTCTCTGATTAACCAGTGAGAAAATTGACCGCCTTTTGAGATCGGTTCAGGCTCACGAGAAACCGATGCGACTCTGCGCGGCCTGGCGGCGAGCGGTGGTACTAAACGAGAAAGTGGCGAAGGTGCGAGATCAAAGCACGAAGAGGGTATAAAATTGCTTTCCAGGTTGAAGATAAGCTGCTTACGCGCGTTCAGAGGGTCGGGAGTAATCCATTCTCTAATTCTTTGCTTTGACTGCTTTGAACTCGGCGGGTTGCTTGCTCTCTGCTCTTAAACGCGCGCCATGCAGCGCAAAGATGCCAGAAATAATAATCTTCCTCTTGCCTCAGCTTTATACACACACACACACGTGAATACACAAATTCAAACATACATACGTACACAGATAAACGCGCGGCGCATACTTTAATCGTAATTGAATTATTATTTTAAGGCTGGTATCGCCGTAACACCGGCCGCTTCTATTTACAGAGGTTGCAGGTTAACCTCGAAACTCCACCAGGGGCCAGAATTCGAATTTAAAGTAAGCACAATGGCAAAAGTAAAGTAGATACGGCAGCCCGGATACCTACGCCTGTGAATCACGCTAATAGAACACATTTGTATCAATATATTCGGTACCGCACACGTTCGAAACCCTCGCAATATCATTCCTTCCCAGTTTCCCTTTAACATTGATGAGCCAGAGATCTTCTATCCTTATTACGCTTGTATCGCATTCCTTGAAATGCGATTCGGTCCAATTGCGATACACTTTTCTTTCTTTTTTTTTTTTTTTTTTTTTTTGGTGGGGGATGTTTGAATTAGCCGGACACGCGGCCGTATAAGGGAAGATTTATCGCCGTTATAGAGCAATTATTCCTCGTCCCGTGGGAATAACGGATGTCGCACCCGTCGCGTTTTTCACTACTGCTGCGGGGCGAGCTCCTCGGTGTGATCAAACATATTTACAAGGATGAGATGTCGCGCGGCTTATAGGATTGGCGGATTTCGAAGATGATATAAAAAAAAAAAAAACACTTCGCACACTCTTCAGTCGGAACAATGAGCGAGACGCGTTTTATCGGCTTCTTCACCGAATCGGCATCATTTGACAAGGATAAAGGAAGAAAGAAAAATTAATTGAAAAAAAAAATATGCGACAAACGTGATTTAAAACATTTTTCACGTCATGCAGTTTTTGTTTTTCTTTTTCTTTTTTTTTTTTTAACTATGTTTTCATCACCGATCTCAATAGGAAATTTAAAAACTTCTCATCTTTCGTACTCGCGGAGTCAATTTTATCACACCTTGTGTACGGTCATATTTCCTTAAGATATTACTGGACGGATAGTAACAAAACCAAAAGTGAGTCTGGCTGAGAATATTGAACACTTCGCGATGAGATAAATAATTTGAAAAAAAATCAATCGTAACCAGGCTTATAAGATGATTCGTTTTTAGTAATAATAATGTGAAAAGGTTGTTAGTCAATTGTGTAAACAATAATTTGTGTAACCAATCTATGGTTCAATTTGTTTAATATCATATAAAATGAATTGGTTGATTTTTCTGTAAAACCTATGCATTTTTTTTTTTTTGAATTTTCGGCGATTTTGAATATTTTCGTTTTTCAAAATTTTCTAGCGCTCAATTTATGAAAGTGTTCGTTCCATGCCTCTAAAGCTTCTTCGGTGTAATGTAAAACCATTTACGAAGACTTATCCGATTATCAAAATTTTATAAATTCTTAAAACTGGATTTTTCAGAATCACCAAAAATTCCAACAAAATTCATGGCTATTCAGAAAAATCATTGAATTCATTTTGTATGAAACGAACAAATATTTCACCGGAGATTTGTTACACATATTTTTTTTCAAACGATTTATTAACAACTTTTGTTGGATCATTGTTATTAAAAACGAATGATCTTATCAACTCGGTTACGATTAATTTTTTTTGCAGATTATTCATCTCATGGCGAAGTGTTTAATATTGTGACCGAGTTTCTCTAATACCTCAAGTATCAAAGTTATCAATCATCGTGCATAGACATCGAGTGTAAGATAAAGTGCTAAAAGTTTAATTTGTTAATAATAGAAAAAAAAAAAAAAATAAAGAGAACAAAAATGACCAGGACACGTCTCGGGACTCACCTCTTCGCCCTTCGCGTCCCTGTAACGAACCCATTTTCCAAGTCGGGGACGCCAGTACTCGAGCAGATACGCTTCCGCGTATTCGACGCCGACTCCGTTTCCAAATCGGCCCTGAGTTCCGGTCGCCGTGATCAGATGGACGGTGTGCAAATCGACTTGAAGCCACTCCCGAGGCTCCGTCGTTATCTGCTCCTTGGGACACCAGGCGCCGCCCTGATTCTCAGTCCGCAACCTGCAAACGAACAAAAATCCCAATCCGCATATTCAATAAAGACATGTAGCAAGAAAAAATTTTTTTTTTTTAAATTTTAGAGTCTTATATGTACATATATATATACCGGGGCAATCTCTTGAAACTTGAAAATCAACTGCGCATGCGCGAGTTTTATCGGCTGTTCGTGCAGGCTTGCCATCCCGAGTTTTCAGCTGTCAAACTGTTTCTGCCGGCAATGTAGTTGATACGAAGTTTCGAGGTTAGAATCTCAAATAATTGAAGTAGTGACTCGGAAAGGTTTCGGAAGCATTTGTTATTGGGTCGGAAAGTTGATTCTTCGAAGAACGGTTGAAATTTAATGCTTAGGCTCTTTGAAACTTCAAACGTAGACATTTTGCGTAAGTTGGCCCGCCTGCATCTCAGACAAGAATATCGCTGCGGGAAGATTTCGCCGACCAATGAGATTTAATTATTTGGCGCATGCGCGGTTGATTTTCAACTTTAAGGAGATTGTTCCGGTACATATTGTCGATTAGACAGCGATCTCACTTCTGACACCAGTATTGAGTAAGAAGTCACATAGCAAAGATGAAGTTTTAGGAAAAGAATACATTGATCGAGTATAAGATCTTGTGTGAACGGCTCGAGATTGATTTTTTTTTCACTGTTTGCTGAGCGACCGTGCATGAATTGAAAAATGGTCAACCCTTTGAGTCACACATTATTGTGCTGAGTCAATTATTATAACTAGATGGTATTCGATGGTTTTTGGGATAGTTAATTACGAATCCGATATCAGATTTTGAAACTTTAAGACGGTGGATCTAATATGGCGGACGAAAATTTTTTATTTCATCGAATGCGGTGAAAAAACTCTATGCAGAGGTTTTCGGGCTTGCTGATTGGATTCGCTATACTAAATTTTCAAAATCTGATTTCAGATTCGTAATCATTGATCCCAAAAACCGTTGGACTGCGTTTTTTCACCGGATTCGATCGAATTTAAAATTTTTTACCACCTTATTGGATCCGCCATCTTGAATTTTTAAAATCCATCAATGATCATAATTTTTTTCAATCAATTTGCTTCTAACAACAACAACTTACATTATATAGCAACAATTACTCTCGAGTATTGAAAACCTCATCAGAAATAACAAAAACCGCAAAGAAATATGTTTTCAAAGTTTCTGAATATACAAAAAATGGATATAAAATAGGTGGTAAGAATACTTAGCACTATGACTCAAAGGGTTAAACAGCTGATAAGGGATAAAGGTTTTTGAAATCGGGTAAAAAAAAGAGCCGTAAAAAGTCAAAGACTCGGTAAAAGCGATTCGAGAGTGCTAGAACGAAGCTTGAATGCATATTTCCACGGTATTTCTGACCGAGTGTGGAAACCGTTGCACGCCAAATGACGGTATGGATTTTCTGGATTTATACCGCGTGGTCAGCATCGTCGGGCAAAAGTTTTGGATTTCAGGGATTTAGCCTGAAGCTGAAAGCACTCGGGTTTTAATCTCGGGAGGGGGATTCCAGTGAATAAAAGATGAGGTGGAGAAGGTGGGAAAAAGAGGCAGCTTCTTAATTGCGGGGTGCCGGTTCAGCATCGTCCGTGTCGACGTGAAATTTCGTCGACGACGAATATCGAGGGTTATGCCTTATACCTGGTATAATAAAGAATATATACGCCGAGATGAACAAGTAGGACGTTGCTTCGCGATAATGAAGAGAGGATCGTTTTTCAAAAAGACGGAAATCTCGCGGGCATATCCATTTTTTCTCCCCTACTTTTCCTCACGCTTTAACTCAGTTTATTTGCAACTTAAAATGATTTTTCTTACTTTATTTGACTGTTGAAATATGGAAGAAACGAATTCTGATATTGTAGTATTATTTTTCGATTTTACATTCCCCGTGTTTTGGATTTAGAAATTATTAAATTCGAACTTCAAATTCGTGATCAGTGACCTCAAAAATTCCCTCAGTTAACAAAATTCAGGTCAAAATATTCGGTTGAAAAATACAGTCAAAGTTATCTGTACCGGTGTAAATTCAATATTTGAAACGGTAATATAATTGCTATGTAAAATTTAGGGTGGTCTAAACTTGCGGGTCGGAAAAATTTTCATCAGGATCGGTTCTAAATAACAAAAAAAAAAAAAAATCTGTGTAAAGTTTCAAACCTCTGCGTGAAAACTGGACTTCGGTATAAATTAAGGTAGCGATATGAAACTTGGCAGACTTATTGCTTATAAGGGTAAGAACAAACCTTGATTTATACATAAGCTTAATAGCGTCACTTTTATTAGGCTTATATATAACAAGGTAACAATAATTACAAAATTTTTAAATTTTCAGGCTTAGTTCATATCATTACAACAAAAAACGCTGTCAACTTTCACTTCAGTCCCTAAATTTATACCAAAGTAACATAAAAAACGAAACAACTGTTTATTAAAACTACAAGTATTTCACACTTAAAACTTTCAGAGCTTAGAGATACAGATTTTATATAGTGATACAGATTTTTTTTCAATGATTCGAAACAAATCCCAACGAAAATTTTTCCGACCCCCAAACCAAGGACCACCCCCATCAACGCAGACACTATTTTTTTAACCCCCATAATAATTTCCACCCTTGAATTTTTCTCTTCACTCTCTTTTATTTCCAACTTTGTATTACTGACGTATGTAAGGTTTGAATATTCGATAGACTTGCACCCCAGTAACGTATCTCAACTTCACCTCGTTTCAACCCCTTACCTAAAGTCTAACCCCTCGGCTAGCCGGCAGAGACAAATAGAAACTCACGTCGCTACTCAACGTCTGAAAACTATAACCGGTTGGGTTGTGTACTCGGAATGACGAAGTTTACGCCAAAGTTTACGGTACGTTTATAGGTGTACAATACACGATACGCCTAAGTATATGTATATATATATATATATATACATATATATGCAACGTATATGCACACAAACGCGAAAGTGTCAGGCGAGTAATTAATTATCTTTCCCTCTGACATATTTCGCGCGAATCGCATGCAAACTATTCAAGCCTAACAAAACATCCAAGTTCAACGGTTATTACAGATGCGCGACAAAAGCTTGACGAATATTTATGTAATAACGAAATGACGTTGATGCATGAAAGTTAAAAAACGACAAGAACGAGAATATAATTCGAAAAGACGTGTATATTCTCCTCTCGTCGAACGAATATACACATATAAATGAAAATTCAAGTTTATATACATATATATATGGGATTATAAAATAGCAAAAAAAAAAATACTCTACAACAATATGATGAAATTATTTTTCCACCACGAGGTAATATTTTATCGTTTGTTCAATACCGCGTTATATGTATAGTAACCGTATATTTATAGTACATGGGATATTATATATACATCCTTATACGTATATACAATACGTCGAACTGATCCGGGTTGGGGTTATAAAAGGAGAGGCGACGTGGTGAGCCCATTGTGCGTCTAAAAGTGGGTGTAATAAAGCGAAATTTTTATCATCAAGCACAGCATTGATTTCCCGGTTGCGTATATAGGTATATAAATACATATATATATAACGCACGTACCTTGCAAGGGTGAGATCGACACCTGCGGTGCGTTTCTCAGGGGGAGGGGAGGGGGGGGGGGGGGGTGGTGGTGGATGATAATAAAAGATTCTTGCGATAATCAATCCTATCTCTTAAACCCTGGAACGTAAAACGGGTGTGGTGAAAAAACACCACGCGCGAATTTAAATTTCCCGCCGCAAGAGAACACCTTACGTTTTTTGGGACCCGAGGAAACCGAGCGTTATTCAATTTTTTTTTTTAAACTTGGGCGAAAAGATTTCTTATCCGACGTGCGATTCTTTGTTAAAAAACGAAGAAACGGAACCTAACGATATGACGTGATCGATAGATGGAATTTACGAGGTTGGGGTTTACCCCCCCCCCCCCTCCCCCCGGTTAATGGGTATGGTGAAAAAAAACACCCATACATGCATGCACTAGGAAAAAAAATTTACGGTTAAAATTTGACGGTGTGAAAGATTTTTTTGGGGATCAATTCCAAGATTTAGCATCAGATATTACAAGTGTAATATCATAGAAGTCAACGATGAAACATTTTCTACGTTGCGTGATAATAATCGTTGTAATAATATTGAACGCGGTTTATAAATTCGACGCAATTGAAATTACAAGAACACCCAAAAAAAAAAAAAATCAATAAAAAATTGTCCACGTTACATTTTCCGGTTATTACAACCTCAAATCTATACCTTTGCATTATAGTCGGTGAAATTCATTCTTAGAAAATAAACATCAAAATGAACGTAACCGCGGTTTGTTACTTAATAACAGCAAAAAAACAGCAAAAAAAAAAAAAAAATAACGAGGCAAAAAATAGCACATATTACAATTTCCGGCTATTCCTCGAAACTCTACTCAATTGATTACAATTATGCAAGGAATAAAATCCTTACCCTTACGTTATATGTGACAAAAAAATTCGTTCTTACAAAATTAACATTACAGCTAATACAGCTAAAATAGCTAAGATACAAGCTGTAAAGTAACGAGGATGAGAGAACGGTGAAGAAACTGAAAACAACAATGACTCGGAATGTCTTTAATCCGGCGGATTGCTGCAGGTACCGACGGTGTGTATTAAATTATACCGCGAAGCGCGTGCCGCGGCACCGAGGGTTCGGGGGGCCCAGAGCTCATCAGAGTTAGGGGCCCATTGAGCCGACCATTGTCTGCGGTAATGGAATGTATTAATATCGGAGCGGCCCGGCTCGGGTCTGCGAGTCCCGAGGGACCAGGCTCTCCCCCTCTTGCATCGCGAAACGAGCGGGTCCAGCAGGAGCACGAGTCTGGTCCGGGACTCGACGGGGTTTCCCGTCAATGTACGATGTAACGATAAGCGTGAAATCGGGCGAATTAGATAACAAATGAAAGAAATAACAAGCCGGAAGGCAACTTTTTCCCGATAGACTGAGAGAAATTTTCAGTTCCGGTTACCGCTTGGTCCGTAATTGTTTTCACTTTTTACCGCAATCCAAAAATATTCTTTCGCGATGATCTCGAAAACGGTCGAATGAAAAATCCGAAACCGACAGGATTTGGCAGACGAATGAAAATGTTGAACGTTGAAAATTGATTTATTTCCGGTAGAACCGGAAGGTCCAATTAAATCGGACATGGCAATTTTTCATCCCCGTCATTTCGTTGTTAAATCATGTAAGTTTTAGATTTTTTCATCTAGCCGTTTCAGAGAACGTCGCTGAAGTTTCTGGGACAGACCGACGGACCGACATTTTTTCTAAAAATCTATTTTTGGGATTCTAGAGTTTCGAAAACGCAAAGATTCGTTGATATTCGAGAAAGTGATTTGAGACGGAAGGTAAAAAAAAGTAAACAAAAATATAGCTGCATCTCCCTATTTTTCATAATGCTCAAACAATTTTCGGCGTGGATCGTCAATTTTTTTTTTCTCCCTCATAAGTTTTGTAAAAAATTTATTTTCAAATGTTGAAGATACGATGTTGCGAATATAATCAAATCAAAAAAAAAAACAGAGAACGAGTGATGAATTTTTTTCACGAAGATTTTTTTGTACAAGTATATACACTAATAAAAGAAATGAAAAAAAAAAATATAGTTAAAAATTGTTCGAGTACAATTCCAAACTGCAGCTTATAATATGTATACCTATTGTGGGTGTTTAATTTCGTAACTTTTCTTCAACGATTAGGTATACCTGTATTATAAAATATTTTTTGACGCAGAGAAGAAGAGAAGAAAAAATGAAAAGAAATGAAAAACAAGTGAAAAAAAAAGGCAAAAACTTTGGACGAGGACGAAACTCACCTAGCCTGATGGGGACCGACGTTTCCGCTGTCGAAACTTGAGCTTGCGGTGATATCGGCGTCCGGAATGGCCCCCGATTCCATGCCAAGAGGGGCGATACATTGGGCTGAAAATTTCAAGCGAGAAGATGAGGCGTTAGGAGACGATCGTAACGGCAATAATTATGTAAAAGGGATGAAAAGGGTGTGTAAACGAGCAAACGAAGGTGCGCCATGGAAAGATAAACTCCCGCGGGTAGAGCGGAAAGGAAATGAAAGGAAAGGGAAGGAAAGGAAAGCACGGAGAGAGCTTTTCCACCTCGGTATCACCGGACCCGTATAACAATTATTTCGTAGCAGATAAACCCGGGGTTAAAAGCTGTGAAGGACAAGCGATACGATTTCGATTAACATGGCTGTTTGGTCGAAAATAAATACTGTTTATTAATTTTATGGGGCGGGGTTGAAATTACTGATCTGAAAAGTTCCGAAAGCGCGCAAATCCCGAATTTTTTTTTATGGCGAAACTTGAAGTGGAGAAATCAAACTTTCGCGAAACGTCAAAGTTTTGAATAGGTCGAAACACAACGTTCAAAGCTCCGAAAGGACAAAATGCCAGAAAGGCGTAACTCGGAAAAGTCAAAGTTCCGAAAGTGCGAAAATGAGAAAATTTAAAAGTCTGGAACATTGAAATTTCGAATGATGGAAGATTTTCAGTTATGTGAATATCTGGCTTCGTGAAATTTGACCATATTGATGTTTCTTTGTTTTTGATTTTCGATATTCTTACGTTCGGAATTCTGGTCATTCTGATTTTCGGTTTTTCTCATTTTTTATACCTACTCGTTGAGTAAACTACGATGCCTGAGTATATATTTTAATATTTTTAATTTCACACTGTCGAAAGTTTATTTTTCGTAATTTTGCTCCATCAGAGCTTTACTTTTCGGAAATTTTTTCTATCGTAACTTGAATTTTCGGAATCTTGCATTTCGGAACTTTGAACCGTCGGCTTCCCGACCATTCGAAACTTCTTTGTTCCGTAAAAGTCTGATTTCTTTACTTCAAGTTTTGCCAGCAAATAATTCCGAATTATGCGCTTTCGGAACTTTTCAAATTCGTAACTTCGACCTGGCCCCAATTTTATTCACATGTAGAATACTCACAGTCGAATATTGAATATTTGTAAAATTATTATGTTCGCAATCGATACCTAAAGTTATATTTATAATAATAAAAAAAGAGACCAGATACCAGAGTTATAAAGAAAAGCTGGAACATGATGGATAATTAATTTCAAATCGCTTAAAAATTGGAAAATATTTTTTTTTTTTTTTTTTAATCGTATTTAGTATTTTTGTACAATTTTTCGAATAAATTTTTGCTGCTAGTTGTTACGATAATTTCATAAATATTCAACGTACGACCATCTCGCAAGAAAATTAATAACAAGTATCGATTTTCAGCCAACCAACCTCTTCAAGCTTTTAAATTTCTGCTTTATCGCGTCTCTTTCCCCGCTTGCAGGCCTCCGCAGATGCGAACTGGAAACACGAACCGAAAGTTATCAGGCTTTTACCTCGCGGCGAAGTTTTAACAATATTTAAGGGAAATATATTTATATTACAACCCGGCAAATTTTCATCACGTATACGTATACGTATATACGTAGGTATAAATATGTAATGCATAAATTTCACGTGTAATTATAATGTGACGAGTAGCGAGATTGAGGATCAGACAAATATAATATTATACGCTTGGATTCTACTGGGAAATTTTCATAATCTGTTTAATGTTCCCGTTTATTTTTCTTAGCCACTTTTCTCGCTATCTCGAACCAGTCCATTTTTTCTTTTCCTTTTTTTTTTTTCCGGGGACGAATTTTTACTCGCTTCGAATAATCACATCCCAACACTTATCGCATGATATGTAAGTGCCAAATTTCCAATGAAATCGCAAGCTTTAATCTTCCCATTTACAATTGGACGCAACGATTCTGGCAAGAAATTTGTATAAAAAGCAAACAAAATCATTGGGCAAAAAAAAAAAAATGTACCCGCATAAACATTCAAAAACTTACAGGGTTTTTGATTTTTAAACTCCTTTAAACAAGGAACCTCTTTCTCTGAACATTTTTCAGGTGAGATAGTAAAAAAAAAAAAATCAAAAAACTCATCATAACCGTATGAAAAGATTTAATAGAAATCAATTCTCACGTTTCAAGTGATTTAGAGCCTGTAGATTATTATTAAATACTGAGGTGAATTCTTGTTGTTGTTGTTGTTGCAGAGAGATGAGCTGATCGTGTATATTCGGTGATGTAATATATATATAACAGACAGAGTAAAGTATAAATTAGATGGTTAGATCAATCTTTGGCGATATTTTTGCTCAAACAAAAGCTCGTAAATTCGAAAAGGCATTTAGCGGTGAATTGTTTTGCAATAGTTGTTAACGGGAGTTGCACTAAGCCGTTAGTAGACGATAGTAGATATCGAAGCTATCGTTCGACTTCCGGTGACCGGTGGACAGTCGCGGTACGATCAGAGAAACTTTGGTAATAAACATCGGGGAATGTTCGATATCCGTTTTCGAGATAAGCTTCAACAGCCTCGAAGATATGATATTTATGCAAGCTCCGTTACAACATCGGCCGAGGATAGGAATATAAATGTTTGTAGAATATCCCGAACACACATCGATATTCGCGAAGTCGACGTCTTTTGATTGTAAATCGAACCGCGCTGCGGAAAGCTTAGAAAAGCTCTCAACGCACGTGGCACAAACACCGGTGCACTGGTGGCTGAGAATCGCAGAAACGCGAGGAGAAATAAATAGTTGGTGGAAAGTGTCTGCGTTTGTTTTATTTTAATTTGTTTATTCATACTCACAGAGGTCAACGCCGTGAGCGACGGTTACGAGGCTGCCCAGGACGACCGGGAATATAAGGATGAGGGCAGGTGACGCACCTCCGGAGGAAATCCTCCGGGCACCCCTCATCGCAGACGGCTAGGCCCGATGGTTCACCGTTCGACCTCCGTCATTTCCGCGCCGATCTGGAAGTGGAGATGATTGGATAGTTACCAGAACGATAGTCATGGTAGTAGACTTTATTTTTGTACTTTATAAGGTGTAGTTCTTGTTGCAGTTACTGTACGGTTTCCTTGAGAGTGAAAAGTTGAGTTTTTGCTAGATTGCTCCACCTTTTGAGGTTCAGAGAATCATCTCCAATCATTTTCGGATGGACGTCTGCACGTACACTTGGGGATAATGAATCTGACAATGAGACGACTAATTTTTTACACTAGACAGTTATGTTGGCAACACAGAGAAACCCACAGCGCCACAGTCGGCCGATCGCGGAACTAACTCGATCTCAGTAAACGTAACGTAACGAATGAAAACGATATTTTAAGAATGGATCAATGGATTTGAATCAAAATTGGTAACGCGAGGTTTTTTGGGCCGCTAATCACGAAACTAAGGTCAGATTTGCAAAATTTATAATTGGCGTATTCGATAAGTTGAAAAAAAAAAACTAAAAACATTTGGATTTTGATGAAAATTGGTATTCTTCGGTTCGTTGAGTGGCTGATCACGAATCTGAAGTCAGATTGCGAAATCTAAAATAGCGATCCAATATGGTGGGAGGAAATCTAAAAATATTCCATTATAGTGGTTCAAAATTTAAAAAATCGTCATATTTTCAAGTAAAATGGTATCCGAAGGCTTTAAAATCGTCAATTACGAATCTGAATTTTTATTTCGAAATTCGAATTGGATATTATTCATTTTCTGGCTGCTGGCCAGTCTAAAAAGAATTGCAAAGAATAATCCAAATACACAATTCCGGGTACAAATTCAGAACAGTAATTACATTAAACAGTCGCTTTCATATAAAAATTTTTCTTACGATTCGAATGAAATTCAAAGCAAATTCTCTAGTATCTAACATTGTAAGTATGACGAATAAAATTTCTCACAGCGTATGTCATGAGTATAATAGAATTGTAGAAAGCGAAAGAATTTCCTCGATTCTTCCGGTCTAGCTACCAAAATTGTCAAAGTGTCTACGCACTATACACACACATATATATATAGTATGTACGTATACCAATATGCATATATATTTGGGTATTTTGAAAGTTGATATTTATGGGAAAGTAAACGTCTCGTGATTCACGTTAATGCCTGCCATAAGTAATTAAGTAATGACAGTTTCTGAGGTTTCCACGCCGGTTAACGGATGGTAGGGATCATTAATTAGAGGCACGTAGCTAATTAATAACCTCCCGTTTTTATGATTCGGTATTTTCATTATCATTATCAGCAGCAGCAGCAGCAGCAGCAGCAATTCTAGCCGACGGCCTTACGCCGTGTCACAATCTTTGATTTACCGTTTCCTCATCTCGCCAAGCAATTATAATATCAGACTACGAGGCCCCGTGTCTTTTCCTTCATTTCTATGGCAGTTACGAACAAAAGTGCTTTTCTTCAACAAATATGCTCACCGTCGAACAGAACGTCTATTAGGAAGTGGAATGCCCCCTATATGTATGGGGAATTCCATGCCAATTCGACCAGGGTCTGACCTGAACCCTCTTGGATTTGGTTCACGATTTTTTATATTGTCGTTACAACTCTTAAAGTCATTTTTGTTTTTTTTCAGATTTTCCCTAGATCCCCTGCCGCCCCCAGAGGTCCTTAAATAACGATATTTTGACAGTGAATGCAGCATTTTTAAAAATTATCAACAAAATTACATAAATTCTGCGGATAGCACCAAAAATATTCCAACCAAAATTGACGCGGGCGGACAAAACGGCAGTTCTTTTTTTTTTTTATTCATATTTAAGCTGATTAATAATTTTTTGTTAGTCGTTATTATTTTTTTTCCTCAGTTTATAGGATTCGATGTGTCTTCGCTGATACAACATCACTCTGGAAATTGTAATGAAAAATCTATGTAATGGAAAACAAAAAAATTAATAAATATCCTGTCAAAATATCATCAAAATCAGAATGATTTTTAGAGTTGGAACAACAATATAAAAAATCGTGGACGGAGTCCAAGAGGGTTCAGGTCAGACCTTAGTCGAATTGGCGTGCAATGCCCTGTATACATTCCTGCTTCGCGAACACTTCGACTAGATTTCAAAAATTTATCAGTCGACTTGAACAATTCGTCTTAAAAAAGTCTTAGTCATTTTTTTGATTCAAAGGAATCGGAAAAATAACATTTACGATAAACATCCCAAATACTTTTTCGCAGATCTGTGAAATTAGCGTTTCTGTAACGCGCGTTGGAGGAAATTTGCGCGAAAATATATTTAGAGAAATTTTTATTTCCGGTTACCGCTCAGTTCTTAACTATTTTCATTTTTTACCACAGTCGAAAAATATAGTTCTAGGTAGAAAATAAAAATTAGTTTCCTAGATTGACGTTGAAGCCTTGTTTAACTTAAAAAAGTAGAGTAAACCTCAGAAACTGATTTTGCGTTGCAATTACCAAAAAAGGATCGAGAACAATATTCAAAACGGTTTTTTTAACGATACCTGTTTTACCGAATTTTTCTAGTTACTATAACAAGTGAAATTTTTCTCATTGTAAGGGTGTCTTGGAGTAATCAGGGAGCACATCTAGATCCGGGGATCTCGATTCCTAGGAGAAGGACACTCGCAGGAGTTTCTCGTGCAGCTAGTAGCATTGAACCCGAACCTCCTCGAGTCGATGCCGTGTCGATATTCATGTTCATTTGCATGGGAATGAGTTTATGCAGATGATTTTAGGTAGGCGCAGGTATTTACGCGGTGTACATAATCTATACGCTTATATAACATCGATCGCAAGATACGAAGGTGTTTAAAGTCAACTTTTAGTGCGTAATGCACGTACTGCGTAGTACTATAAAATAAGACCGGCCAAGTCTTTTAACCAAAAGGTTACGAGCTTCGTAGATACTCGTTTATCTTCCTGCAGCGTCACTTTATTAATTAATTAAAATATATTATTAGAGATTAAACCAGAAAAGGAGAATCAGAATCTGCGGCTATATATTATAATCCGTGTATGAAAAATAACCGGGGAGACTATAATTTTTCTCTCTGTCCACCGCGGTGAGCACTTAATTCAACCTTGGTACAGGTTTCGAGGATATCATCATGATTAAAATGAATATTGCGCACCCTGAACCGCGAAGAAGAAGAAAATGAAGAAAATGAAGAAGAAGAAGAAGAAGAGAAGGAGGAGGAGGTTGGAATTAAGGGCTCAAATTAATTAGTACAACGTGGCTGATATCATTTTATCACCCTTTCTTTCACTCCGTCCTTTTTCACTTTAATTTCTTAAATTTTTTCTCTACCTCGCATTATTCGCGGTTAACCTTTCTCCTTTTTCTCTTTCGCTTCTAGGTCTCATTTCATCCCGACGATTTCGGTTTCGTAATCGTTTAATATCGCAGGCTCCTGCGGCATCGTCCGTGTTATTTCCCTACGAATGCGGTGCTCAGTGTCAACCATAATGCATGGTTGTATAATTTATCTACGGTTATACCGTATTCGGAGGCACTTAAAAATAGCCTCAAAGTATAATAATTACCTTACAGATTTTTCGAATTGAATTTTTATTCAAAGTATGTAAAATTGGTTTTACTCTCTTTCGTACGTGTGTCGGTGTTTGTGCGTGCATTTCTACAAGAATCACGCTCACAAGTGTAACGTGAAGCCTGAAAGAAGTCTATATATATTATAATAGGCACTTCGTGAAGTTCAATATAATTTTCCTGCCTCGAGATTGCCTGACTTGTAAATATTTCACCGCACGAAGTTTAATCGTTCGGGGGAAAAAAAAAAAAATTAAAGAAAAACAAAACGATAAAAAAAGACTTGAATGATAAAACATCAAAACCTAACAATGTTACAGGGTTATGAAAAAAATTCAGATATCTATATATATATATATATATATATCACCTATATTTGCTTGTTTATTATTTTATTTTTCTTCCCCCCTCCCCCTCCCCCCCTTTTTTTTATCTTCTACAATATAAACCAGAAAATTGCACCGATGAAAATTAATCAAGATTTTAATTTAGAAAAGTGTGTACAATACCTTCGGTGAGGAGAAAAAATTAAGGTAACGGAATAACTGCGACATGGGCACCATAGGCAAAATAAAACTGAGTTCTGAAGGGTATATAACTTTTATATATAGACATATATATATATATGTATACACTAAGGGGGGGAAAAATGAAACAAGTCCGTAAGATCCCTCGCGGGTTAAGCCGGGAAGGTGGTTCTAATTAAAAATTAATACTGTAACTCTGCAGTCGGGTCGCGGTTTTCTTCTCTTGCGTATAACATACGTTGTACGTATGTATTTTACGTATAAAATTTGCAAAGGTATACGTATACGTACTTAAACGTATGTACACGGTACGAAATATGTGGAGAGAAAAAGATTGAAGCGAAACGCGAGTAAAAAGAAAAAAAGAAAAAAAGAAAAAGAAAGGAAGAAGGGGGAAATTACATCGAAGAGAAGAGCGTAAAAAGCAACTACAGCGCGAAAAATAACGCATCCGAGATTTCAATCCCTCGTATTAAAAATACACATCCCCCACTGTCGCAGCGAGATGAGACGAATGTAAGAGATGGAATTATGCGTGTATAGGATAGTGAGTGAGTGAGACGGGGAGGTCGAAGCGGGTGAAGTATAGTCATCCATCGGTTACGTGCCTCAAGAGTTAAGAACCAGCGTGTACGTCAGCACAAGGAATGTTAACTTTCCTTAATTATCCGAAGATGCGAGAGGGGCTCGCATTTCGTAAATTTCCTGCATCACGAATATATACGTATATGAATATATGCCTATATATACGAGTACATACGTACATATGTGCGACGGAGCGTCGAAGCGAAGAAAGAATCAAAAAAGAAAAGAAAAAAAAAATGAAGAAGAAGGAAATTAAAAATACAAAATGAAAAAGTGGAAAACCTGAAAATTACCCGTAAGCCGAAAGTGCAGAGGGGGGGAATAAAAGAAGATTTATAAAAAGGGGGAAACCCCGCGGTGAGCTGGTGGTCCAGGTTTCTCCCGGACTGCACAATCACTCGGCGTCCCGAACCACCAAACATGATTCAAAGTCCGTCCCCTTTCTCCGTATAATACTTTATTTCCCCCTTAAGTCGGCTGAGCGATATCTTTGCTGCATCTCATCTCGTATCTGATCCTATGAGAATCGATGAGAAATGGCGAGAGGCGGTGTTCCACCGTCTGCTTGTATGCGTACATATGCCCGGCTAATAGGGGATGAGGGGTGGTTGGTTCTGTTTGTCGGATGATCCTCGGTGATCCTGAAACCGCGATTTTGAGCACGAACTCCGCAAGCACCCGGGATTCTTACCAGGACTACGATTTGGACCGAGCTTGCAGAGCAAAAGCTCACGACTCTACGTAAGAGTCTCATTGTTGTTTTCTGGACAGAGCTACTGGATCCTCGGACGCGTTGTTTCAATAATGAATCGCCGGGGATCACGATTTGTGGCTATAAATTGGTAACCGTACAAGCGTCTGCATCACGGCACATATTCCCCCTTTGATTACGTTTGTGTTACACTCCGCGTTTCTGCGAGGTGGACAGAAGCTAATTTCTGCTTCGGATGTTTGCCTGAATCTAGTATAGTTAGTGAAATGTAACTGCGGTATGAAATTGTCGGAATAGTTTACAAGGAAATGTGGTAGAAGTAACCTTATGGTGAAAAAAGTACAGTACAGTATGACATATGTACCTACTCATAGATTTTATGGCTACAGAGATCAAAGCTCATTGTGCTTACCCGGAAATAAGTAAGTAAGTTTATTTGTTCAATCCATCATGCATAGAATTTTAGAAAGAAGTGTGTGCTTCGTAAAGTGTAGGAGGAAAAACGCCAAGAAAAACATCGAAGTATCAGTTTGTTCAGCTTATCGCTCGTGATTCAATTAAGTAGAAATTACACGGCATTAAGTACAAGGAAAGTCATTACCCGAAACTATAAATCAACAAACTCATTGAGCTATAATTTTCCGTTAGGAACAATTATTGCAACAAGTGATATTTTGCTCAGTTTACACGTTGAGTAAACTTTGACTCGTAATCAGATCCGGGGATCTTCCTGTAGGTACAGATTTAGGTATCATAAGCGGGAGCTTCGGAAGTGCGCGTAAATCCGTTCTTAGCTAAGCCTGGAGGTTCGTTTTTGTTTTAGATTTTTTTTTTTCCGTTATTGTCAAGAGCGTGAAAATGTAAGAAGATTAAGTCGTCGCGGAGTCACCGACCAGCAGCTTCGACGTAGCTTATTTCCTAGGGCGTACAAGGCGAGCCCAATTTATCGGTACACGCGTCCAACCGACCGTCCATTAGTCAAAACGATTCCTAACTCGCGCGTCCCGATCGAACTCATGCACGTGGACCCGGAGACCTTCCAAGGACTCGGGATCAAGTCGTGGGAAGAAATACGGATCGAGTCAAGTCGAGTCGAGTCGAGTCTCCGCAAATGTGTATCGGAGGGCACTCGTCCGATGGTTCAAACGAGGTGACAGCTTCTAGATTGGCTTAAAGGTCTCTCGGCTAGCGTCGATTACCACATCGCTGATCCTCCTGCATAAATTTATGTTACCCTATCACTGGTACACGCATAGCGTTCGCCAGTAGCCTCGCTCTAGTTGGCAGCAAGGGTATCTCACGCCTGACCGAACTCACTTTGCACGGAACTAGCCTTGGACTTAACTCCATTGGAGGTAAGGTAACCGTACCATTTACTAACACGCTTAGACCCAATTAACTATTGACCCATTTATTTTCCAATGTTATGAATTGACGGCACTCTTTGTGAATTTATCGACGACTAGAACCAATTGCTTCGATTTCGTTACGTACTAGACAGCAGCGCCAAAATGTACTGAAAGTGGGATTTACATACTAAATACAGTAGCAAGTTCAAACAATATTGCTAAAGTGGTTGATTATTCTTCTTCTTCTCTTAATTTATTTAGGCTTTCTACATTGGCTGGATTACTGTTCTCTAAGGGCATGTGTCACTGTGGTTGGCTAGTATATCTGTTGACTATGGAAAGTAAAAAGCAACGTCTAATTGATAGGTGCTGACGGTGACGAGCAATAAGAACAAGGAGAAGAGAAGACATGTTCATAGAGTCGGCTAGATGGAACAATGCATCTTAAGACCATCTATGGTGTGTGCTTTGTACCTTTACAAAAAAATTTGTAAAACATAAACGTTGAAGAGACCACCACCACACAATCGTACGAGGTTTACGGAAGGCGTACTGACCTATTGAATGGAGCGAAAAGTACTGAATCCAGTATAATTGTACCTAATGTACTGGTAACACTGGTCACTCTTACCGCGACGGTTGACTATAAGTGCGATATTTTCTTTGGCTGTGGTTGATCCCTCAACGTTTTCTTTTTCCGAATGCGATTCCGATGCTCCATCGGTCCAATTACCGTATCTGAATGAAAGCACGAGAGTCTCGAATCTATTTCAACGGAGGAGTAATAACTCGACGAGTACCCGGCAACCTGACGGTACAAGCCTCCACTTGGAGCCAGGCATCATTATACGGTGCAGCGTAACATCGATCTTGCTCAAGTAAGCATAAGGAGACGAACAAACGTTGGAGTGTTTAAGAGAATTTGGAAGGCTCCGAAGAGATGGAGTGATATTTTGCGCGTAGTTTGAATCGGGAGACTCTGCCTTGGAAGTCTTCATCTCAGGTCAACCGGTCGCGTTCACCGTGGGAGAATGACAGACTCCGTTGAGAGTGTGCTGGTTCGTTATCTGTACGAAGTCGTTGCTCGGGATGAAAAGCACTCGAGGAAGGTGGAGAGCCGCCCGTCAAGAATAACGTCTGTCAGAGCCTCGTCCAGCTTTCGAATTTCGGTCTGGGTGGCTGATGGCCGGTGTCTTGAGGTTTTGACGGGAGAACAATGCCTCCCAATGATCCAGCAGTCTGTTCTACCCAACGAGTCTGACTGATCTCTACGGCCGGACGGTTCGCTGTCTCCATTACCCACCACCTTAGGCCGCGCCGGATCGCCAATTTGTGCGAAACTGAAGCCGGGGGATGCTAACTAAGTCCTACTAAGACCGGTGCTCCAAAGCCGAAGGACCATGTGGCGTAACTAGCCAATTCCACGATGATTTATTCCCCGTAGCAGGATATTATACGGAGCCTCTGTTACAGGCGTGCCTGGTAAATTTGTAACGTCCCATAATTCCGAGAGCTGTGTTTATGGCCCACGTTTGTATTATTATCGGCCGGGATTTGGGACGTGGAGAGGAAATTAGTAGGGCTCCGCAAACTGCAAGCTCGGTTCGACATTCTCGATATCGACGAAATTCGGTCGTCCTGCGGGCCGACGAGCTTCGCTCGATTATTGGATCGGAAATGTCTGGAAATCCGAATCTGACCGAGGCTCCACCGAGGATGAAGAGAAATCGGTGCAATTCAAAACTGGGAAACATTTTACAATATACTTGAGCAGTGGTGCTCAAGTAAAGAAAAGGAGTGTAGAGTGTAAGCATGCGAATGGGATTTCAAGCTTGAATCAAAAATATCCGGTAAGATTAGTATACCAGTTATTAACCCTGTACCAATTATTGACCTCTTTTGGTTGTATCTGTTTGAACCTTGGTTCTAAAATTACCAACAAATAAATTTGTAGTGTCGCACCATCCAGCAATTGGTTTTAGCCATCGAGAAATTCACAATTTGAATTTTTTTGAAGTGAACTTAAGTAAATTCGAATAACAGAAGCTATGATATCGAGAATTCGAGATAGGAGTTTATGGCTAGAACGTTTCAAATGATTAAACTCTGGTGCTTTTGACGCGCGAAAAATGTTTTCGGACTTGTTTTTCCCATTGGTCAGATCTCTGCAAATTGTACAAAAATATTCAAGAAATCTTACATTAGGTATCGTTGATAACCATTGACGAGTATTTATAAATCTATTCTTAACCACTCTAGACGTAACTATTTACGAAATGTTATTTCGGTCAATTACTGGATACCTTTATGTCGATAAAAATAATCCGAAAACTATTATAATCGTATGAAAAACACCATAATTTAAAAAGTTTGAACGTTCGAACCGTGACAAACCTGTTCTGAAGCATTTGACGTTGATCACAGCCTACGTCGTGTAAATTCGCTCAAACCCATTTCCATCGCATAGAAGATATGTTGTTTCGTTCGTATTCACTACAACGATCGCAAACACCTTTCTTGGAGAATGTATAAACGGTTTTTTCCTCCTCTTAACTTTCGATTCAAACTACGGATCCCATTCGTCCTTAATGCGCATTCGAAAAGGCGTTGCGACGGCCAAGCGGCGTCGTAAAAGTCCCGGAGATCGTTCGTTGGGTTCGTTACCTCCAGGCAGCAGGGGTCGAGGGCCGCGGCGAATCCGTCATCGCCGCCGTTAGCGACGGCGACGACGAAGGCGACCTGGTGGGACTCGAAGACGCGGTCCCACCGACGACGACGACGACGATGACGAAGACGATCAGGAGGAAGACGGTCCTTCCGTCACCCGCGCTCTAACAAGCTTCTAATGAGGAACGGGTGTTTGTCGTGTTCATCGTGTTCGCCTCCGTTCCATAAGTGAGCACCGAACTCTCCTCGCGCTGCGCTGCAGGTCGCGCGCAATTACCATTTATCACTTGGACTACACGCGCTTTATTCTCTCCTCGTCTCCGTTTCTGATCCTCTATTTTTCCGGCCTCGACGTTACACCCTTTTTCACATCTCTTATCCCCCCGCCACACCACCACTACCAAAATCCTCTTGGTTTACGTAGTACGTGTAACACCGCACTCAACTGTTTCCGGTATCCAGTTCTCAGCTTCGTTGTAGCCTTCTTAATTCCGGTTCCTCAGTATACCGTGCAATCAATCTCTTCCTTGGTTGTAGGTATACTTTGACGCAATTATGCACACATTTTGATATTCTTTTTTTTTAACGCTTTTTAAATACTTTGAATTGGTTCGTTTTTCGGACCTCTAGATTAAAATAGCGCGAAATGCAGTATGACTGAAGAAAAATCAAAAAAGTCTACACTGTTCTATAACCCTGTGTCGTGTGTTTTTGATTACGCAATCAGCCGTCTATCAGGATATCGTTCTTGGCAATTTTTCACACCCCGCTTAGAGTGTCCAAAAACTATTAAAAAAATTCATGGAATCAGTTTAACATCTCTACTTGATGATCCGATAGTTTGCAATACAACATTTTTAGTTATTTAATAAATAGAAATTTTTAAACATTAGAAAACATCCGAGATACAGAGAAACCCAAATGTAAGAAGCAACGATATCGTTACGAATAATAATCTTGATGACACGGTGTAGACTGTAGAGGGGTTTCTTCTCTTCGTTGAATTAGAATTTCAAGTCAAGAGTTGACAATTTAAAACTAGGATTTTATACGTAATGTTTTCTTCTCAACTTTCAACCCCCCGGTACCGGATCAATGAAATGCATTCTTGGATGAATCAAAAACGCCTGGACAACTGTGTTCATTTTTCCGAATGTAGATTCGGCAGCGTGTTGCCTAGTTGAAAACCGTATCATGTGCAGCAAGTTTCTTATCAGCAACCGTCTTGCCAGGTCTCTACAAACTAGGCAAGCGAAGCAAAAGGTGAAACGGTAAGAAGGGCGGATGGGGGTGGCTCGAGATGGTCGTTCGCCCTTTGCGAGAGGGATAGAGAGAGGACTGCCGGTAATAACCGTATGTCACGAAACCATAAAACCTCCAACTGTACACCAGTATAACGTATACAGTATACACACACCAAGTGCCCATCCACCCACCCGAGGAAGCCTGCGCCGCGGTTTATCGCTGGTACGAAGAAGATTTTCCCGCGTACGTTTATTGCATCCATTATCAAAGGTCGCCGGTCTTGATGGCTACCACCTGTGATGTATCGCAATGCTGCTGCAGAGCGTCTATTAAAAGGTCGCTGCGCGAAGTACGGCGGCCGTTGGGATACTGCAAAAATAGCGAATAACTTTCTGTTGAACTTCCTTTTGAATCGCGCAGAGGGCGCTACTTGGCATACTTGCGGCTTCGGCGAAGCCTCTGAATTCCAGGTGTTATATATGGTCCAACATGGTGTGCCTGGGAGTGCAACTTCTTTTTCTAAAACAGTTTCGTTCTCGCGCTGGACTGGACTTAAGTGGGGAAACAGGTTTAGGACTACGTTCTTTTTAGTGATTTTCATGATTTTTTTTTTTTGGCAAGAAAGGAATGACAATTAGGTACTTAAAAAAACGTAGTCCTAAACCTATTTCCCCCCTTAAGTAAATTCGGCATCAACGGCATGAAAATACCCTAGATCGGTGGTGATTAATTTTTTTGACGTTGAGATCTGCGTGGGAAAAAAAATGAGCGGGTCTTTTAAACTCCGTACATGGTATCGTTCGGACAAGAAAAAAAATTCCCTATCAATATAGGGATTTCTTTAGACAGTCGAAACAAAATTACTTAAAGGCTCTGATCTCGAAGAAAATGGCATGTCGTAGGAGTTCTAGGTACACCATGTATATTCACACCACGGCTAGAAGTGACTCGAAGAAATCGAAGTAGAACCGGCGCCGCTTAAAGCCTCGATTTCCTCACCCCTGTTAATATCACTCCAAGCGGAGTAAATTCAATCCGTTTGTTATAGCGTCTCTGCAGCCGGAGTCGGCGAACCGACTGGAGGAGAGATTCTTCGTAACAGTTATTTCCTTCGTTCATTAACTTTTACGGTTTCGCCGGTTGTTTCCTAGGAGGACGGAGGGTTGGCCGGTTCTCGTTGTTCCTCGACGCTTCGCGAGCCGCTTTCAATGCTCGGCGACCTCGTTATGCCGCCTTATGCCTTATGCCCTCCGTACAACTTAACACTTGTTGAAAACCCGGCTCCGAGGGTATTAAAGGAAGCGCGGTGCAAAACGCTGAAATGGAACTCATTACTGTTTAGTCGAGTAAAGGCGGTAAGGGGGGATTTTGAGAAGGGCGAGTCTGCCTGCGTTTTGTTATAATAATATTTTACGCTCACCACCGACGTCTACCTCGGTCTCGCTAACGACGATGGGTTATTCAGTCGCACGATATCATTCTTTTCATCGCTATGATACTCCCGACGCCATCTCCTCCGCCTTCTTTCTGTACGGTGATTTTACCGTTCGCGCGTCCTGACCGCAGAATATGCCCCGTGCTTCTATCACGCTACGTGACTCGAGTCACGAAACACTTGTCCTCGTTGAAATTGACATGAGAAGAAAGTCTGTTTCATCAAAAGATGTATGCAGAGTGAATTTCTAACGACTGCATGGTGTACGTCCTCTGCTAAAATTTAACCCTCACGCGCTGAAATCCGAAAGCGGCTGTTTCCCAGGGTGACCAACTGTCCCTAACCTTGAAAATTTCGACAGTTGCCAATTGAGCACAACTACCACCGACAACTGTCGATATTTTTGAGCTTACAAACAGTTGGTCACCCTGCTAAACAGCAGCTTTCGGATTGCAGCGCTTGCGGATTATATTTTAGCAAACGACGTGCAATACGATTGTCACGAATACGTGTAATTAGAGTAGTCACGACACGGCGGAAAATTAAAACTACAGAAAAAAAGATCTACGAGTAGATCTTGAAAGGCAAATATTGAAATCCGAGTACCGTCCTCTATCTATTTTAAATCCGGTAATTGTTTTGCTTCTATAAAATTGAAATCCGATCGAACGTTAATCGTTATACATATTTTCTCTCATTTTAGATTCAACCGTGTAAAATAATTGTGCTTATAATTCAACATATCCAATAAGTAGATATATAAAGCCGTTTTTGCGTATCGATCCCGATACCGACATCTTACCGAGTATCGATGATCGATAAGGTTGACCAGTGTGGGGATAACCTCAATCCGAAAAGAGGGCTTGTGTCAATCCAATAAGTCATTATTCTCGCGGTATTCTAAGGCTAGAATCGACGGTCATGGGTTATGTTAAGTTTATCGAGATTGAGTTTGTTACACGCCCGGCCGACTGTGGCGCTGTAGGTTTGTCTGTGTTGCCAACATAACTGTCCTGTGAAAAAAATGACCGATCTCATATTTATTGTCCCAATGTGTACATACATACGTTATACCTGTACATTCGTAATTAATGAATAGACGCCGTTTGGGCTAAAGCAGCCGGAACGCCCAGCCCCCTCGAACACGCTCGTAATAATAGTAATAGCGGTAAAACAACGGGAATATAATGTAATAACGAGAAGGAGGGCGGGAATATAAGGAAGGGCGGCACGCTGTGCCCGAGTTGGTTTTGCATGTACCGACCCGCCGCAATGCATTCATGTATGGGTGGATGTAGATACACGTGTTCGCAAGCTCAGCATCCCCCGGAACGAGACGCGGGTCTCTTAGTCGGCGGTTTGCGGTGGGCAACACACAGCGAAGGGTAATTCCCGAATTGTAAGGGTGGTGAGTAAAAAAAGTAAAGGGGAAAAAAATTCGAGGAAATATGTCGTTGGACAAAAATGTGTCGTAGTAGCATGAATTTAAAAATAGTTAGACCAAGGTCCGTTGGAGAAGTTAGACACACGGATACGTGCGTGAGATATTATCTCTGAATAACCAACCTTTTCTATGGCCGGCGTCAATTCGTAAAGAAGACGCGTAATGTTAAGATATTTAATAGCTCTGTATTCGTTAATAAATATTACTTGTTCCAATACGAATCCTCCTGCGAATATTTATTTTAATCATACGGGCGATTAACCACTATTAGAGATACCAAAAATTACTGCCAGTTCCGTCGCGACGTTATAACAGAGGTGGTTTTCAAAATTCTGTAAATGAAAAGGGGGTTTGAGGATCGGCGAGAAAAGTTGGAAGCGCGGCTCTCGTCGGGTTATTCCAACCGCATAACTTTAGGATTAATTAAATTTGACCGTTGTTAAAAGGATTAATTAGTTATACTACTTCCACCGCGATTCTCGTATAATTCTGGAAAGAAGAAGCTCGGCTGAGGGTTGGTAAAGAGAATTTGCACCCCTCTTTGCTGGGCTTTGTAGCCCTACGGCACACCCCATATCTTGGGTGGTAATGAAACTTGCGGAGGACAAAGATTCGAAGAGAGAGAGATGGAGGGATTTAAGGAGAAGCCCTGGTCGCTTTACACGTTTTTGTATATATTTCCAAATATCAAAGTCCACGTATCTCAAACGCGAAACATGGCTTGACTCAATTTTGAACAAAAACAATGCAATGCATTTCTTTATTTCTGTTTCGAATGAACATTTCTTGCGGTGCTTTTTTTTCAGAATTGTGTATAGAACGTTATTGTTAAATCCTGTTTCGCATTTCAGATACGTGGAATCTGATATTTCGAGATATATATACGACAAGGTCGAAATCGACCAGAGCACGTTAAAGGTCGAACGGCTGGTAAAATTCTAATCGTTACCTTCGAGAACGTTTCTTTCCAAAAAATAGGAGGAGAGAGGCGCAGAAAAAAAAAAAAAATATTAAAAAAAAACCGATCAACGAAAAGGTAAATGAAAGTAAAAGAACATTTGATATCCATATCATATGCTAGAAGCCGGGCAAAATGTAGAGCTACAAGTTTTTTCCGAACTCTTTTCATTTCGTCGTGAAACGCAATTTCGAGTCGTTCAAGAGTCCTGAAACGAAAGCAACTGATTATGGACACCGTAAAATGAAACCCCTCGGTAGATGATTAGCGATTTTCCACGGTCTACGTAATAGTCCTGTAAAACAAATGAAGAAACAAAATAAAAAAAAAAATATTAAATAGAAACAAAATTCTTATACTCGTTGCACAAAAGTATAACCCCGGAGTGAAAAAGCAATCAGTGAATACGTCTTTCCCCGAAGAATATACATTCGTAGGTTAAGCATGTATATCTGTGTATAAGAAACGCAACCGTTCGCACGGACTTGGAAAGCTGTAGTACCTACACAAAAGCTCGTAGGCTTTTTTTCCATTTTCCTTCGCCCTTCGTGATCCGCGAAGTCTGTCTCGGCGGCAAAAATTGTCCGATATATATATGTGGGAGCAATAGCGACTTCGAGACAATGGTGGTTCGGGGGTGGGGGGTGGGGGGATGAAAACCGACGTTGGGTTTTTCCCCACCTGCTGTCCTCCTCGATGTCGACGTCGGCTTCGGCGTCGCGACGCGTACGTTTCACCGTCGGGTCGAGCGGCTCCCCGGAGGCCGAGAACCGCGGCGTGATCGATGTCTCTACTCTCCGCAATTTGAACAATGTCGCGCTATATGCGAAGGGCGCCTCGTTCTTGGCATTCTTCGTTAAAATGAACGCGAGACCGGCTACGGAGCTGGATCACAACTCGCCGAGAGAAGAGAGAAGATAGGAACCCGCGTTCTTATTTACTATTCAGACGACGGCGGGATGCTCTGCTGAAAGAAGAAGAAGAAGAAGAAGAAGAAGAAGAAGAAGAAGGAGAAGAAGAAGACGAAGAGCGGAACCAGAGCCAACTTTTAAACCTCGATACGACTGCACTTTCGCGAATCATCCTGCAGGACTTATTTCATTCCCGGTTCCCTTCTAATAATTTTTACAAACCCTCTTGTCCCATAGTTTC
This sequence comes from Neodiprion fabricii, assembly GCF_021155785.1. Lineage (NCBI taxonomy): Eukaryota > Metazoa > Arthropoda > Insecta > Hymenoptera > Diprionidae > Neodiprion > Neodiprion fabricii. Next base: position 3,045,142 of record NC_060240.1, on the reverse strand, counting down.
TTTATTTCTTACAATGAGTTTTTCGAAAGATTCATTTCAACGACTATTGGGATTGTCACTTAGCGATGCGTCCTCTGGTGGAAAAAAACATCACCCAATTCAATCAGGCTAACAGATAGTTAACTTTTTTGCCACGTTTTTTCGCACGCGGATAACGCAACAGATATACATTATCGATTGTGTTTCATCAATTAACGTAACGCGATTAGTTTGTAACACAAAAAATTGAGATTCCCCTTTATTAAAATTAAAAACTTAGGTTACGTGACGACAAAATAGCGCCGACAACACCAGGCTCTGACGTTGTGAGGGACATTTTCAAAAACTTGTGTATCACAACTGTTACAAGCAACGAATAATGTAGGTATAAATTTCACAAGGCCTTTACCGGTTTTTTTTTTTTTTTTTTTTTTTTATCCATTTTGTATATTGGTATAGATATAAAATATCAGAGAGGGAGGTTTTCTCCATTTTTCTCCGTTTTTCTCCAACCTTCACCCAACGCGCTTTGCATGAATTATTAAAATGACAACAATAATAATAATGACAACGACGATGATGGGAAAATGGGCGAACGCAGGCTGTCCCCGTTTGTCAAAGCTCGTTCAGCGTCGTATATTTTTTATTATCGCCTAACGACGCTAGCTCGCGTTGGTCAGATACCTATTTATTCGAGAACGTCCGCTTGGCACGGGATGCAGGACGATAATTAGGGAATAGTGAACGGATGAATGGTGAGAGCTGAGCCCTCCAAGTTGAACCTACGTTGCGCGGTCGGTGACTCCGAGTTTCTGAGAAATAAACATTTCCACTTCATCATCCGGCCGCATATTCTTCTTATTATTACCATTCTAGTAGTACGCGCGTTATATTCTCCTTCTCTGCTGGCCAAAGTTGTGAAATCATACAAAAACCCGGGTGATCAATGATCGACGCGTGAGCTGTACGTACAGACACGTTCAAAGGTCTCGGAATCAAACGATCAGTCAGTCGGTCGGCAGTCCTGGCATTAAATGCCTCTGCCTGCCAATTATGATCGAGAATCGACGAGAGATTAGGAAAGAGAAAATCTCGGTGAAATAACTTTTATACGTTTATTATAAACGATGCGTCGATTAATCCAACCCAAAAAAATTCAAACTATGAATTTGAATCCAAAATTTCGTAAAGTTTAGTACGTAGTCCGAATAGCGGAAAAGTTTTTCGATAATTTATAGTTTCGTTTAAAAATATTTTTCAATTTCAGGCAAAAATATTCATTCTTCTTTCACTTATTATATCAGATTCGTACTTAGTAAGTAAGACGCTGATAATAATTGACACTTTAATGAAATAGATCGTGAGGAAAAATAATCGAATTTGTAAGATCCGAAAAATTAATCGGGAAAAAATAATCGATTATTATCGATAATTCTTTGGCCGTTTAACAGGCTGCGTAATTAATTGTTTATTCCCGTGCGTTTTCTAATGCAGGATATATATTTACGCAATTACATTATAATTATATACGTAATGTATATGCAAGTTATGTTCTTGTCCTATGTGAATATAATTTACTATCTATTCGGTAGACGTTAACGAGCATTCGGACTCGGCGAGTTTCGGATCCGGGAATTGACTCCTTCGTTCGCTTTCTTTGCGATCAGAGGAGAACCGTCCGAGAGGAGATGGAATAAGGAGAAAAATGGTGATGCCCTCCATCAAACCGCGTGCTTTTATATGCGGCGCGCGCCTCGAAGCCCACCCAAAGCCCCATGTAACGTTTAAAGTCGTGGGAATGGTCGTTTTCTTGTTTTTCTTTCCTACCACTTTCCTTCCGCCTCGTGTTTTTAATCTATCTCCTTTTCAACGAGTCTTCGAAATTACCCAATCAAGAATAAAGAAGATGAAAATACACGTGATGCGCGTGTTTATACCTGCGTCTCAGGACCGCCGACGACGTTTTTTGAATCGTAAATTAGCGAAAATTATCCCTCTCGAATAGAAGGATATTATGAGAAACGAAAATATGCCGGATCAATCGTTTTCACCGACGATTGACGGACCAAAAAGAGCTTGAAGAATGCTCGAGCACTTTGTTCTGGCGTTGACATAGAAAGAAAAAAAAAAAAAGGAAATTTCGGTCGTTTTGTTATCTGCAAGATGAATGATTAGGCCCAGAAATTATTTGAGAATTTTTTCGTAGTGGGAGAATTGAATACTGACATTTTACCAAAATTCTTACCAAAAACCACTAAAGCTCAATGATCGAGAAGCTTATAAAATTTCAAGTCTGCATTCGCTGTGCAACAAGGGCAAACTTTTAACTAACTCGTTTCTTAAGTAAAAGTGACTATTCTCCAAGAACTTTGATATTGATAGAGAGACACGAAAGAAAAAGAATTGACAAAACTTTTGAATTACTTACTTAACGATACTTTCAAAGAAGCTCCGTTCAATTTCATCGTGCGCAAAATCGTAACGAGTTGAAAAAATTGATGAAAAAAAATTTGCAAAGGTCCGTTACGGGATTTGCTTGTAACGTATGGGAAAGAATGGATTCTGGATGAAAAAGGAACGTGTAGATGGGAAAAGTATAATAATAATTGTGGTTAAAAAGTAAGTCAAAGTTGAAAAATAAATTGTCAACTGTGCATAATACACGTACCCACACACCTGGGCATCATCTCGGCAAAAATGTGCGCCAGGTCGGCCAGGCGACAAGCCAGTTCGATAGAACACCACCGTAGTACCAGGACGAGGTTCGCGTCGGTGGTAATCGTCGAATAAAAGCGACGCGAGTATAGGTAAGGTATATATACGGGCAGATGGCTGGCTTGCGGTGTGGCCATTAGCTAATGGGTCCCTAACGCTGACGTGAGCTAGAGCCGGTTCGACCAACGCTCGCGAATCCAGCACGATGGCCAATATCGCACCCACACGTCGGTTCTACACTGCAGCCAAAATTCCCTCAGAAATTCTCCACCGAACGCGTACCGTCATTTCACGCAGTCTGACAATCAACACTGTTGACGTGTAGGACTCTACGTTTTGTAAAAGACGTTCACACACCGAGTCGGTGAAGTGCGATGAGAAAAACTTGCGAAGGTCTGCAAAGTGATGGAATTTTTGTCAAATGTCAAAAGCTCGGTCTTACATGGTCTGGAACATCGTATTTTTAGTGAAGCTCTACCATTGAACTCGGCGAAAAGAAGCTTATAAAACAAACCAACGTCCCGCGTCTCAATTGGAACATCACGACCGTTGACATGTGGTCTGTACATTTTATGGACGACGTTTGCAGTTCAGTCACTGAAGTGCAATGAAGGAAACTTCCGAAGGTCTGCAAAGTGATGGAATTTTTGTCAAATGTCAAAAGCTCGGTCGCACATGGTCTGGAACATCGTATTTTTAGTGAAGCTCTACCATTGAACTCGGCGAAAAGAAGCTTATAAAACAAACCAACGTCCCGCGTCTCAATTGGAACATCACGACCGTTGACATGTGGTCTGTACATTTTATGGACGACGTTTGCAGTTCAGTCACTGAAGTGCAATGAAGGAAACTTCCGAAGGTCTGCAAAGTGATGGAAGTTTTGTCAAATGTCTGAAGCTCGGTCGTATACATGGTCAGAAACATCGGATTTTAGTCAAGCTCTACCATTGACTTGGACTAAAAGAAGCTTATAAACCAACCCAACGTCCTGCGTCTCAATTGGAAGACCATGTGAACTTGTTACGAATGTATAAACGTCATCGGTAGATTCGATGATATCCATGCTGCACCTGGCGTTTTTTTGAGTCGTGAACAATTGATGGTAAAGAAGCAATAACGTCGATAATAGTGACGGAGTTCAGCGGACGGTTGGATACTTTCGAAAGTAGGTACGCGTAGAAGAAGGACTGTCAATAAACGAAGCGCAGATCGTACGTGGCCTGAATTAATACTCCTACGGTGTGTACAAATAATCCCAAAGCGTTCTCATGGTGCAATGGTGGTACTCGAAGCACATGCGGTGTAACAGGGGCTTGTTTTTGCCTCGTGTATGTGTGTGTGTGTGTGTGTTGCGTATGGAACGCGGCAGATGACGAGTTGTTATGAGTAGCTGGAGAGACGTTCCATGGTACTACGGTTCCATGGTATATGCTGTAACAACTTGTGTATAATATTCATACGCGCGATGCATGGTAGATAAGACAAATAATCCGGCATTATGCATTAGACCGGTCATAAAACATGGATGTGGTCCACACTGTACACCCTCGTTCACCGGTGCACGTTTATATTATACGCGCGACTCGTAACACATCTGCTGTATGAGATAACGCGAGCTGCTCGACTCACGAGCTGTTTACTCCACCCCCGGAATCGTCGTTCTCCTCTCTTTATCCTCTCAACCCCCTGTTGGAAGAAGGAGGGTAAAAACGTAAAATAAACAAATACGTCTATGAACCCACTTACGCTCTGTATGGTTCTCTAAACGTAAACGTTATCCACATGCTGATCCACGCAATGCACAAGAGGATTCCTTTCTTTATTTACCTTTTAATCTCTTTCTTCCCTTTCTTGAAACGAGTGAAAAATCTCCGTCCCAGTTGCGAACTTTCCTGTACATGTTACTTGTATATATATATTTTTCACTCGACGATATCGCGGCGATCAAAAATTACAAAGAACATTTTAGATATTTGTATAAAGGGGTTCGAAGCTGATTGTTTTCACTGCCCTGATTTCACTCGGGGAAAAGCAAAAATCCCCTAGAACTCGGCTCTTGTATTTCTACAACGGTCCTTGATTTTAATAACGGTGATTGATTTTCAGTAATGAACAATTATAAAGAACATTTGGGTTTTCGTATAAAGGGATTCGAAGCTGATCGTTTTCTGTCCTGATCTCACTTAGGGAAAAACAAAAATTCCCTAGAACTCGGTTCTCGAATTTCTACAACGGCCCTAAATTTTTCAAAATTTAAGGAAAAATTCACGACCTCAAGACGTCGATTAACTGTTGACGTTTTTCTGACAATTAGAGAGGTAACGAGACGTCGTCTCGAAGTTACAGGCGTACCATTTTCGTTCTCGCGAATAAAGCAGTGCGGGCCATGGGGTATTTTTCGTCTGGTTATCTATTACTCCGATCTCTCCATTCCCTCACCCCCCGTATCCCTCACCTTTCATCTTTCATCTCCCACTTCGCAATCAACTTTTCCCTCTTTTTTATCCCTTATTTTTTCTCTCTCTCTCTCTCTTTCTTTTCTCAGCAGAAACTTGTGCTTTTCTTGCAGCGATCCGCGGTCTATGAAATACAACAGGTTGGGGAAAAATACAAAACAGACTTTCTACGCTTTCACTCGCTTCTCGTATTCTACTTATATATTATAGGACATAGTGTAGGTCCATGCATTCTCCTTTAATCGTGTAAGCACAGACGTTTTTCCGGTGCGATGTTTTCACTGTCTAAGAAAAACACCGAATGCATGCCTCCCTACGCGTAAATTATCAAACGGGCCAACTGCAGGGGTTTACACTTGCTACGTATAACATAAACATACAATTGTTTATGATTTACCGTTCAGAGAAGAAAAAACAAATAGAAAAAAAAAATAAATAAAAAATATGAACAAATAATTGAGAACGGAATAATTTTAACCAAATATCTCCTTATCTTTTTCTACGTTTGAAAAACCGAGATTTAAATATTTTCGTAACGTCTTTTCTACCGCCTTCTACCTCCTCTACTTTTTCGCCTTGATTTATTTGCTTACATCTTTTCACTTTGAAAAACCTGCAACACTCTTCTGCAGCTTTTCTGTTTCCGTTTGTTTCTTCTCGTGTATTATTTCACCGTTTACGTATAAAGTGGACACCGTCTATTAAGTCAAGGCTAACGATACTGCGGAAAGCAACACAGATGCACTTTATCTTTTAAAAACAATAATCTGTCAAATTTACAGTGGAAAAAAAAAAACAGCTAATTAAAATTGTTATTCGTTTTTTCGTACTTACGCGAGAATTCAACGATTTTGTTGAATTTTAAGGTGACCCGCAAGTCAAATTTTATCCCTACCATACGCATATGCTGGAAAGCCGATGATTTTTTATTATTCATGGTTTTGGATAAGAAGTGTGACGTCCCATGTCGGAAAATAATTCTGGCAAAATCTTTGCTTTTTTCGAAATTGATATTTTTTAACGAAGAAGAATGGAATGTATACGAATATACAAACCACATTACCGAGAAGGTTTGTTTACTTTTCTGTCTCACTTCTGCTACTTTCATTACTTCTAGAATTATATTTCATGATCGTAGACGTCATAAAACCTGAAATTGAAGAGCTTTGGTAGTACGAAAAACGGCTTTTTAGTGGTTTTAATTTATTTAAAAACGTAAACGTAAACTCCTTAATTACACAAATGTCAACCAGACAATAATTCACTACAATCAGAATCCTCAGATTGTTTCAAATCTCCTTTCGACTATTTCGAACAACTTCGCGCATGGATTTTCCGACACTCTTGTTTGTATCAAAAAGTATCAATTTCGAAAACAGCGAAGATTTTTCCTGAATTATTTTTCGTTACGGAGATGGTACATCATCTCTTGTTCAAAACCATGCACAGAAAAACAAAAAAAAACAAAAATCAGCGGTTTTGCAGCATATACGTATAATCGTAGGGCAAAAAATTTCACTTGCGTATCTTAATTTGTAAAAATTCCGTCAAGAAAGGAAATAAGAAATGAACGGAAACGGGAATCACGGTTAATGTTAACGCTAGAATTAAGGTTTAGGGTAAAAATATTCCTTTCACCTCCAATATTGAGACTTTCAATATATATATATATATATGTATACGTAAGGCAGCCACATTTCATCTCGCGAATATACGCGTATACAATATGAATACAGTTTGGAATGTATAACCGTCAGGAATATTCATCTTAACCGGCACACCGCCGACATTTATCGCCGTCAAGCCGCATAATACGTATATGTGTATATATATATGTACATGTTTGTGTGTGTGTGTGTGTGTGTGTGTATACACACGTACGTACTTATAACGTATGACGGAAAACGTGTGCCAGTTCCTGCCTCCCGTATCGGTAGCAATATGGCCTGAATCCCGGCTCAGCCGCGTTCGGCTTCTGGAAATTCATCCGACGGCACCCTTAAAGGGCACCTTCTCAACCAAACCCTCGTCAATGCCTTGGAAAATCTAGAGAGCCTGGTAGAAAATTTTTTTTCAAATACAAGTATTAATACGAATCGGTGAATGAATAACGATTGGCAGAGCGTTAGACCTCCACGGTGACAACTTACAAGTTATAGTTGAAAGTATTTCCGGGATTTTCTCTGACTGAAATTTAAACCACTGTTGCAAATTCGGTGACATCTATGATTGGCATATTAGAAAGAGAGGATAGGTAAATTTTCGAATTACGAGTAGCGGCGTCCCGAGTTCCCGTGTTTGGTTTAAAAAGTCCTCATGGAATATTGAATCGACTAAAGTTAAGAAAAACATTTTTTATTACAACATTCTTCTTGTGTAATTAAATTTTTAATAAAATAGTCTTCTGTAGGGTAAAAAAATTTTCCATCACGATAGCGAGTAATTGTTCTCATATTTTTTTATTTTATTTTTCTTTTTTCTTCACGTCTTAACGCTGGCAAAATCGTCCGTGATTAATTTTGAAATTTATTTTCTTGGCAAAACTAAGAAATTGAAAAAAGGGTGTCTAAAATTTGAAAAACTTCGATAAATGGACGATATTTGTTTCATTGACGTAGGAATAAAAGATTTATTTTTTTGACACGGACGTTGGTTCGCTTTGTAGAGAAAGTTTGACATCTTTTTTTGAAAAACAGAAATCAACGTCGTATCTTGGAGCGTTTTTGAGTTGTCGTGGCAAAATTAATGAGAAAACGTTATTTAGAGAAAAACACAATCATGTGCGACTAATATGTACCGCTGATTTTCATCGAAAAAAATATCAGACAAATCATTTAGAAATAACAAAAAAAAAAAATTCCCATGTTTTATTTTAACCGGTTTATAAAGTTGAATTGAATTTCTAACACATTTTCATCCTTTCTAGTCCCCCACCCCCTGAGCTTAATTATGAAAATTTTTCACCTTTACTCGCTCTGAAAACGCACGAAATTTTACGATGCGTTTTCCCCTCAATCCGGGTGTCGTCCAAAAGTGTCGTACAAAAAAGGCAGCATCATAAATATGAATACGTTTTCCAGAATCGTTTCAGGAACTGAGACCGGCTGCATATGGCAATATCCTTGCAAATTCAATCGGGAGTGATAGACAAACACGCGTGCACGCGTGTGTTCGGAATGTAATATCGTTGAAATAACTGCTGTTTCGAGGATATTGTTTGGATGACATTATTCGGACCGGGTTGCTGCATCGCGTACGATATAACGGGGTTGGCATTGCCTCTTTAGATCCGTAGATTCGGAGGGAACGAAATACGCCCGTCACATCTGGCATACCACGCAAATCTGCGGAAACCCCCGTCAATTTCTTAAACTGCATACCAGCGCCGTTTTCATTACTTAAAAACCTCCCGAAAGGTATTCACGACTCGGTTCGAACCACTCGCGTCGCATCAAATACTCCCTTTTGCACCCCCTCCCCCCCCCCCCCCACCCACCCCCCGATTCATTCTTCCTTATCGCTACACTCCGATGTGGTCTCGCTTATTGCAGGTACGAAAGATGGATCGAAAATTGTCGGCTAAGGGAAAACCCGACGAATCTATTCGACTTAAAGCTCGACTAAAGCATCCTGAATACAGGGAAATCGAATCCAGGATAATTTTTAACTTTATCAAAAACTTGCAAAAAAAAAAAAAGAAAGAATAAATGATATAAAATCACCCTGTTATACCTAAAGTAATTTAATCTTTTGATATAAAAATTAGGATGACAAATTTACTAACAAATGCAAAATGAGATTAAAGGTATATCGAATTTAATTATTACCCCGAAAAAATAATTTAAATTGATTAGAAAAAAAAAAAAACAAAAAAAATTTGTGAAATGAAACTGAACGATTCTCTTTACGTCGTGATTACGAATACTGAACTCGAAATTCGAAAATTCACCGGCGTGAATTTAAGAGTTAAACGACGCGAAGTTAATCTTTCTCTTTTCTTTTTTTATCGTCACGTTCTTCTCGATTCGTAAAGACTTATCATTCGACGAGATCAATTTAACAAATAGATATGTAAGGGAATTAGTTAATAAAATCCTAGCATTATATGTATGAGGTAAATATGTAGTGCCCAATTTATAGCAACTGAATCAAATTACTAATTAAAACGACGAGGCAATTTTTCGTTATGACAGAATATTCGTTTCATAAAAAAAAAAAAAAATCGAGAAATCATATGCTTAATGAATCTAGTTTCTTTCATCATCTAGATTCGAACACCGGATGTTAATCTAAGACAGGAAATAGACCTGAAACGTTTTGATTAAACGCGATAAGGAAACATCGAGGATTGTCGTTGTTGGATATAGAATGTGTGTCAGGAGAACATCCGGCGAGGGTTGAAGGTTGAAGGTTGAAGGTTGAAGGTAGTATAGGTACACATATACGTATCGTACGGAGGAAGGGTAGCCCCACTGCGCCGGGACGAAATCCAATATCGGTGATATTTTATTAGATCTAATATTAATTCCTTCATAAATCTGATCCTCACAATAGCGAAGGCTTGCCAGATTTATTGCCGGCTTCGTACGTATCGCATGTATGGCAGCTATGACGATAGTTTCACACTGCAAAGGATGTATCAACGTTCCTTTTGCGTACACCTTATACCTTACGCATCCTACGCATACGAGAGAGAGAGAGAGAGAGAGAGAGAGAGAGAGAGAGAGAGAGATAGAGACAGAGATAGACAGACAGTCAGATGGATAGATAGATACATAGATAGACAGACATATTGATAGACAGATTTATGGATATATAGATAATTAGATAGACAGACGGATAGATAGATAGATAGATACATAGATAGACAGACATATTGATAGACAGATTTATGGATATATAGATAATTAGATAGACAGCCGGATAGATAGATAGATAGACAGATATATAGATAGATAATCAATTGTTTTGAGTTCATTACTGACCTCCCCCGGTGAAGCAAAAGGATTGATTACAATAAATGGGTCACTAAAAATCAACGGATAGATAGATCGATAGATAGACAGATAGCTAGATAGACAGTTAGATACATAGACAGACGGATAGGTAGATAGATAGGCAGATAGACGGACAGACATAATGATAGATAGACAGATAGATAGATAGATACATCGATAGGCAGATAGATAGATAGACAGATAGATAGATAGGCAGACTAATAGATAGACAGAAAGGTAGGTAGATAGACGGATAGATAGATAGATATACAGATAAGGTTTATTATGCCCGTGCCAGTGCTTGGACAAAAAATCAGAGACACAAGTAAAGAATTCGCCGAAAAATAAGAAGAGGTGAAACTAATTGCACAAGTATGAATACGTAAAGAAAAAATAGAATGTTAACAACAGAGGTGGATGACAAGTAGGAATTGAATAAAGTAAAAGAGAATGAGAGAGAGAGAGAGATATGGAGAGAGATGCGAGGGGGGGATGAGGGTCCACAGTTCGGATCCAATGACGCGGATGAGTACCTCGTGCAACACAATGCAACCACCCTCCTCCATCTCTGTGACCACCCCGGCAGATGTGCAATCCTCAATAAAATCCTAGCGTATAGGTACATATTGCCTCTGCAGTGCGTATAATATGAACATGGTCACCGGTCCAACCAGCCCTCTAACAATCCTGTCAGATGCAAAATCTGTGTATACCCAATATGTGATACGATACGTGTCGGAGAATATGTTTCAATTTTATGCAAATACGATTTATCATATTCCAAACCTACGTCTATCTTTAGACGTTTTTCCTTCATTACGCTGAAATTTTTATCGACTTTATCGAGATTTTGAGCGTGAAATAAATCGTACGTTGGCGAATAGAATAAACTGGTGGAATATAATAGAAGGTTTTCTCTCATCGTTATGATATAATTGCGAAGGCGATTACTCGCCGAAGATGTTACGGTATTATCAGAGAGTTGTTTATTATTCGTCAGGTGGCATGAAGTTGATAAGTAATTCAAAACAAAGCTCAAGGAGCTCGTAGTTGAATCGAGGGATGTTATGAAGGGGTTGATAACCGTGAGACTCGAGACGCAGCGCGTCGTCTGCACGTCGTGTTTCTTGCTTTGAGTTTGATCTGCGGAGCAGAAATGCGGAAGTGAGTAAGTAAGTGAAGGAAGGAAGGAAGGAAGGAAGGAAGGAAGGAAGGAAGGAAGATATACAACAGAATTAGGAAGAAAGTTGGGACGGGACGAACGATAGAAAGAGAAAGACGGATAAATTCAGTCGTATTACAAGTTTCGTCTCAAACAGAAGCTTGCGACTCGTCGTCCTTCTCTCCTCTCACAGCGTCTTTTGGTTCTTTGTTCGTTTCGGCTGGGTTAAATTGTTAATAAGACACCGTCACAAAGCCGAGTATATATGTATACATATACCTCGTACCTACGATATCTACGTTTCTCTTTCACCTCGTCGACGTTCGAAAAAGGGCCGGGGTAGGTATAAATATGTAAGGTAAAAGGGAGTCAGGCTTGATGGCCGGTACGCGATAAAATATTAACGAAATATTGGGGCGTCGGCCCCAATGACGCTCCTGCACGGTTTCATCCGGTGTGTATCTTTTTTCTACCTCTGTAAGGGTGCGAAGCCTTGAGTCCAATCAAAATTCAGGCGCGGTTGGGCGTTGTATATTAAAATGCGATTCGTTTCCGAGCTTTCGAGTTTTACCCTAGTGAAGAATTCGAAAAAGAAAACGTTGAAGGAAATGCGAAACCGATCGGACGATTTAGAAATTGGGAATTTGTCGTACAGCATTTAAAAAAAAAAAAAAAAAAAAAAAAAAAAAAAACTTAAAAACTTTTTCATTCGTCTTCCAAGTCCCATCGGTTTCAGATTTTTCGTTCGGTCGTTTTCTCGATCATCGTCGATGAAGACCCTTTCCTTTTCACGGCGATCAAAAGTATCCCGAAAAAGTTCTTTTTTTCCGGTGTATTTCCAAGAAAAAGCTGTACCGTCCCCTTTGGGATACCCGAACGCCTGTTTCGAGCATCCGATAAAGCTCCCTGTGCAAGCTTCCTTTCACCCCTGGAAGCGCATGTCTACCCATAACTGCGACGGCATCCCACATTCCTCAGATGTCAAAATAAATTGTTTATTTTCAATTTCTTTAATTCACCGCCCTCCTCCCTCAGGGAAGAGGGGGTGGTGGACCGAAAGCGAACCTGTATACATATACACACACATATATATATATAATATACAGGTAGCAGCGTTTGCAGCCCCGGGAACTGAATAATATAACGAATTTATTCCACCCGAAGAAAGCTCCAGGGATTAATTTACTTTTTTTCCGTTACTTTTATCACCGCTCTCTTCGTTTTCTTCTCTTCTCTTATCCCCCTTCCCATCCTTTCCAGTCTTCGTCTCTCGTTTCCCCCCCCTTTTTTTTTTTTCTTTTTCCCGCCATCCGCGTCGCTGACATGCATTAAAAATACAAACCTGAGAAAGGCTGTGCAGTTTGACAAGGAAATCGATTCTTTCAAGATTATAAATTACCATCGGTAATAATTAAAATTTTATAATTATTCGCCAGCACGTATACAATAAAACGCAAATAATGGAGAGATGAGGTTGTAAAAGTTACCACAAATTCAATTCGTCTCAAACAAACACAATATTTTTGCAATACATGTATATATTTATAAAATTTTACACGAGATCTGATTGTAAATGCAACGCGAAAATCTTTTAAAAAAAAATTCAGTTTCAGCGTGCAAATTCATTTAGAATTTTCCCACGTTGGTTAGAATTTATTACGAAACCGAGCGGTAAGTTTTATAAGCGCGAAGGATCGAATCGATTTTCGCAAAATCAAATCGAGATCGCGTATAATTACTTCTGAGTTACAGAAAAAATGCGTCGCATCTAAAGCACAAAGAGTCCGTAATCGAGACTGGGTAAAAAAAAAAAAAAAAAAAAAAAAAATCCCACCAACTTAATTCCTCGTTTAAAATGTAACATTTATAAAGGCTATTTGGTAACTGCGGAATACGGATCAAGAGTGAAGGAATTTAATTTCGCGATACCTTCAGCGAGGCAGTCTTTGTAAAATGACTGCGAAGGTGGCGGATTTTCTTTGTCAAATTAAAATTTTTACGACGACGTTCTTTTACTGCCTGCAGCAGGGATGCAATATCAGATGAACCGAGCTTAAGTCTGAAAGTGCAAGTCACTTGTTCGATGTTGCGAGAAAAAATTTGCTCCCCCCCCCCCCCCACCCATTTTTTCACCTACTTCTTTTCTATTTCTCGATTTTCGATTAAATCGATTATTTTTTGTGCGATTAACCGAGTATAATCGATTATTTTTCCTCACAATCGGTTTTTGTTTTTTACGTCCATGAACGAGGCAAAATAAATACCAACTTGTGTGATTAAAGTGTCGATTATTATCATTGTATTATTTATTGGAGCTATCGAAACTCGAGAATGATGCACGAATAAAATTTCACTCGTAAGAGAAGGGAGAAAAAATTTGAAAAAAATAAAATAAAAATCTTAACCTGTCCGTACGAAGGATTGATGTTTTTGGTGTATATACAGGGGGTTAAATATCCCGAAGGCGATTGCAGGGGGTGAAAAGCTCCCGCGGGATTCTGTGTCGCGTGTCGCGGGACGGAATTTCGATCACGCCTCTAATCGTCCCAATTTGCATACTCGGTATATGTAGAAAATGGGATAATCAAGTTATCCGTATTATTATTTTATAGACAAATCGGTTTAAAGAGCGTAACGCGCTTGAATAATGAGAGAGATTGATTGATTGACGGATCGAACGTTTATTTGTGCCGTTTTATAACCGCATGGAAAATTTAGAATATTATTAGAAATTAGGCGAAGAAATTACGATCAATCAGTCGAACGTACGATCTAGAATTTGAGAGAGAAAAAGAGAGTGGTTTGAGAATGGATGGAATTCTTTCAATTGACGCGTTTGTCAAACGATTATAATTCATACAGTGTTGCAGGTATTGTTCGTTATTATAAGCTTGTTGAATGCTTCATTGAAGGAGCAATCTTGCAATAAACTTTACACAAGCAGACGCGATAGGCGATAAGACTTCGTTCAGGCAGTTCAAAAGCGCGTAAGATACGTAAGACGTATTATTACGTTTTATTGCATGTAACAAAGCTCTATGAAAAAAAAAAGATTTTTTTTTTTTTTGTTGTCCCGATTTTTCCCATCAAATTCGGTGTTTTAGAACGTAGAATTTACGAACATAATCATGATTATAGTAGATTGTTTTTAGTTTTTATGTTACAGTAGTATTGCAAGGGAGGGATGAAATTTTTTTTTCTTTATTTTATTTTTTTTTTTGATAAATTTCAGTCATTAAAAAAACAAAGAAATCAAACGAGATCGAATTTTTTATCTGAATATTGCTTTCTTGAGTCATATATATGAAAATTTCGATGAAACAAATGACTAGAGTAAATTTCGAAAAAGTTACGCTTGTTCTCAGGCTTGTTGACATCAAATATTACCAAGACCACTCAAATATCGATTATAACAAAACCACAGTTGACAATTGTAATTATTTCTATATTATTCTATATTGTTATTTCACGAAAAAGTTGACTTGTAAATTGAATTTAAAATTTTTTTTTTTTGCCTTCTTGCTTGTCATTATCTTACAATTACTTTTCCTCTCCGAAATCGACAAATTTCGAATTCACTCTTTGCAAACAAATACAATTTGTAATTATCCACCAAGCGGCACTCTGTAAAAAGTTTGTTAAGGTTAAAAAATATATATATTCGGTGAAAAGGCGAGCGTTTTACGTTATTTGGAAGATCGCGCTCAGTTGATTTATCTCCTTTTTTATATATATTTGTTTTTTTAAATTTATGAATTATCGTGAATAAAAGATCTTTGTTATCCCTCGCATCAATCATAACGTCAATTTACGTCGCAGAGAAGAACCGAACTTTTAATATCGAATATCTCCGGTTGGCGTTTGAGAAGCGTATCTAACGACTTTTTCATTATTAATTCAATCTCGTAAAATGGTTTAAACAATAATGTAATACGAATTCTTAATTCAGGCGAATCAGTACACTGTTGCGTTATCGATCGTGATCCGTGGTTTGAATATAAATAAGCCAGGAAAGAAGTAACAATAGAAGTGCTAAAGCGCGTTCCTCCGTAAATTACCTAAAAAAAAAAAAAATAAAAAAAATAAAATAAATAAACAAATAAAACGAATGATAAAACCGAAAAGAAAGTAACAAATCAAATGAGAACGCGATCTTCCGCAAAACGTGCAACGCTCGCCTTCTTTTCGCAAAAAAAAAAAAAAAAAAAAATTCCTTCATTCGACCCGAACAAACTTTTTACGACGTGCTACGGTGAAAAATCGCGAATTGTTATTTTTTTTTCCTCTTCACTCAAACACCCTAATAATAACGCGTACCAAATTAATTCGTCGTTTTCTTTTCGCTCTCTCTCTCTCTCCTTGTCATCCCTTAACGGTTATTCGAAAAAAAGAAGTAGAAGAAGAAGGAGAAAAAAAAAAAGAAAAAAAATACAAAAAAAAAGAAAAGCTTCTTGCGAGCTTAAGTTATAAACCATCGAAGAACGTTTATATCCGTATTTTATTCGTTCACGTATGCATGTATGTACCTACCAGGTATACATACATACATATATATATATATATATATATATATATACACAATACGGGATTCTCCGAGGTTTTGTTGAAGACGCGAAGAGCGAGGGGAAAGGAGGAAGGGTGTGGGGGGGTGGGAGGCGGAAAGGGGAAGACGATGTGATTGTACGCCAAGTTTCTTTTGACGTGAAATTAATAATAAAAATGAGATTTGGACCGGAGTTGGGGGGTGGAGGGAGAGAGTGAGGTGGGGGGAGGGTGAAAGCGGGGTAGGAATTCTCCATGCGTATAATAATATTCCCCGGAGCAAGTGGAATTAAAAGACGACTATACACGCGCGGGGTTCCTCCTTCCATTCTCTGTTCTCCCGTTTCTTCACATCTCGCAAAAATCTGTCTCTCTCTCTCTCTCTCTCTCTCTCTCAATCCGTCTCGTCGTACATTTTCTCTTCGCTTGTCGTATGTATTATAAACTCTTTCCTTGTGCAGTTTATGTTTTTAGTTAATCAGTTTTGATTATGACGATTTGTATTTGAGATAGGAGAAGGGACAGAGAAGGAGAGAGAGAGAGAGAGACGAGCTTAGGTCGAAAAGGGCGAAGGCTGGAGTCGATCGACGTAGTTCAATAATACAAGACGTGTAACGATTTTTTAAAATTTTAAACTGAATATAGTACAGAGAGGACAAAGACTTCGTTCGTAATCTTTTTTATGAATTTTACTCTACTTTTTTAGTTAAACAAGGCTTTAACGTCAATTCATCGCTGCACGAGCGTTAAATTTTCCCAACAGTTGCAAGAAAATATAGCAACAGCGATCGTAATGAGAAAGAATAGCAACGGATACCAGACTTTCCGGTAAGAGCTATAAAACTAATTTTCATTTTCTACCTGGCACTATATTTTTCGATTGTTGTAAAAGATGAAAATAGTTAAGGACAGAGCGGTAACCGGTACTAAAAATTTCTCCCAGTTACACCGAAACGAAATCCTAGCTCGTATAAATTATATTTCACGGATAATTTTCTCCTCACTCGTTGTTTTATCTCTTTTTTCTACCTACGTGTGTTCTTTGTTATTCATTGTCTGTGTTTTTAAACCAACAGGCTGAGTTTGTTAGTCCCGCGACGAGTAGGATACCTTTTATATTGTGAAAATGAAATAACGAATTTAAGAAAGAACGGGCAAATAAAATAGAAGTTCCCAAAATCATCTTAAATACTCAATTTCTCTCTGTGTCTTCATCTTATTTTATCGCGTAGATTTTAGAATAATCTAAGATCAAAGTTATACATATAAGACAGATGGGTTATTGTAAGAATCTTTGACGACATTCGATAATTAGGGGTTGTTGTTTTCTTTTTTTTTTTTTTTTTTTTGTGAAGCAGTTTTCGAAAATTTATCCAATCCTCTAGCTGCATAGATATTCAATTCATATTTTCAAGCGTTCGCACGAAGTTGCAATTCTCCACGGCGAGCACATTCAACTGCAGATGTTGCTGGATAATGTGGCACGTACAATTAAAAACTTTGGCAAAATAATTAATTGTAGAAAGTTTACAAACGCTGTACAACGCGATGTGGATTAATTACAAATAACTTCCATTATTCGTACATCAGATTCCATTCAACGGATGAAAGTGTTATACCGAACGAAATTTTTATCACCTAAGAAAAGATTTACCAGTTATTTACACGTTCGGAAGCAATTTTAAACCCAATTATCGGCCACGAAATTGTTGAAAAAAATTTTAGAACAGAAATTCAAAAATCCAGCCACGAGGCCGAATCGATGAAAATTTTTTTCAAGATCGTGTCAAAATTTCAAGTAGATCGGACGAAAAGTTGACCGAGAAAATCTCAGCCGGTGGATCGAAAGCCTGTTTGTTCGCTATTTATACGCGTCATGCCGCCATTTTGTTATTAATTTGAATGAAAAAATTCAAAAAAATATTCTCGAAACTTTGAATAACAAAGCCCTCAAACTCAAATTGCTCCGAGCGTTTTCATTTTCTTGAGGAAAAAAAAAAAAAAAAATAAACAAATAAAAAAAGGCAATCCCCCCCCCCCCTTTTTTCCTGTCTTAAGCACGCTTTAAATTTGCATTAAACAAATTGACGCGTGAATCGAACGGTAAAATATTCATTCGCATTAATTATCCTCAACTATATACCGTAAGGTGAATATATGTAATAGAATGCAAAGTTTTTGTCTCGATGTCAGTCCATCAGGCGCAGAACAAGTTAATTAAATTCTACGCTCTTCATGTCCGGGACGAGTTTGCAAAGGACTTGACGTTTCTGCACAATGATGATGATGCTGCTGCTGCTGCTGCTGCTGTTGCTGCAGAAGGGTGGCGTTGAGAAACCAGCCCAAGTTGTTAATTAGACTCACAATGAATGGCACTACATTCATCCGAAAACACTCAAAGCTTCAACTCTCTGCATCAACGCCGCATTCCGTCACTCGGGAGTTAAACGGGTATACGGGCATTGGTATTTCATAATTTCACCAATGTTCTATGCATTAACGTTACCCGAAAAATGTCCGACACTGTTCAGGAGTCCTTTGGACGCTGGTCGAAACGAAAGTTCCGCCACTTCCGCTTCTTTTTTTCCTTTTTTTTTTTTTTTTGACAAAGTATTTCTCGAGGTCCAAGTATTGAGAATTTTCTTTTTTTTTTCTTTTTTTTTTTTTCTCTCTCCCGCGTCAAATCGTGCAACGTGCCAGCAGTTCCGATTCGCGTGCCAAATTTTTGAAAATCAAACTGTGTATTCAAAGAGAATTCTTTTCCCGGCTGAAGGTCGATAAGTTTTTGGGGGATGGAAGATGGATACGAAAAATAAATAAATAACATAAAAATAATCACCCGTTCGCTGCAAGCGCCTGTTTTGTTAGAATGAGAAGAAAAAAAAAAAAAAAATAGAAACGACTGAAAAAATTGTAAAAAAAGAAGCGCTTCCGGTAAGAGAGTGATTTTTTTGTTTTGAATGTTCTACCGACAGCGAATAGAAAAAAAAAAAAAATAAAGAAAAATGGGTTCTAGCGAAAAAGTGCGATTTTTTTTTTTTTTACAATTTTCAACAGCTCGATGCCAGTTTTTCGATATTCTTCACTACCTTAGATGAATTTTTCATCCAGAAAACTTGTCGACTCTTCGCCAGGAGAAGAATTTTCTTTTCGAAACACCGTTTGATTTTCAAAATTTAGCTCGCGAACAGGAACCAGTCGTTATTCGAGTGAGGAGAGAACAAAAAAAAAAAAAAAAAAGAAGAAGAAAATTCTCAATATTTAGACCTCAGGGAACACTTGAGCGCAAAAAAAAAAAGAAAAACCCAGAAGTGCCAGAACTTTCAGGTTACTCTCCGCGTTCAAACGACTCGTATGAGTTCAACAGCTTTTTATTCATACTCCAGAAAATTTTTACGAAACAAAACTTATATTTTATTATACACCCCACTCGAATCGAATTCGTCGATAAAATAAAACGCGATGCATTGAAGAGGTTGTGCAGTCTGACCGGAAATCGATCATTTCTGTTAATTATATTATGAGAAAGTCGGATATAGACGTATAAAGTGTGTATCGAATTATTATATCCGTGAGGTACGAGGAACTTTTTGTAAACATTGGAATTTGAATAAAAAAAAAAAAAAAAAAAAAAGAAAACGATCGCGTATCGATGCTTCGTTTACAAATCCGTTTGAAATTCTTACAAACATCTCGTAGATTTGTCCGTTTTCACTTCAAGATGTGTAAATTTTTGATCATTCTTTTTTTTTAAAAAAATCTATTTTAAAAAAAATTCGTTACGATTCATCGATGTTTAAAAATTTTATCCGTACTGTAAAGCCAGGTGTTTAAATATCCTTCTTTTTTCAAATTCTTGAAAAAGATCTCCGACATTCTCCGAGAATGAAAAAAAAAAAACACCATCGAAATGAAAGAAAAATTTTTCCGCGAAGCAAAAAAAGCAAAAAAAAAAAAAAAACCGTCTCACCGACGTTACATTTGATTAAATAAATAATTCCTCTTCAAAAATCGTTACCAACCACCTGCCACTGCGCGGGTATAAAGTTATTATCGTCACTCGGTAAAACGGGGGTTGAAATCAAGAATAGGGGTTGGAGGGTTGGAAGGTTCGGATGAGGGGGGTGGGGGGGGGGCGAGATTACCCCCGGGGTTTTGGGGGCAATTGATTGATACATGTCGGTGTTATGAAATACCTGTACTTCGGTATCATCCCCCCGCCTTCTAATCCCTCACCCCTTGCCGAGCTCGGGGCTAAAATACTCCCGAGGGACGCAGGTGAAAGTGCGCGGGTGAAAAGGGGCGGCAGGTTCGCCTGTGCACGACCATTTTACACGGCGTCACGTTATGTTTTTGTACATGTACGTGTATACAAGAGTTTCTCAACCCCTTGGATATATTACACCTGTATGTATACATATATGCTTTGGATGCACGTTCAGCTCCTGCAGAATGCAGTGTCAGTGCCTCTGGGTACACGTTCCGGTAATTGAGGTACGTGGAAAAGAAATAAACGCTCGATTCGCTCGACAATTTTTCAACTTTGTCTTCTTGTTTTTTTTTTTCATTTTTTTAGTCACAGTTTCTCTGTTCTCAAAGGTGGTATGGGAAGTTATTGCAATGACTCTGAAAATGAAAAGATGAGCTTTTACCAGATTCTCGCGTTTTGAGGTTTGGAGAATCAACTCTAATCATTTTCAAACGGTTTTTTGTCCGCGTCTGTGTGTGTGTGTGATAATTTTTTTTTTTCGTCAGACGATATTTCGAGAACGAGTTACCGGATTTCAATGATTTTAGTCTCAAGCGATGCGGATTTTGTAAACTTAGAACTGATTGGATTTTGGATTTTGGATTAAAAATGATGATTTCTTGAAAGTGGATTAGTGGATTTGAATCAAAATTCGTATCGTGAGGTTTTTTGGGTTTTGTAAACTTTGTAATGGTAGATCCATTAAAGTGGTGAAAAATAAAAGAAAATCGTCATATTTTCATGTAACACGGTATCCAAGGGCTTCAAAATCGTTAATCACGAATCTGAATTTGTAGTTTCAAATTTAAATTGGCTATCATTAATTTTTTTTCCTCTATGAACTTGAAACCTGCAGTGTGAGAGCGAGAATTTTGGGCTTGTTTTTTTTTTATTACATCCCATTCTCGTCATGCTTTCTTTCGAAATATATTACGTCACAGATTCAGGCTTACACATTTCTTACCTTCAAGTTGATAAAACCGAATCCAGTATCTCTGTATACGATCAGGCAATTTTTTGTCAAATTTTCATTTCAACCCCCCACATTTGTAAAAATAAAACTGTTCGATTAAGAGTCCAAAATTTTTAAATCGATACAGGAACAACATTTCTTCAAAGCTTATTAAATCATGCGATAATCACTGAATTATTACCGTTATTGCTGTCGTTAACTACCGACAAATGTGAATTGTCTAATCAAATCCGCGTTTGCGGCAATTCAACGTTTGATCGTGCAAACATATTGCATTGCAATCGCGAACCGTTCGGTAGATTCTAATAAATCACAGCGGTTGTCTCGCGTATTTGTTTCGCTCTATATTACGCACATCGAGAAAAAAGTCAAACAAACAAATTCTCACACGATAATAATAGATATACACGTTGCGTTACAATACGTACAACATCGCAAGCGCACGTGTTAAAATGGATCGTTGATTATATTATCAGCGTTCAAGGAACGAGTTTCTCATACTCTCACGATAAGCCAGTCTCGCAATTTTTAAAAACATTTTTATTCGCGGTCTGCTCGAATGAATCGTGCGACGTTTGATTTACGATCGTTGCTGAAACACCGCGACGTCTCGTAAATTTTTCCTTTTCACATTCTTTCTTGCTTTCTTTTTTTCTTCCTCTCTCTTTGCCATTTTTCGACACGAATTCATAGATTGCGATTAGACCTCAAAGTCGAGGAATCGGGAATACAGAGGTCCCTTGTTTTCTGACTATGGCGTATCGCATTCGCATGACGTACGTGAATTTTTTTTTTTTTCCTACATTTTGAATTTCGTAATTCTGAACAATCGCTTTAGAATTGTAATCACCTACCTCGAGGTCCGATAGATCACCTATGATTTTATAAATTTGTTTATTTAAAAAAACGTGTCCCTTAAAAGGGTCGCAAAGCGGATTATCTTAGAGTTGATGTATAAAGAGCTCAAATTTTTAGGACATTTTTTTTTTTCATCATTTTGAAAACGCTTAAGCCCCGTAAAGCATAAAAATTCATAAACAACCCTATTAAGAACCACCCTAAAGTATATGTATAGGTATAATTCACAACCAGTGATTTTTACTTTTTTACGTTTATGTATCTGTCATTATTATCATTATTGTTATTATTATTATTATTTTCCTTCTTGTTCTTGTTGTTCTTCAATCACTTGTCATCTAATGCATTAATTCGTACATCGTGAAATTGCGAAAAAGATAATGTCGGAACGAAGAGTTCGTTACAAAAAGTTCATTAGCGATCGATATTTTATCTTCCGTGTTTGAACATGAATTATTATTATTATCGTCTTCGAAATTCCGGCGGATCCGTGTGAAACAGTTTCCTCGATTTTCATAAATTTTATCCGACAAACACAGCGTCGGTAAACACTGGATATCATCTCGATCCGACGTTGGGTATAATAAATTTTCAATAATAAACTCGGGGCTCGCGAGTTGTTGTCGAAATTGTAATATATACAGATATATAAAATGTATACGTTGTACCTCGTCACGTATGTTGTATGTACAAAAGGCAAAGGGGCATACACGTATACGTATACTTTCGAGGAAATCGTTTCCCTCAGGAGCGGTTATCTTATCGGCTATATCGCGCTGCGCCTGCTCGATCCTTTACTTTTCCTCTCTCATCCCTCCATCCTGAACAAATATTTGCCCAACGTACAAGCCTGTCTCTCGATTTCGCTTCCCGTTTCGTACCTACATTCGTGGCTATCGCCAATTTTCTGCCGACCAAACGACCACGAGGTGTTACATAGGTATGTGGACACTGGACTCCGTCGGGGATGAGAATGAGGGGTGGATCGTAGACTGAGAGAAATTTTTAATTCCGTTTAACGCTCGTTTCATTAACCATTTTCACTTTTTACCACAATCGAAAAATATTGTTCCAGGTAGAAAATGAAAATTGGTTTTATAGCCGTTGTCGGAAAGTCTGCTATCCGTTGCTCAATTTTTCTAGTTACCGTAACAAATGAAATTTTTCTCAGTGATATTGAGAGAAAGAGAGGATATATACAGAGGTCGACTCATTTTTTATTTTTTATTTTGTACCACATGAATTAGCTGACGAAATGAGAGAGTATTGGGAGAACGATATAATTCATGGTATCGCCATTTGTTTTTCTTTGTATATCAGAATGGACAAGAAAAGCCAGACGACCCTCTTTGTATCTACTCAATATCGATATTCACCCCTCCCCATAATTTCGTCAAAGTTCACCATACATTTGTACAATGGTACATGATTGATGAATCACGACTAGCGTGACGGGTTTTTGTGCCAATTTAGCAACAACTTGCAGCGTCTTGGAAATCGCGGTTCAGGGGACGATGAATGGTTTAGACGGTATTTGTTGTGAATTTCATGGTGATTACGGGTAATCAAAATAGGAACAATGCTGAGTGATAATCCATCCATCCGATCTTGCAATTAAGTTCCCGATGGAAATTTCCACTTTGACAAGGGATTCGGTATTATTCCGTGAGTTTTCGGTGAAACTCACCGCTCAGTAGATACATAAACTACATTTTGACGTATCGCTGTGTATCGCATTGAAAATGTAACTTTGTTAGCTAATCACCTGGGTGATGGATTTCATAAAAAAAAAAGATTCACATACAAAAATCCACATGAATTCTGTAGTCCGGACTGTTGGGAGGAAAGTAAAACTCGTTCGTGCGAATCGAAACAACGATGACTGACACGAGTGAAGGATCGATACTACGATCGATCTATCTTCCATACCAACGTCTGACGGATTTCACAACGCGGGGGAATTCGGTATAGGTCATATCGTATTCCGGGTCAGAGATCGCAAAAGCGAGCGGAGACGGTTGTCATCCTTATCCTCGTTGTCGTCTTTGGAGTTGAAGGGCTCGCAGTAAACACCAGGCGGAAAAGGAGGAAAGCGACTCGAATAAACGAGGGAGGCGGCCACCTGTCAGTGGCATGCTAGAGGAAGAAGGAGAGAGAGAGAGAGAGAGAGAGAGCTTTTGGGTGAGTACAAGGCTGCAGAACCGCAGAGTCCCGCGGGTCTTATGAAAAGGGTTGGCAGCTGTATACGCTCCATAAATCAATCTGTCTCTGTATCCGCATCGCGAACTCAAATTTTCCTCCCATCTTCGATCTACTCGAGCCCGGTAAAACACCCTCCCCCTCCCCATACCACTCAGTCCCGGATCTCTGCTTTGGCCACTTTGCGAAAAGTAGGGTAGAATATGAGAGAATAAGGTGGGGATTAAAAAGACGAGTAAAAGGGGAGAGGGGGAAATATTTCGGGTCACGTGCTTTGGAACGAGGATCCAGAATCGCGGTATCTGGATCCAAATCCACGTGGCAAACGTATCGGCCCTTAACCTTTGGAAAACGCGGTAAGCCATTAACCACAAAATAAACAAGCACGAAATAAACTAAATTCAAAACAAAAGTTGGCGGTTCGATGTGTCTAAAAATAATTACACTCCAGAATGTTCATTTGGAGTGTAAGTAAACACTCCGAGGTTAACTTTTTTTTTATCTTTTTGCAAAGCGATAGTTTCAGTCTCGTGGATTTTCAACAACCGTTGATCGAGTTTGACCCGAGAAAAAAAAAAACAAAAAAAAAAAAAAACGTTCTTTCCTAAACACTTCCTCTACACATTTCACCGTTTAAATATAATCGATGAAGTTATAAATATCAAGAATCGATTATCGTTATTATATCTTGTCGAAGAGTCTCCCCGAGTTCCAAGAATCAAGCGAATAAATCGAAGGGATGAAAATCGCGAGATGGATGCGTGATAACGGATCGAACGATTACGGCACGCTTTCCGTTCAGCCTGACGAAGTAGTAGCATCGATGACGGGTCAGCCGTCGAGTAGAAGACGTGTGGAAGTGAAAAAAAAAACAAAAAAAGAGTCCGCGGAACGACGGCGATGCTTCGAAGGGTGTGGAGGAGGGTTCACGTGACACGGAGAAGTTTAATCAAAAGTGATAAACAAAAAAAAAAGATCAAATTCCATGTACTCACCGTCTGCGACGAGAGAAGCGGTGGTAGATCCGTTCGGTAGATTCTCACTCACTGCTCAATTAATTATGCCAACTCCAACGGTTAACCCCCGCGAAACGAACAAACTTGACAAATCTGTGAAGCAATAAGATGGGAAAAATGAAAAGAAAAAAAAAAAAAAAAATAGATAAACACAAGTTTAGTTACAAGAAACAAACAAACGAACTGCACGCGCGGTAATATCGCTGACGATTTTAACCACCGAGCATCCGCACGGACGTTGAGAGGGGGGTTGGGGATCTATCGATCTATTTATCAACGCGTGCTTATTCGAGCGCGTATTTAAAAGAGCCCGCAGACTTGCGGTACGTCGGGTGTTTGGTTGGCTGCCGGCGGCGACGCACCAATCTGCGATAACCAATCCCCTCGCGACCCTGCGACAGACTGAAGCCGAACGAGATTTGACAGCGCCGCCGTGACCCGGCGGCAGCGCCTAAAACTAACCGCGCGATCCGACATCTGCGCGTAGCTCTTAACGCTTATCCGAGCGGGTCGCGCGCTGCCGAGGAGAAACCAGCGTCGCCTCACCCCCACCCCCACCGCCCTTGTATTAGTATTTAGTAGCTTGCTGAATTGCCGCTCACCCACCCCCCCCCCACCCCCTCCCGCCCGCCCCATCTTCCATCGTAACCCAACTCACCCTCGACGACGTCTTGCTCTCTTGTCCTGCAGGGCTGTATAATGATCAATTTGACCGAGATATGATAGGTAGGTACTTGCAGGGAATTAAATTCAACGCTCGAGGTGAAATCTTTGCCGTTGAGATCAGAAGACCGAGATATTTAGCTGCGAGCATTGGTGAGTTAAAAATAATCGATGCATCGAAGAGGATTCGATTTAATCGGTTAAAATTTGTCGATCGATCGATTGTTTTGTGTTCTTTTTTTTTGCGCGAAACTGTGCATTTCAAAGTAAAAATTTGTAAATTTCTGTACCGTAGTCTTGATAGCGGAAATGTTTTTCGATAACTTCTAGTTTCGTTCGAAATGGTTTTCAATTTCAGGTAAAAATATTCATTTAACTTTCACTTGTTATATCGGATTGGTATTTAATGAATGAAACAATGATAATTATTGATAATTTAATGACATAAATTGATATTGATTTTGCCACTTTCATGCGAGTAGAAAACAACGACCGGTTCTGAGGAAAAATATATAAATCTAGTTTGAAAAAAAATCGATTTAATCCAAAATCGATTATTTTTGGTCATTCTTGTTGTTAGTCCGATATCGACGCGTCTTGTTAACTTTTTTGCCAGATAGTTGTAAGCCGATAAGGAGATGGAATCTGCTCAAATATCTCGGGCCGTTTTCTTGCACTGAAATATAAAGCCTATGCTTTCGTTTCGTAGTCCTCTTTTTAGTTCAGGAGAAATCGTACTGCATTAGCATTTTAATGAGTCAAATGCTACAATAAATAAGAGACAAATGTTGTGTAGTTTTGCCGTAAATATCAATTTTCGTTGTTTCTCCGATGAAGTTTGGTTGATAGGATTTTACAGGTTCAACTGTAAACGAATTCGTTGTCATTTCAGATCGATAGTGGAATATAAACTGCAAATATTCCGATAATCTGATCTATTTTAAATTGAGAGATATGAGAAGCTCCATATTTTTAGCCAAATATAAGGTCTGCGATATTTTTCTTTCAAATCGTGATCATCGATTTTTTTTCAGATTTACAAACTGCGAAGATCGCGCTTGAAAAATACGAAAATCGAAAATACTGGAATTGGAAAAAAGAAAGCGTAGACACATCGATGAATTGTTTCAAATCACTTTTCAATCGATAAAAATCTCGTAGATTTGTTCTATTTTATTCTACCAGGGTTCGTTTATTCGGAAAATTATTTCCTACAAAGTTCTGTGGAAAAGATTTTATTATCATCAGTTTTAGTAGTCAATTCAACACAGATATTTAATGATTGTAATCGATATCGGTTCAATGTTGTAAAATTAAATATTCTTTAATTTAAAAATTAAAACCTTACGATAAAAAGCGTTACTGTAAATTTTTGGCAAATAGTGTTCCCAATAAAATATCCCTTCCGGAAGAGTGAAATCGAACGATTCTACTAGATTTCCAATCGTTTTGAAACGATTCGAAACGATTAATTGTTTCACGAGCTTTTGTTCATAATTCCGGTGTTTTCCTGTTTTGATGATTTTAACAAGGTCTTCGTGCATCAAAAAATCACCTTGATAAATACTCAAGATCATTTCGTAACAAATTTAATGAAAATTATCGATTTTTTTACAAATAATCTTCTTCAACAGCTGGACGATGGTTAGAAATCGGCTACCGTAAGATATTTAATTCCGTAGACAACTTTTAGATTTCTCGAAGTTTTTGTCATTGAAAAATACAACCCCCTTTCGCTTATTATTTATACTCTAGTGGTTTCTCTTCAATTTCGTGATAATTTTAGTCCTCATTTTTCGCACTATTCTCTTAGACCTCTCTCTCTTGAATTTTTTCTCCTCTCTCCAACTCACCGAGAGAATTTAGGTTAAGCGCATTGATAAAATCGAATAACCGCGGTTGGCCCAACGAGCACGGGGTGGAGAAATGGGGAGGGATTGGAAGTGAGAAGTGAGTTTCCGAGGCGATATTACAAAGGAAATCAGCGATTCGATCAAGCCGCGGGGAAGCTAATTCGAGTCTCAATCACCATTAATTGTCGGGGTTTCATGAATCGCGGATATCGAGTCGTCGATGAATTCGAACTGATTAATCGGGTATTCGCACCGCGAATCCGGACAGCGACGAATAAATGTTCGGCTCTTTCTAATTCCCCTTCTCTTCTTCCAATTTTCCCACTTCGAGCCGAGGAATGCGCTTCGCAAGTTCGTTCTGATTTAATCGCTTTTGGGATCTGGGGCACGGCAAAAGCTCGCCGCAAGCTTTGGCAGTTCGGCAAGCTTCGACTTTCGTTTACCGCCACAAAACACCGACTACGAACCGAAGTTAAGACGGGGCTACATTTTCGACGGTCTAAAATCATGCATATTTTTACGAGCTTTGTTCTTTTCTTTTTAAACATTTTTTTTAAGAAAACGAAAACACTCGGAGCAACTTGAGTATGAGGGCTTTATTAATCATAGCTTCCAAGAACATTTGCGAATTTTTTCCGTTGAGAAATTAATAACACAATGGAGGCATTTTAAAATGAAAACAGTAAATGAAAAACAAATTCCAAAATGTTCGTGAAACTATGAGAATAAAAAAACAAAAAAACTCTTCAAAATAGGTATATAAATTTTAGACCGTCCAAGGTGTCCCCCCCTAATACAGCTGACGAGGAAGTCGAGAACCTGAATAAGCAGATTTATTCTCCGGTGTGTAATTCGTCAGGTTCAAAATAACGGCACCAATTGAATCGACTATTTAATAATTCAACGATCGGTGAAAAAAATTGACATGTGTACATACATATATGTATATATACATATTCCAAGAGCACGCGCGATTGAAAATATTTCGCAACTATACGTATAATAAAAAATTGGCCAGGGTTTATTCCGCGAGTGAATGATAACTTTTGCATGCGATTTGATTGGAAAACATGTGAATAAAAAAAAAAAAACGAAAAACATTGAAATTGAAAATTGTCCCGCCGCGAAATTGGCCGATAAAAAATCCGCCCGCTCCAGGGAAGAGAATAGAAAAGAAAAAAAAAAAAAAAACAAATTGATACAGACGAAATACAAAAAAATATCGAAAGACAAAACCGCGTCCGAAGAACGGGTTGCATCTGGGGGGGGGGGGGGAGAGGGATTGACGCTTCGTTGGATATTTCACACGAGCACGTATTCGTACGTACACACACATGTATATGCATATTCCATACATACATACATACATGTAAAAATAACACATATACATATGTGTATCCGTGTATACCAACCGTAGGGAATTCCAGTCTGGGGCGGGAGCCGGGATACAAGCTTCTAATTCCCTAAGCCCTGTTCTAATTATTCAACCGAATGTAGCACGGCAGGGGGGGGTGGGGTGGGGGTGGGGGTACCCGGAGGGGAGGCAGTTCGCATAAATAATAGCGATGCAAAATAACGCGGAACGCCGGAGCGGCGCGAGTCATAGCCGGGGGTGGGAAAAGCCGGCTTGACCTGGCACCGACGGATCGATGCATCGCCCCCACTTCCGCCTCCACCTGCGCTCCTGCCGCCCCTGCCCTCGAGGATTCCTCACGGCGTCAACTCGCCCCCTGCAGCACGTGCCCCGAATCCCGAAGTATGAATTATTTCGGGCTTTGATGCGCGCGGAAAATTCTCGACAACCGGACCGAGGTTTTGTGTCGGTATTTTTTTTTTTTTTGGAGCCCTTCACACTTCGAAAAAATTCCAAATCGTCATCATAATAAAAAAATAAAATAATCGTTTGTCAAACAGATAATTATGCTGTGTCCATGATTAATATAAATCAAAATAAATTCTAAATGTTACACACAATCCAAAAAAATAAATTCCGCGCAAGTTTGGGAAAAGTGTTTTCAACCCTCGCGAAAAGGTGGCAGCACGAATCGACGGGGGTTGAAACCGCGGGGATGCTGAATCAGGTATAAAGGAGAAACAAGAAGCTTTGAAAAAACGAGAATTTAAAGGTAAGAAAAATACTCGTTCCAGACCGACTCGACTGATTTTCACTACCTTATACGCATGTAACTTAGGAACACAACTTTAATGGATCATGAGCTTTTTCGAGCCCTTCGTCTCGCGCGTCGACGGAACCTGATCACAGTTTGTGTTTCGAGGGACTAAAAACAGGCTCCTTTTCCCAGCAGCAGGAGATCAGCTTGAGAGACGGGTTCGCCGCTCGGTGCATCGAATGATGATCCTCCTGTACCGGAACTGAAACTCACCACCCACCCTAGCAGCCAGCCAGCCAGCCAGACACGTAAGCTCTGTTTATGGAGCAGCCAGCCGGCGTCTTCCGTCGAGCTCATCCGTTGCCGCGAACGGATTTTATCCCGGATGGGGTTCGTTCCGGCTTCCGGAACTCCCTTCGCCCCGATCCGCAAGCTCTGATGTACAAAAGCTGCCCGTTCAGCCCTTATTTCGGTGCTTCTGTAAATTTTACGCCAACGTTTCTTCCTCCGCTGTTTATCGAAAAATGTCTCGAGAGATGAATCTCAGCAGATCCCAAAAAACAAAGAAACAAAAAAAAAGAAAATAAATATGACGAGTGCAAATTTGGCATAAATAAATACACGTGTATTGAATTATTATATCGTATGCGAGAAATCCTGCGAGAGAGATTGAGAGAGACAGACGAAAAAAATGTGTTTCCGAGACTGTGCCGCTGGGCTTGTATCATAATTCAAACGATTTTTTTTCCCGACTAGGAGCTGAGAGAACATCCTCCATGCTTTCAGAATTTCCCGTACGTCAGACCATCAGCGGTTACACGGGATAAAAAGGAGCGAAAACACAGCAGCGCAAGGTTTATGCGTGTAATCCTTAGGCAACATCCACGTTATGAAAGTAAATTCACGCGCGGCATTGTTTTGCGTGTTTTAGGGAGAAAAAATATGGGGCGTTCCATGCCGAAAACTCCACCCACCTACGGTTAATTTTGACCATATTTTTATACGCTGTTCGCTTAATTAATTGTTAGAATTTCGAAACGTGAAAAGCTCTGAATACAGAATAGTTGAAACAAGTTTACGGAAGTACAGAATTGAGCTACGGAAATTCTCACTGATCTAAATTTTCAAACCGGTATGATAAATTAGGTTTTCTACCGTGTGAACTTTCCATTCTTTGTCCCCGCCTGTTTCTCCCTGATAATTTGCCGTGTGAATACTATTCATGAAAACGTTTGCCCTGTACTACGTGTTTGAATATATTAAAATTATGTCTAATAGGTTGAAGCGTCGCTTGAATTGGCAGGGAACGCCTCATAGAAATGCGAGGGACAGGGGGTGAAATGTGCTCAGTCCATAAAAGTAACCTCGGGAAAAACAAAACGAGCGTTAAGGGTTAATCTTAATATTATTCTCGCATTAGGATTCACCTTCGGCTAGTAGCGGGTCAAAGCTCGTTTAAAGCTCCGCTTGGGTTGGCGAGCAGATTTGCCAGATATGAATATTTTTAGCGGGAGGGTCGGTGTCGCCGATTCTCCCGGCCCGAGAGTAGAAAAGAATTGCTAAAATAATCAGCGACCCCTCGATTTTTCTTTTTTATTATCCATTCTTGCCCGAGCATCGAGTATCCGTCGCGCGGTTTTTATTTTTCACTTCAATTTTCCGACATTCATTCCGCCCTTTGTTTCCGACTTAGTACACGAGCGGTTGGCGAGCTTTGGTATTTTCCACAATTCCACAGAGATGACAAAATATCACAAAGAGGGCGGACAGCGGCCTGACGCGGATTAAACTCCGCAACGTGTAGCCGCGCAGCTAGTTTACCGGAGCTTTGACTAATAGCTCAAGCTTTGTACAAATTCGTCGCTGTCTCGCTATGCGCCTTAACGCTGCTTCGCAAAACCAGGGCTTTCTATTCCTCAGGGTGACCGACGCTTTTCACTTTTACACGTCTTTTACCGAATTCTCATTCGGCCATGACGAGCTTTACGTCCTTTTCCTTCCCTTTTGCCGAATTATTTCGACAATTTACTTGATATCTGCACCTAATTTATATCTCGAAATTACGATCGTCACTTATATATATATATTTAATGTAAGTGCGGGGTGCCCTGAAATGTTACGGAAATTCTCTGAGCCGAGTGGCTGCATAAAAGCTCCGGAGAATTGGTTCAATGCAAATCACGGCTTTTTGTCAGGGACATTAATTTGATAATAAATATATTTCGAATATAATCTCATTCCGACTGTCACTCGGTTTTCATCGCGCGCACGCCGCACAAGAGGATGAATTAAGCGATTGAATCAAGCCCTCATCCTCATCCGAAGTCGGGAATCCCTTCAACGAAAGGAGAATGGCCGACAATTTCGAACAGCACCGATTCCCCAGCTCCTCGAAAGTCGGAATTTAAACTCTGATGAAAATTCACGTTAGTGACGAATTGAAATTTGTGTCTTTCGACGAATTGTGGCGATGCCGATTTTTGTTCGTCTAGTAAAAAAAAAAAAAAAAACTCGAGTTGAAAATGGAAGAAGAATCGATGACTATCATTGGAAAGGCAAGACCATTTAACAACCGATACGAAATTGAATCAGTGATTTCAGTTCGTTTTATCGATTTGCAGCTTGTCGCGTGATTTTCATTCAGTTTCTGTTTCACCCCTGATTTCCAATAATTTCCTAGAATTCTAGGGAAATTTAAGGGATTCACGGATTAACCAGAGTCACAAGAAATCCACAACAAATCGTTGGAAAATCATTTGCAAACTAGAAATCAAGGTAAGAACATACTAAAGAAATCGTTAAAAATTTACCGCAAGATCAGCAATTTCCATAAATTTCAGGTCCATTTTTTCATCGCTGTAATCTAATTTCAAGTGATTTCCAACGATTTCCAATGACTTCGGTTATCTCGATTGATTTCTCGTTATTTCGCTTACATTCATTTACGATTTCATCTCCAACAGCATCGCTGTTGAATGTACATAACCTATGACTTCCTTGATCGAATGTCCCCTCGAGCCTGGAGTCCGAGGGAACCGGACGAGCAAATCCTCTCGGGGTGATTCCGTCAGCGAAATGTGTATTCGGCGCCGCAGGAGTCGAACCACCTGCACACGTATGACTCACACGACGTTGTGAAATTGCTGCACTATACGTATAATACTCTCGTTCCTCTGTCCCGTGCGTCATGTTAACGAAAAGAGGGGACAACACGAAATACGACGAATGTACCGCGTCAATGGCACCTGAACCTGCGAGAGTCGATACTGTCGATTTTTCCCCTTTTATCCACTAAAAATACAGGATAACTGCAGGGCTGAAAAAAACTGGTTTCTCTGACATTTGGTCCCTTTCGAAAATGATCTCAGTTCTAAAATGGATAGGCAAGAAAAGTTCTGGACGTAGATTCCTATATCGACGTTTTACCGACACTGAGCCGAGACGCAAACCTATTTCTAGAACGTTCCGCGGTTTGGGGAGATTTCAGAAGGCTTGTGTCTTGGCTAAGCGTCGGTAAGATGTCGGTAAAGGAATTTGTCTGCTGTCTAAACTGTTCAAAATTTCGACAACTTTTCTTTCAAGATTTCGCACGAAATTTATGTCAATTTGCACGATTTCAAGTGTACAAATTCTTCGTAAAAAATTTTTGCACTCTAGCAACTGCCTGTGAGCCGATGATTATCAATTCTGCAAGTCCCGGTAGCATCTGGTGGTGCCTGAGAGTAAGTGATCGGAAGAAATCCATTACCGGATTTTAAGGGACAGCACCGCTTCTGGCGCGAAGATGAGATTTACGGGAGGTGCGGTCAGCGACGGATCGTCGGCACGTCGACGTCGCGCGTCGCCGCATTAAACTAAAGCAGCAATCACATCGCGGGAGAGTGCAAGTTGATCGGTTGATTTCCCGGGGGTGCCGTCACCCCGACCCCCATATCGGCTCCGCAGATGCGCCCGGTACCGAAAATTTCGCGACTATAGCTGCTGGTCGATTTGTCTTTGTTATGAGTGGTTTATCGGCGCGAGTGAAGAGATGGATAGCGATTAGTCCCTTTTAGGGAATTGCAGACGAGCTTTCGCAGCTTCCTACTTCTCGAGATAACTGCACAATAACAACCGAGAATCATTATAGACGCGGGTTGGTATATTTCCAGTCAAATTGCAGCAGCCAACTCTACGGAGGGGTTAATTATCAAAGGGATCCGCGATCAAAGACCTGAGCCTCTCTGCTTCTGGCAGATATATTTACCTCAGAGTCGGTAGACAACCGCGTTGCTGGCCTGCTGGGCGTGCAGAACGGCATGAAAATCGTTTAACTCTTCAAAGGCGCGGTTCTGGATGCGCTAATTGCTCATGCCAGCATCAACCGCTGATTGTTCATCGCCCGTTGTTGGGTATACACTATGTAGTTTCACCTATAAATGCAGGGGGTGGCGTGTGGTAAAAATATACGGGACTTGAGAATTCTCTCTCAACGATAAAAGAAAGTCGATCGGAAAATTGTTTTTTCATTTTCACCCCGAAGTCCCGCATCAGGATCTTCCTAATGTCAATTCGCATCGACGTATTTATGTAACCATACGCAGCAACATTCCCTTGTGTAATACAATATCCGCTAAAAAAAAGCGAGGGCATGACGGTTAACCTTACAGACCGTCATGATAAATATTGTACACGGAAGTTACGATCGTTCATTCTCCGCGTAAAATTTTACGTCTTGGAAACACGCAAGGTCGAGTCGGGTTGAGTCGTCGACGGACAATGTAAATTGCCCAGGTTTAAATCATAGTAGCAGAATCACCTTATTATACAGTGTGAATTCGAGGACGGAATAAAATGGAAAGTGAAAAATTTTCCCGTCTTAAAAACGAGCTGAAAAAATTATATCTGATGATAATCAGGTTTCAACGATCCATCAGGTCTGATGTAGTCTAATCAAAGAACAATGTACTAATGACGGAATTACAAAATGAAAAACGATCAAGAGCAACTCAGGATTATCGGATAAAATCTGTCCGAAAAAATGTCCCATTCAATATGGAAAGACCAAAAAAACCTAACAAGAAGTTTGAGTGAAAAATCAATGGTCGACAAATTTTTAGAAATCATGCAATTCTGCCTTTACTTATACAAAAGCGTGCCTACTATACATATCAGTCAATTTTTATAAATCGCAGTTAATTTCGTTTATAAATATATTACATAGAAATTTCAATAACTCCTTTTGCTGTAACATTTCTATACAAGTCTAAAAAGTAATAAAGAAATGTATATACAAATGAGCAGCTGAATTTGAATTTTCGTTGCTATCGTTAGGTTAAGTGATTTGAGTTGCAATATAAAATTTACGAGCAAAATAAGCTGTTATTAATTTTTAGGCGAAATTGGAAGAACTACGAATTGTCAGGCATCCGTAAAAGTTACTTGGAAAATTTTATTACCGTATCAGGTTGAAACTCGTTTCACTGTTTTGCAATTTCTTCGTTTCAACCCATTTTTCGACCGGGCTGCGAATTCGATATGATGTATGTGACGTATTGTAAATGCACTGGTTTAACAACCATCCGAGAAATTCAGGCTTCAATTGAGAGCACAAGTAGAGCGAAGAAAGATGTTGCACGAGGTTTGTATCCGGGTAGCTGGTTGTAAAATGGATACGAGTAGGTACCTATAATATCAACGCGTGCATAGGGAATAAGACATTCGCCGAGATTTACTTTTCAATATACAAGCTGTCTATACGAATGGGTGTACATACATCCAAGAAATGCGCGATTCTCCCACCGGAATATGAATGCACCGTGCATAACACGACATATCTACGTATTTACCTCTGCATGTGTGTACCTGACTTGCAAAACGGCGCAGATATGGGACGCAACGAGGTAACGAATAGGCGACCGAACCGCGGGGTGAAAACCAATTTCGATATACCGCATTGGCCGATGTGCAAGGCGGATACGCCGGGTGGGTCGGGCTTCGCCCTCGTCCTGATCCGCACTCCCGAAACCCGGCTAAGTCACCTAAGTCGTATTTATCCCCCTCGGCCTGTTTGTTTCTTTTCCTTTTATTCCTCTACCAACGGTTGTTTATTTTATTTTTCCTTCGGTTCGCCCCTCCGTTTCGACGATCTAAGTTTCTCCTCGTTACACCGCAGACAGCTCTCCTCGCTTATGCCCGAGAGAGTAAATGTAGGTATATAACCAACCGGGTTGCCAATATCCTCTCTTCTCTTTCTTCTTATTCTTATTCTTCGACTCTCATAGCTCTGCACCGCAATTCGATTGCCAATTTCCTGAGAAAGGAATTCATAAAACGGTCCTGTGCTCACGGTCCTAATTATATGTATTGTACACGCTTCGATGAGTCAAGAATCAGAAGACCTTCTTGTCCCTTGTACAATAAAACAGTCTCTTTTATAATTCCATTGTCCTTGCGGTTGATTCATCGCTGGGCTGATTAGCCCAGCCAATCAAAGGGCAATTATTAAAAAGAGAGTTCTGAAAACAGATCCCCTTACCGATATTTTACCGACACTTAGCCAAGACGAAAACATTTTTTTAGGATGTACGGCCGTTTGGTGAGATTCCAGAAGGTTCGTGTCTTGGCTAAGTGGTGGTAAAATGTCAGTACGGTTCTTGCAGTAAATTCTCCGCTGGGCTGATCAGCCTAGCCAATCAAAGGGCAATTAATAAACAGAGAGTTCTGAAAACAGATTTTCTTATCGATATTTTAGGGCAATTCTACCATAAATTTGTACTCCGATTCTACCGAACTATGCACCGAAGTTCTCGGATATTACGGACTCTTTCATCGAAGGTGAGAAGTTTCATCGTAAGTGACGGTTAAACGCTTGCAGACCATTTCCAGCCGGTTTTTATTCCGGATCCCCGTCTCACCTCTTCGTCACTCGTACATAGACGGCCCCTTTCATGCAGTTTGACTCATTTAAGAGACTGGTTGACACTGCGTTTCGACAACCGGCCGGGTGCTTCGGGCGCAACCGACTAGCGCCGATAGATGATGGCTTACAGCATGAATCAATTACAGTGCAGCAGGACCGCTGTTGGCCTCCTATCACCGTTAACTGATGATAGCTATCGATTAACCGACACCTTACACGCCGCGAGGAATCGAGTTATGGTCAGTAGAACCGGGAACGAAGCTTGCCGAGATATTTTTTTCCCCTTCTTTTACCTTTTTTTACCACGGTGGATTTCAACGTGACATGCGTCCGATCTGATCGCGTGATCTGAAACCTTTGTCCCGTACCTACCTACGTCGGGAAAAAAGTATATTACCTTTTACAAGTAAATGTTTGATTCAAATAAGGCACGAACAATACAATCCGATAAATTTAGTAGGATTAACATGAAATGCTTGCTGATTGATTAGATGTTTGTTTTTCAGTAACAAGTATGAAATATTGGCTAAAGAATATCTAAACAATTCGGGTGATTTGAATCCGTAAAATATTTACTCGATTCCGGTACATTTAATTTGAATCAATTACGATTATATCGAGGATTTAAAACACCTAAAATCGTATCAGTATCGTTGGTTTTTTTTTCTTTTCTTAATGTCCTTGTTGTCCGAAGAGATCAATTTGATCAAGGAAATAATCAGCCGAATGAAGCAAGTCAGCAAGGACGAGTCCAACATATTTACTTGCGTGAGAGTAATTTGTTTTTTTTTTCAGTTTGTATAAGAGCGTCGAAACGTGACCGTGAATCCTTGCGACGTGAGAAATTGAATCAAGAATTGTCGGTAGGGTTTTCGGCCGATTGAGTGTGGTTCTGGAAGCCATAAGGAAGCTTGAATGAGCCGAGCAAAGTGAGTTGTACGTTATAAATCTGTGGGTAGAGTAAGTAATGTTTTCGGTTCATGTCCATTTTAATGAGAACACATGCCGAAGGAACGAACGCAGCCCTACAGGATTGGGTCGGTATAAATGACGGCGAGATGCGCGCTGCGCCTCGCTGCAGGTAGCAGTTTCACCGAACACTGACTGAGCGCAGCCCGATGCACTTCAGATTTCTGCGTTACGTAGCTACGTTGTTACGCGTTAGTATCGAATAAATTCCAGAAGGCGAATATAAATTCAGCGAACGTACAGAGCGGGCAACACGTTAACCGTATTAAATTATTAATGGACTTTCCGTGTTGCCAATAAAGCGGTTCCATTGCACCCACACACCGACCAGTCGCCATTACCGAGAACCGTGCGTTCGATATTTTTCAACGAGAATTCCACCGCACGCTTTTCATTCTATCGCACCGATGTAGATACTGTATATCATGTTATACCTGTGCGTATAATGCCTGTATAAATAATCTACACGAAAAAATCTAGCCAACAGTGAAATTATCAATTTCTCCTCGCGTGCATGCCTTTCGAGAAACGCACCAGTGAAATATTGTACACGCGGTCTGATTGCAACAACTTCCGACCAGCGTTTAGGGCTGAAAATTTTGCCATCTGGCTCGTGCTGTAAGCGAAGGATATTTTCTTTTCTTAGATCACAGCTTATTTTACAAGACAATGCATGGTGTAAGGTGTACAGAAAATCGTACTTTTTTTTGCAAAAAGCTCTACCAAAAATTCAAATTACAATTTATAAAAAAATCCTTCGATCATTCATCAGCTATACTCACCTGCTAACAGAAAATATTTCGTTTTTTGATTTCAGATGAAGTCAGCAGGAGTTATCGCGTCAATCACGGTAGTACTTGGTCTTCGAAAACCAGTTCGGAATGACTGAATTTTCAACATATTATGATAAAAATTTTACTGAATATAGTTCAAATATTGTTCTCTCATGTACCTTGAGTTTGATTGAAATAATTCTTTTATTATTATATTAAAAAAACAATTATATAAAATATGGATTTTTTGAAATCAAGACCCACCTAACCCCTTAATACATCCAAATTACAGTCAGATATAAATTTTCTCCCGGATTAAAAGCTCGCCGAGGTAGAAGCGGAACATCGCGTCCGGATTGTCCACGAATTTCCGGCCAGCCGGGGGCGGAAGGACAGCCGAACGGACGGACGGACGGACTCGGCGGTAGTTAATAATGATCGTAGAGCTCGGTATTTGTTTATTCAAGGAGCACTCAGGGTAGCCGCGTTCGGTGCATTATTAAAGGTCTTGCAATTAGGGGCAAGCATGGCCCGCTGCCCCCATCCTTCACACCCGAGAACCGGGGCTAATAATTTAATCAAACAGCAATGCAGGTTTAAGCCGCGCAGCCCGTTATTAGGGACGGGTGGCCGGAGCTTTAAGACTGAATTCGCGAGGAGGACGTCGGTCAGATCCTTCATCGGAGGTCAAGCGGCTCAGGATTTATCATCCCCTGGTTGAATAATGAAGATAGGATTACGAATCTGCGGCGCAAACGCGGCGAAAATCATCTCGACAAGATACCCAGAGAATTAATATTCGCAAAAGTGCAGAGAAATTTCAGTTTGGGTGTGAAAGTTCGAACGTACGAGCTTTTCACGTGCCTTAATATTCAAGGTCCCTTCGATAAGAACGCGAGACTCACGTGTCTCACCCGTCGAGTGGGTGGAAAGGTACATGGATATAGGTACACACCTTACCTGCCGTGTTGTATGGGCTGTATATAGGTATAATATTATGTATAAGCGGGGGCCGTGAAACAAGAAACGATCGATCACTTTTAAGGGTATTAGAAAACGCTATTAATTTTACAACGACTTCGTGCGCAGGCAACCCGAGTCGATATACAAGACTCGACCGCCTCACTCGGGCAACTTTTCTTCACGAATTTTCATAAATCTCCCTGAATTCTCTCTTCCTTCCTTTCCCTCTCTCGCTCTCCATCTTTTTCTACCTCCTATGGCGTCGATAAATCAGGCTACATTTACTGATTTATATATGTGTGTGTAGACAGTACGAAATGATCTGCGGTACAAGGATATACGAATTGATCTGTTGTCAATTTCGGAGGATTTACAAAGCTTATTTGAAAGGACCCCGTAGAATCCTTATGGAAATTGGCTGGATTTTCAGTACGCTAGAGTACACATTTTCCCGATCCCAAAAGTTCTTATGGATACAAGTCTAAAAAATCAGTAGTTTCCGAGATACAGGCTTCGGAAGAAAGGTGTCCAGATTTTTTGATATCCATGGATTTCGTGATTTTCGTAAATTATTAAGCTTCAAAGGGACTTGAAATCAAATAAATCACTTAAAAAGCTGCACGGTCGATTCTCAAAGACAGGCAGGAAGCTGTGATTGATTCCATCGATGCGTTCATTCCATCCACTAACTCGCTGGTTTACCGGAAGGAGGCGCAACGTCGGATTTCGCATGAAGAACGAGACCCTCCGACTCCTGCAACAATCGACTTGTCCTGTTTTTCACGCGTGTGCGGAGTCTCTGCGAATCGACTGTGCAGTTTTTGATTGATATATTGGATTTCGACTGCTCCTCGAAGCTTTGTAATCCGCAAAAATCGCGTAATCCATAGGATGTCAAAAAAATCCATCCACCCCTCTTCCGAAGCATGTGTGTCGGAAACTAGTGATTTTTGGGCCTTGTGTCCATGAGAACTTTTCAGATCGGGAGGATATGTACTATACTACACACTGAAAATTCACCATTTCCGTTCAGTTGTTAATTCGCGATTGTTATTAACGAGCCAAAAAGATCGGGGCAGCTCAGTGTTCTGCTGACGGTGTAGAATAAATCATGACACGTCCATCACCACCAATGCTGAAACGAATAAATCTCTGCAAGTTCGCAGATGACTAAGAGGGATCGAATTTCGTCGATCACGGTGAAAAAAAGCGGAGCTCATAGTTTTGACGGTATAGGTAACAAAGCCCTTTTCGAGTGGTTCACAGATGCGAATCCCTAAGTCGAATTCGGTCCCCCGCTGGAAAGTCCTCGAGGGTTTGATTCCGGGGCAGCAGTGTGCGGATCACGTGTTGTTCTCGAAGCATGGAATTACACAGCTGAATAAGTCACGACCGAGTGGCTGATCCGGCCCGTGATTTTGTTCGCGGCTGAAATAAGCACAAGACAGAAACGCGAAACGAAAAGGGGTCGCCCTCGACACGCGGCATAAAATTGAAAGGAGTGTCGCCGATCAGTAGGATTAAGCAGACGACCCCAGCCTCGTCGGTTCACCCCGAGTTCATGGGATCGAAATGATAACCTTCAGCGATCCTTAAGGATCGACGATCGAGCGGGCGTGAATCACGAGCTTTGATATCCTCAGACTGGGCGTTAATGTGATCATTGTCGGAGAACGCGTATAAATATTTAGTCGACATGAGAACTTTTGGCGTGTCGTCAGCTGCCCGTCGCCGTATGGAACAGGGGATGCGAATGTCCCGCAGGATCCTTCTCCCTACTGTAATCGAAAAATCCCGGCTATACGAGGCCCGTTTTCGCGGTCGGGTTAATGGAATGTATTAA
Organism: Neodiprion fabricii; assembly: GCF_021155785.1. Taxonomy (NCBI): domain Eukaryota; kingdom Metazoa; phylum Arthropoda; class Insecta; order Hymenoptera; family Diprionidae; genus Neodiprion; species Neodiprion fabricii. Next base: position 3,003,920 of record NC_060240.1, on the reverse strand, counting down.
TAGAGGATGACCTGGCGGATTGGCGGAGCTGGGCGTCAACCGCAAGATCAACCCCATAAACGGGGGTGACTCCAAGGGAGTTTTCCGCCCCCGTGCTGAGCGAGACTGCCAGTAAATCCTAAACTATCGAAGTATGATGTCTCGGCGAGAAGTGTTGAGCATGCGGTGAGTCTAACATCGTGGAAGTTGGAACGGGCAAGCTTTCTCCGAAAGTCACTCAGCAGCTTCTCTGGTATAATTACAGGCACGGGGTTCAAATTATGGCCGGGTTAGCCGGCCAACTTTCCTTATACGCGTGGGTTATTCTGGAACGTGACTCCACCTCTCTCTCACCCCGAGAGTTACATGACCTCCAGTGCTGCATGCACTTCGACCCTGCCAAAGGTTCGGTGGGACGACGAAAGCAGTTTATTAATTATAACTCTCCGGGTGACAAGATTCCAAAGGAAGTTTTTCGACCCTACGGGGCCCGCGATGATGTTTACGACAAATTGAGATCCTCGCGGGGAAAAATGTACGTCTACCGGTTACAGTGGTACGGGTATGCATGATATCAAGTTCGAAAGTAAGGAACGGGATCCTGACAATAAAAGACCAGACCGCCTAGGTGGCCAGCGTATTATATTAACCACAAGCAGACTGTCATAACGGCGGCAATAATTCACTGTGAACCTTAACGAACCTCGCCGTGAATCTATGTACGATATATTTCAATTACGAGCACGTAACGATTCAATTATCATATATTTTTCGAACGAGGTGGTTCTAACCCAAACTCCTTTCCCTCTCACTCTCTCTATTCCTCTCTTTCTCCGCTCCTCCGAAAGGTCGAGTAGTTTACGTTTGAGATATTTTAACGCTGCACATTGCGTTCCAGTTTTCAACCAGAGAAATCCCTTTCCGGCTCGTTGCCTCTGGCGGATTTCGAGAGGCACATACCTAGACGGAAGAAACTTGAATACTCAGGGCTGTTCTGCTTTTCACGGAAGCTGGAACAGGATCGGAACCTAACCCAACGTAACCTAACCCAACCTAGACGGAATAAACTGGGAGACTCAGGGCTGTTCTGCTTTTCAGGGAAGCTGGAACAGGACTGGACGCTAACCTAACCTAACCCAGCCTGACCTAGATGAAAGAAACTGGGAGACTCAGGGCTGTTCTGATTTTCAGGGAATCTGGAACAGGACTGGAACGGAACCTAACCTAACCTAACCTAACCTGGACGGCAGAAAATGGAAGACACAGGGCTGTTTTGCTTTTCAGAGAGGCTGGAACAGGATAGGAACCTAACCCAACCTAACCTAACCTAACATAGACGGAATAAACTGGAAGATTCAGGGCTGTTCTGCTTTTCAGGGAAGCTGAAACAGGATCGGAACTCATAAGCGGGGCAATCAGGGCGGTTAAATCATTCCCCTCCATGGATCTCCTCAATTTTGCACGCGTTGCTCCTTCTCGAACAATCGCAGTGGTAAAGTTCGCGTTATGAGACCAAGTTTCAATTAATTTACGGCAGTTGAAGAAAGGCCGAGAGAGAGAGAGAGAGAGAGAGAAAGAGAGACGAAGAGAGTTACGGGGGAGAAACAGCTGCCGTGGCGTCAATCTTCGCTGCACCATGGACTGCATTCGCATGCCCTCGGAGCGGAATTACCGGCATGGATACTGCGAGTGGCGGAGAGATTATACTCCGGCATGATTGCCGGCTACAGTGAACTGCATGCGGTTGGAGCAGGCACCTGCACACACGTCTGCTTAACGTGCAATTAATGTTTGTAATTGCCATAAACCTCGGACAAACAGATGCCACTTATCAATGCCCGGTGCCTAAGCGTTCCGGATATTGTTCAATGGGACTCCATTAGCCGAGCTAGACTCGAACCCTGCGGTGCATCCCCGGTTATTAACCTCCGCCTTGAGCCTTCCTCTCGATGAATAAAACTCCTTACCTAGAATATTTACTTCCTTCATTTTTCTCCTCATCCGCATGCGTGTGAGGAGCAATTTAATCCCTCCAACCGGATTTCCGCTCTACGATCTAATCACCGGCTACTTATTTCGTATGTAACGATCATCGCCGATCATCGGAACGTATGTAAAAAAAAAAAAACTCCGTAAGAGCAGTTCTGGGCCAGTATTTTCTATAGCTTTTGTTCGAATTATCATTCGTGATTCCCTCATTATATTTAAGAGTGAAAGGGATGACTATTGTATGAAGGAATAACTTGTGCAATATTATATTTTAATAATTATATATAAAATCGTCGTTTCCGCATCTTTTTATTGGTTTTCGTCAGCTTATTACGGCATGTTCTTTAATTTTCAATAGATGAAAAAAAAAAAAAAAAAACGGCCAGACAAAAGAAGTTTTCCCCCTCACTATTCCATATGTTATAAACAAAAATATGGAAGACCATTACTTTCAACTACAATTTAAAATAAAAATTTGTTAAAAACCCTGAAAAAATTTCTGTATTTGACAATAAATACCCACGTACTGTATTAGGTATAAAAACAGTTTCCAGTTTCCTCATAGATTTTTCCCCAGACGCCTAGACGTGGCAAATGTCGTGCAGTGTATATTATATACATATATATATATATACGTTGTATGGGTCGTCAGACAGGAGCCATCCCATTTTCCGGTGAGAGAGAAAGAGAGAGAGAGAGAGAGAGGGAGGGAGGAACAGAACTGCTGCCGGAGGATCGCGGCGAACTATCTACTTAGGTGCTTTTATATTCAATACATTTGAGATGTGGGTAGGGATAGGGTAGCCCTCTAGCACTCCCCAAGGATGCGTCCTGCAGGCTGTGGGGCTCTCGTCCGGGATCCTCGTCATATAACATCGAGCCCCGTCGAAGCCGAGCCTGCGGACCATTTCAGTGGGTGGGGGGGGGGGGGGGGGGGGGGGTGCGGGGTGTATACGAGGAGAATTTATTACCCCTATTTTTCAGATGGAGACACATTATCCGCGTGTTATACACCGGATAAATACGCGCCCTCGAGCCGCCGGGCTGAGGAAAATTACCGATCGTCAAAAGAAAGTAGGTATACGTATACGTATACGTACACAGAGAAAAAGCTGCACCGTCATCATGGCGACGCCTTTCGTATTTACCGTCAGCACCGCCGCCCTTTGCAAATCTCTGCAAAGTATGCCTGTGCCTTATTTTTTTTTTTTTTTCTTTGCATATAAAAGGATGAAATTTCTACACCCGATATAATACTTACAACCTATTATATACGTCGTGGACTTTTGAGGTATAAGGTTCGAACGAAATAAAAATTTAAATGAGAAACGCAATTATTTATTCATCGTTAATTAATTAGCGGTTAACGCTACGTGGGTGAATTGTAATTGCAGTACCTGTACAAATTCGCTGAATAAAAAGCATCGCGCTTGACGTTCGTAATTTGTGTAAGTATGTGGGTATAAATAGCTGTTTTTTAAATAAATTCTTTTGCAAAAGCAGGGCCGTTGCGTGTACACACGCACACACACACACACGCATATATATATATCCCATGCCGAGGCAACGGTGTATTTGAAAATGAAATTATTTTCTCGTTTCGTTATTCTAATTCCACTTTTCCCCGTTCCAGTTTCTCCTTCCACGTTGTTTCATTTTATATCTCGAGATTTTCTTCTCTCCCTGAATGTTTATCAAAGCGTCGCTCGGAGCCAATTTGGAAGCACGATTCGATTAAACAGAAGAATAAGAACAAGGGGATAAGGAGGTAAATTTTGTACGGTTACATGTATACGTTGTAAAGGAACGAGGAGAAATCGTTCATCTTTTACAACACGCGATTTTTACCGACGTACGTCTCAAGCTCCTGACAAATTGCCTTCCGATCGACCGCGGCTTTACGAATATTATGCACGACGATTCCTGTTGTGAAAATCACCGACAAGCTTCCTGTAAAAGTATCATACGGTTTATGAATATTTTATACACCATTGGATAATAATTTTGGATCGATATATGCTTCCCAGGGAGTCGAATGAAATACGTTCTCCAACTTTCACGCGTATGAAAATATTATTTACCGCGTATATCCACGAGGGGTGGAAAAACAACCGCGGCAGAGTTTTCTCGGATTAGTGTCAAGGTTGGGTCGAGTTTATCGGTCAAAGTTTACCGCGGAGAGATCGAAGATATTACGGGCGAGGGGGTGAAAAGGAGGGAGGATAGCTGACGCGAAAATGGGGTGAAAAGCAAACAGCCGGTTTGGTCTATCGAACGAATTACCGCGCGAAGCGGAGAAGTCTGTGCTGAAAAATATAACGCGCTCGATCATCGAGCCAAGGAGAGAATGAGAGGGAAAGAGAGAGAAAGATAGTGATGGATCGTTCGCCTTGACCGCGAATCTATTATCTCTGCTCGGGGGAAGAGGAAAAAGAGAAAGAAAGGAAGAAAAAATTCTGGTTTGCATTTCAACCGTGCAATTAATCCTTCGATCCCTGCAGCAGCGGCGAATTATAGAGAGAAACGAGCGTGTTCGGAGCTTTGCGCGTAACAAATCCGAATGAATCATGATTCGTGGATCAGAAGGTGACAGATCGGAGCTCTGGAACGAACTTTTGGCACGAGAAGCTCTTCGTTTTGAATAGATGAGCTCTGTGCCAATCTCGCTGCGAACTTTCCCGTATTTCTGGTCTTCCCCGCAGCGTTTCGACGGATCAGAAGTTACGAAGGATTCGGTAGCTCGGCTGTCGATCAATTAGGCGGCCACACGCGTCTCGTCGCGCTCTGATGTTCAGCGACCGATTGCGGGACGAGTTGAACGATAGAAACGCGAGCTGAATGTCACCAGAAAAAAAGAGACAATGGTTTCGGGGGCGAAGGATCAGCGCCAGGTCGGACATGTTTCGAAATTAGCCGAAACACATTCGGGGGAGTTGATTAATGAACGAGTCATTAACTCGCTCGACGCGGCGAAGACTTGAACGAAACGAAAAATCCCCCGGGGGGAACGAATCGGGGCTTGATTAATGATCTCCGACAAATAATACATATCGATTCGTCTCTTCTTCATCTTCTTCTTCTTCTTCTTCTTCTTCTTCTTCTTTCACTTCTTCTTGTTAGTTTTTTCTTTCACCCTTCGAGATATTCATCCTCCGACGATTATACGTACATCGTATAAACGAATGACGTCGAATTTTATTTCGAAATGACCGGTTTCAGGAAAGAACAGCTTGGCTATTCGACTATAACGTATTATACTTCTGGGAGTAATCTTCCCGCGGGTTGACAAACTCAGACGGTTTTCTCCCGCAACTTCGTCAGCCGTGTGTAACACCAAACATTTTACTTAGGCCTTACAAGGCCTGGGATGAAATGCAGGGTGTAGAACGAGGATGAGGACTGGTCCTTTTAGCCCGGAATAATGTCAGCCATTACCAAGAGAGAGAGAGAGAGAGGACTGGGTCTTCGGCCAGAGGAGCTCCGCGGTCTTAAATTATCACTGTAATTATACCGTACATCATAAAGATAAAAGCATTAGGAGAGAAGAGCGTCGTCGCGCACTCGCAAAGAGAGAGAGAGAGAGGGAGAGAGAGAGAGAGGAGAGAGAGAAAGAGGGAGAGCTTCAAAAGGATCAACGGATTTTTACCACCACCCGCACTTCCGTCTCTTTTGTTTTCTCCTCCCTGCTGAACTTTTCCATTCAAACTCCGCTCCGCAACGGACAAGTGAATTTCCACCGCGGACACAATCCCGCATCGCGCGACGGTCAAAAGCGCGTCGAAAGGTTTTCCGGAAAACGCGTCTCCTCGACACCTCGATCGGCGGAATGCGAGGCGGGGAGGAGCCATTCCTGCAAGTCACCTTCGAACAATCCCCCGAGCTATTCGCGGTTTAAAGGTTTTAGCCCAAGGCAAGGCGGCGAGTCGCCGAAAAGGAACAACTTCAAACAGTACTGCATAATGCATCGCCCGTTCTCCCGCTTCCTTGCAACCCTTCAAATAAAAAGCTTTCAGCCGGGGCTAACTTTTACCGCCTAGCCGGCTGGTTGTTGGCCGGCTGCCTGGCTGGTTGGCTGGCGTGCATGCACGTACCGCGTCTACGTACTCACGGCACACTCGTCCGCCTTCACGTCGCATAAGCATGTAAACCTTGCCGGCATATCGAGGAACCCTGCACAGACCGTCTGCCATCAGCCATCAGCCATCAGCTTCTCAGATCCCGAGTGCCACCTGTAATTCCCATTGCCGAGGCATTCGACGTCCTCAGGATGAATGGATCACATGTTACCAGGAGGGAACGAACCTTTTCAATAATCTACTCCAGGATCGTTATCCGCGGCAATTATAGCGGAGATGTAATAGATAGATGGATATAAAGTTAGACAGATAGATAGATAGATGTGTAGATAGAAAGATAGATAGATAGATATATAGGTGGGTAGATAGATATGTAGATATAGATAGATATATAGATAGATTGATAGACAGATAGATAGGCAGATATATCGATAGATAGATAGATGTGAAATAATATATAGGTAGACGGTGTGGCAGAAATGAATCTGACCAAATTCGAATGACACAAATATATGAAAATAAGTTAAGATATCAACAATCTAAGAAAAGGTTTTATGATCATGAGTTTCGAAATGACAAAATTCTCTCTTTCTTTTATCAGATTGTAATGTCTTCGAGTTTCGATTAACTTCTCAAATTGTTGATACCTCAGTTTCTGTGTCATTCGAATTTCCACAAATTCATTTCCATCCACACGCATAAAAAAAGAGATGCTGTATAACTCGTAATCACTACATCATCGGCTCAAATAACATCACTGGATATCTGTTCAAACGGGTTTTTGTCACTTTCCTTATAGTTTACGTTTCGGACTACAACGGATCGCCGTCGTTCCAAGATCCGGCTTCTGAAACGGTGTATAATAAATAAATGCTGAATGCGTTTCGGTTTAGTTGTGGAAATTTTTCACACAACTTCGTAAGGGAACAATGCGTACATAGAGAACCGTGCTGAGAGCAAAGATTCTTCGCTTTTTCACCGACACGGTCTATTGGAAGGAACCGCGAGTAGGACCGCTTGTAAAATTCAGGTCCGATGGTTGGATACGAAGGGGAAAAAGAAACGGTCGGAATCGATGCCCGGGTGAAAGGGAAAACCACTTTTACAATAAACCGGACCCCTGCTCCTTCCGCCCCTCGACTGCAATTGGTCTGAGTGGTTGTCCATGGTCCATAGCGGCGTGTTCCTTCTTCTCCCGTTACGCACCCTGCAGGAACAATTTCACTCGGGAACCCCGCCGCCTGCACGCGTGTCGCGTGTGTCGGTTGCATTACGCGTTCTCTTTCTACATCTCTTTTTGGTCCATTTTTATTCCCGTCGCGTTCTGCCATTGTGTTCGTCATGCACGCGGAACGCGAGCGTGTACCGCTATCGTTGCAAAATGAAAGGAAAAGAGAGAAAAAAAAATGGAAACAATACACCGGAGAGGGGATAAAAAAGGTGAAAAGGCGGAGTGAAAAGAATGATAAATAAAAAAAAACATGGAGACCCTGCAGTAGTAGCAGCAACAGCAGCGGCGGCAGCAACCCCGTGTCAATGTTCTCCATTCGATTTGCCGACTTTGGTCGACATCTGGCCCACAACTCTCGCCCTTTTGAAATAACCGCGTACACACACACAAATGACACATGCGAGTGTAGGAACTCTCACGTATTGTTCTCTCATATATATCGATGCTACAATATAGAAGGTATAGCTGTTATTAATGGTTGGCCGATTATACTTGGTCGGAACAACAATCCACTATCAGTTGGTACCTAGTACCAATATAGTGCGGTAGTAGGGCGGTTCATTTTTCAAATTTTTATGAGCGATGATCAATTGGGCCACGATACGAAAGAAATAAACAAACATACAAGTCCGTAAGGTGTACAGATAAGAATAAAGAAAAAAAATTACAATAATTGGTAACGATCTATAAATACTTTCCTACCTCCTCCAGGTTTTACGACAGTTTTTTGTTTCAGTAATTGTCACAAATATTTCGAGGGGCATCTTAGATAAAAAAGTTTATAAAATGAACCACCCCTAGTTTGGTGCCCACAATCGGTGCATGGAATCCAATCCAATGTACACAAGTCAAGTTTACGGTAGGACAAATCGTTTCTTCGATCAGGGACTATATTAGCGTGTGAGCGCTATAAAGTTAGGCTAAGTGAATAAAGTGAGTCACGATGGGTGAACCGAGCCCCGGAACCCCGATGATCGTGGAGAACGATTACCCACGGACCATTGGGCAGGCGGGGCCACCGCATTGGTCTAATTTGGTAATGCGTTCCGGAGGCGACAGTGAGCATAGGTGTTCAAGGCATATGCACAGGTCTCGTCAAACCAATGGACATTTCACATACCCCTCATCCGACCGCCTCATCAATCTCCGGGTCCATATGTCGATCCTATCGGATTTCAGCTGTTCCAATGCTTGGACGTCGCTTTTTTCTCCTCGAATTATACGACTGTTGTTACGATCATTCTAACGTAATGTATGCAGAAAAACATACGTCGAGGCGTTGGTCCGTGAAAAGGAAACTTCGCTTACGGATCCGGTTACAGGAGGAATTACCGGGGCGTTAATTTATTTCACAAAGCAATTTAGATAACTCTGCACCCTCTTTGCTCCGGCTCTTCTTCGCTTGTCGTGTTGCTGCTTCTGACGGTAGTTGCATATTATAATGAAAGAGCGAAAGGGGTGCGTAGTGCACGTGACGATCATCTGGATGTACGTATACACCGGGGATCCATGCACCATCCCTTGGATTCTTATCGGAACTGATATCCCTGGGAAATCAAGTCGGTCCCTTTTTAATTAACATAAACACAATTAGCGCTTGGGAGGGAACAATGCAGCGTCGATAATCGTTTCGGTGATAAAATTCAAGGGAGATTCTACGACCCCGTTCACCCATCGCAAAAACAACCACGTACGGGAACTTTAACGTTATGTATAACGGAGTCGACGACTTTCGCTGATTAAATCACCGGCCGCGATGTTCGACGCTGCTGCATCAACGATGGCTGCATCACCTCCCTTTTCCCTTCTTCCCATACGGAATTTAATCACTTCACACCCCGAGCTTTTGGGCCCCTCTTACAAACCCGCTTCCCTGACCGTGAATAACGCTGATGAATGATCCTCGATCACGGTTAAAGCCCCACTTGGCTCTTATAACGATGGTCTGTCTTATTACGAATGGAATTGTTTATACCGTAATATTTTACTTGTTGGAATTAAAATGTGATCTCTCTGTATAATACGAAGTTAGAAATTGAAACCAGACACAATAATAACTGTAAGTGAATAAAGTAGGGGGGAGGAGGGGATGACGATTAAAAGTCTGAGCATACGCGGATGCGCGGAGAGAGATAGATAGATAGAGAGAGAGAGAGAAAGATAGAGTGAGTTCCTGTAAACATTTATACGACTCCGGAAACGCTTCCTGAAAGCAGCCGCAGGGATGAGCGTTGGAAAATCTGTTGGTACCCACGTGCTCAAAGTCACACCTGTTCATCGTGAAGAAATCCTCGTCGAGACGTTATTGTCCTCAGGTGGCGGTGAGGAATAAGAAGGAAGGAAAAAAGGAAAAATAATCGAGCCAGCTCTCCGAGTCATGGAATAAAGGACGCGTGATTCGAGATATAAATTGACTCGATTATCACAGGTGTGTAAAAGTAACCGATTTGAGTATCGTCGCAACGTTACTTATAGGTAAAAAAAATTGATCACTGTAATTATAAATAATTTTTATCGATTGTAGATTGAAAGAGGATGGATAATATTTTTTTTTAATACAACGATATTTATCCCGCGGAATTTTCTCTTAACTTCCATTCCGCAGTTCAAAGTGTACAAAGTTTCCGTTTACAAGTCCAACGCGCTGCGTTAATGCTGCGGCTGTTTTTCAATTGGCCTAATTAGTCCCGGGAGGGGTGGTGGAAAAGAGAGTGCGAAGGGATGGGAGGGAGAAAAAAGGGATTAGTAAGAACAATCCACGAACCGTATAATATATCGTGTGTGTGTGTTCGAAAGCCGTCCGGCTGTTAAAATCGAGCCAGGAATTAATATTTCAGTTATTATATCTGAATCTAATCTGGAGCTTGCGAGCTGTGCGACAGCAATGTAACTTCTGAAACGAAAATGGACGCAGCTTTATTCTACTACGGAATGACGGCTCCCTTATAAATATTCATCGCATTATAGCAGGTACGTACACGGAACAACGTCGACGGGCTAGGTTGACGCTGGTTGGCTCTGGGTATATGTATAAAATAACGAAGCACGCGACAGTCCCGGCATTTCTTATCGTCGCCAACGCTGCTCGGGCTGCCCTGGCAATTCCTGGACATTGTGCACCACCGTGTCATGCGGGAGAGTCGGCCTCGACTATTTATTGTTATCTCACGCATTGCTTTCGTATACTTATACCCAAGAACAATTTTTATTCTGCTCCGAGAGAGGGTGAGAAAGAGAGAGAGGGGGGAAATATAATATGTACAAGGGGCTGAGAAATGGCTTATTTGTTTGATTAATGACCACGCCTATTTACGATTCATTATTTAACCAGGCGGAGAGAGATTATTAACATGCGTCTAGTGTAATATGGAATAAAAATCGCGAGGAAATTTGCAGGATATGAAAAATTCTAACGTCTCGGGTAACACCGATGTAAAAATCTGAAAAAAGCGATTTATTGACTAGTTCTGTTTTTTCGAACGGAAGAAATAGTAATAAGATAATCATGTTTCAGGAAGTTATTAGGCAAATTTTATTCTGAAAAAAAGAAAAAATTGCTCAATCTACTAGCTAGTGAAATACGTTGGGGATTTTCGATAAGTTAGTTTTAACATTATTTATCAACAAACGATTGCCCTTTTTTTCGTAAAAAATTTAACTTCTTTTATTTAGATCCTCGCTAATCACACAAAAATCAATACTTTTAAAATCCCCGACGTATTTCACTAGCTGTTAACATGTAGATAGAGTATTTTCGTTTTTTTTTAAGGATCTATAGTAGAATTCAACATTTCTTGCGAGAATGGCTTCAGTGTTGCCATGTTTGAATATTTCCTAATAATAATTTCGTATATTATACTTGAATATACGCCAAATAACTTCCTTCAATATTATTATCACATTACTTTTTCATCCATCTAAAAAAAAAAAGTCAAGAAGGCGCTCTTTTAGGTTTTTACAATGATATTACCCTTGAATAGTTCTTCGATAATTATTACCTGATTATCGAAAATACACCTTTTGGTACAGGTTTCAGTAAGACTACGATGCTAGTAGAAATGCGAAGCTTTTGAAAACAAGCTTTGCCACTTTGATTATCCTTAACGCGATTGTTTGCTTGAAAACTTGAAAATTCTCTCAGGAATTCAGATCGGTGGGCGGCTTGGCTCGTCGAGTCGGTAAAGTCGTTGACGATCTGTTTTACCCTCGAAGCTAGAGATAACGGTAGTACGATTTTCAATAAAACGGGGGCGGGGCGGGAGGAGATAAAAGCTCCCGATGAGAATGAAAAATTTGGAAGGTGCACGGAGCGCGGTTATTTTACTTCCGCATTATATCGCATCGCGGGGACTCGTTTTCATGTATTTTTACGATTTCTTGTAAGGTGTGGGGTGCGTGTCGAGGACGCGGGTGACGCGTCGCGTGCATCAAGGAACCACGGGAACAGGGGCGTAGCATCGGGACACGCGACAAGAGGCCATTCACGCGATGCTAAGCCGCAGGACCGCGGCCGTGATAACAATTTGACGGTAACTGGGAACAATAACAATTGGAATAAAGGTTACGACGCGGGGATAGAGGACGAAATAACGAAAGGAAATTTGGCCCTAGTGGGCGGGATACCGCAGTTACACCTGCAGAAAAAGTGGCCCGAGGTGCCTTGGAGGAACAAACACGCGTTTCCTAATCTAAGTGGAAATTTATTCCGACGCCTTTGTGTATTTTGCCCGATCAATTTTTGTCGGAAGTGCCGTTACCGACAGGGTTATCTTTTAACCCTTTGCGCCACGGTGTGTCATATATATCAGACACACTGAGAAAAATTTCATTTGTTACAGTAAGCAGAAAAATTGAGTAAAACAGATATCGTCGATGACTTCGCGAATATAGTGAGCGATATAAATAAACAAAGTGTTGAAAATGCTTGGTTTTACCGAATGAATGTAATTGTGGGAAGATTATGGGGACTATAAAAGTGGAACTCGGTAATCTTTGGTTTTTAGCATTTCTGAAAACAAATCTGACGGAAAAATTTCAAAATTCAAAATAACGGATTCAATATGGGGGATCCAACATGGCGAACTGAAAATATAAAAATTGATCCTATTCGCTCATATTAGACCCGCCATTTTTAATGTTGAAAACTTCTCAGATCTGACTCCATTTTTGAAAGCAGCGACCTCGAGAACCCTTATACACCCAGTTTCAAGGAATTTGTTAAGTAAGTAAAAATGTATACTTCAAAGGGTTAAATATGTAGCCACAACAGTTGGACATAGAGATACTACTGTGAGCCATGCATTGTACGTTACATCTTTATAGTCTATGGTCTTTTCAGTTTATAGCGTTCTTACTCGCAGTGTGAAGTCACGCCAAGATTTCTTTCGTTACAATAAACCACAAAAATAAGCGTCGAAATTAATACCTGAGAGTTTCTTTCCTGTTTTCTCAACCTGTCCAACAATTTTCACCTGCAGATATAAGTCAGAGGGTTCAAAGTTTTCCCTAGCAATGGAAAGAGGAATCTCAAGTGCTAGGAAAGGAAGAAAAATAAATTGATCCGTTGGTGAAAAAAAAAGAAACGAAAAAAAAAGCTTAAACGGATTGTTTTGTGTCTTCACTTTTTGCTACACAAAGTTTGTGCAGAGCCTTCAGCTGCGGCTGCACGAATAATGAATGCGACGTTTGTACGTCGCAGAACGGACGGACAGGTTAAAGGCGGACAAAGAAGGATTCTGGTCGATGGATCACGGCTGACCTGTCCTCGCAGATCTTGGAGAAGCGATCCGCCCTTTCTGCCAGCCGTTGGGGCTGACAAAAGACGAGACATAGGTCCAGATTCCTCGATTCCGGTGAGTTTCCGAAGCGGGGAACAAGGGGGAGAACGAGAAATGGAAAAAGGAACGGCGAAACGTCGAAGACAAGGAATTCCCGGGATGATTTAAGAACGTCGCGACAAGTTGAGTATTGTAGGTTAGGGGGGAGGGGGATGGGCGATATACGGCGATGTTTTGACTATCGATGTTTGTTTTAAACCTATCAGTCACGCAATTCAGTTTTTTCTTTGCCACGGGAGTGAAATTATACGTTTCCCATGTATTTTTGCCAATTTTTAACAATGATAATAATTTCAAATTTCAAATTTTTCCGCTCATTTTTCAAAATTTTCGCTCTTATTTTCACCATCTACGTTAAGAATCGATGCTTCGATGTTTTCATAAAGACATCGATAGTTCGATTTCGATATTTTTTTTTCCAACATCGTCCATCCCAACTGACCTACTGTAGGTGTAAGACGAGAGAAGAATCTAAGGGCGTTCGATTTCCCTGAAAGACTGCAGGATATATCTACACCGAAACCGATGGTTGAAATCCCCGAAGAACTTAACCCCTAGCGTAACGGATTCCGTTGCCATAAGATAATTTATGCAAAGCTCGGGGGTTGATTAAAATTTGAAACAGGATAGGTTCCGCATCCCTTTTGCGTGCCGGCTGAAATGAGTTTTGCCTTTTTGATTCGAACAGGCAGTCCGGCATGTGTGATGAGACTCCGGCTCGCTTCCGCCTCTCCCCCCCCTCCCTCTCTTCATTTTCCTCCATCCTCTCTCTGCTTCTCTCCTCCTCCTTCCCCCTTCACCCCTTCTCTCAGATTAATATTTAATTTTCTATCCCTCGGTCGGTCCGGCACGAAGGATGCGCGCCTACGTCACGACTCCCCACCTTTCGCACAGACAAACGCGGTTTTATTGCCCGCTTCCGGTCTCTCCTAATCGGGTTATACTGCCACTCGTTCCGCGCTTTTATTTCCGTCATTCGGTCCCGTTCGAAATTTGTACTGTGCCGCGTTTTTACCTCGCAGCAGGGTCAATAATTCACCTCATCTCCCCCCCCCCCCCCTCCTCCCACCCTTCATTCACCGCAGCTGCAAGCTCCTCAAAGATGTCTTTGAAGGAAGGATCCTCAGAGCCGCAGAGCGGAAAGCTCGGACCGTCGGAATTTGAGGTTCGCCTCAGCTAATGTTCGCCACTCTGTAGACTCGACGTCAGCTCCTCAGCTCATTAGGTTACTCGTCCTTGGTCATCCTGATTTCATTTATCGTAATTGCACTCAACGTTTGAGGGGAGGGGGGGGGGGGGGTGGTCGGAGAATTCGTTTGCAGTAATTATGGCGAAGCGATCGGTGTGCGAAACGCGAATTACAATCAGTCAGGGATGGTTTACCGATCCGCAGGATGCGAGCTTTCGTGCTTTCGTAAAATCCGGGCGGTTTTTCGAACCGGGGAATTTTCTTCAGCGATCATTCGCGAGAAATAAGTGGGATCGAAATTGACTTAGCTCCTGTCGATAATAGTGACTCGGGGTATAAGGCAAGACTCCTTTGGGGGATCGGCGAAAGCTCGTTGGAGCGAGAATGATATTGTGTTCCTGCGGGAAGACGCTGAGCAGCTTTCTTCGATGTTGTATTATATTACACTCCGGCGATGCGAGCAGTTCAATGAAGAAACGGGGCGCGGGTGGTTTCTAAGGTTCCATTTTATTCCCGTCTTAAAATTCCTGGAAAGACGATACTCGACAAATTGAATGTTTGGAAAGCAGCACTTATCGTCTCTTACCCTCGGCGCTTCGGTCCCTCGGCGGCATTCGGGGGCTGCAGTCGCATCTCTTCTCTTCTCCTCGGTATGGACGAAAAAATGTGAGAAAAGTAGCCGTAAGCTTCGACGGCGAATTTTATTTACCTGTCAATTTATTCGGCGATGTTCGAAAAGCTCTTCGTCAAAACCGCGAATAAATTACGCGTAATTGAAATCGTCTAAAGATACGACACGATTGATCCAGCCTTGCGTCGCAAGCTCCGGTTGAGAACCGTTGAAAGATAAAGCTCCCGTACGGTGGCGCCATCTCTCGGTTAAACACCGAACTCGGGTAAAGGAGCTTGCGGAATATTCAATCTCGATTACGGTTTCACGCGGGTTGCGGCCACACCAGCGGGCGGCAATTAAACCGCAAAAACAGCCCGCATATATGCGGCGGACAAATTATTTATCGATTACTATTTATGCACCCTTATTTATTTATTCATTCGCTCGTTTTATCTTGGTCCACAACGAATCGAGCTCGTTATACCAACCAATTATCGGTACAATTATATGAATAAAAAAAAAAAAAAAAAAACCCGGAATTGCACGGAATTGTAAAATTATTCACCGACGGTGATTTAATGCTGTTTTGAATGCGTGTTATATGTAGGCCATTCCCGACAATTTTTCGCAGCTTCTTTAAGGGTAGAAATTTCTAGTTACCTGCAATTTGGATATGTTATAATTGTAGGATCGTAATTCGAAAATTTTATAAAAATATTCTACAAATGTTCAACAACCTCACAGAAGCTCAAGGAAGAAAACTTGTTCATTTTCTTCTCATTAATGTTATTAAAGATTTTCAATTTTATTAATACCATTTCTCTGCAATACGATTGAATGTTTAACCCTAATTGGTCACACTTCAGTAGAATCGCATAACGGCCACACGGGGTTAAATTCACCCCAGTTCCAAAAATCGAAATCCAGCTGTAATGATGAGTTATAAAAATCTAAAAAAAATATCTCTAGGTATTGTTTAAGGATCGCAGAAAAAGCCAGTTTTCCTAATCAAAATCACCATGACTAAGGGATTCTGCGAGGAGTTTGAAAGATGTTTAGGATGAATTTCACCCAGAGTGACCAATTAGAGTTGATAAAAATTAATTTATAGGATTAAAAATATTCTTTTCTTCGTAAAAATTCTAGAATCCATCTCGTACTAAATTCAATAAATTTTTATATAAGATTGTTGAAACTTGTTTTATATTATTTATTATTAAACACCATTGTTTTCTCTTCAAAATATCAGTATAAAAATCACTCAAAATCATATCAGACTATTTCAAGATCGTAAAATGTTTCTATTAACAACTTTGTTGTAATTCATGTATAATTTTGCAAAAATAAACCACAACTACTACTGCTGAAAATAATCGCTGGGTCGTTTTGCCGTCTAAAATAGAGTCAGACCGACGCGTTTCAACTCCATAACGGCTCTGGGCGAAATTCCGAATCGAATCATACTCAGCTGGAGGCAAAGCCCGGGAGTCGTCTCGAGATAAGTCGCGGTTGTTTTTCCAACGTATCCCACACATGTCGTACCGCGGGGATATAATTGAAAATCACTGTAATCCAATACACATCTCGCAGCGAAGGATTTGCGCCCCCCTGTTCTTCCCTCGCATAAAACTGCGCGGCTTAAGCCTGAAAGTCAGGGGCGTGAGCCAATAAGGCCTCCGTATCTCCCTGGGACTCTTCGTCTGCGCGTTTCGAACGCGTTGCGCGGATCCGGAAGACGGCCGCGTTGCGGATTCGGTTACAACTTACGGCTGCATGCGGCGACTCCAGCTTTCCATAGTTTTCCGCGACGACCGGAAACCCGAGAGGAAACTCCCGGGAACCGGATATCGAACCATCCGAGTACTCGAGGGGTGCTTTCGCTTCGTTCGGTACTTTCTTTTATACCCACCAATGTGTTACCGTCTTTGTAGTTTCGTCTCTTTCCGCGTAACGCGATCGTTATGTAATATTCAAACGCTCGTTTGCGAAGAAAGTTTCGAATTCGAAGGAAGGATTTTTCCTTTTCTTTTTTATTGATTACACAGGACAACAAAAATTTGCTTTTTGTGTGTAAGATGAAAATTTTTAATTGATTGAGTTAGGAACAAGGTTTAGTAATATAGAATTATTGTAACTAACCAACTGGTATTTATTGTAATTAATAAAGCACCCTGAATCAAAAAAGGTAAGTCAAAAGGATAAACATTCAATTTTACTGATAGTAGCTATAACACAAAAACTAGACCTGATCGAATCAAAATAAATATGGTTTTATGACGGGGGTATATAGATTTATCAAAATTAGTAAGCACCTTCCTTGTTACAAAATTTTGTTGACCAGTGTTCTTGTTCGAATAAATTTTATCCCGTTTCTCGGCCTTTTCAGGTTCCGCTATTTATTCATACGCGGTTACATTTTTCAGCTCAGACTCATCGCGGCTTTTCTTTTTGTAAAAAAAAAACGAACCTTGAAGATGTTTTTGAAACCTTGAAAAAATGTACGACGAAACTGTCGACATCAGATCGCCAGGCTTCAATCGAATAGCGAAAAGCTGAGGAAACGAGAGTCCGGAAGGGGATGGAAAGCTCGGGAGCAGAAAGAGTCGAGGACAACGTTCGATCTTGTCGGCGGGCGTCGCGTCGAAATAAATAAAGTAACGCACCCTCGAGGGCGGCATCTATTTTATAAGACTAAGAAATATTGGCAGCATCAATAACGGTTTATCTGGAATACAAATTGCCGGGACGCCAGCAGCCGACTCCCTAAGAAAACACCGGTAATCCGTCGAGGAGCGCGTCGTGACAACCCCAAGGAATTAATCCCGCAGGAATCGTCCGGCGGAATCCTCGAGGACGAGAGTCTTGTAAATAAGAATCTAAGGGGCGGAAATGGACGGAGAATTCGAAATCGTTCAAAATACTCGCGCGTTAATGGCGCTGAAGCTGCGCCAAGTAGCACCGAGTGATGGATCGCGTTTAAGGACGCTGCGCCGGCTCCGAACCGAAGCCTTTTTATCCTTGTTCACTTTTTTTCATCGGCATTGGCCGCTCGTTAACGGGCGCCAGGCAGCCCGAGCTGTTGGACCACCCGCTAATCGTCCCCGAAACGGGGTTCAAGGGGTCAGGTGGATCTTGAATTTTCAAAAACTCCACTACGATTAAAACAATTCTGTTATTATATTTTTGTTTTAAATTATAGAAAAAATGGATTCCTTGAAAGTTCAGGACGCACCTAACCCTTCAAGGACTAGCCGTTTGGTGCCTCTGACGATAATGTCCCGTCACTTTGGTACAGTTTCAAAGACTCACATCCGGACTTGATTTTTTGAGGAAAAAAAAAGTAAATTCACCGTCGACCCTCGAGTGGGATTAATTTCGGTCACTATCCTTACAGGATCAGCAGGAAGAAGCAAAGTGCAGTTTGGCGGAGTTCCAGGATCCGGAGTCGACTGTCTCCGGAGTTTGTATAGGAAGCCGAAGGGACGGTGGGAAGTTTTTTGCTTGTTCGCATCGCATTAGTCGAATTAGTCGAGGCGGTATATAATAATTTTCCTCGGAATAAGAAGAGCCGGAGAATTCTCGGGGAAAACAAGCTTTATTATTCCCATGAATGAAGTTAATTCAATAGTCGGTCGTTCATTTGAAATTGTAATACAGGTACGTCGCTATGCGCTCTCAATCCTCCCCCCATCCCCATCCCCATCCCCATCCCCAGGCAGCTGTATTAAGAATTTCTTCCTCCTCCTCCAGCATCGAGCCTCTCTCATCCTCCTCCCGTCGCCTTTCGTTGCCTTCGCGTTGTCACGTTAACGATGTTTTTACCCACAAAAACCGCCCGCGTCCTTTGCCACGCTCTTCCATCGATCCCATAAAGCAAAATAAGGTCTCAGGCAGACGGTACGTTGACACGAGACAGTCGTCCCAGTTTCTGATAAGTAAAAGTGATACGATGTGGCGGATAAATAAATCGTACAAGTAAAACATGTGTGTGTGTATTTACAAAAAAATTTAATATTCGATGGTTATTTCTATAACTGTGTAATCTTGAGGAGAGGATCCCGCAGAGTCCCTATGGAAATTGGCTTCCGCTCAAATCTGATGGATTTTCGGTATTTCATAGTACATTTCTTCCCGATCAAAAATCAGTAGTTTCCGAGATACAGGCTTCGGAAGAAAGGTGTACAGATTTTTTGATATCCATGGATTTCGTGATTTTCGTAAATTATTAAGCTTCAAAGGGACTTGAAATCAAACAAATCGCTTAAAAAGCTGCACGGTCGATTCTCAAAGACAGGCAGGAAGCTGTGATTGATTCCATCGATGCGTTCATTCCATCCACTAGCTCGCTGGTTTACCGGAAGGAGGTGCAACGTCGGATTTCGCATGAAGAACGAGACCCTCCGACTCTTGCAACAATCGACTTGTCCTGTTTATCACGCGTCTGCGGAGTCTCTGCGAAGCTTTATAATTCGCAAAAATCGCGTAATCCATAGGACACAAAAAAATCCATCCACCCCCTTACGAAGCCTGTATCTCGGAAACTATTGATTTTCGGTATTTGTGTCCAAGAGAACATTTCGGCTCCGGAGGATACGTACCATACCACACACTAAAAATCCATCCACGCTTGAAACATCTCGTTATAGTTTCGCCGTGTTCGCATGGCGATAGCCGCCAAGGCCAGGTTGAATCGATCAAGAAGGCAGAAACAGGGGCATGTACATATTGTGCATACATGCGGTGGGGTAAAATTGAATATCGCAAGGGGCGAAGGGTCGCATGCTTCGAAACCCCGGGGCGCGTAAGCGAGATTGATACATTATTAAGAGGGTCCATTAAAGAAAGCACCGCGGTATGAGATATGCGCTTGCGGAGGCAGTGGATGCAGGGTTGAAGGTGGAGAAAAGGGAGGAAAGGGCGAGGGCGAGGGCGTGAGCCAGGCTTCCCCTCGCCCCCTTTCACCCTCCCCATCCATCCGCGTCTTCGTGGCACGCGCGAGAATTGCACCGGCTCTCGAAACGCCACGTGGCTCGTCTCTCACGACTCCCGTCTACCCTAAAACCACCCCGACTCGAAACTGCACCGATGCAACTGCGCCAAGGTCAGGGGTCACCTTTCTGGGGGTCGCAAGTGAACCCTGAAGATCCCCGAGACTTTGGCGCGTTGACTCATTCGGGGAACGGGGTCGCGAAAAGTAAAGGAGAGGAAAATTTGAGGGTGCATTGGCTGTACAGTCTCGACCAAAAGTGAATATCGTCGACGATGTTTAGTACTTTGCGATGAGATAAGGATCTGAAAAATATTAACCGCAATGAAGACGGTGAGAAAATCAAATTTCAATAATAACAACGCGCAAAAGTTGTCAATAAACTGTTTGAAGAAAGCATTGTTGAACAAATTTTTAGGGTATGGTTTTTATTTTTTTTGTCATGTGAAATGAATTCGTTGATTTTTCTGAGTAAACGTGAATTTTTAAAGAACTTTTCTCATTGTTTTGAAATTTCCGTTTTCGAGGATTTAGCATTTTTTAAAATAGAGGAAAAATCGTCGATTTTGGATACGTTTTCGTAAAAGCGTTGTTCGTTACAATTAAAATTAAGAAGTTTCCGGGGCATCTAACGAATAGTTTCGTAAATGCAGACTTTACTAATTTTCGAAAACAGAAATTTTAAAATAACGAGTAAATTCTTTAAAAATTCATGTATATTCAGAAAAATCAACGAATTTATTTCACATCACAAAAAAAAAAAAAAATATTCCCTATAAATTTGTTGAACAATGTTTTGCTTAAACAGTTCATTGACAACTTTTAAGCATTATTACGGTTCAAATTCAGTTTTCTTATCACCTTTATTGTGGTTTGTTTTTTCCGATTCTTGTCTTGTCACAAACTATTCAATATTGTCGATAAGACTCACTTTTGTTTGAGAATGAATAGCTAGTACATCCTTAACTTTGTTTCTGATGCTTCTTTCGATAAGCCCTTCTTTTTTTATTCAAGCCATTGGAGGTTTTTAATTATCCGTCTTTTTTTTTTGTTACTAAAATAGAGTCAACATCGTCTAAGAATTATTCAAATAATTGAGACTCTTCCAGTGACAACAATATTCGCTTACTTACAAATTTTATTAGAATGAAGTGAATACATTTCGGGAAATAAGAATTCCTTGAATAATCTAAGATTAATTCTTATTGGTAGGAAAAACAAAATGAAGCAACCAATGATTTGATCGTAGAAAATTTGTCAGATTCAATTCAAAACGTTAACTTATCTATCGAATTGATGGAACGAGAGAGAGGAAAATTGAATTATAAAATATAATTATTCTCTTGAACCGCAGATGGAAATTGACATTTCGTTGTGAGAAACCAGAAACGGGAATGTTTTTGAGGAATTTTCGTTGATTGATAAGAGAAAAAATGAACACAAAAATTTGAAAAATAAAATACGACACCGACTAGACGATGCGACGGAACTCTGCAGCGGATATTCAGATGTCGTTACTTCTGGCCCGTCACGTAACCGTGTAAGGTATATTGATTTTTGCATAAATTTTTACTCCGCGTGTCACGACGACGAGGAGAAGGAGGAGGTGGAGGAGGAGGAGGAGGAGGAGGAGGAAGAGGGATAAAAAGAAGAAGCAGCGGTGCCACGGAGCTGCTGTACAAGCAGTCGAGTGTATCGATGTACATAAAACGTGGAGAATTATGGGCTGACGTGTGTGACGCGTATATGCTTCGACAGGCATCTGTGCTAGATAATGTGCCGCAAAAGTATGTCGAGCCGAATGTCTCACGCGACATGTCTTCGAACATTGCATTCCGGTGACGGATAACTTGCAGGATAAATTATGAGAACGAGGGAATTAAACTATGCAGACATTGCAACGCAGGTCTGAAAACGAAAAATTGGACAAGTTTTTTATACTGTTTCTTACAGATTTTCACACACTGAAACCGGGGAAAATACTCCAATACTCCAAATACATTTCATAAAGAAATTGTTTGTTTAATTTTATGAGAAATATTGTTCGGTTCGTTGCGATAAAATGGTGTTGTTTTTCATTATTGTTATGCTTTTTTTTATACAAACACCTTGTATTTTGCAAGAATACCGTACGTAATTTTTGAATTCAACATACTCGAAAACATAATATTTACCAAAAACATCCCACGTAGCTGACATGAAAAAAATTTTAGAAGTCCTGTGTAATATTACATTATGTAACAAGGGAATAAAGTCAAAGATTATTCACGCGGATAGATTTACTACCTCAGCGAAGCAAGGTGATCTCATGTTTCCCGCAAATGAGGAAAAAAAGTTGAAGGGAATAATATTCCACTTGTAGTCCCGGTTTTCAGGTCAAAAAAAGTATACGTTATAATCGACTCTGAAATAAATATTTTTTTCAAGTGTTCCGAGGGTAAAAATTATTCTTAAAAAGGTCCTGGAAATCGATTTTGCGAGCAAAAAGCTTTTGGTTCCAAATTCGCAAAAATATGTTTGAGGTTCCCTCTAAAGCGCTTAAAATCACTCGTCGTCCGATGTCTGCTGTATCGACGTGTTTTTTTATTTTTCAAAACGACAATTTCAGCGTAATCGAATTCGCGTTAAAAAGTTACCGCGAAAAAACCTTCGTAACAGAGATATTCTTCCCTCTTGCGTAAAGCAGAGTTCACCGAGCGTCTAATTAGAAGGAACGCCCTCTATTGAAGCATTTAGGCGACGACAATTGCGGAAGTCATTGGCGATAAGCGGGACGGCTGTAATATTCGAGGGAGGGAGGAATAAACGGAGAAAAGCGAGGCGATATAGAAAGGCGCGATCTACGCTCCCTGCGGGCAAAACGCGTTATTATACACGCGCGGAATCTTCGCCGAATAAGTAGGGGTGTCAATTTGCGGGGTGAAATCGGAGATAAACATTTTCCCAGGGTGTCGCTATTAGGGTCCGAGCTGTTGGACGGGGGGGGGGGGGGGGGGGGGGGCGGAGGGGGAGGAAGGGAGGCGTGAATAATTAAAGTTCGCGGGGGCGAAGTTAAAGATAGTGCAAATGGAGTTCCGGTCCGTCGAAACGACCCCCGTTCACCCCAGCCGCCGGTACAACGTTCGTTACATTTATCAGCTCCCGGGTATTCGAGGGGCGGCGACGAGGCCGAGCCTCGCGGGGGTTGCGCACCCTCGAAACATAAGGCCGTTAAATGATTTAATTCAATTTACGGTCGGCGGAATTTAACACCTCCGTCAGTTCCGCATTTTCAGATAAACCGATTCCACCCCTCGATGTCTGGCGGTCCACCACCCCTCACCCCCACCTTTTTCATCCCCAAACAGGCACAAACACACCGGCGAAATGAAAATCTTCATTTCTCTAAGCCGGGTCGGAATCTATCCGCGGGAAAATTTCACGATCGTACGGTCAGCGGAGGGGGTGACAGCTGCGGTTCGAGAAAGAACAAGTTATGTTTACCAAGGGTATATTTGCCCGAAACATCCCCCCGTTGCGTCGTCAGGCCCTCAACAACCGGTTTCAATATTTGCAAACCCGTTCCACGATCGATTAGCGCTCCTTAATTTTGCGGGCTGAGTGGAAGCGAAAATCACTCTTTGCAACCCTTGTTAGTCGCAAGACGTCGCTTTGATGCTGGACTGTATATTTCTCAGTTTTTCATTTCTCTTTCGCCCCTTGTGATACAAAATTGTTGAAGAAAATTTGAAACAATTTATCGAGTACTTAGATCACAGCACTGACGATGTATCGAAAAATTTTGTTTCGCGATAAAAGTGTGAAAAGAAAAGGAACGAAAAAAAACAAACAAAAAAAAATTGAACAAAAACTGGTATCAGGGGGTTGCTCTTTGCAGAATTGTTCGGGAAAACTTTCAAAGTGATCTTGCGTCAAGACGAGAACTCTGTAAACCACCATTCGCGAATTGATCGTCGTGCGGTATCGAACTAAGTGTTGATGACGTACGGAAGTACCTGAGCTGTGTGAAAACGACGGGGGATGGGGGTGAAGATTGGGTTGGGATCCCGCGAAGAGGAGAACAATGCGAACTTTGAGATAACTTCGGAGCAGGAATCAACATGAAAGGGGAAGTTTCCGTCTCTAATTGGTATTTGGGAGATCTGAAACAGACCCAACCCCAACCCCCTGTTCCGGTTTCTCACCCCCTCGCCCTCGAACCTGTCCATTCGCTGTCTGCTACTCGATGTAAGTTTATTATGCTGTTCGCGGGTTAGTCTCCGGCTGAATTATTCGAAAATCGGCATATCTTTGCCCCGAGGAATCCATGCTTCAACCACCTCAACCCTTTCAATCGCAGAAGCCACTCTAGTGGCACTCTTTTTTGTACATGCCATACGAAATCCTTCATTTTTTTGCATTTTCAAGTAACTGAATTGCGTGGCTGAAAGGGTTAAAGAGTGTAACCTCTGGGAAGTAAAATTTCAACCCCTGTAAACCAAGTCGGTTAATTGCTTGTGCGATGTTCGATGCTTGTTTAAAATTTTCGTCATTCACGTAAATGTATCAACGGTGAAATAAAGGAAGCTTTTGTTAATTAATTCAAGAAAATTCTTTCATGGCAGTTCACGCAATATGCTGCTCAGGTAGGGTTCAGGTCTGAGATAAAATTACAGGGGTTGCGCGTCTCGATGTTTTCCTCAGAGATGGCGACACCGAGTCTGAGAGCGAAACGCACCCCTTGGTTCGGTCGAACGATGGTATTTGTACAGCAAAGAAACTAGTCTTTCAGTCATCCGTGAATCGTAAGATAATATACAACTGAAGCGAATGAAAAAAAAAACAAAATATGATCGTCGAGTTAAGGGATGGGATGAGGCTCGTTTCGCAATGAGCTCAAGAAACGGCGAAGTATCAACGAGAGGCAGCAAAATTTGACATTTAAGGGGGGGTTAAAGTTTGGATGGTCTAAAATCATACCTGTTTTTGGGAGTATTTTTTTACTTTAAAAAAAGTTAAAACACATAGATCAATTTGAGTTTGAGGGCTGTATTATTTATAGTTTCAAGAATATTTTGGAATATAAGTACCGAACGACCACGTTTACAATTCGCCAGCACAGATTTCTCGTTCAATTTTTATCCGATCGACTTGAAATTTTGACACGATCTTAAAAACTTGTTTATCGATTCGAGCTTATTACTAAATTTTTGAATTTCAATCCCAACATTTTTTTTTCTACACATTCTAACAATTTTTTCGTCGAAATGTGAAATTTTTTTTTCGTAATCGTATATATATTTGAATTTTTTTTTTTTGGTCATTTGGGCTACGAGCTCTAATCCGAAAAGTTGTTTTCAACTCAAAAAAATGTTTTCCATCCGTTACGAGTTGGACAAATGACGTCAGGAGATCGAGTTCGGAGTCGTTCGCTACTTATATGCTTCATGCCGTCATTTCGTTACAACAATCAGGCCCTCAAACTCAAATCGCTCAGACTGTTGTCATTTTCATTGTTAAAAAAAAAAAAAAAAAAAAGCTCGAAGTCAAGTCCCTGCTGACGTTCGCCGAACCGGAGGCGTAAGGAGCAGGACTCGAGGGCCAATCGAATCCTGTTAATGGGCGAGGAGTTCGCGGTGGCCGCTACGTAACGTGCCCTTTGTGTTTCGTCTAGGGGTGGACGGGGCACTCAATCACCCTTTCTCCCTTCCTCCTTTCCACCCTTCCTCCCCTCGGCGTCATCGTCCGAAGGTTGCGGGCTCTTTTCGCAACCCGCGAGGCTCTATTAGCAGTTTCTTAGACCGCCTTCAAATGGCATTCCTATTGATGCCCTTCGCCCCCCGTATTATTATACTCGCCCTAGGCTCGTACGGTTGTCGGCACTTGTGCACCGCTTCCATTGCCATGCCGCAACATCGTCGACGCCACTTTTATTACCCCCATTGTCCACTCGCTACACGGGGGCGAAGGCCGGCAGAATATTGGTAGAATACTTTCTCGATGCGCAACTATACCTATACGGACGTATGAGGCATTCCATGCCGACTCAGCAAACGGTTGATCACGACATTTTTCAGTTTCACCAAGGATTTTTTTCACCTTAGTACGGCTCTTGAACAGCTTTAAAAAAAATTTTACACATTTTTTTAGTCACTCGTCCTTACCCTGTGATTTTTCAAACCCATCTCAAGAACACCCAAATCGATTTTTATTAAACAAGGAGGAAAAAAATTTCGTCCTCGAAACGAAACATTCTCACGGTAATATTCAAAGTGGGAACACGTTTTTTTATATTTTTTGAATCGTTTTTTCTATTTTCGTACCTGTTAAAAATCCATCACAATACATACCGTATCTCCGATTTGAGTACTGATTTATCAATTTGTTTCTCCGGTTATAAAACACACTTACGATTTGTTTCAAAATTTTATAGTAGATTTTCAACGTGTATGAAAACAGAAAAATCGATTGAAAAAAATAGAAAAAAACGTTTTTGCAATGGGTTTGAAAAATCGTAGGACAAAGACGAGTGATTGAAAGAGTATTTGAAAATTTTTCAGGAGCTTTTCAGAAATCCTTCTAAAGTAGGAAGAATCGTTGATTAAAAAAAATGTCACGATCAATCGTTAACTGAATTGGCGTGGAATGCCCCATACAAACATGTGTTGTAAGAAGTTAACTTCCTCTCTAACTGCGCGTCCGTGTGTCTGCATACGCGTGTTGGTACGTATGTACAGATATCGCAAGGACGAGAAGAGCAGATATCAATGTTTTATATCGCGAGATAGAAAAACAATATTGTTATTTCATCAGGGAGTCGGCACACGTCGCTGAAAGTGACGCTTCGTGTCTCCTCCTTCGTTCGGGGGAGACCACAAATTGGATTATGCTTCGCGAACCTGCGGGATGAGGAAAGGACGAAAGATGCCTCCAAGGTTGGTTGGCTTCTTCCTTCCTTCCTTCCTTCCTTCCTTTCTTTCTTCCTTCGTTCCTCGCTTCCATCCCCCCGAGTCACCTTCAGTCATTTTCCAAAGCCACTTTTCCTCTTCCTCCCCCCCCCCCCCCCCCACCCTGCAGCAACGTCGACGTTGTCACAACCGGGAGTCGCGGGGCGAGTTGATGGATTGATTTTTTAATGCGAAAGACAGCTACTCGCTACTTACAAGACCTCCGTTTCTGACGACACACGTGTCCCTAGGCAGGAACCGTTTGCGAAAAACGCTTCGAAGTATCGACGTTTCCTTATCTTTTCACCATACCGACGCTTTTCACTTAAATTCGTCATTCAAACTTCCCGCCTCGCGGGGAATAGGAAGGCGGGAAGTTTGAATAATTCTCTACTCTGGCAAAGGAACAATTAGAGGTAAGTAATTGACGGGGAATTCCTCGGGAGTTAGCCGGCAGCCAGCTGCACTCGCGACCCGAATTCAATGCTGTTTGCTCGACTTAAGTAATTGTAGCCCGCCAACTACGGAATGCTCCTTCGCCAGCCATCGCCATTCTATCTCTATCTCTTTCTCTCTCTCCCTTACACACACACGTACACACACACACACACACACAAGAGTCAAAATTCCTATCCACAATCAGCAACCGCGCGTGTTTGAATATCACCGAAACGCAGTTCGAAATTCCTCCGCAAAATCCTGCGGAGTTATCGTTATATATGTACCCATACATACACAGACACACACACATATGTATATATATATATATATATATATAGATATAAATCGTCATACGCGGGAATATACCTGCTGCGGTTTCCGTTCTCCACGATATCCGCAGAACAATTCGAGTAAACATTAATACATGCCGGTAACGACTCAGCCGTAGCACCTTCCAACGATTTTGGAACACCTTGGCTAGTCGCCAGTCGTTGATAGTGGACAGTCCTCGGCATTCCCGTCGCTGTTGTCTAGTTCCAATGGCTGCAGTGCAGTATTGCTGTTGGGAAACATTCGGACGGGATCAGTTCGAAGACTCGTAATTTGCGGTGCAGCATCGAGGGGCTGGTGATCTTAATTCATTGATGGAACGATTTTCAGTGATTTCCAGACTCGATTGAATCACTGGAATCACGACAAATCGCGGAAGATTAATTAGAACGATGGGAAAATCGGTTGAAAATTAATGGAAATCACTTGGTAAATTGGAAATTAACTAAAAGTGAATATATGGTTGATGGTTACGGACAAAAATCATTAGAACTTCAATGAATTCTAACCATTCGTTGTTCATCCCAAGACTTGCAACGATTTACGTGACTTCGAGCGATCGACAATTATTTCATCGATTTCTCGTTACTTTATAAGGAAAATTTCAGCTCTTCGAGTCCAACTTGTAAAGTTATACCAAGTAAACTACGTTGAGCTTATTTTATTTCATATTCGCTTTACTACTCGTTACGAATATCCGCCTGTCATTTTCCGTTTCTTCTTCGTTTTTTTTTTTTTTTTTTTTTTTTTTTTTTCCATTCATACCCGATAAAAATAATTTCTCTCTCCGTATTAGGCCGCAAACGTTACCCTTTATACCCTACATGGCAAACAGTTTCGAGTCGATCAGGATTTTTGGAACCAGTTTACATACCGACTGGCTGTCACAGCGGAGCGACGTTTCAACAAAGCTTCCTCACAATTGGATTGATTTTGAATGGAACGTTGCCGTGCAGCCTCGTTCGTGATATCGATGAACGATGTTTCTGCCTCTGCCGCGTGTAGTTGCGTGCGATTCTTGTTGCGGGGATTATTATGGGACGATATTTATTTCACGGCACATTTTTCAACATTTAGAATGTATTTATTACGACGTAACAAGAAACAGCACTTCAAACAATTAGCGTAGCGTCTATCCTCAGCTCTACCGATCGTCGCGTACTGACAATGTACAGAGCTCGCGAGAAGAAGACCGTAGAATAACAACTCTCTGGAAGGTTAACTCTGTTTATGTCTGAAGGAGGGGGAGATATCGGTTTGGACTGTCTATAATCATGCCTATTTCAACAGTTTTCTTTTGAAGTAAATGAAAACACTTGGAGCAATTTCAGGTTTAAGGGCTGTTATTATTCATAGTTTCAAGAACATTTAAGAACTTTTTCATTGATATTAATAACAAAATGGCGGCATGGCGCATACGAGTAGCAAACGACCACGGTTTCAATCCTGTGGCGCATATTCCTCGGTCAATTTTTATCCGATCGTTGTGAAATTTTGACACAATCTTTAAAACTTTTGTTTATCGAAAATCTTTTTAACAATTTTTCGTTCATGATCGTGTATATTTGAAAACAATGTGTCTGCAACATTTGTGCTACGAGCTCTGACCCGAAAAGGCGTTTTTAACTCAAAAAAATGTTTTCCATCTGCTACAAGTTGGACAAGTGACGTCAGGAAACGCGCTGCCGCAAAAGCCCTCGAGTTCGGAGTCGTTCGCTAATTATATGCTTCATGCGACCATTTTGTTATCAATTTCAGTAAAACAAATTCTAAAAAATAGCTCCAAGTGTTTTAATTTTCCTAAAAAAAAAAGAAACTACTAAATATAGGCGTGATTTTAGACGGTCCAAGCTGTAACCCCCCTCCCTTAAGTCTATCTTTATAGTTAGCCTCTCCGTCATTGGCTTGTTATATTTCCAACAATGCTGACGACACGTGCGACGGCGAACATGTAGCGAACACATGATATAAATAAAACAAAAAATCAGAACGAAAACAACCAACCACAACAAAGGAATGAAACAAAAATAAAATTTTCGCGACACAGCATCGGTTAATTATACACGAAATCCTTGCAGCGTGATATTATACCGCGGTATGAGTTGTGTTTCCTAGAATCTAGACGCGACGGGAATATAGGTATTTCATAATTACGGAGTTTCGACTCGTTAGCAGTTCTGCATTAGCGTTTGGTCATTATCGAAGGGGCGTAAAGAGGCGGCTCGCGGGCTGCAGCTGCAGCTGGCTTTCGGCCTTTGAGACTCCAGTTGCAGAGGCGCGTGTTGTTGGTCAACGGAGATTAGTCCCCAGCCACCCGATGCCGAGGTAGCTTCTTCATTAGCGATTGAAAATTCGCGTCGCGTTTCCAAAGCTCAGGGTGAAAAATCATCCTCCGAATATCTTCCCGAATAGCTTATTTTTTCTATCCAGCGAATCGTTTCCGGTGAATTCGAACACCGCTAGTCGACTTACCCTGGATTTTGAGACTGACTGCATTAATTAGCAGGGAGAAATACACGGGAACTCGACACGTTGAAACGACTTGACACAAATCCGGGGCAAAAGGGTGAGAAACTGGGTGAATAAATTACAGCGATATCCGCAGGAGTAGTTCGCGGTGAATTAGGAAATTTCGAGGCGGAGAAACAAAAGCGTCGACGATGCGAAACGGCGTCGCAGCACGTCGTTTCGTTCGCGGCGTTAGACACGTCGTTTCGAGAATATGCAAATCGCGACGTTTCCCGAGTTTCTGACAGAATTGGCCCGTCGGAATTCCCTCTCTGCCATTGGCCTTTTTTTTGGGACAAAGTGGGTATGTACGAACGATTTTAAAAGGCGAAAACAACTCCCTGGTTTCAGCTGATTGGCCCTAAAGATATTTTAGACACCGAAAACCGATCGGCCAAATTCTTCTCTTTCGGAGTTTCACTGCAAAGTTTCGACACTTGGTTCGCGAAAGAATTTACTTTGTCTCCGTTTCCGGAAGACGAGATCGACTTTTTTTTTCACATAAAGTTTCGCCCACACTTGTCCGCCGACACTTTTAAACTCTGTCCACTTCGCGTCACTTCCGCCCCCTCCCCTGCCCCCCAATCGCCCTGTAATACGACTCGAAGATCCTTTAACAGCCCCCGGGAAAAAGGGAAGAAAACGAAGAATTGGCGGGAGTTGAAGAGTGGCGATTATCGAATTTTGACCTTCTGATAATTTTTGAAAATTACCCTATAAGTGTAATTTTTTTATTTTTTATTTCGACAGCTTTCTGAAGGTGCAGACACTAAATTTCCATCGCAAAATTCCTCGACATTTCAACGTTTTCCAGACAAAAATCTTATAACCTTTTTCTGAACAATTTGATTTATTCATTTGGTTATAGCAAGTTAAAAAAATATGTAATACATTATATTTTCCCATATGATTTTTTTTACTTTTTGTTTTTTTTCATTTTAATGAAAGTACGAATTCTTACTCGCGCACAATTGTTCGTGAGGTAATATTTAGGAATATTCAAAGTTTGAAGAGAATCTTCCGGCAATGGTAAAAAAATTTTGTATTCGAACTAATTTATCTGAATCTATAAAAAAAACTTGGTAAACGATTCCCCGACTTTTTTTCCCTTGACTATTCAATAATTTCAGAATTCCATGACATTTCCAGGTTTTCCAAAACTCTGTGAGCGATGGGGAAACCCTGCTTTTTTAATTCTGGTATTTATTCGTTCTCCTCTCTTTCTACCTGCGGCTTTTTCAACGGCGGCAACTCCTGGGGAATAATTTTTTACCCGAGGACACCCACCCCCCGCGGGGTGAAAGGGAAAAGTAGGGATGAGGAACAGGGTGAGATGTTGGCTGGCTGGCTCGACCAGCGATTATGTAAATGTTGTTCGCGAAGGCGCAACAGATGCCTGCCTCTTCCACAACGGACCCTAATCTCACCCCGTGTCTTCGCTCTTCCGTACTGTGCGCAGCCACTATCCCAAAAGGATATCACTCCCGGGTTTTATTCCTTCCTTTGGCAGGACAGAAAACAGGCGACTACGATTCTACAGGAAATGGAAACGAGAAAAAAAAAATCGAAATGCAGCCCCAAACGTCGGTCATATTTTATGTTTTAATCTTTAATTATGCACAGAAATGACGAAAGTCCAGTACCCAGTTCGACGGTTTGTGAGGTTGAAGCCAAATCTTGCTATATACTTGAGAAAAGCTGTTGCTGTTCGAAAAAAGGATTCTTTTTCAAAATATTTCGCTGGACCGGCATATTTTAATGTTAGTATAGTAACGGAAAGAAAATTTGTTACGGTAGCTAGAATTTTGCAAGTTAAACTAACGGGTTCGTTGGATTGAAACTCCATTTGGCAATGCTTGCAAAACCTCTGCTGTAACATGTTCAAACATAAAAATTTTCTGCTCGAGCGGATAATTTTTTTGTTTTCATGCCATTTTGGATTTCGTAATCTGACTTCAGATTCGCGATCAGCCACCCAACAAACCGACGAGTATCAGTTTTCATCAAAATCCAAATGTGTTTGGTTTCTATCTATCAGTTCTAAGTTTGGAAAAACCGCGTCGATTGAGACTCAAATCATTGAAATCCGGTAACTCGTTCTCGAGATATCGTTGGACAAAAAAAAAAAAAAAATTCATGACATACGTACACACACACAAAGACGTCAATTTAAAAGTGATTGGAGATGATTCTCTAAGCTCAAAAACGTGAAGATTCAGCGAAAGCTCAACACTTCATTTTCGCGGCGATGGCAATATCTTCCTTTTTTCTCTGAAAACAGATAAACGGGAAGTCGACGGAGCTTTAAGGAAGGCGTAACGCACCGAGGTGTACAAGGTGTAACACGGGCATAATGTAAGGCGTGAAGTAACAGTGGTAACAACGTCAACGTTGAGGGAACGAACGCCGGGAGGAAACTTGCCAATTTTGACGAGCCCCATGCCTACGCAATGTGTAAATAAGTCTCATCACTTTCGAGTTTACGAGGGAATTCGGTGCTCCGAGGCTGTGTACCGACACGATTATGTTTTACGACGACAACCGCGCCGCTGCCGGCAAAATCACGTCTGAGCTTGGAAGCCGCGTCTCGGCTGAAATTTTCGGCATTTTCCTCACCCTTTTCGCCATTTTTCCCACTCCCAGTACTTTACTTCAAGTTTCACGTAGAGTTGAAGCATATTTTCTATTTTTTTTTATCATTTATTACAATTTTACTAGGGAGCTTTTTTCGATTATTCGTTCACTCAGTTGGGAAAAAAAAAATCTAAAACCAAGTTACACTGAAAAAACGAGACTATTTCCGTACTAGTGCGGTAATGTACTATTTTGCGCACTCAATTAGGTATGCAAAATCGAATTTTGCGCACTTGGTTGAGAAAAAAGCGTTTTCACGACCGTAAATTATTTGAGGAGCATCTCGTCCGATATACGAGAAGACTGACAATGAAAGAAAAAAGCTTGAGAGAAACTTCCTCTCAGATTTATGTAAACACGGCGAAAATCTCCTCATTATTGACTCGTTCAGTCAATATCACCGTTATTTTATTCAATACATTTCTTTCAGGGAGATTACCATTAAAAGTAATAACAACAATATTATCAAACCGTGATGCCGAAAATCCTTCGATATATAATTAAAGTCGATTCGTTATAAAAGCGTCGGAAAAGCGAGGAGATTAGTCAAGTGCTTTGCAGAGTTGAAAATTCCGCATCAAAGAATGATCGGCGGGATTGAGTCGAGTTCGAAATGATAATTGACGAGAAGAATAAAGAATTCATGAGGATCGACAGGAAATGTATCCATATAACGCGAGAATTATTACCTTCAATTCCAATATCCTTCCCACTCCATTCTTCGCTCTCATTTTTATATTTCCTGCAGGGGTGTCGGATGTTAATGGCGCAGAGATTGTGTAAATTTTATCTTTCGCCCTCCGGACGAAACAACACGAGGTGAAAAAATTTCTCCAATTTTCTCTGTATATTTGTTCGCCAATTTTTCAACTCCCCGTTATTTTTCCCAGACGCTTTCCCTCCCTCTCTCTCTCTCTCTCTCTCTCTCTTCTCGTCTCGTCTCTATATTTTTTTTTGTCACCCGTAGGATCGGCCGAGGCGAGGGTGAAATCGGGGATCACGCATGGCCCGAGTCTAGGCTCGTCTGAAGGTGTATAATCGGGGTGGAGGAAGGGGAAGGGGCGCCGGTCCCGGAAGCTGCAACACGGTTTGGCTCTCAGGAGGACAAATAGGAACGGTCCTGGGGGAGAACGCGCGTGATAACGACGAGTGGGAGTTTGTTGTTGGACCGCCCTTTGCCCCTCACCCTCGGTCGTGTCCCGAAAAAATCGGGGATTTGCGAAAAAAAAATTTCCACCCCAAAATTCACCGCTTTTTTTCCAAGCCACGGGTAAACGAATATCTATCTGCATGGTTTGGACTTTATCTTTGTTTTTTTTTTTTGCAATGCAATGCTTGGGGTGAGGGTGAAAATAGTTTTATAGCTAGATTAATTTAGGTTAGGTTAAAATGGGCGAGGGTAAAAATAGTTTTATAAATAGATTTGGTTAGGTTAGGTTAAAATGGGCGAGGGTAAAAATAGTTTTATGGTAAATTAGGTTAGGTTACATTTGGTTAGGTAAGGTATCGGTATAGAATTTTCAAACATATCAAAATCTCTTTCACAAAATTTAGAAAAGGCGGGTAAAAATGTCACTTAAAAAAAAAACTAGAATAATTGAATTACTAGAATCCTGTTCTATTGCGGTATATTCATATGCACAATCGAGTTTTTTACAAATTTACACTTTTTTATTATACTACGACTTATTAGATTTAAAAAATTCCACAAAGACAGGTTTTCACGTTTTTTAAACATAGATATTGCGATCCTTCTGTTTTCTGATCTTACCAAATTTCTATGATACTTATCTATGAGGCGTTTGCCACCAACTCAGCCACTTTTTTTTTATCCTCTCGCATTTGTTCCATAATTGGTTATATGTAGTACTACTTAAATCTACTCTCCGGGAGTTTTGTCCGATTCTTCAATTGTTATGGAAATCGTTTTCTATTATTTCAACCTCTAAATCGTTGAAGATTGAAGTCGGAAAAAAAATTTCAACATAAAAAAGTTGTGTTTTTCCAAGAACTATTAAATGCAATACATGTTATATGTATATTCTTGATAGCATCAAAAAGGTTATTTTCACTGAAAAAAATGAACCTTATCTCTTTCTTCAAAGGCGATACCTTTAATTTCCCCATAAATATTTTTTCTTTCTCTACTTGGCAGGAATTTCAAGTTCCACGCTGCCAGTTTTTCGTACGTTAAAGGTGTCGCATTGTAAGAAAAAAAAAAAAAATCCATTCATTTTCACCGAAAACAGTCATATTGATGCTAGAAAAAATAGAACCTATGCATGTATAGCATTAAATAATTCATGGAAAAACACAACTTTTTTGTTAAAATTTCGTTCGTCTTACTTAAATCTTCCATGATGCGTATGTGTTTAAAAAAAAAAAAAGAAAAAAACATTTCCGAAACAAGTGAATAAAAAAAAATCCGAAAAAATTCACAGCGAGTACCTTTAATTATTACTATAATATACAAAAAATCATGGAACAGATCCGAGAGGGTAAAAAAAATTCGCCGAATTGGTGAAAAATTCCTCCTAGATATATGCCTGAAATTTGTGACGCATCACAGTTTTGCTGACCATATATATATATATTTGAATAATTCTGCGTCACTTCCACGTGTTTCTTGCACGTATTTCAGGGACAGAGAGAGAGAGAGAGAGAGAGAGAAGGAGAGGGAATTCTAATTAATAAACCACGCGCGACGTATCTGCGTGCCTTCCGCCGTTGATAATTCTCTTTGTGTCACTGTATAAAAGCGACGTTGCACGAGTTGCTTGTAACGTCCGACGAGTTTTATTTGCATCGTCGAGTGATATTCGACTTTCAAGGAGTTTTTCCCAACGTTTCGTTCCCTTCCTCCTATTCCTTCTCCGACATAGAAAAAGCAGAAGAATAATTAGAAAACGAAGGTAAACGATTAGAGTACCGGTAGATTTTAACGTAAAAAAATGAAAACGTCGTCAGACTTCGTAAACACGTTTTATACGTACCCGAATATGTG
Organism: Neodiprion fabricii; assembly: GCF_021155785.1. Classification (NCBI taxonomy): domain Eukaryota; kingdom Metazoa; phylum Arthropoda; class Insecta; order Hymenoptera; family Diprionidae; genus Neodiprion; species Neodiprion fabricii. The sequence goes on along the minus strand of NC_060240.1, from coordinate 2,968,176 downwards.
TGCCGACATAATCACCGTATTACAAATATTTTAATTGACAATATTCCCGAGTTAAACAGGAGTATTTTATACCCATGGGAATAAGGCACGCATAATGTAAGCGGCGGTTAATTTCCGTTGTCAAAGAGCCGTGTGTGATGCACGAGCAGTCGAAAGGACATTTAGAAAAGAATAAACTGCCGGTCGACGAAGACCCCCCACGATCGGTAAAATAAGCCTGGTTATTCCTCTCGCTACCTCTTCTCGGTTCGTTAAAGTCGTGAGATTCAAAAATCCGATCCAAAAAAAAAAAAAAAAAAATCCAAGAGTGATTAACGCGACGCGTTTTTAACAACGCGTGTATAATGTCTGTAGATGCATAAAAAATGACAGTCCTCGTTATCCGGGCGTTGATTTAACGGATAAAAAAAAATGCTCAGGGATTTTCCTCCCCTTTGAGACAGAGAGAGAGAGAGAGAGAGAGAGAGAGATTTAAGGGACTTTGGTCTTTTTTTTTTTTTTAATTTTTATTTTGCAGTGAAAATAAAATGCACTGATATAATGATGAAATTTTTGCTCATTTATTGCGCGTATCTTGCCACTTGATGGGTAAATTCAAGACCGTCGCACAATTGGGCGCATAAATTACGGCGAGACTGGCGGCGGCAATTTAAATTCAGTTAACGTAACACGTCTGATTTGATGCCTCGGGCCACCTGCCGGTAAGTGGCGGACTATTTTAAAGAATGGAGAACACGGCTTTACAAGAAGATGATCGAGGCATCGAGAGGCGTTTTTCGCCCCCGGGAGGACAGGATCAATTTAACAAACTGCATGCTTTTGCCTTTCGCGGTTTTACGAGTTTTTCTTGTTATTATTGTTTCGAGTCTTGCAGGGTGTCGAGGATCTGTTGAATCATTTGTTAAGTGGGATTCGTCAGTTTCGATTGAGGGAAATTTTGGAAAATAAAGTTTCGATCGAGGGAAAGTCTGAAAATAAAAATATACTCGCCGAGTGGGTGTGAGAAATGAGAGAAACTGAAAATTGGAATGAAAAGGATTCCGAACGTAAATAATAAATCCGTAATTTGGCGTTTCCAGAACTTTAGAAATTCGCAAAATTCGCGAATAAAATCCGGTTAAACTTGTCGATATTTCGAGCGAATTTGTTCCTGTAAAATTTGTCAATTTATTTAAACATCTCCTGCGTCTATCGCATACAGAGACGAACTTCGTCTAACGATTACCAAGCGAAATAATTGTTGGATAAGGGTAATAAAATCGGAGTAATACGGGGGCGGTAAAGTTCATTGGAAAAAAAGGGCGCTGAGAGGAATGAGAGATCGGAATATAAGAACCATGCAGCGGTCTTGTTTACGGGTTGCCGGATCATTGGCTCGCCGCTTCACCGTATATTCGTCGAATAAATTCCTCATAAAAGTGCCGTTACCGTAAATATTTATTTGAAAAGTTGGATTCGAACTGCGCGCGAAACTTGCGTACGTGTCTGTGTAGGTCGATGGTTGTCGAATCTATTTACAATTCTTGCTTATTGTTTCCTACGACTAGGACGTGACGCGAACCATTCGCCCCAACTTCTTCGCCCGATATCTTATTCACTCCGTGTATCCCATACTTCAATTTCAATTTCTATCCCTCCTGCAGCCAAGATCCGTCCGGAGTCCGGACTTGAAAATAAACTCCGTAATTTTCTTTCTGTTTGGTTGCTTCTTTTTTTTTTTTGGCCGAAATTAATACTTAAAAATTGAAAAGTAATTTTAGTTGATCGCAGACTAAAGATACGAACGTCGAATCGACCGTACGGAAAAGAAGAAAATAGTTTTTTGAACAAAATATAAGCCGTCGCGTGACGGTTGAATCGAACGAATTGTCTACCAGATGATATTGACAATTTTCAACTATTTGAAACGGAGATTCGATATGCCTGAGCTTTTTTTTTATAGTTCCAGTATTTTTTGGTTTCGTGTTTTTAAACAGATTCGCTTTATAGCTTGGTGATATGATAATTTGATTAATAAGATTACGGAATAGAAATCAAGTCAGGGTTAAGGTATGAACAAAGTATGGGATGGAGTTGAAACTTGGAATTTGAAAAATTCCGGAAGCGCCTAATTCCGAATTGTTTGTTAGCGAAACTTGAACTAAATAAATCAAACTTTGTCGAAATGTCAAAGTTTCGAATGGACAGAAACCTGACGCTCAAAGTTCCGAAATGAAAGATTACGAAAATTCAAGTTACGAGGGAGCTTTTAAAATTCGTAACTTCAATCCTGCCCAAAATGTGCATCTAATCATACGCTGAAGTGAAAAAGTGCTGTAAAATAAATGCCTGCGAAGAATTAATTAAAGAAACGAAGACAAACAGTTTCTTCTTCGCTGCACGGTTATTCATCGCTTCAAACTTTGCATGACAAGAAAAAAAAAAAAGAAAAAAGATAAGGAAAATGCACTTTTCAAGCCTTAATTTTTCAATCCTGCGCTTAAATTATCGTCACCGCAAGTCAAAAGTTTTCCCCGAAACGTCGAGACGATTGGTTTCAGAGCCGCGGCTCCGACGGTTCATCCGGGCGTGCATTTAAATTTTTCACCGCTTCTCGCAGCCGGATAAAAGGGTCGGCAAGACGCGAAGACAGCAAGCGAAACCGGCGGCTTGAATCCGGCTGTTCTTTTCTCCGGTCCATCGGTGCAGGTCGAGCCCAAAGACGGGATGAAAATGACAGGGGCAATTGTCTGCTGCCACGCCGCCCGCTTTTCCCCCGAAGCAGTTATGAATATGCATCAACTTTGCGTCTCGAGCTTGGCCGGCGCTTTTGGCGGTGAAAAAAATTCCGCCGGTTGGTTTTCGCTCCCCGCAGCTGCAGTCCGCAATCAATATTGCACGGGGTCCCGAAGGTTTGGTCCTTCCGGTTGTTCCAGCCGAGAGAAATTCCTTCTTATACACTGAGAAGTAATTCCAACGTAAAACCAGTTTCCGAGGTTTACTCTACTTTTTTAGTCAAACGAGGCTTTAACGTCAATTTATCGTTGCACGTTATTTTCCTGCAACCAACACCGCGATCACTTGATGCTTGGTTGAAAATATCCATATTTCCCAGTAACCAGGGTGTTTTACAAACTTTCCGCCGTCCTTAAGTCTCGACGAAATTCCGGATCGGGGGAGGCTTGTCAAAAATTGCCTCAGCAATTTGTCCCGTCCTTCGACTACCCCGGGCATAAATATCACATCGAGACGAAGAGTCGCGTCTGGTGCCTGGTGGTTCGGTACCCGGTACCACCATCCCTTTCCCTTTTCCTTTTCCTTAAGGTTTTTGTCCTCACGTCTCGCTTGTCGAAGGCTTCGATCACGCGAGGCCAGCGACTCGCTCCTCGCATGTTCGCCTCCCCCAAGCTCGGGGGATGGAGATGATCGACGTAAGGTTCGACCCCGAGTCCTTGTCGTCCTTATCGTCGCCGGTAGGCACGACGACCTCCGGGCGTTTGATTAAATTTAATTAACGTGCAAGAGGGCGTATTATCGCGATTCCCGTTTCTTGGATTCCTCCTCGTTAATGGGCTGGCTCTTCTCTCCCTGGGACTCGAGTGCCGCCGCAATTCGCGTTTATTCAACGCAACTCCCCATCTTTCTTCTCGGCCCCCTTCGTGATAACTCGGGATGTGAAGAATGTTTTTTTCTTTTTTCATTTATTTATTTATTTTTTTTTTTCTTCGTTTCACTTCTTTATCCAACCTTATTCAAACTCACTCTATCTTCAATTCAAACACGCCATGCACGCGAAACGTTGTAAGAAGCAGCTCGGTTTCACTGTTTCACGGTCTAGTTCGATGATTTCTCTGTTTTTGTGGTTCTCCCTTTTTTTTTTCTTTTTTTTTTACAACCATTTTATACGCATCGACGAATCGCCTCCGCAAATTAAACGATATACCTACAAGTTGAGATTTTGCTACACATCATTTCTTCTGACCAGTTTTATTCATCGTTGCAGGCTAAGCGATCGATTTTAATTCGGTATCGTTTTAACAAAAATTGGAAAGTACAAGATGGATCGAAAATTGTCGAACGACGTGACGTAAAAAAAGCTCAATTGCGTTTTCGAAAAAAAAAACTCGTTGTTAAACTTGTTTTTAACGAAAGAAGTAAAAATCTTGGCGGACCATTTTTCTTTTTTTTCTAACAATTCTATGTCTTAGGTAGGTAGGAAAAAAAAATCGGACGTTTAATATTTTTTCTTCAACGCAGAGGCCAAATTCGATCGGTCTTTTCCTAGGATCGAGAAAGCGCAGCTGCAATGCCGTGTTAATAATCCTGAGAGTCCGTCCCTGTGGCATCGAGGATAGTAACTAACTATTAACTTGTTTAAACGAGAGCGATAAATTCGTTCCTGGAAGACGGTGATTAGAGACAACTGCCCGACACTCTATATACCCGCTCGTTACCAACAAGCTACTGACCAGCGACGCTGCTTTCAGGGCTGCAGCTCGTACATCGCTTTTACAAAAGCTCTCCGCAATTCGAAATTTACCTTTCCATTTGTCGTAGCAAAGGTCTGGTGTCCAAAAAAAAAAAGAAAAATAAGTAAATAAAAAATATACGTATTTATTTATGTATAATAGTTTGAGGTACTTGGTGCGCTTTTTTCTAAATTATGAAAAATTGAAAATTATTTATGCGTCCAGTACAAGTGGCGCGAGAAGTAAAAATGTTAAATTTCCTAAGCCTACTCTTGAAGTATGTAAAAAAAAAACTTCACCTCTTCAATGCAAACGCAAATTTTTACGATTATACCACAAATTACGTTAAAATATAAATTGAAGAATTTTTTAAAATTGCATGTTTTATGCTATAAGTAATTAAAAGATAACCAAACGATATTATGCCATTGTACATTTTTTTATAGTCTTAGTTTTAGTTTTTGGTTTATAATTTTTTCTTTTTCACGGATAACTTTTACCTCCGGTAGATTCGGCATGTATTGTATGCTGATATATGTAATGTACCTGGTTTTAATAATAATAATAACAACAACAACAACAACAACAACAATAGAGGAGTGAAAGTATGAAGTCGAATCGTTTATCAACAACGATAAGTTTTCAATAACTGATGCCGATTTTTCTTCAACGATTTTTGGTTGAAACTTCGCGTCGATTGTTATGTACTCTATTATTATCCAACAATTGAATGAGAAGCTCGAGTTTTTTCGAGTAAAAAAAAAAAGGAAAAATATCGGCCAAAGGTATAAATCGTGATCGAAAAATTGTCGATTTTTATTTTTTTTTACAAACAATGAATCAGGCTTATCGTAACGTGATGAATCATCCAGAGGTTTCGATAATTAACGGAAAAAGTATGAAGGAATCGCGGCTGATGAATCGGTAAATTATTCTCCGCCCCCGGTTCCCAGGTTTCACCGATTTTTATATTTACATTGGGATTCCCGCGGTGTCACTAATTTACGATAAGCCTCGCAGCGGGGTTCTTCGGTGTTGAGTGCCGGCGCCTCGTCAGGTCCGTTTTCTCGACCCCCGACGGCGTCGACCTGGAACCGAAGGATTCTGACCTCCCGCCAGGAAGAAGACGCCGAGCGGCGAATCGGCACGCGGGGCGTCGAAGGCGCGTTTCGCGTCAAATCTCGGATGTCAACGTCGTTATGCCCCGGGGGCCTTGTCTCTGTGGTTTTTGCCCGATTTATCGATTCGCACTCGGCGTTCTTCAAACGCCCCTTCGAGGATCGGATTTACAGCGATCTTACACGCCGCGTAAACTTAAATTATCTCAAAAGCTGCGGTGTAACGTACGTCAGGTACACTTGGGGACAATGAATATGAGACGGGTAATTTTTTACACTAGACTGTTACGTTGGCGGCACTGAGACACCTGCAGCGCCACAGTCGGCCGAGCGCGAAACTAACTCGATCTCAGTAAACTTAACGTAACCCACGACCGTCGAATCTAACCTTAGAATACCGCGGGGATAATGACTTGTTGGATTGACACGTATTCCAAGGTTAGATTTCTAAGGTTTAATATATATTGAGATGTTTAATACGGATTGTTTGTCGATTTAATTTTGCATTGTCCATATTATTATACTTTAAGATAAAAATTGAATTTCGTTAATTCGTATAATCGTGGTTCTACCGTGCCTACAATACGTCAATTGTTTTCAACAATGCAGGGTAGACGAATTCGTTATTCGATTATATGTATATATACGAGTTTATTTATCCCGGTATTTTTTACCGACGGTTTTATTTGTCTTGCGCCGATCGTTTAGACAGAAAATACGAAGCGAGTTTCGACGGTGAAAGTGAGTCGGGTAAAGGGTGGGGGAGGGATCGAGGTAGGTACCCATCTGTTAGCAATTTGTAACGTAACTCAAGTAATTAAAAATTTGATGCGATCATTAAACTCGTCGGGTTATAAAACCGACCTGAGCTCTCCGTAGGTTTTCCCGCAGGCTTTCGAACCTCCGAAGCTCTCCTCAAGGCTGCAGAGACCGACTCGAGGACTTTGCAGCCTCGCGACTTATTATACGCATGCAGGCTGCAGGGATGCTCGAATGAAACGAAAGGGACACGCTCGGGGAATAAGGTACGCGTTACATGGCTGCGTATGCATCGCTCGTAAAACAGAAAACGAGGCGAGGCATAAAACCTCGGTATTAAATATGTACAGTGGGTAGAAGATGCGTTATGCGTTACATATATGTTTGTACGTACGTACGTGTAACAGATATATGTGTATATATGTAATAATAACGACCTGAACAAGAGACGATGTCGTTTTTGACATTATTATTTTCGTATTATTCTTACATGGACACGATGCACTTCGTACGACCCTAAGCGTCAATTTTACTCTCTTTGATACTTACGTTTCTGGTCTCGGTTTTTTTTTTTTTTTTTTTTTTTTTTTTTATTTACCACGTAAAACAGAGACCTGCAGCGGAGAGTAATGACGAACAAGTCTAACGAAGATGGAAATCAAAGGGAATTAATGCCGCTTACACCGGGTCACGGGGCCTCTGTTCTGATTAATTTTAACTAACGATCGTTTCACGCAAGATAAACGGACAAGCTTACGGACAGAGAAATGCCTCGTCGCGAAGCTCGAGTGCGGCATAAATCAGAGCCCAGCGAAGCAACAGATACCGGAGGCTGGATGCCGCCGGTCCGACCGCCACGTTCAAATCTCTACAATCTAGTCTCGAAAGGTAGCAGAGCTCGGTCCGGTAGCGTGAAAACTGATGGACGGAGATTTTATCCGGGCTGATAGACCTCGCGATATCTTCTTGTACAAGCTACTTCTGCTTCTGCTTTTTTCTCCACTCCAAGACACGAGACGCTCTACGGTTATTCGGCTCCGAAGCAACATGGCGTCGCGCCGGACGATCAGCTGATCGTTTAAACCTCGGTTTTAGCTGAATAGAGCGAAAACGAAGCGGGGAAAAATTTTGTGCAAGTGGTTAGATCTTTGTTTCGATACTTTGAGTCGACGGAGAGTTAAATATACGACGAACAACAATATCGATAATCAAATACGAGACGGGTCGCAGTGTATAAGTGAATTTTATAACGTCAGATTACATAACTCGATATTCTGTAACCAAATCGATAAGAATCGTCACTTTGTCACAGTATCAGCATCAATTGCGTCGAAGGGAGGAAAGAATTTGGTGTAAAGAAAATCGGTGAGCTTAATCCCTTCACGCCGATTCTGCAGGGTGACGAATACTCACCGGTTCTTTGGTATTAGCCAATTACTTCCGCACGGAATGTAAGCAAAAAGGGAGGGAGATGGGGAGGATTGGTGGTGCGGAAAGAGGACGGGAAGAAGTCGGCTTTTATTTTCTCAAACAGAGCCAATTTGCTCGAGGGACGTCCGTCGGTCGGTCGGGGGTTGTTGCCGCTTGTCATCCCCGCGTTGCAGCTAGTTTGGGAAGTGGGTACAAATTAGATTATGCGTGCGGTGTCGCCGCGGGGCGCGTTTTCGTCGCGCCCCGCCTCGCCGATTCTCAACCCTCCGGATTCTTCTTCGGGGCAAAGTTAGCGAAGCTACCCCCTGGGAAGGTGTTTCAATATTTACTCTAGAACTACCCGCCGTTCGCCAACGCCTATAAACTCTGACCATCTCGCTGCATCTGGTTCATAATCATTGGTTGTTACGTATTCTTTCCGTTCTCGATTCTACGAGTATTGAAAAATGCGAGAACGGTTCGCATAAGCTCTCAACCCTTCGATTCACGCTGGAACGTTCAAACGTCCCACCTTTTTTTTTGCAGATTTTTAATTGTCGAACTACTTTTTTGGTAACAACTGCCGAGTCTTTTGGCTCCACGTGGTCCTTGAAACATTGCTCAGTCTAGAAACGGTGCGGAAATTTATTTATTTACTTATTGCAAAAATAGCACATGCAAACAAATAGTCGAAATTCCTACTTTTCTACCAAGGAAAAGCATTTTCTGCTTATCTACCATGAAAAGCGGAGTGCCAACTTTTACAAAAACTTAATACATACAAAAAAAATTATACAAATCTAAAAAAAAAAAATATTTATACTTGTTTTTGTTCCGTCGTTTTGAATTTTTCAATTTCGAATTGAAATTTGTAATCAGTGAGGCCAAAATCTCGTGTATGCAAAATTTCAAGAGAATCGCATGTAAGGTGAAAATGCATGCATGAAAATGTTAAGCAAACATTTGTACTGATTTTGGCCGCTTCGTGGCGGTAAAAATCCATCACAATTTGCTACGATTTCGATTATTAATATTGTTAAAAATTTCTAATACTTTCACCGTAAAATTTCCCACTTTCCAGCGCTAAACACTTAATTTCCTTGATTTAATTCGAGTCCAGAGTGAAGTTATTGTAAATTTTTATAAGCCTGAGTAAAACTTGCACGAGTTTATGTAAAATTCGTATCTGAAATTACAGGAAAATTTTCTAAAGTGTAAACGCGAAGATTTAGCTCAATCCTAATCCAAAACCAGAGCCCAAATCTAATCCTATTGAACGAGTAGACGAGCCTAGATTTTTGGCTTGAAACAAGCGCGTGCATATTTATGAGGAATTTTCCCGATCTTTGTCGGGGAGCTTTGACCTTGTCCTTTCTTCCAGCTTTGTCGGCTGCACCTCAAGATCTCTAATCTCTGCGATAAATTTTGTTCGAAGCGAAGGTAGCGAAGATCGAAAGAAAAGGTTCAAGAGTTTCTGCAGAGCGATTGAATCGGCATTTTTTTCCGTCTCTTGTGCCGCAAGCTGACGTCGAACAGAAGCCGGGTCGGTTTAATATTCCGAGGGTCGTCCGAGGGTGGAAGCGAGAGGCAAAAGGCCCGAGAACCCGGGACCGTGACTCACTTGGGACACGTTTAAGATCATTAGCTAGATCCGACGTACGTGACCAAGTCTTTCTCTCTCTCTCTCTCTCTTTCTCTTTATCTTTCTCTTGCTCTCAGACGTCTTCCGCACCGCGGTACCAATTCCGCGAACAATTTCAATCTAATTTCAGACGCCTCGCTTTCGTCCCAGACTTCTCTCTCATCCTCAATTGCGCCTTCCATCCGGTCCGATTTACTCGACGTTTTTCTATTTTCACCAAATTCTATCGTTTTCTTTCTTTTTTTTTTTTTTTTTTATACGTTTTTTCTTTGCAATACTTCCAATAGTTGCGAATATTTCCTTAATCAACCAATTTCAACGCTCTTGTTTTCGCTTTTTGGATAATGAAGAACGAGAGAATCCACAGCCACGTTTTTTGGGCTCACTTCAGAGATGGAGTGATTCATCCCTCCCTCTATAATTTAATAATTTATAAAATTGTGCAGAGCATGGTTACGACGAATGGTTATGTATAAGTGTGTGATAATTTTCAGCTTTTTTCTACTCGAGTATCCGTAGCGCTTATAATACTCAATATTTTACTACATCTATCTCTACTTTTGATCGGTATTATTTTCTTCTTGTTCATTCTTCGCTTGCTATCTTATTTTCATTTAGCTATTCCTAAATTTATTTTCGTCTAGTTAATTTGTTTCAGCTTTTGTTTTTCATGTAATATTATTACAATTAATTAGTCTTAGGTTATCATTGGTCTTTTGTAACTTATGCTCGTGGTCCTTGGAGAGTTACGCTCCAGGATCAAATAAAAATACTTTCTCTCTCTCTCTCTCTTTCTCTCTTTCGCATCCCGATTACTCCCCCTCTCGTTATACCGTCGCAGTACAAGTACAACAACTCACTAAACGGTAGTGAGACACGCTCCGGAGACAGCGAAATATCAAAATAGCAGTTATGTATTCGTTGAGTAGTGACTTCCTGAAGCAATTAGAGTATAAGGTGTGGGCGTATAACGGCGGTACAAGCGTTGCTCGCCGCTGCACCGAAGCTGTTTAAAAATAATCCCCCCCCCCCCAAAAAAAAAAAAAAAAAATGCGGAGGTAACGAAAAAAAAGACAAAAAAGAAACAACGTACTCGTCATCTGCACTCCCGGCAAAACTCTCTCGACTCGCCCGGTTAGAAAATGAGTCCTCGACTAACGACCCGTTCAACTTTGCTTCCACGCTTCGGAATCCCCAAGGGACTCATCTATTCGGGACTGCAGATGTCCTGGTCTTAAATTAATAAGCTGTAAAACCGTTTGTAAAAAAAAAAAATACAAAGAAAAAACAAAGAAAAGATGACGAATTCTGGCGAACAGGACGATCGATACCATGCGTATCCGTCTTAACCTGACGACGAGTTACGGGGGATGGATTTTCGGACGTCCTGGACGAAGTCGTGGTCCCACTGATAATCAGCGTCATTTTGGATGTGAAAGAGCAACATTTCGGAGGGTGCGAATGCCTAATATACTTCACCGGTAATCGGCAAGAGTGATGGATGAGCCGCGTCACGGAACGATGGAACAAGTGGATGGCACGTCGATATAAGCGTACCTTGTATGTTGTCTGTTTGCTCTTGGCACTTCGGGAGAGAAAGAAGGAGAGGAACACGGTGGAAAACTGCTGCGTTAGGTCCCACGTCTTGTCCTATTCGTGGAGGGTAAACAGTGATCGTGAATCGGACGTTGCGGATGTTGAGTGTTTTCTCACAGACTGAGAAAAATTGAGTGAAACAGGTATAGTTAAAAAAAAAAAACTGTTTGAATATTGTTGGAATTGCGAAAAACGAGGTACGCCTAAACATTTTGCGCTATCGTCGATCCTTTTTTGGTTATTCCAACGCAAAATCAGTTTCTGAGGTTTACTCTACTTTCTTTAGTTAAACAAGGCTTTAACGTCAATTTATTCTTGCACGAGCATTAAGTTTTCGCAACAGTTGCATGAAAATATAGCAAGAATGATCGTAGCTAAAAAACTAATTTTCATATTCTACCTGGAACTATATTTTTCGAATTCCGGTAAAAAATGAAAGTATAGTTAAGGACTGAGCGGAAACCGGAAGTAAAAATTTCTCTCAGTGCATCATCGTCATTATCCTGCGTTTAGTAAATTCTCGCAATACGTACCTGATGATGATATTCGAAGTTTTCGAAGCTTCCAGTTTCTCTTGTAGGTACTTTTCATTCGATTTCGTTCGATGATGCGAAAATTTTCAGTCATTTTATACATAGCGTTGCTTTGCAACTTATTGAAACATTTTTTTTTTTTCTTCTTTTTCTGCCGTACGATTGGAGATTGAATAATTTTGCAAGAAATTTTTTCTTCATTCGGAGAAAGATATTTTTTACCCAATCACGATTAACTTTTTCTCGGGAAAAAATTATAAACCGATTTTTCTACGTGATATTTTTTTTATGATCAATTGTTAACGTGCGGACCGATGCGTGAAAAACTTGCTGATAATTCACCGTAGCAGTTTATTGTTCGTATAATTATTCGACCGTGTATCATCAGACAATTAGTATAATTATAGTAATAATAATTTGATGTGTGTACAGTACTGATAATTATTACATTTTCATTCTTATTTTCGCTTCCTTTCCTCAGTTTTCAATATATACTTATATATAATATAACATTTTCTATTTCCGATAGCATACAAAAGGATATACAGGCACACAAATATCAAATATGCATCCTGAAATTCGTTTAATATATATAATTACACTCAATTAAATTTATATTTATATGTATACCACTCGTTACGCGTATTATATAATACAATTATTTACAAGATTAAAGAAATAATCGTTTTCTTGGGCGTCGTGTATTTTTATATTATTACGTAATACGATTATTGATAAGATTTTCTTGTTTTTTTTCCCCCCCTCTTTTCTCTACTCTCGCAGCACGCATCAGCTATGATAATTATTATTCGCATTCAAATTATACATTATTATTTACATTTTCGAAATAATACGTCGTGAAATCATACAGTATTGCATGATATATAATTTGTAACACGCGTGTTACATCTGCATGCGTTGTAATACATCAATTACAAGATGCTTTTTAATCAGGCTGTTGATGCAAATCACTTTGCAATTTTTGCAAAAAAAAAAAAAAAAAGGAATAGATGAATTTTCAGTATCCATATTCAATCTATACATATGATCATTATTATTATCTCTTATCGTTATCATTATGTCATTATCATTATTATTACCATTAGCGTTATCACTATTAATATTATTATTATGATAATTGTTGTTGTTATTATTATTATTATTTTTATTATCATTTATGTTGTTAACCAGCATGATAATTTCACCCGAACTGCGAGATCGTTTCAAGGCGATACGATTGCATACGAAATATCCTCATTCTGGCGTGATCACTGCAGTTGCGATGTAATACTACTTCTTATTGACACGAGCATTATTAATATTATTATTATTGTTATTATTACTATTATTATTATTATTATTATTGTTGTTATTAATGTTATTATTGTTATCATCACTATTCGCGTATATAATTAATAATTACATCGTTTCGTGTACGATATAAATCGCAAATTCGTCGCTTTGCGCGTATTATTACCGATTAATTAGTGTGCACAGGATAAATTGACAAGTATCATTACCGCGCTATAATATTCAAATGCAATATTGATAATTAAAAGGATTACGGATGTACGTAAAATATTCACACGTATATATATATACAAATATCTAGTGAAAGAATAGAAAGAGATTATTGCGACAAAATCATCATCATCATCATCATCGTTATCACTATTATTATTTGCTTGATACATGTCGTATGTATACGTGCGTAGATATCCAGGTATGCGCGATGCAGTCGGCGCGACGAGTCCTCACAATCAGTCAGTTCGCAATTTGCATACGTAGCTTTATGTTGCTGAGGCTTGACTTAACGCCTGGGGCGAACGAACGTCGACTGATAAGCTTCAATTATCGTAATGATACGTGTATCGCGGTATTCTCGTCTCGTACCGTCTCGTCTCTGCGACGTTTATGCGGTATCGGAATATTTTCGTGAAAATATCGTGCAGGGCGCTCTCGTTTCATCGATATATACATATGCATAAATATTTACACAAAAGCGTATTTAAAAGCCGCGTCAGATTATCCCACGCACGCGTCGCGTGTATCGTATTTATATTTCAATAATAATTGAGAAACGCAGAAAATTTATTCTCAGGTGAACCGATAATTGGCGTATACATGTATATATATGTATATGTGTATTTAATTTTCAATTTTCCATTTTTCATTTGGGGAATTATCTTTTTCTATCTTATCTCGGAGTGTCTTCTTTTTTTATCCCGTCACTTTTCTTTTATTATACAATATCCTGTAATCGTTGTAAAAATTATTCAAACCGTTCTCAATAATTGTAAGTTCTTAGATCACGCGTTCGATAATACATATTTTTATAGCTCGAATTTTTGTCACCGTTACATACGCGTTTATATGTTATCACAATGTGGTCGGGTTATAATACAATATAACATGTACACGTAGACATTATATTACACGTACAAATTGTTATTGGTTTTTTTTTTGTTTTTTGTTTTTTTGTTTTTTATTTTTTTTTATCATATTTTTTGTCTCAAATATTTTTTTTTTTTTTCTCTTCGTTTCTTTCTCATTTTTATTAATCGTATATCATAATGTTTATTCGTTATTGTTGTCTCATCCCTGTATTGTCGATCCTTATACATTGGATTTTGGATTTTACTTCGTTGCTTCAAGGCGATCTCGGTTAAATTTACGCGGAGCGTAGTTTTATAATATTCAATGGAAATTGGTCAAAATCATCGATTATTTTTATTTATTTTTTTTACTACTGTGTTATTTTGATTATTTTATGAATTTTGTCCTCTACCACGATTCTTTCTTCCATATATATATATATACACATACATGATTTTTATATATATATATATATTTATAGCTCTAAAATCTTACACAGTAATTCATATATCGCTTGCTAGCTTAATTGATGGGGTGGGGGGGCATGAATAAAAAATAGTCGAAGATCTAGAAAAGAGATTGTAGTGAAAAATAAAGGCTAAATGCAGACGCGATAGCGCATGCCGGAATAAATATAACACATTTATTCGTCGATACATAACTTTTACTATTCTTATACGATAATGTTAATCTTACTATTATTAATTTCTCCGCGCCTCTCTTATACATATAAATACCTATATTACAGGTATAATATGAAAACGTTATAGCGAAGAGGAAAGAAAATTCGAACAGAAAAATCACGCGTAATTATATCTCATAATACGCTTGCTAATTATTATATGATACGACGTCAGTCTTTGTTGAATGATTCTCGCCACATCGATAATAATTTCGCTATCATAAAGGAGGAAAACAACGACGAAGAGGGTTTTCGAAGTAACACCGTACATGCCTTACCTTTCCTCGGAAGTCACAATTTGGTGGTTGAGAAAGGGGGAGAGGAAAGGAGAAGGATAAGCGGCACTCGGTCAGTCACGTCCGAATCCTCGTCCAGATCCTTCTTCGTCCTTCGGGACCGTCCGTAGACGATCCGGATCTCAGGGTTAAAATTTTTCCTCTACGCGTACCGATGTAGCGAGTGTTCTCTGCGTTTGCTTCCCCGTCTTTCGCGCTCCGAAATCGGTTCCGGACTCGGGGGACTCGAGTACGTGAGATTGTTCGAGCCTCGCGGTGGTGGCGCTGACATCGGCGGCGGCGGCGGCGGGAAGAAGCTCTGTAAGCATGCCTGCCGAACGCGCATGCGTCGCGTTAGAGAGCGCGAAACGTTCCACTGATAAGGAAGGTATCCCAGGTCGGTATCTCCGATTTCATTTGTTTTCTACTATGTTATAGTAGACTAAAAACTAAGCGACACGAATTTTCTTTAATATGCCATTAAACACTTTGAAGGGTTGAAACCACCCTACAAAGTAAGGCATGTCAAGTGGGCGATTTGGCAGTTTCACCAACAAGAAAATAATATTTTTTAACCGGTTCAACTGGAAAAGTTTTCTCATAACAATTAACAAAAAAAAAAACCGACAAGTCACCCCTTGACATGTCTTACTATCGAGGGTGGTTTCACCCCTTTAATGTGTCAATGGCAGGTTAAAAAAATACGTGTCGCTTAGTCTTCGGTCTACTGTAACATATTACAAAAGAAATGAAATCTGAGATATCGACCTTGGATACCTTCCTTGTGAGCCTCAGGAGCGGGCTGAAAGGCCTCTAAGGGTGACTGACCCTGACCCACTTCTATGCATTTCCCTTTTCTTTATTATCGGAAAAATCGCAGGGCTGTTCGAACGGAGACACGTGGCGTGATTTCTCACGCTCGAGCCGCACGTCAAAGGGAAGCGAAATGATTCGAGTGGAAAGAAAATGGTTTATATAGTACTACAGTGATACCTTTGCGCTGCCTCGTGACGAGGACTTGGAGAATACGCTGTCCTGGTCGCTGCTCACACTTGGAACTGGCATTGGCACCGCGTAGTCGTACGTGGCATCTGAGAACACAAACGGCGAAAGAGGCGATCGATTAGATCCTCGTGAGGAATCCTGGACTTGTGTCACTTTCATCGGTGGAGAAGAGATCATTTGAAAAAAGTATAATTCGATCTTCAATTCTACAATAAATTGCAAAACACCCTGAATCAAAAAAGGCAAGTCAAAACGATAAATATTCAATTTTATTGGTAGTAGCTGTAACACAAAAATTAGACCTGATCGAATCGAAAGGAATATCGTTTTACAATGGGGGTATATAGGTATTTCAAAATGAGCGAGCACCTTTCTTGTGAAAAAAAATTTTGCTGACCAGTGAAATTGGTAGAGAACCTTGGTACTCACCGGAATGTTCAACGTTGTCGTGAAGGTCTTTACTGTCGATGACGACGGTGCTGTAGCCGTAGTAAGCGGCGTGAGGGGGTTCCCTGTACTTGTCGTGAAAGGGTTCCTGGTACTCGTCGAGTCTGACGTCGCCGAGAAGCCGGTCGTTCAGCTCTCGCGGAAGAGTGGTAAGCTTGGCACCGGCGTACCTGTCGTATACTTCCTCGACCCTGTAGGTCATGAGGGAGGGATCCTTCTCGGTGGTGCCGTAAGCAGACTCGGGAGAAAGGTGCTGGTTACCCGAGGGAATCGAGCTCTTGGCTCCGAGCGGACTGGCGAAGTTCTTGCGTTGCCGGTGCCGCGACACTATCAGAAATATCGCCACCGCCAGGAGCAGGATCACAGCGGTGAGAACGCCGATGATCACCGCCATGTAGGTAGGGTCGTCCTGCTTAGCGGTCGACACGGGAACTTCCACCTGGGGTGGCACGTCTCGCGCGGAATTGCCGCGGAGAAGAGGCGGCGCGGCCTCCGTTGGCGGTGGTGGTTCTGGGGTGAAGTTGCCGTGGGCGACGTCTGCGTGACGGGGGTGAAAAAAGGAAAGAATACGAAATGACACCTCGATTCATCGACCCCGACTCCCGGCTAGAGCTTTACGACGTACTGCAGGGGCTTCGGGGAACAATAGAACCAGTGACTAGTCCGGGGATCGATCAGCCGGCTGATTCGATGCCCGAAGTCACCGTGATAGGTCGCTACGACAACGTCTGGCGAAGTTCAAAGAGTAGTTTGTTACATGTATATGAGCCTGGAATTCCGGGCCGGTTGTGATCAAACGATTGGACTGTGACGAACTCTGTCAAAGTTGGAAGGGAGGTAGTGGGTAGGTGGTTGATCGACTCACCGGAATCGAAGGTAATCTCGCTAAGCATCATCCACTTAGCGGCGAAGGAGAATCTGAGCTTGACGAATTTCCCTACTCGGTGGTGAAGCTTGACCGTTATGTTCCTCGAGGTCTCGAATATCTTGTCCTCCATCGACGTCCAGACTATCGGATCACCGGTATAGTACTTTCCGCCGATGCTGAAGAGCACGCTGACCTCGGCGAAGATCTGGAACAGAGAAATAGAGCTGCAAACTGTTGGCGAGGGGTGGGTTAAAGAAGCATCACTGCTGGAATTTCACGGACGGATCCCGACTCCGTTGGTTTCAAGCGGGGTGAAGGAGACTCCGTATGGATTTCCGAGGGTGGTTGGCGGCTGCTGGAGGCACGGTCTCGACTTTGAAGTGCTGTCTTTCAGGAGGCAGTGGCGTGCTTTATCTGTGGTGCTTGTTAATAGAAAGGGTCGAACCCCTCCCGTGCCGACTCGTCGCTGCAGACAGCCGCCACAGTGTGTATTGTATTTGAATATACGTGGCGTATCAGCTGCGCTGGCTGGCTGGGGCAGGTACCAGTGCTTACATCGCGAGGACCGAACGCCGTTCGCATTGTCAAAAGCGTTCTCTCGTCGCTGGAAAAAGCTCCGCGTAGTGGGCACAATTGCCGAGCTGGGTAATGAGGCGCTCCATTCAAATAAATCTTGATACCACCGCGTGTTTTACCGACCATTATGAAAAGCGCGGAGTGCAACGCGCCCACCCCACTCTTCACCCTCAACCATCGTTCTCGCTCGCTCTCTCTCTCTCTCGCTCTCTCTGGCCGTTCTTTCCTCCTCGCGTGATACCATTGTTCGACTATACGCTTCGACTTTTTTACCTCCTTCCCTCCTCCCCGAAACGTTGTACACTTTTTCAACAGCTCGACCGGCAATTCACTCCGCGGCTTCGACCCCTGACTTCATACAATGTAACGAGTCCCCTTTCAGTTCGGATTCTTGAGACCAGCTTGCCATGCGGCAAATGTTACGTTCGAGGACTTTCTTTCGACCAGTACTTTATAGAGAGTCTAGTCTCTGAAGTTACATCACTATTCCAAGATCATTCGCGAAGAGAATCCGTTCCAAATTATTTCGAGCGTCGAAATGAAATCATATTGGAATTAGTGACGTTATCGTAGCGATTCTTCCTGAGGAAAAAACGTTACTTCGTAGTTTTTGAGCTGTTTGTCCAAGTCAGTAAACATATTTTGCAATGCGAGTACCATCAAAATCGACGTTTCGTTACGATGAAGTTACTAACTTGGACCGCGAGAAACAAGCCGAGCTCATTGCCAGTGCACCAAATGGTACCATTGACCATCTTTGATACTTGACACACATGGACTGACTACATCGAATGCACCCGTGTCTTGTAATTCGAAACGCAGATGAAAGGAGGAAGAAACGCGATAAAATACCGGTAACATCGAATGTTCCTCACCTGAACATCCTTGGTGAACTGGTTATTGCAGTAGATATGAACGGCGGAAAATTCCCGAACCTGGTCGAACTCGAACCTGATTTCAACGGGGTGTCCAGACCTGGTGTCGTTCTTCCACCCGACCCAACCCTGTCTTCGATCGTCGTAGTACCCCATCCTGATCTTGTCGGCCCCAGTGCGTCCGTCCGTAAGCTGACCAAGACCTCGGAGCAGTTGGACTCCGTCCCAATGGCCGTCGTAAGTAGCGTCGAAGAACTCCAAGTTGCCGCGTTTGTCACCCTGAGGCATGGAGTACGACACGATACCGTCGTTCCATGAACAGCCATAGATCTCGACGCGCATGCAGACCGTTCGTCGGTGGAAGCTGTAGGGTAAAAAGCGCAGCTTGCTGGCCCAAATCGGCGGTTCCAGTTCACGCTTGGACTCGAGATAGGTGTTGGTGTTTCCGGTTATCACCTGAAAAAGATAATTCCATACCATTTACCGGTGTAAAGTAGTTTCGATGTAGTAACATTGTGGAAACGTTTAGTTTTATTCGGAGAAGGAGAATTGCAGGAAAATCTGAGGTTCGAGAAGAGTTCCAAGAGAATCCTGTTACCGCGTGTCACTGATTTATTCTTCACCTCCAGTGTTTCACATGAATTGATTACACAGGGACCGTGACTGAATCAGCACTTTCCTAATTTGTCAAAGTTTACTCTTCTCCCGTCGTCATGCATATCTTAATATTTATTCATCCGCCCACGTTACCGGTCGTGACGACACGTGAACACTTGACAAGGTTCACGACGTGAGGTAAGACAGAGACGCATAATTGCTTATAAATTACACCGGATGCAGGGTCTCTATTTCTCACCACCTCATCGCGACCGCGTAGTCCATTAAACGGAGAGCCAACACCGTAGAATGGAAAAGCTCGTGGTGAACGAGTTCCTATTCGGAAGGTGCCGCTGCCACCACACATGCCTTTGGTAGAGGTACGTCAGGTACGGTATAACTCGGTTCACCGAAACCAAAAGGGTGCGGCCTCACCGTACCGTCTACCCGTCGTGGAGAACAGTGTTAAGAGCAGAGCCAACGCCCAACTCTCGTTATATGTTAATGGACGGTGTTAATAGTTCTCACTGACAAGACCGACTACCGTTTCTTTGGCTCGTGCTCGGCCGACGGGAGCCGGTAAAAGGCCGGCGAGCATCTTCAGGTGTTTGCATTACTCGTAGACGCGGGTCTCGAGTCATTAGTTGCATTTTCACCGCGAAGTTTGGTTTCATAGGACGTCCACGATTCCACAAGGAAGCTAGATCCCCGGTAAGAGAGAGGGGTAAGAAAACACCTCGAAGGGCACAATCATCCGGGTCACGAGGCTGTCTATAGAAAAGACCGGTTCGATGGTATTATTCAGGATCGAGCTGGAGGAGCGACTATTTGGATAATGGTTCACCCTGCTCAGGCGTCATGGTCGTCGTGGGCTGACGGAGCCGCGCGTTTGACCCGCGAGCACGCGACGACCTTCCCTCACTCTATTGATCCACCCTCCTATACAAATAAGCTCCAACTCGCCCTTCCCCTCTCTATCTCTTTCCGGCTCTACCTTGAGGGGGTTTCCTCGACCCGACGTTGAACGGCCGAGTTACGACTGCTCAAAGTTCGAGAAAACGAGTTCTCCGGAACGGTGTGGAAGAAATGAATTTCGGGAATAGTCTTCTCCCTTGGAATCAAGGGTGTATCAAAAGTCCGTAGACGTGATAGGTATAGTATTAAGTATAGTAAGTAGGGTGGTATATTTTTTAACTTTTTTTTTTAGGGTGTAATTCGAAAAATTTGTGACAAATATTGGAAAAAAAGAAGACTTCCGTAAAACATGGAGGAGGTAGGAAAATATTTAGAGATCGCTACCAAATTTTGTAATATTAAAATTTATGTTTACGTGTACACCTTACCCCCTTTTTTGTCACACTTTGTGGAAAAAAAATAAATAAAAGTTGAAAAATTAACCACCCTGATAGAAAGTATAGCATGGATGGATTAGCACGGTTGCAGTATCGTTCCGATTATACTACAACTTCCCTTCTTTCTGGTCTCATTCTTACCTCGTCTCCTTGAGCGCTCCTGTAACGAACCCACTTTCCAAGTCGCGGTCTCCAGTAGTCAAGGACGTAGTTTTCGGCGAACTCGACACCCTGTCCGTTTCCAAATCGACCTTGAGTGCTCGTGGCTGTGATCATGTGCACAGTGTGAAGGTCGATCTCAAGCCACTCTTTGGAGTCAGTTGTGATCTGCTGTTTCGGACACCAGGCACCGCCCAGGCTCTCCTGGCGTAACCTGTAATCAGAATCGGATTTTTTCATCTAAATCAGGGAGGGTCGGTTTAAGCAGCTTGGGGAACGAGGCCAAAGACGCGTTTTTGGCTGCAGACAACGGAGACGGAGGAAGATACCGCCACTTAGCGTTTGTGCGCGGTTAGTCGAGGGGAGTAAAATATAATATGCGGTGAAATGATAATTTATTGATCGAGTTAAAAGACCGGATGATATGAATTAAAGATGAGGGGGTTTCCCACCGGGAGCAACTTGGGACAGGAACTTGCTGCTGCGGTCTTACACCATGTACCTTGGGTCCCGGCTAATTGTTTTCCCTCTCTGCAAAATGGAAGTTTATTACTAGCAATTTGCCGGTCCGACGTTCACTTTGTAAAATAATAATTGTTTACCGCAAGAGTCGCAATAACTGAATAGGAAGAAAAAGAGGAGCGTAATAACGATTTGCTCAAACCCCGCGATATCAATTAGATACCTCATATTTCATCGTTTCAATTGGGTAAGAATAAAAAACGTACGAACCATGGAGCTATTATCATTATCATTATTATTGTTATCATTATTATCATCATTATTATTATTATAGTTATTATTATCCTTTATAAACGGAGGGTCTGAGAATTTGGCGAAGGATTCCCGGCATGTGAATAGAATCCTCTAATTTCGCTAGCGACGTGCCCGGCATGAATGTGCACCAGCATAAGAGAAGTCACCGGGTGTTTTGCAATGGAAAATGGAAAGTGCAGGGAAGCCTTGGCTCTCGGATATATCCAGATGCACAGTGCGGAGGAGAGTCGTCTTCTCGTGCGGCGTAGTCTATCCGTGAGTGCAAAGCGCGGAGAGTATAATTTGCGATGAAAAAGGAGGAGTGGCTGCCAGGTTTTCCTGTGAAGTGTCGGAGCGGGAATGACGGAGCATAGTGCGTGGCTTTGACGGGATCCCTTAAGTGAGAGCAGGCATGGCAAGGAAGAAGCCTAGACTCGTGGAACCGGGAGTTGGGATGAGCACGGATTCAGTTTGGTCCATAACTCATACCCCATTAAGAGAGCTGGAACTGCCTCAGCGCTACTTTGATACAGAACTGCATCAAAGACATTCCATGGTTAGCAGTGTCCTCAATAAATCTCGGAGCAACGATCGCTCGCGGCTCGCTTTTGGATTCCGCGATACCTCGCAGCTGCGAATCGGCTCCGTTCAACGCGAAAATAAATACCAAACTAAGACGGTGTAATGACCAACGAGGAAGGACCAAAAGATGGCGGCCTACACGCCGGAAACTACGGTAAGACGAACCGGATAAGGAAAGTATGAATCACGACTCGCGGTCCTTGGACGTTGAGCATCTCCTCCTTGGAGATGCTGGAACAATTTCGAGTGAAGAACGTGGTGGAAAGGAAGAGGCGATAAATTCTCACCGAAACCGAGAGGGCGGCCACGTTCAACCCGAGGATCTTGTCCAGGGGCGTACGTCTCCTCTCTGCTGCATCCTCCTCTGCACCACTGCTTCGTCTTTTGCTTATTTTCGACGCCACGCGCCGAGACAAATGGTCTTCGGATCGAAAAACTTCAGGATATTTTCCTTTCTCGACTACGTTATACCGCGGATTATAGCAACGGGAATCAATAACTATTGGAAAATCTAATCGTGACGTCAGAGCCTGGTTGTCGGTGCTCTGTTATCACCGGGTAACCTAAGTTTTTAGATTTAAAGGTGTTATACCCAGTCAGGAGACCGAAAACCAGCGATTTTTCAAGGATTCCTTTCGAAGAGACATTTCAATTTATTAACATAAAAGTTTATATATATGTTGGGGTAACATTGAACTTCATTCTGTTATTTTTTATTTGTAAAAATAATGATTCTCAAAGCTGCTATAGTCGATCTCTGGGAGCATGTATAAAAACAGGCCTCTGGCGGTGAGCGAGATATCTCTGGACTGGATCATCCGAAATGAAAAAATAAAAAATATTTACTTGATACAAGGTATTATCCGGTCCTTGATCGAAGGACCAAGCAAAATATTAATTTTTAACAAAACGCCGGGTTGTCAAAAAAAATTTCGATCTTGCATAAAAATTTTCGCCTCAATTTGTTTATCAAAATAGAAAATATTTATCGACGAGAAAAAACCTTCGGTCAAGGACTGAAAGACACATTCATAAAGCTCGTGTACAAATTTGAGACTGATCAGTTCAGACGATTCCGAGAAATCTTGCTCACCGACTTTGAAAACATATTTTTAAGACAAACGCGTTCAAAGTTTCAAAAGCACTTTAATACGCTCCGGGGTGTCTTCGCAAACGTGCGTGTAACTTCGAGCATATTTGTCGGATCGTTACGAAATTTTCTGTTTATATACTTGAATATATGTACACAACGAGAATGAAATTAAAAAAAAAAAAAAATCGATTTTTGAATAATCCTGACTGGGTATGTTATAACTTCCTAACGAAGGGAAATCGTAATCTTTGGGTTTTCGAATTCCTCATATCACATAATTCAATGAAACCTAATCAATAATACTCCTGTTCTACTATCCACACGCGAAAGAACGAAAAAAAGCCTGTTTGTATAAGTTTAATTCCTCCCCACCAGATGTCGCATTGCAAAGTGAAAATCCCAATAAGAATCGCGAATGAAAGTTATAACGAAGAGACTCGTCGCAAGCTGATTTGTGACAACGTTCTTATACAGTGCCTCGCAAATTAATACCCGATATAGCGCTAAATAAGAACCGTATATACGGATTAAACCAAACTTTTAATTAACTCTAAAAGCTTTTAAACGGACTGCGATAAAACGAGTTGTACTCTGCCCGCCCGTTAATCGCTACGTTAAGATTGAATCGTTAGCTCGGGATGTACGTACACTTTACAATTCACACACACGCACGATGAAGAGGCGTTCGAGCGTATACCGGGTGATTAAATTTATACACAAGTCCGGAGTTGTGTGCGCATCATATATATAAATAACAGCGTCAAGAACCGCGTGGCGAGTGATTTACAGGTGCGGCGGCAGGCGACTCGTGCTTCCAACTATCTGCTCGAAGCTCGACTTAACCGCCGCTCATTACTCAGATTAAAAGGCAATCACCATCCCGACCCGGGACCTTATCCCAGGACGACGCGACCTGGGCGTATCTACCTGATTCACCCATCTTGACTAACGAACCAACCACCCAACTGACTAATGCACGATTCGAATGAAAAGCATCGTTGGAGTCACACTCGGCAATTTTAGACCTCGATGGATCGGCGTTTGCAGTTTGACCCTTCCCAGTGCAACGTTTCGTACATGAGACATTCTTTTTTTAATCGGTCGTTAAAAACGAAACCAACGTAAAAATTCAAGAATTCAAAATAGCGGGTCTAATATAGAGGATTGAAGATACAAAAATCGATCCGTTTCACTTGAAATTTGTTACCTGGGAGTTTTCGGGGTCGCTGAAAGCGAATCCGAGGTCAGAATTTCAAAATTCAAGATGGCGGTTCGAATATGGAGGACTGAAAATACAAAAATCGATCCGAATCGCTCACATTAGATCCGCCATATTGAATTTTAAAAGGTTCAAAGTTCTGAACCCATTTTTTAAACGAACGTCCTCGAGATCCCTTGCATACCAAGTTTCAAGGAATTTAACTGCAAGGAAAAATGTATGCTTGCAAGGGTCAAGGTTTTCACAAAAAATAGACTCGATGTCTTCTTTTTGTTTTTCCATCAGTTTCTAGGTTCTTGATGATTACATATAAACTATATATATAAGGCATCTAAGGTATAAGTTACGAGACTCACCGTCCACGATGGGGGCCGACGTTTCCACTGTCGAAACTTGAGCTGGCCGTTATATCAGAGTCACGAATTTCCCCAGACTCCATTCCCAGCGGAGCGATGCACTGAGCTGTAATCAGAAACATGACGGAAAAAAGCATGAATGAAAACGAATCAGACTAATCCAGACCAAGTTTTCTTGTCATAAGTATTTGAATGAAATTTTTCTCCCCCTTTTTGGAACTTCTAGATCACCGTTTGCCCGATGATACATATGTAATGATCAATCGCGTCCACATGCCTGAAAGAGGGGGGGAAG
Organism: Neodiprion fabricii; assembly: GCF_021155785.1. NCBI lineage: Eukaryota > Metazoa > Arthropoda > Insecta > Hymenoptera > Diprionidae > Neodiprion > Neodiprion fabricii. The sequence goes on along the minus strand of NC_060240.1, from coordinate 2,943,157 downwards.
TGGAGCCGAGATGCCGGCTCGGTTCGATTTTATATTTATAGACTGTATCCTGCAAGAATAAGAAGCAGAACTAGCAGAAGAAGAAGAAGAAGAAGTAGTGAGTAAGAGAAGTAACTTATGCGACATTTGCCCGCCCCTGCAGCCACTCATTCGGGGTCCATAACTCTCCGGAGTGACAGCCGGGAGCGGAAGGGTGTGTACGACTCGAAGAGCCGGGAGGGCGGATGGCGAGAGGAAATACTGAGAAGGAGGAGGAGGAGGGGGAGGGAAATTGAATGCCTACGCGAGCCCCCCACCCCGCCCATCCACTCCCTAGATCCCCTGTCAAATTGATAACCGCTTTTTTCCAGGCGAGCGATCCGCCGCGTGCCGCACCTGAGAGCAGTCCTCGATTTACGGTAACGACGCGCGTGCGCGCTCACATGCGACTTTACGCTTCTCAAGAATTCTAGCAACGGGGAAAAAGCATGGATGCGAGGGATTGATCACCCTTGATTTTTTTTTATTTACATTGGAATCGTGTGATATGATTTGAAATCTTGAAAATTACAACGAGGTTCAAGTTAGTAACGTTATCGGAACGAAATATGGGGGAAAAAAAAGTTGCTATTTTCTTAATTTTAAAACTATCTGTAACGAACTATGATTTTGAAGTATGTATGTGCGTGTTTTGTTTTGTCACGGTTTAGTGATTTACTGAATGTCGGATAATTCCATGATCGTGAAACAACGGTTTTTCATCCGCATTAATCGTTACGATGGCGTTACTAACTTAAATAACGATAAATTATACGAAATTATATTGAAATTTTATAATACCGTACGAAATTCTTAGAAATATTTTTAAAAACTTTGTAAATAAGTCTCTGGAATCTTTGAAATCGTAAGTGTAACGATCTTGAAACCTGTTGTAGAAAAGAATTGACTAGTGGTTAAACCTTGTCGTAAACAATATCCGAAAAATACCGACTATACCTGCTGAGTAAAATTTTTCGTTTCATAGAGTCGCGGCAGGTAATTTGCGCTGTTAAATCATCCGTGATTTAGAAATCAGAGTGTATCTTATAAACATGATATCAGGGAGGAGGAAAATCATCAGGGTGCCCAGGAAACGACGACCGCGCCGACCGCAGGAAATGCGCATAAATCTACGTCAGAAGATTTTCTGCTCGGTAAATTTAATTTCGCCCACCCTTCTTTGTTATTTCAATGATTATTATTAATGACCGACTGCCTGCGTGCGGCGAGGAAGCGGGACGGCAGCAGAAACACTGGGTGCCTTTTCCTCTCCTCTCCTCTCCTCTCCCTTCATCTTCATCTTCTTCTTCTTCTTCTTCTTCTTCTTCTTCCTAACCCCCTCCCCCCCCCCCCTCCCCTGGCCGAATCTAGGCCTGCCTGCCACTTTTCTTGTTCACGGGCGTGAATGTAAATTAATTACTCCCCGGTCCCCTTAGCGAAAAACATATTATGCAGAGGCACCTTATTACGCCGGGATATTAAACCATAAATCACGACTTACTTATCCTACGCGCTGCCACTAACCCCCAACCACCACCATCCATCCCTTCACCCTTTCCTCGAATATCCCACCCCTAATTGACCCAATGTTTCCCCGATGCAGGTTGTCTAATATATTCTTTTCAAATTATTACATTGTATCCTTTCTTCTTGACCTATTCATCTCCTTTCCTTTTCAAAATTGAAAAAAAAAAAAATAGATAAATAAATAAAATAAAAAGAATCTCATTACCAACTGAAATTGACGAGAGAGATTTATCATTTCTTCCGACGTGAACTAGTTTCTTTTTTTCCGTGCGGCGATCGACATCGCGAACCTAACCTAACCTAACCTCCACCCCCATCCCTGCCTTGACCCTTTTCTCGATTATGCCACCCCCTAGTTAACCCATTCGCGATCGATAACGATTATCATTGTTATGAATGGGGAAAAAAAAATTTTCTTCCCTTGTATTTTCTTCGTTTCTATATATGATAAAGAAAACGATGTTACCGTTTGAGTTTTTGAAAAATTCGGAGAAGTGTGTCAAAATTCGACCTGACCTAAGCTCAATTCCTAACGATCTCTGCTTTGGCGGAAGATTTAAAATTACCGTAGGGGCTACAAACTTACCCCGATATACCGTTCTAGGGTTTACCTAACCTAACCTAACCCAATCTATCTTGTTAGTTGTATAAGCGTTCTCGATTTTCTGATTTTTTGTTTTCTCGAGATTGAGTCATTGGAGAGAGAGACAGAAGTAAGACAAGGGCGGTCGCTTTCAGCTAACTCGTCAACAATTCAGTGCAGGGAGACTCGTTGTTGCCCCGCAGTAGGCAAATTGTGATCTCTCTCCGGGTATCTGTTTTTAGAGAGAACACTGCCGCCGTGTCCCGAAGTACAATAAACTTCTTCACCTTCTTCTTTTTCTTTCTTTCTTCCGCTTCGTCTGTTTCAGGTTCTTTAACTGCCGGTAGTGAATCTGGTAATTAGGCGTCGCTAGCGATTCCTCTTCCCCTTTCCCTCGCCCCCCCCCCTCCCTCACATCGCCCTTATCCTCATCCTTACGACTTTCTTAATTTCCCCTGTCTCTCCGAGTCCCCGAGCTGCTAGGTACAAAGCCGTTTCCAGGTCTTTAAAGAAAAATAAACAGGCGAAAAGCCGAGAGCGTCTTAGGTGTCGGGGGCAAGAGGGGTGCAGGTGTGCACGCCGCATCGGTGGCGTCGGTGGCGTCGCGGCGCCGGGTAGGCTGCAGGCGTAACGGAAGTACTACTTTTACGCACCCCGCCGCAGCCCCGAAAGCTCTATAAGCTCACGGCGCAATCACCTCTCGTCTCAAGTTGCGTGCAAGTAGGAATATCGCGGGGTTAGGGTGCCGACGACGCCGACGCCGGAACGAGAACGAGAACGAGAACGAGGGCGAGCAACCCTTCCGCGCCCGAAGCTTCGGTTTAAAAATTATCACCTCGACGATTCACGTCGAGTTACACTGAGAAAAATTTCATTTGTCACGGTAACTAGAAAAATTGAGTGAAACGGGTATCGTTAAAAAAAGTGTTTGAATATTGTTGGAATTACGAAAAACGAGGTACGCGTAAACATTTTGCGCTATCGTCGATCCTTTTCTGGTTATCGCAACGCTGAATCAGTTTCATCGGTTTACTCTACTTTTTTAGTTAAACAAGGCTTTAACGAGAATTTATTCTTACACAAGCGTTAAGTTTTCGCAACAGTTGCAAGAAAATATAGCAACAGTGATCGTAATGAGAAAGAACAGCAACGGATACCAGACTTTCCGGTAACGGCTAGAAAACTAGTTTTCATTTTCTACCTAGAACTATATTTTTCGTTTATGGTAAAAAAAGGAAAATAGTTGAGAACTGAGCGGTAACCGGTACTAAAAGTTTCTCTCAGTGATATAAAAAATGTAAAGGGGGTAAATTTTTTTTCACGCACCTGTTATGCAATATATCTAGGCGTAGATGTTATCCATACGTATATCTGTATAACTATACCTATACACAGGTGTATTAGTATAAAACACATCGTTTGCAAATAGGCAATTTAAATTCAATTTCAACGGTTTCGACGCTTCCCGCAGAACGTGGTATTGTAACATTGATCAGAGAGAGAGAGAGAGAGAGAGAGAAAAAACGGGATGAAAATGGAGGAAATGAGAGTAAAAAAAAAAGAATTATTTTTTTTTCGAGAAAACTAAACTGGCGAATGCGGGGAAACTGAGAGAAAGAAAGAAAGAAAAAAACAAACAACTTTCGCGCGGAAATATAAACCGAAATAAAAACGTATAAAATTGAAACGTTCGATGCTGCGGGGGAGTGAAAATGGCTGTGGCAATGCTGCAGTTGGCGGTGTGCCCGGGATAAACGCGTTTTTGATTGAATGAAAATTGATTGAAAGTGGCGCTCGATGATCCCCGCAGGTGTTTCAAAACCCTCTGTAACGTTTTCTTTTTGTAACGTACATTGGCCGGTTTGTAACGCTGTATGAATAAGAGATGAGCTTAAAATATATACCTGATTCACTCTGGATCTTGGGATATAGGAATTGAAATAAAAAAAAAAAGAGAAGAAATGGAACGAGGTCTCGGAATCTTTGGAGAAACAATCAAATTTCATGCTGCGTATAAATCGATTTGTCGAAATTGCAGAAGAAACGGTTTCTTTTCATTTCCGAGGCTAGAAATGCGTCAGGGAGGGTTGAAAAGGTTTCTTCATTCCTCATCGGTCACAGTAAAAATGAAACGATTGAATGAACGATAAAAAAAAAAAAATAAATAAAAAAAGTTTAAAAGATTGAATTGAAATTGTACAGTTTTTTGTCTTTTTTTTTACAAATTTTGACATCCAAGTTCTTGAAGTTTCTATACTGAGAGGTTGAATGGCTCGTAACGTTGATTCAACGACGGAATTTTACTGATAAATTAATAATTATTCCCGCAACTTATTGGGATTATTTTAATACACATACAGAGTAAATGATAATAACGCAATTTATGCAAATATTTCGGAATCTTGATTTCTTCGTTGTCGTTAAAAAACGGTAAAAACATCGATTCTCGTTTCGATTTTTACGTCATCAGGAACTTGAATCTCGTTCAATTAATCGAGAAACGGTTAATCGAAGAAAAGCTAAATCGAAGTTTACGATTAATCGATTAACGGTGTCATCTAGTGCGAAAGCTATTGTTTAAAAGTTTTTCACGAGTATTTTTCTTTTAAGACAAGCCGTCGAAATAAAATTTATAAAATTTCTCACGACTTTTACATTATATTTATCGACATGTAAACAAACTTTGTTAGTTTCTTGGAGGAAAAATATGTGAAAATAACCTAAAACACACTGCTCGATAGGAACTTGTGTAGAAAAAAGTGTAGCCACGATATCTCAAAAGGCACTGAACCGATCCTGTTAAAATTTTAACAGCATTTTTATTACATCCATAACAATCAAGTGAACTAGAATTAATCATGATTACTTCGATAGTTTTTGTTTTACGAGCTGAACAGAAAAAAAAGTACGAATCTAATTTCTTGTTTCTTTGCTTCTCGATACATCATATCTAGACTCGTTTTTTCGTTTCTCTACAATATTTCCTGGTCGAAAAATTCACAAAGTTTGTTGGAACATCGATAAATACAATTCAATAAATACACAAAATGTAACGTGAAAAATTACGATAAATTTTATTGAAATACGACTGAAACAGGTATTTCGATCCGTCGACCGTGAAACGATATCTCGCATTTTGTATCCATACCTTACAGCGATAACTCCAGCCTTTCGGTGGAACTAACGGAGCCGCAGGGGTGATTGCAAAATAGGGTTGACGTCGAGTACGGCGATCCCGGAGGGAGAAAATTCGGCGATAACGCGACTCGTTCCGGCGGCGTCCCGACGCCCGTATCCACACGCGTCAGATATGTTTATGCACCGCGGCGAGCATTAACATCCCGATTTATGCCGAGTGCAAAACCCTTACACGACCGCAAATTCACCGCGCGCAACGGGGGGCTCGACTTGCTTTATTATTACAGCTAGAGATACTATTTATACACAGTTGATATTCAAATTTCGTCAGTCTTTATCCTTGTTTTTTTTTTTTTTTTTTATTTTTATTTTTAATTTTCTTTTTTTATCATTCATTGTTCTTGTTTGTTGTCTCGTTAAGACGACGTCTGCGTATTATCGATATCCGGTATCGAAATAAGCGAATAATTGTCCGATGCGTAAGTATTTACGAAAAGGTTGCGGGAATTTAATAAAAATTTATTAATATACTTCCTGCGGATGTTTGAGAGAGAAACTTGAACTCCAACCGTGTTTTTAGAATGAGATTTTTTAAACGATGCAACGACTCGAGGCTCGTTTAATCTTGGTTGTTTATTATGTAAGGAATAAAGTGCGACTGGTTTTAAACATCGATTTTCCGCTTAAGAGTAACCGGAAGTCGAGAAGTAGGGTTTGATAAATGCGTGGTATTATTAGAATGTGGGTGCGATGTTTATTGATTGGATTGAAAAGGTGGAGACGACGCGAATTAACAGTTTTCAGTAACACCGATGACTTTGCGTTCAACCAAATCCATTCGATTGCGAGAAAAAAAAAACAAAATCTCGGTCTTCTTTGAGTCGTGTTATACCGTGACAATATCTTGAAACTTGAAAATCTACCGCGCGTGCGCCGAATAATTCAATCTCATTGGTCGGCCAAATCTTCCCGCAGCGATATTCTTGTCCGCGATGCAGGCGGGCCAACCTACGCAAAATGTGTACGTTTGAATTTTCAAAGAGCGTAAGCGTTGAATTCCGACCGGTCTTCGAAGAATCAACTTTTCGACCAAATAACAAATGCTTTCCAAACCGTTCCGAGTCACCGCCTCAATTATTCGAGATTCTAACCTCGAAAATTCGTATCAACCACATCGCCGGCAGAAACAGTTTGACAGCTGAAAACTCGGGATGGCCAGCCTGCGCGAAGAGCCGATAAAACTCGCGCATGCGCGGTTGATTTTCAAGTTTCAAGAGATTGTCCCGGTATTTACCGTGTACTGGTCTTATGAGAATGAAGTTAGTAAGGTACGAAATTGAGTAAATTATGATAAAGAAAATTCAACTCGTTGAAAGTCGTCGTTAAAAAATTGTGCGATGATGATTTTTTCCTACGTTACTAACTTCGGTAACACTTCGTTTAGTGTTCAAATAACATCGTTAATAAATTTTGGACAACGATTCAAGCATGTACTTACATATGTCGATGGCACCTGTTCCGCAGAAACAGAGGATAACGACGACGAGGAAAATCATCTTGGGTCTCGACTCGCCCATGACGAAGAGACGGCTGATTCCGAAGAATAGCTGAAGGGCCACAACAGTCATCGACGATCCATGTCGGGTGCTGGAAAATACGAGCGCGAAGAAGCGTTCGGTTAGATCGAGGAATTTTAAAATGGGAGGAGGAAATCGGAGAAAAAGATTGCGGGGAGAAGATGAGAAGAGAAGAGAGTAGAAGAGAGGAGAGGAGAGGAGAGGAGAGGAGAGGAGAGGAGAGGAGAGGAGCCTTATTACCCATAGTGCAGGGGGAGGCGGCTTATTTCGGTTAATGGTTCCCTTGTGTTCGGTGCTCCTCTCTCTTTCTCTCTTTCTCTCTTCCTCTCTTCCTCTCTTCCTCTCTCATTTTCTCTCCCCGCCGACGTTTGCAAGTGAAATAGCGCGCACCCGCCCCAGTGGCCATGTTAAATCAGGGTGCGGACCGTCCGTCGGACAAAGAGTTACATTCAGGCCTGGGAGCCATTACGCGTCATTATCGAGATTAGGATCGTAGTAGCTGCCTGACGGCGACGTTAGAGAAACAGCTCGGAAGCTGAACCGAAACTACCGAGTCGCGATCGCTGTTGTATGTAAATATAAAGAAAAAAAAACAAAAAAAAAAAAAAAAAACGAAGAAACATGAAAAAAATAAACGAGCAAAATACACAAGCCAAAGGGAATTAAAACGCGGTAGGAATAAGGAGAATCCAAAGAGAAGCTTGCGGCGGGGCAAAAAGCGGCTCGGCTATACTCTTTGGCTAATTAACCCCGGCTCGAGCTTCTTTGACTCATCCTGCGATCCTTATCTCACAGCCTATGCAGGGTGAAAATTGTCCCTGGAATTTTAGGTTTCATTATTTTGCAGTTTTTTTTTTCTGGTATTACCAAGTTCAAACGGCGAAAGGATGGTCGCATATTGAGTCTGAATTTTGAGTTCCTTCGTTGAGTCCTGAAACAAGGTGAGCTTTGAAAAATTGGAGCGGATTTGAAAATCCGAATTTCAAAAGTTACGAAAGCGTCTGATTCTGAATTCTCTTAGTCGCGAAAGTTAATGTAAAGAAATCAAACCTTGACGATACATCAAAGTTTCGAATGGTCCGAAAGCCGACGCTCAAAGTTCCGAAAGTACGAAAATGAGGAAATTTAAAAATCTGAAACATCGAAATTTCGAATGATCGACGATTTTCAGTTCCGTGAATTTCTGGCTTGTTGAGTTTCCACACTTTGACCTTTCTCTGTTTTTGATTTTCGATAATTTTACGTTCGGAATCCTGGTCATTCCGATTTTTGGTTTTTCTAATTTTTGCACACCCACTCGTCGAGTAAACTACGCCGTGTGAGTATATTTCAACATTCGGAATTTCCCTCTATCGAAACTTTGCTCAATCATAACTTGAATTTTCGTAACGACCATTCGCACTTTATCATTTCTCCAAACTCCAATTTCTTAACTTCAACTTTCGCCACCATTCGATTCAGAATTAGTCGCTCCCGGAGCTTTTCAAATTCGGAACATCAACCCCGCCCAAAAAAATCTACAAACAGAGCAAACCCCTCCTCCCTCCATCCCTAATTCGCAAATTCTAAAAATTTCACATCGACATAATTCCTCCCGTCGATCGGCGAAGCCGGATTAAAGCCGCGCAGCCTGCGTGTAGATTGCAACGTACCCAGAGTGGCTTTGCCAGTGGCTCAACGCGCACCTTCGACCTCCGCGAAGCGCAAAGCTTGCATGGAACAGCGTCGAAACATGCGATATCTTTTTTCACCCCTGCGCCGCCGCTGCACCCCGACTCGCTCGGCCAGACGCGACGATCACGCAAGGCTTCGTGTGAAACTGCACAGGGTGCCGAGTTCTCTCCTCTCTTCTGGTTAGGTGCAAGCTCCGTGTGTATAAGTGCACGTATGCCTCTAGCGGAAAATATAACCACGCGATTATATTGCGCCTACAATGTACGCTCGGTATTCTCGTGGGTGGTGAAAACACCCCGAGCTTTATAAGAGGGTAGCTATGGCTTTCTCTCTCTCTCTCTCTCTCTCTGTCTTTTTACTATTGCACGAGATAAAATATTCGCCCCGGCCAGTTTGTTTATTCATTTAATTATTTGTTTTCTTTAGTTATTTATTTCATTACTTTTCTGTCACTCATTCACTCATCTACATTTCTATTTTATTTTTCTAATGTCTTCCGAGTGTGATGCTCAAATACTTTTGCGGTATGTACTTATTTTATGTCATTCGCTCTGTTCTGTCGTTCGCTAATACCGTTTGTATGTTTTTATTTTTTTACATCTGACCAATTGATATATAAATTTTTCTGTTCTGACTAATTTTATGTCACTTTTATCTATTCTCCTATATTTTTGCTCATGTTTCAACCTCGTTAATTATTTATTTGTTTATTCTTTCAACTCGTAATTTCTTCATCTTATTTATTATTCTGTCTTTATTCTGCACATACTCTCTTTCGGTCTATTTACGTTTATCTATTTTTGTCTTCTCATCTAGTCATTATTCTTTATTATTTTTCATTCTTTTTGATTATTTTTCATTAAATACACAACTACGTATAATTGTTACATAAAATTACGTAATTCACTCTCGAACAATCCGTAGAATAGAAAAAAAAAATTGATGCAATTTCGTAAATAAACGGCCAGGATTAATGTTTGGACAGTGCTCAGAAATTTGCGCAGAGTTAATCATAGATTTATACCAATTCTTATTGAAAGAATTACAATAATTTACACTTTAAAATGAATCAACTAATTTTAATTCGTCAAGTGGCTGAAAAGCGAGCAATGATCTCTCAAGTAATTTTATAATATATCAGCAAATATTCCTAACGAGAAGAATTATTTTATTAAAATAACAGTTAGTCGAACTACAAATATTAGTAATAAAATCTAAAATTCTTTTATTTCACAAATATATCCTATAAATTGATCAATCTTATTCATATTTTTTCGTCACTTTTTTACATCGTTACGTCTGTTTCAGGGAAGGAGAAAATTTTTAATCATAATTTCGGTATATCGATTCATCGGGGATTTTTCTTATCGACGTATAATATTTACCTTTCGCAATCTTTGGAAACACGTGACTTTTTTAAAATACCTAAAAAAAAGAAAAAAAAACTTGACTCTGTAAAATATTTCTCAAACCTGTATAGAGTGTCATATAATTTTACACAATATCTTCGCTCGCCAAACAACAAGTAACTATAATACAAACACTGCATCGGGGGGAAAATTGCATAAAGAAACGCATCGGCGTAAGGAAGGAAACAAGGAAGGCGATTCGAACTCGGCGATGCAGACGACGGGTTATATTCCGAGCGGCTCAACTTCATCCCCACGTATATGCGGTGACGTACAATGCATGCAATGCGGGGCGGCGAGGAGACGAGGCCATGAATTATGCAGCTCACCCCGTCTAGAGAGAGAAGGGGAGAAAGAGAGAAGGAGAGAAAGAGAGGGGCCGGCATTGACTTGCACCCTAGTCTTCGCCATTCTTTGCTGCACGCGTGGCCGAAACCAGAAGCGATCGAAACTTTCACATGGCCACGTGTCTGGCTTGAAGGGGTGATACGGAGTAAGGATTTTTCAAAAATCTATTCATTTTCATTTCATTTTCGTAATGTGTATATATTCGAGTATGTGCACAGCAAAATTTCACGTCGATACGACAAATATTAAAGTGCTTTTGAAACTTTGAACGCGTTTTTTTCGAAAATATGTTTTCAAAGTCGATGAGCAGGATTTATCGGAAAGTTCTGAACCGATCAGTCTCAAATTTTTACTCGAGCTTTATGAATATATCTTTCAGTCCTTGACCGAAGGTTTTTTCTCGCCGATAAATATTTTCTATTTTGATAAACAAATTAGGGCGAAAATTTTTACGGAAGATTGACATTTTTTTGTTTGACAACCGGTCGTTTTGTTAAAAATTAATATTTTGCTTGTTACTTCGATCAAGGACCGGATAATACCCAGTATCAACTAAATATTTTTTGTTTTTTCATTTCGGATGATCCAGTCCAGAGATGTCTTGCTCACCGCAAGACGCCTTTTTTTTTAGAACTGTTCCCAGAGATCGACTACAACAGCTGTATAAAAATCCACCATCTTTACAAATGAAAAAAACAACAGAACGAAGTTCAATGTTACTTGAGTATGTGTATATATTTTTATATCAATAAATTGAAATATCTCTTCGTGAAAAATCCTTGAAAAGTCGCTTTCTTCGTCCTCCCAACGGCGTATAACCCCTTCGAAAACCGAAATTCGTAACGGACCGAAAAACGATCGTCGGTTTATAGTCACAGAGGGCGAAGATAAGCAGATTATTACGGACTAAAACATCCGTCAATGACAGGGAATTTACTCGATCCGTGCAGCATATAATGCAGGACGCATTGGGGAAATTCATTTATTCGTGAGTGAATAAAAAAAAAAAGAAATAAAAAACGCAAAAAAAAAAGGAAAGGAAACAAAACGACTGCGAAGCTTTTCTCTCTCTTCGCGTGCGTCCCTCGACGGTGACACGGGGGGCGAAGGTTGAAGGTTGAATGTCGAAGGGTGAGGAGGAGTAGAAGCTGCAGCAGCAGCAGCAGCAGCAGCAATCTCCTAGAAGATCAAATCTCGCCCAATTAACGGGACTCAACGATTCGCGGAGGATGTGGATGGTGGAACGTTAGCGGAGCAGCAGCAGCGGGTTGAGACAGGGCTGCTTTTATGATCTCGGGTTCAATCTAGCCGCCTAGAGTACGAGAGGAGGACGAGGGAAGAGGGGGGGGGGGGGGGGGGGAGAGAAAGGGGATGAAGGGTGGCAGGGAGGGAGGGAACGTGACTCCGGATTTGGAAGGAAGATAGGGAAGCGAGGAAGTCGTGTGTGTATACGTATACCTATACACACGAGTGCGTATAATACGCGGTGAAAAAAAAGCTCGAGTCGGGGCCAAGAAACGGCGGTTAAAAGAAAGCGGAAACGTTGAAGAGAAGAGAGAAGGGAATTAGAGTAGGTGGAAAAAAGAAAAAAAAGAAAAAAAAAAAAGAAAGGAAGGAAAGAATTGTCCGGATTCCAATAAACGACCGTTCGGAAATATTGTCCTTTTCATACCTACTCCGAAAAGGGCTCGAGTGATCGACTCGAGAGAAAACGGCGCGTTGCCACTCGACGGAAACCGGACCCGGGTGTCCTCCTCTCTCTTTTCGAGAGAGAGATAGAGAGAGAGAGATAGAAACAAAAAAAAAAAAAAAAAAATGAATAAAAACTGAAGGCGATGAAATTCGACGAGGGTCCACATCCGTCAAGATTTTTAATATATGGTACACACTGTGCTGCACGTGCCGGCTTTTACTGGTAACCAGAAGGCTTGGAGAATCCATCGCCGAGTTGCGGCTTGTTCTATATCCGATATTACGTAGACTGAGAAAAATTTCATTTGTTACGGTAATTAGAAAAATTGAGTAAAACAGGTATCGTTGAAAAAAACTGTATGAATATTGTTGGAATTACGAAAAACGAGGTACGCGTAAACATTTTGCGCTATCGTCGATCCTTTTTTGGTTATTGCAACGCTGAATCAGTTTCTGAGGTTTACTCTACTTTTTTAGTTAAACAAGGCTTTAACGAGAATTTATTCTTACAGAAGCGTTAAATTTTCGCAACAGTTGCAAGAAAATATAGCAACAGCGATCGTAATGAGAAAGAACAGTAACGGATACTAGACTTTCCGGTAACGGCTAGAAAACTAATTTTCATTTTCTACCTGGAACTGTATTTTTCGATTGCGGTAAAAGATGAAAATAGTTAAGGACTGAGCGGTAACCGGAAATAAAAATTTCTCTCTGTGTATGGGATGAAAAGGAAATTGTCAAAATAGAGGGATAGCAAAAAAAATGGGTCAACGACGTATCGGTATTACAAGCGTAATATCGGCACGTGATAAGCTCGTCGTAAATGAAATGTAGAAATCAAGAGAAAGAAAAAAAAGAACACACTAATAATAATAATAATTAGATTACACCCTGCAGATTCCGGCATCACGTCGAGGAAACGAGAGATGTTTGTTTAACTTGAAATTCCGGCACGTCTCGCCATCCAGATCTCAACTTTCTTGGTTAATTATTTTAGTTGTAAGTAAGATAAGAATTCGAGAAGATTTAGAGAAAAATAAATGTCTCTTCGGATTTAATCGGAATCACGTTCATTCCACGATAAGAGATGAATAACAGTGTAAACGTAGATGGGTAACAGAAGAGAGTGGGAAAGTTTTTTCTTTTTTTTTTTTTTTTCGTAATAAATTTTCCAACCTTACAACAAACACTTCTGACACCGGTTGCCAATTATCTTCACTCGCCGTATCATCGGATCGAGGAATTTGCATCGTCGGACGATGGGTGTAAAAGATATTTAAGTGGGTTGAGCCCACGCCTCTGTAATTACTATACACAGGTATAAATGTACGTGAATATATATGTATATGTATATATATATATATGTATACATATATGCACAATATGCATGAGGTAAAAATGAAACGAGAGGTTTATTAGCTTTGAGAAGTATTAAAAAATAAAAAAATAAAAATAAAAATAAACAAATGGGTAAAAAGGAAGGAAAAGAACGCGCCGCGTACAGGTTGGAACGAGGGTATCGATGAAGCGATGGAATTATACGGGCGTGTGAGATTGCGTCTGAAAACCGAGGCCCTCGGGCATGCAGGTATAACCCATACGCACACATATCCATGCTCGTTTGAGGGTATAATCAGGTATTTGCACAGCTGCGTGAGGATGAGCGATCGCATCGTCGAGAATATAGCTCTCCTCGGTTCTTCCTATACCCACAGCCTATTACACACGGAGAAAAGTTATCGGCCGATTATCGTCCCATCAGCAGATCCACCGGACCCTGAATCCATTGATAATGGGTAACTACTTGCGTATGGGTTCCAAAGTCCGCTCCGCGGTGGAAGAAAGTATTGAAAAACCAGAGTCGAGTGTACGAAGGCAGGAAAGAATTCTTCTTCAAATGCAAACAAGCCAAGGGAATGTAAGAACGACGTGGAAACGATTGGGATTGGATAAGGGAGGAGGATGAGACAGTCGTTGAAGTGGTGCGCAAAGTGGATTCGTCGATGTAAGGAATTGGGAGGGGGAAAAGTTTATACCTGGTTGTTCGGAAAAGGGGGAGAAATCTGGGGCGTTGCGTATTTTTACCGGGATCAATTGACGGCTCCATAAATCGTTTATCCATGTTTAATGCAGGGTGTCAATACGACGACGGTGGTAGAATTTTCTTAAGGAGCGTAGAAAGTTCGGTGTGAAAATAGCTTTCTAAGGAGGAAAGTTCCTACCGCGGCACGGAAAAGAGAGGGCTGCGAAAGCGCGGCGGTGAACAAGGAAAAGCTTTCGGGTTGGCTCCGAACGTCATTGGCAGAAAATTTTTGAGGGAAAAACCTCGACTTCACCGGCAGCCGGTAATCGCATGTCGCCGAAAAATACCCTTTTTAAAACGTCCCTACGTCCGCATGGCTGCACAGTTACAGTCCTTTTCGAGGGTAAATATTTGGGAATATTTCAAGGGCTCCGAGTGCCTAAGAAAACACTCGGCCAGAGGCTGTTCAGCAGGGTTTTAACGAAAACCAGGCACGCGAGTCATCGTCGCCTCTCAGGATTCAAAGGAGAATAAGGATGAGAAGGAAGGAGGACCAAAGTGGAACCCCTATCCCTCTTGGAGATCGGTTTACCGGGTGAAATATCGCTCGACATTCATTTCCCTCCCTCCCCCCTCCATCCATCCCTGCTGCAATTGCGGTTCTTCGTCGGTTCGGGTTCCTCGAACTTCGGAACTCGGACGATTTGAAGAATCCAAAAAAGCTACCGCAACGCTACCAGCCCCGGGCGTGCTTGACTCCTCGTTAAAACGAAATGCATCTCGTCTTTGGATCGCACTCTCAGGAGTCTGAGATGAGGGAAAAGAAGACGAGGACTGTAGGTTAAGGCCAGCTGCTTGGGTCGTCACTCCAGTCCGCACGCGCTTCGAAGATCATGCTTGTCAAGAGCATGTGCAGACACCTCAGGAATTTTTAATCCTCTGACAAATTTTCGTAACATACCTATCGAGTGCCCAGACTGGTTATTCATACTCCCATTACGAGGTGTTCGTAAGCTCTGCATGTGTGTGCGATTTATAGCAACGATCAGGACCCAAGATTTTCATCAACACCTCGCTTGTACCTAGACTCCTAACCGACGACGGATTTCTTTGGTCTTTGGAAAATTTCTTCGCTACAATTCTTCGGATTGGAATTGAAGATACATCGGATGTGCAGTCAAGTAATAGGACTAGATGAAATCCAGTCAAGATAAAGGTTTCCAAAGTGTTACTGAAGCTAGTTAAGAGGGTGGGTGGTTTAAGTTGAATGGAATCAAAGAAGTCCGGACAAAAGAATGTTAAACTGTAAACAACTCGTTACTACCAAGGTCGGGTGAACGATTATTCTCATATTTCACAGCTTCGGAGTCGGACTTGCTAACCTCTGTCCGATCGCATCTTTGTTCAAAGAGTACGTGGTTCTGGTTCTGGTCCGAGTGTAGGTTCCAATCATCGTTATCATCAAATACCATTGAACGTCCGGAAGTCGGTCGCCAGACAAACCAGCCGGCGACGCGGATACGAGGGGTATCAGACAGCGTGGAAAATTCAATCGACCATTAAGTCGCGGACGGACTTTGGGTGAGGGTTTGGAAAGGGTTTTCGGGGCCATTCATTCGGCGGCGAGATAACGCGCGGCAGCCGCGTCTCGGCGTCGAGTATATTCTGAAAGACCGTCCCCGCAGAGGAGAGTGCAAATAAAAGTACCTACCAGTAGCAGAGCTTATCGTCGAAGAGAGATCGCCATCTTTGAATGACCGAAGACCACCAACGGTCAAAGGGGCTATTTAACCGGAAACTTTGCTCTCTCGGTATCTCGGATAAGTTGGCTCGACTCCTCGAGACGCGGATAAGCCTTCCAAGCTTCTTCTTCCACCGGACGTCCATCGACCCTTAACGGCCCCTTTAGGTTGTTCGAACGACGATGCAAGGGCGCGTCGTTTTCAAAGCGGTGATTAGCCCTTTTATCGAAATCAATTCGACAGACGGAACGAAACTGCGAGAATTCAATCGGGGCTTGGAATCGAGGCTGAAGAATAGTCGAATAGAGGACGATGTTTGGGAGAACGATGCTCGTCACGGCTTGTCTTTACTGTCGGAGAAACATCGGCGCAGGCATTGTTCGTTGCGAGTAAAATTCACCCGAGTGAACGGGACCAATCGGACTGATTGGCCAACTGGTATTTACATTTCTGACCGTCCATTCGGATCCAGAACCCCAATGGAACGAAAGCTCGTCACGATGAAAGGTTTCACCACGTCATGCCACTGAGATTTCTCCCCCTTCAATCGATCCAGCATCGGTTGATTATCAATCAATCCCACCGCCGATTCTACGAACATGTATTTCGAACGTCGCTGATATCTCGAGCGGAATTAAGGTGAGCTGATTTTACAATTATATCATTGACGAACAGAGAAACTGATACGATTCGAAGGAATTAGTTAAGGAAAAAGAATGGATCAAACTGTCAGAATCAAAGCTTTTGTAGGAACATAGTGGGAGAAAAACATCGTTTACAAAATCACCAGCGCTGTTCTTCAACTGCACTAATGACGGTGAGGGTGAAAATTTTGTTTAACCTTTTCAGTCACGCAATTCAGTGTTTTGTTTGCTTTTTTTTTTATTTATGCATGGAAATGCAATTATACGTTTCTTACCAATTTTTCGACGCTGAATGCGATACTGATGTAAAAAATTTACTAAAACTACAAACAAACCCTAAAATGGGGTGAAAACAGGGTGAATTGTCAACATACAATTAGACAGTGTTTTATACTAATATTTATTTTGAGGTAGTACGATTTTAAGCCGAGAATAGGTGCAACCCCCAGTACTATCAACAAGCACCTCCAAGGAGGGTGAAAACTACCCCTATGCATTGAATTTTGCAAATCTAATGTCCATTCCGAGATCTCTGTTTGTCAACCAATGAATTCCAAGCGTTTTTAGTATACTTATACCATCAAATTTCTCCGCTAACGAATTACATTCACGAAAATACGTTTATTTATTTATTTTTTTTGCATATGTTTACTTACAACAATTACAAACAATTACGGTTTCTCAAAAAATCCCAATCTTTCCAACGTTTAAATATTTTTTATACCCGAAAATGCCAAAAAAAAAAAAAAAAAGAAAAGAAAAGCAACAAAGATGTTACTGTAACAGTGGCCTCTGTGACTGAAAGGGCTAAACAATTTGGTGTTTATCAGATACGTAAAAAGGGAACTGTTTCATTCTATTTCACCATCATTTACGGAAATTCAAAATTGCTAGAGGTTATTTTCAACGTTTTTGTCACCTTCAAGTTTTGTCTCGGAATCCACCCTTAATTTTAGGGGCGAGTCAGCGCTGCCTCGCAAAGTCGGGTTGGGACGAGGAGCCCGTCTGGTTTGGTCAGGGCGTTTACGGCTTACTCCGTTCCCGGTCCAGCTACTAATTAATAACAACTCCTGGTCCCGTGCGTTCCCGGTAGTAACAAGGAGCAGATGTAGGGACCGCAGGCACACGCCCACGTTTAGAGCCCGCATCGCGTCCCTCGACACGCGTGTGGTCCTCGGTCGCGTGCATGTTATTAGCGAAAAAGAAGCACCCGCCCATATTACTCCCGGGATGGGCGAGCAACAGGAGCATCGAGTATCCCGGCCTACTCTACTGGCACTGTTCAAAAACGAGCGTCAAAAAAAAAAAAAAAACGAGAAGCAGAGAGAAGAAGAAGAAGATGAAGGTGAAGATGAGAGGGATTCAAAAATTTATGTACATATAGGCTCGTTGGACTGGCCGTTTGAAAAAAAAACTTTCACGCTTCAAGTAGAAAAATCTCAAGTTAACCTTGAAAATTTGTGAAAAAAAAAAACCAAAAGTTTTGAAACCATTAAAATTGAAAACAACCGGTTAATTTATTTTTTGAAAATTTTTCTGAACAGTTTTCTATTTTCGGGCTATATATTTTTTTTTTTTTTTTGGGACGCGATGCTGAATATTTCATAATCAAAAATTGAAAACGTCAAGAGTAAAAAAGTATTTTCAATCACAGATTAATTTGCCTACAACGTCTGATGTTTTTTGTATCGTTATATAAGATTGAAAAAGATCAAGATCTGAGATGAAAGAAGGATCTTATTTTACGAGAAGAGAAATGAATAAAAAATTAAACAAAAAAAAAAAAAAAAATTACCGGCAACCCTTAACATTGAGGCAGAGCATCGAAACTTTGAAGATCTTCTTTTTTCAAATGTGACTTAAAATTTTTCGACTTTATCGATACGGTCTTGCTCGGAATCCATGGTCGTGATCAGAGTTGAGGAATCGTACATTCGAGTCACCGGTTAGATTCGGGAGGGGCTGAAAATACACCGCAGGTATGCACGATGTTCGGAGGGTGTATATATATGTTATGTATGTACGTACGGGGAGTAGTATAACAGGCGGATTCCTCTCTAGTAATAATTTTACACACTCGACAAGAGAAACAGGTCTGCGTTTGACGTGCTCGGAGTACGAAAAAACGAAGCATGAAAAAAATAAAAAAAAAAAAAGAGAGAGAGAGAGAGCCAGAGAGAGAAAACGCAACATACACGTACTTGCGCGTTATTTATAAGTGTGCACTGCGTATGCGAGCAACTTCCTACATCCGTGAACCGACAGTATTTACATACGTTATTTACGCGTATGAGAGAGAGAGAGAGAGAGAGAGAGAGAGAGAGAGAGAGAGAGAGATATGGAGGGAAATTGTGTAGGAGCCAAGCTTCGACTCGTGTCTTTTTCCCACCGATTTATTATACGTTAGTATCCGATATTTTTATTTCCTTCGAAAAAATTTTTACAACTGCTGTTTCATGCTTGTTTTTTTGTTTTAATTTTTTTTTTAAATTACATTCACCGAGATTTCCACGCGATCAGGGAGATCGGCTACCGACCGTGTGCACGAGCAGTAAAAAATTCTATCCGCGATATTTTTCCACTTCACAAAGTCTCAATGTACCTGACGTTACGCTGGCTGCAGGTCGCGTGCACAATAATTACTTTTTGCCTCGCGTTTCAGCTGCTGCTTCTGCTGCTGTTGTTGTTGCTGCGGAGAAATGAAAAGCGTACCAATATTTGCACCCCCAACGAAACGGTAGCAAACCACCCTCTGCGATAACAAAAAGGGCTGTCAGAACTACCCGCAATGTATATAATTACATGCATTAACGTCACCGAGCTGCAAATTAGTTTTTCTTATTTTCTGCTTCATTCGTGATTCAGTGAAATTCTTTATTGTTATTGTAAGAGAAAAATAATCCCCCTCACCCTCCCTCGCCCCGTATAATTTATAATAACGAAGCATTATTTTAAAAAGTCTTTATTTCATGGCGGAATTGAAGAAAATTTTCATCATAACTTTAACCTGTATAATATAATTGTCGGTAGTATAAATCGGGGAGCAAGCTTGCAGTGCGGAATAATATTCGGCTTAAAACTCGAGGGTGAATTTCAATTTCTCGCGTTGCATGCGGAAAAAGAAACTGCAGAGAGAAAGAGAGAGAGAGAGAGAGAGAGAGAGAGAGAGAGAGAGAGAGAGAGAGAGAGAGAATTGCAGAGACTGGTGAACTGATAGTAATAATTTCGTAATATGCCAACATGTATGTACATATTATTATAATATGTATACGATATAAACGCAACCTCGCGGTTTTTACGTGGGTCGAGCTGCCGGAATGGATGATAATAACCTTGCGCTGCGTTTTTTTCGTTATGGTTATCAGATGCAAATCCTAGTTTATTGCGATTGGAATTCTTATTAAGCGCTTCTGCCCCGCCTTATTCTTTCCTTACACATTTTCCTTATTCCTATCTCTCCTTTTCTCCCTCACCGTTCGAGGATTTTCATCTCTGCAAAACATCCTTTAACGATAAATTGTAATAAATTTAAATTAATCTCAGCCTCTTGGTCGTCGCTTGTATAGAAAAAAAAAAAAAAATAAATAAATAAAATGTTGTAAAAAAAAGGTGAAATCACCCCTTTTATTTATAATATTATTGTAAAAACAGTCTTTTTCTGATCTTAAATTGTAAACACGCATTTCGTCGTAAAATCATTTTTCACTGGTTAATTTGTTTGTGCCGGTTGGATCATTTCTTTACGTTTCAAAATATATTACGCACTACGGAAGATTTTCGAGCTTTCCTGAGCCACGATTTTTGATTACACGATTAACGCGCCCCCGAGGATATTCGCTCGACGAAGGGTTGCAGGCGGCATGGCCGAGTGCTTTTTGCATTATATCACGGTAGGAATTCGGCTGGTTCCGAGGCCGCGTGCGCCGAGCTTTCCATCGCTCAGAGTACGCGTGCCTTGAATTCTCACCGTAATTGCATCCCGGTTCAAACCCCGCAGCGCCGCGAGCTTGACGAGACTGGAAGACCGACCGACCGTCTTCGTCCTGGGGGGGATTACAGCAGCCTCGGTTAACGTTTCTCAGCGTCCTACGTCGGGAAAACGGATCGAAGAAACGCCGTTTCGAAGTCGGAGAACTGTAGCGGTAAAAGCTCGAAACTGCAGAGAATATACGCGAAGGGTGCAGAGAAAGATTTTATGAGAGTGAAATCGAGTGATTTTTTATTTTTATTTTCATTCGCATATTGCTCGAATTTCTTTCCTCGATTCGATTACCCGATTGATTGAATTCATTGATCACAATCAGCAAACGGACCTTCTAACCAATCAGCTAAAATTTTGTTGCGTCGATGGAATACGTTGTTGCATTTTCTGTTGTACGGTAAATTAGTAAGTCTTTGTTTGATCTGGTAAAATTGTTTGGTCAGGTTGAACCAATCAAATCGTTTGTTGATTTAAAGACGTTATTCAGTTATAAAGAATGGAAATAATTTGATCGATTTAATTTCATTGGTTTTCAAGTATTAACGAAACGCGTGGTAACTTATATAACATCGGTTAAAAACTAGTCATTCAACATTAAAGTTTAATTGAAAATGCTGACTTGTTTTTTCAACCGTGTCATTACGACGGAATCCCAGTGACGGAAATGAGCTCCGAAGACTTTGAATGACTTGGCGTGATTCCAAATTGCTGCACAGTGTTGCTTTGAATGGATTGAACTGACACACGGAGTGTGTCGAATTAGTCCCGGGATACAATCTTGGAGGTTTCATTTTGGCAGGGCTGCGGTGTTTCAGAATTTTATCGCATGATCCGGACGTTCTGCCTGATGAAGAAATCGGTGTTTGACGGAAGAGGAGACGGCGGGATGACGTATGGATAGACCAGTAGAAGGTGGAGGAGGAGGAGGAGGAGGACAGGCCCATTCGAGGAATCGTGGCAATCTCGTTCGCTCGCTTTTCGCATGACCAGCCATAGACATCCCTTATTTCGAGAGCTTCGCGAGTATAAGGAAAGGGTCCCGACCTCCACCCCGTAGCCCGACTAACTCTCTTCCACTTCCTCGGCTTTCCTCCCCCAGGGTTCGAGGGTACCTAGACGTAGGTACGGTTCTAATACGTAGGTAGCTTCAGCGAATTCTGCGGCACTCGAGTAAAGTCAACTCCTTATATAACCGTGCTCGCCACTTTGAAACTACTTCCTCGGAGTAGTTTCCACCTCGCCGATTCGACTCTCGTCGACCCCTCGACGATTTTCGACGGTGTTCAACGGGTGGAAACAGCAGCAGGTGACGGCGGTCGGGCTTCCTCAATATCGAGAAACCCGAGCCGCGCGTCATAATGAAGTCGCGGTAAAAGTGTGCGAAGATTGCACGCCGGAATTGCATCACCCCCAGGGCTTCAGGGGGCGAGGAGGACACCGAGGATCAACGGGAACACGGCTGGCGTCTCCATTAAGAAAGAGCCGGGAGAGCGTGACGAGCACGTTCCTCGGTTCGCAGGAAACATCGCAGGGGCGGAGGATCCGCGGACAATGACGAACTGCCGTGATGCAGCGGTACACGGTAGTCGCCAATTTAAATATAGCAGATGCAGGATGCAGAGACGGTCGAGTCGAGTCGAGTCGAGTCGTCGGGAAAGTTTTACGACGAAAGGGATTATAATTACAAGACCCGGAACGTGGCCATTATTCTTTGGGGGAAATTCCTCACCCCTTTTACCGTCTTTCTCCGACTGATTCATCCCTCAACCTTTCTTTTTTTTTTCCATCCTCTTTTACCACGGAGTTCGAAAAACGCCAAACTGCGTAACTAGTGATTTGAAGGGGTTTGAAGGATCCGAAGAATCCGGAGAAACTGAGAGATATGGCTACGTTGTGAGAATAAACGATTTTTTCGAACTATGATTCGACGTTAATCGAAACCTACCTGATGTCAATGTAAGATTTGTGTCGGTACGATGTTATTTCATGTTAATCGAATACTGCCTAGCGACATTTCAACACCGTATTCCGATGCCAAATTAAGATTGTCCGATGTCAATACAAGACAATCTGATATCAATCCTAAAAACTTTATGTTAATCCAAGACAATATGATGTCAATCCGTGACGATCTGATGTCAATAAAAGACAATCTGATGTCAATACAGGACAATCTGATGTCAATTCGAGACAATTCGATGTCAATTCTAGAAAATTTATTGTTAATTCAATTTGTCAGTCCACAACAGTCTGATGTCAATTTAAGTCAATCCGATGTCGGTTCAAAACAACATTTCTGTGGTCAATCCAAGCTGTCCGACGTCAATCCAACGCTACGTACGATACCGGCCTTCCGCACCGACATCGAAAATTGTTTTACAGCGTTCCCCGTCGGAAAATTTTCGTGATTTTTGACACAACCATTTTTTACGGCGTACAGTCGATTCCTCATCTTTCGTGCGTCCGGAAATAGATGCGGAGGAAGTTTCCCGACATGAGCGGCAGCAGCAGCAGCAGCACCAGCACCAGCAACGCCTCGTCGGTTATTAAACGACGCTTTCGAGGCTAATATTAATTAACACCAACGCGACTCGAGGCGCGGCTCACCCTGCAGGTAGGTAACATACCGTGTTACAGGTCTCCTCCAACTTGCTTGAAAACGCCCTAGATGCAGCTTGTGGCCGAAGAAGAGTTTATATATTTAGTTGGGACGCATCCTCCTCCTTCTCTTCTTCCTCCTCCTCTTCCTCCTTCTTCTTCATCCTCTGCGTCTTCTCCTCGAAACCATTTCACCTTGTTAGTTGTGTAAATACTTTTTCCCGGCTCAGCCCCCCCCCCCCCCCCCCCCCCACCGCCATCCTTCTTTCCCCACTACAGGCAAAAGACTTTCCTGCGCATCCACGCTATTTCCAAACTTGTTCACCGGCCTCGTCCCCCCCCCCCTGCCCTTCTGCCCCACGGTCCAACAATTAGACAACAATACGACCGCCTCTCGTAACTGTTCAGATCCTAAGCAAATAGGCTTACAATAATCCGTAATGGGATGACACTGCGTCACGTCCAGCGCTGCGCTATGCACGCACTCGGCTCCCTGGGGAATCGAGAAGTGGAGAAGGAGGTGGAGGAGAAAGAGGAGAAGGAGGAGAGACAGACGGTAAAATCAGGAGGCCAAGGGCGCTGCAGGCGGCTCGTCGTTCCGTCCGTCAGTTGGCTTGTGTCACTGAGGATTAGTTCTGTTTGGACTGAGGAAATTAACTACTATGGAGTCGTGCCATCTGCGTACCACGTCTGAAAGCTTCGGAGCGCCGCTCTTTCCGACTACCCGCCGATTATTATGGTGCACATATAACCGGGACAATATCTTGAAACTTGAAAATCAACCGCGCATGCGCCAGTTTTATCGGCTCTTCGCGCAGGCTTGCCATCCCGAGTTTTCAGCTGCCAAACTGTTTTTGCCAGCGATGTAGTTGATACGAATTTTCGAGGTTAGAATCTCGAACAATTGAGGCGGTGACTCGGAAAGGTTTGGAAAGCATTTGTTATTGGGTCGGAAAGTTGATTCTTCGAAGAACGGTCGGAATTTAACACTCACGCTCTTTGAAAATTCAAACGTCCACGTTTTGCGTAGGTTGGCCCGCCTGCATCGCGGACAAGAATATCGCTGCGGGAAGATTTCACCGACCAATGAGATTTAATTATTTGACGCACGCGCGGTTGATTTTCAAGTCTCAAGAGATTGTCCCGGTATAATACGCCCACGTATTTGGCCTCACCTAAAAATCTCGGTGATTGAATCGTCGTACGATTCCTCATCTTCGTAGACACAGCCCCGATAGAATGTTCTCGCGCTTTGGTCTCGTTATTCGTACATCATTGTAACGAAATCATCCGAATTAATAATTGGAAACTCTCCATTTTGGGATATCCTCTTCCGATCGAGTTCATCCGCGCATTTGATATTCCAATATATTCCACAGGGGGATTTCACGCGGTCGGAGGAATTGAAGCGAAGGTTTGGCGAGGATAATATTCTATCCCGTAAGGACCCGTCTCGAGGGTTCTCGGTGTTGATTAATGACTAATCAATGTGGCGAATCGGATCGCATAGCCTGATCGGCTCGGTCACTCGCCACGAATTTTCATATACTATAATCGAACCTGCCTTGGGGGATATTTGGCAAAACAGGATCGATTATAATCAACGATACGCAGTCCCGGAACCCGAATGATTAAGGATACCGCGAAACCGGAAGCCACCGTGGATTTTCCACCCAACGAATCAGAATCCAGCTCCTCAGAGCCTGAGGCTGGATTTTCACACCCTGCGTTAAGCTCGTTAGCGAGAAGAAGAAGAAGATTGCGATCAATGACCGAAGATGGGCGCCTTTGCGGGATCGAAGAAGCCCCGTGGCTCTCTTATTCTCTCTCTCTCTCTCTCTCTTTCTCGGTCTCTTTCTACTCGAGAGAAGCCGCTCATTAGATCCACCGAGCACTGCAGCCTCTTAATACGTGTTATTCGATACTCGTACCGACGTGCATGCAGGCAGGCAGGCAGTCAGTAAAGCTGCAGGTAAATGCAGCCCGGTAATTGTGTTCACACCGAAGCCAACCGCGCGAATAATAATCAAATGAGACGCGAAAATTAGCCCGCCGTTCGCAGCGCGCGCGAATCTCAACCCCTTAACTCGATTCGAACTCAAGTGTTACTTCTCAACAATATTATACACACACAAGTTGACAAGCTATATAACGTTAATGGTTCGTCTGAAAGGTTATTTTACAGAAACAGAGCGAGAGAGAGAGAGAGAGGGAGAGAGAGAGAGAGAATGGAATAGAATTTTGTTACCACGAGACAGTTTTTTCCCTACGCACGTCACATCGCAGATCACGAATCGACCATATAAATATACGAAAAATTTAACGGAAAGAACATTCCAATTGATATTAGAATAAATAGAAAAAATCGCGACTTAACTTCAAGCAAACGAATTAATGTACGTTCGTTTTCTCCGAGAGCGTGTATCGAGTAAACTAATGAACGACCCTAATAAATAAATTGGACGTAACCGGGTGTCTGTTTACACGCATAGATCTCCACTATCCGTCTATCCGTGTATACACAAGGACCTAATAATAATAATCCAATATGTGTTCTCGGTGCTGTAACGGTAGAGAGGGTCAAAGGTCCTGTACACGAAACGTCTGTTGCACATGAGCTCAAAGGTGGTAAGCACACGTATATACAAGCATTAAACGTGACCCTTGTATTTTCTCGAGGGCGTTGTCTGTGGGGAAATCTATCCTGCGACGTATATAATATAATCAGGCGTAATAAATTTGCCGAAAAATCCCCCGCGTAAACGCTGCATCTGTCGTATATACTTAATTCTGCACTGTTGAATTTGCAGGGATGAATTTTTCCTTTCTTTGTTTCTTGTTGTTTGATAAATCCTAGATAAATTTTTCGTAGATTGCATACAGATGTATAAAAAATCAATTGCTACGAATGATTCACTTGATATTTTGCAACAGAAATATTTAAGCGGAATAATTATGCAAGAATTTGTACTTTGACAGCAAAAAGTAAAAGCTCTTCATTTTTTTTTTTATAAAAATTCTACGATGATCAGATACGAGTGGACAGCTGGTTCGTTTCCAAAAGTTTGCGCAATTCGGATCGGGTCGTAAGATCCGTGGACGCGTGTTAAGCACGGTGGCGTTGCGATAAATATTTACGGTTTAATTTCAATTAAGACTGTTACGGCGGGCAGCCGGCGCGGCCTTAATTGGATTCAATCCCCTTCAATCCCCTCGCTTATAGTCGAGATCCACGGTGCGCAAGAGACGTGTGCGCTGATAAAAGGTGTTTAGCCGCTAAGCGCAGCGCTAACTGGTTATATACGCTGATTTGAAGTTGAAGTTCCGAATTTGAAAAGCTCCGAAAGCGCCTAATTCCGAATCATTCGGTGGCGAAACTTGAAGCGAAGAAATTCAACTTTGAAGAAACGACAAAAGTTTGGCCACCCAAAAATACGAAATTTGGTGCTTTCGGAACTTTTTTCAAATTCGGAATTTCAACCCCAGCCCACGTATATTATTATTATTATTATTATTATTGTTATTCATATTAATATCCGTCTGCGGCTGAAATCTCGCAGCGTTTCAGGACGATTTAACGGTACGAAGCAAAATCGCGAATAGCTGATAAGCCGCGGCCTGTTTGTTAACAGTGTTAAGTTCCGGTGAAACCGAGTGCAGTGAATTCAATTAGCCTGCAGCCTACTGACTCGGACGGTTAAATTCGAGCACGAGCAAGCCGACGAGGTGAGGGAAAATTGTTAAGCGGGAAGAAGTAAGTCGCGAGAGGCCTCGACTTCCGGCGTCTTCGAGCGTCGCGGCGTCTCGGATCGATATTAGAAGGCTTTCCAGTCGATTCGTCGCGCATCATTTGACACTAGATAGACCAGCGCCAGCAGCTTTCCGCGGACGAAGTAAAGCGATCATAAAGAGTAAGAAAAAGAGCAGAGACGTGGGAGAAATTGAATGGATAGAAATCACTGCCATTGTCGGCCATTGAGGGGGTGGGAATGGGGAGGAGGGGGGGGGGTGGTGGTTTGAAGGGATCAGAGAATGAGACAGGCGAGAAGAAGAATTATATCAAAGGGACGGCCGATCCCTTAAGACCGGCGGTAGAAAAAAAAAATAGCCGGAAATCTTCGAGGGCCGAAAACGAGGCTGCTGCGGTCTTTGGCTGCGAAATAATGAAGGTTCGGACGCGATCCGACAGCCGGCTTAACCCGTCGAGAATCCGAATCAACCCCGGCTTTCCCTTCTTGTATTCTATTTCATTCCGGTATATTTATTTCCGCCCCCCCCCCCACCCCCTCCCCCCCTTCACCGCGGGGATTTTCGTCTCAGCAGCGTCAGATCGCGAAATCCGCGGAGCCGATGTAATAAATAATAATCATCAGGGTAAAAGTTTGTAACGTTAACGCGTGTTTGGAAAAAATCGTTATTTTGCGACTTTAGGATTGCTTGAAATTTGGTGTAAATTGTTAACACGGCAAGTCGATAAACTCAGATTTTGTAAATTCAAGTTCTTTCGGTATTTTGAATGTGAAAAATGGTGATTTTTGTATCAACGTTCCGATACATAAACGCCACAAACTTCAGCCTCCTAAATAATCACCGCTTCGAAAATTACGTCCGATATTCTCGTTTGCAGTTTGCTTGTTCTCACGCGTATAACGATTCGGCTGCGCAATTTCAGCACTTCGGTACTTCCGGTGCTCGCGTGAATAATCGAAAATCAACGATAAACGCGATATATCACCCTGCGGAAATTTTCACCGTGAAAAACTTCACCCTTCAACATTTTTTAACAAAGAATACAAGATTCTGCCATCTGCGCAGCTTGTTAATATAAAAAGACTGAAAAAGTCGCCCTCGCACTCTTTTATACCTATATTCAGAGCCTTGAGGTACAGTTCGTTTTTTATCGAAGGGAGATTCACGCACGCGAGTGTAATTAGTTCTGTCTTTAACCGCGAGTCTCGCGTCCGCGGGTTTTGAACAGATTTTACGAAGAAGGCGAGATTATAATTATGCAAATGCCGCGTTGTATGCAGGCGGAGAAAAGGGAGAAACATGAAAAAAAAGGGCACAATGAGCGATAAAAAGAAGGCGGAAAACAACAACGATGAAGATTCCGCCGTTGTTGAGAAGCGGCAGCAACAGATGTCCTCGACGACTTACACGTTCTTTATTTCTTTCTTTCTTTCTCTCTCGTTATTTCCCCTTCCCATTTTTCGAACCAGATAAAAGAATTCAACGAAGCTGACCCCGTTTACGGAATCATAACATAGTCATCTTTATCTAGAACTTTGCGATCTACAATTCCGCGGCAGGAAATTCACGCAAAGAGCAAACTCTGTTCGATAAGACATTGCAGGAAAGTGTTGTTATTAAAATTAGAGCATTCCCGACAGTTGCGATAATCTAATTGGACACATTGATCGACGTCGGTTGTCATTAGGAATGATAGAAAAAAAAGAAAAAGATAAGCACTCGAGTCTACAAGTCGACATTAGAATGACTGTGAATAGTCTCATACACAGAGACTAGATGCGGAGGGCGAGAAGCTGAATCACAGCTTGCGGCGATGAACAGACATTCGCGTTGTTGAATTCCTTTCCCTCCTTTTCCTTCCCTCTCGATCCCTCGTCATATCCTCCTCACACTTTCTTTTCGTGCAGGCTTCTTTCACCCCGGTATCACCGATTGCGTCAGTAGAGCGTGAACTCGACGTAATTCTTGATTGGCCCTACGGCAGAAAAGTCTCGCATCGTTTTTACACAGAGATTAACCCTGCAGCGGAACGTTCGCGGAAAGGCGGCTTCGTAAAGCGTGAACTTTTATCACCGATACATAAGTTATACAATTTTTACTTTACCGCTTATCAATCACGCGCACACTTACACCGATAACACCACCATGACAATGCAACGTTCCACTTCTCACTGGCGATAATCCTTCCAATAGGAATCGCGCGAATGTACTAAAACACTTCCGTTTCAGCCCGTATTCCGCTGTTATCGCTGCTTCATGAATAAACAATCATAAAAATGCGCAGTGAGAGGTGGAAAAGGAGGTTAAAAGGAGAGGTACGATAGTCGAAGGACCCAACCTGACGATACGTACATACATAATTTCGACGAAGATCTGTACGAATTACTGATAACCAAACGACGAGCAAGACTCCTTGGAAGAAAGATGAAAAACAACGTCCGGAAAACCATGAGAACGTCGGGGGTGGAGGAGGCTACGTGGTCTCTGACGTCACGACGGAGGGAGAGACGAGGACGAAGTTGGAAGGATGGAATGGGGTTGGACAGGATGCGGAACCCGCGAACTCGCCGAAACTTGGATGTAATTACACGCATCTCGACGGCGTGGGTTAACTCTTGTCATATCTATCCTGAAGCGAGTCTCGGCTCCAGGATGCCCTCATCCAGGAGCCAGCTTGGTCTGAAGTCGAGCAGCCGCATGAAATTACTCTTGCTTCCTTTGCTGGCTAATCAGCGCGCAACCCCCGATGAAGTGCCTGCCCTTGTAGCGAAGGATATGAAACCCGCTCCCTCGCTTCCAGCAAGCTCCTCTTTATTAGCATCTCTCCGTAATTTGTTCTCCAGTCTTCGTCCCGTATTCCAGATTCTTACACCCCCAAAGTGCAGCTGGTACCCAAAGTATCACGAATCGAACGGAGAACGTACACCTACACAGCAGCCTTCCGTAGCTTCAAAGTAGTACCAACCATATCGGACGTGATATCTGTTCGAGGAATAAATCAGTAGAGGACTGTGAGTGGCTCGCAGTACTTTGTTGATGATACTCCAACAGACCGGGTGCAGTGAATCACTTCTATTGATGAAGAGACGGCGGCGGTGTTTTATTGTCGAAAACTATTCAGTACCAAGTTTCTCTATCTCGCTCTTTCTCTCTCTATGCATTCGCTGCAACGTATATTATACTGTACTAATGTGTAAGTCCGTTGCCGGTGGGCTCAATCTCAAAGGTCGGTCGTTAGAGTCAAGTAGAGTCGACTATGCGTCGCACTACGTGTAACAACACAAGAGAACACTGCTGATCATATAAATTATACACACATAACCCGCGCTCGGAAACCGAGTCTATTAGTCACCCTTCGTGATTCCTTGCCGCTGTCATCTTCTTGCCATGACGTCAGTTGAATTAAGACTAGCTGTCTCCGTTCCTGCACAACCGACGCGCTATCTCTACGACGGCTCGCTTTGTACTCCGAACTCTTTACTTCCCTTCCTTTTGCGCTCGACGCTGTTTAAGCCGCAGTATATTTTATCGCATCTATGTAATCGGAGATGCCAAGAAAATGTCCAAGATTCAATGGAGATGGTATTATTCTCAATTATGACAAAGCGCACGCTTCAAGGTTCGTAGACGTGACTTGTTACAGAACCGTTGCAACGTTGACGTATGTATACAGTTTCTTGTCACTAACTTGACGTGTCGAATCGTTGATTGGAGTTCTTTCTAAGTTGCATGAAGAAAATACTAATTACCGTGGCTTGGAAAGTGGATGGGCTACCCAAAAATTCAGTTATAAACCCTAGCCGAGTGATCAAGGACCCTTGAAACCTGGATCCGTCAAGGGAGGTCGCTAACAGAATAACCAAAAAAATGTCCAAGGTTCAATGGATGTGGTACTAGTCTCAATTATGAACAATTGCACGTTTCAAGGTTTGCGGAAGTGTGAATCGATACCGAACCATTTTGCAACTTTGACGTCTGTATACAGTTTCTTGCCACTAACTTCACGTGTCGAATCACTTATCGTAGTTCTTTCTAAGTCGCATGGAGAAGATACTAACTATCGTGGCTTGAAAAGAGGATCTGCTGCTCAAAAATTCAACTGTAAACCTTAGTCGAGTGATCATGGATCTCTGGACCCTGGATCCGTCAAGGGGGATCGCTAACAGAGTAACCAAAAAAATGTCCAAGATTCAATGGATATGGTACTATTTTCAATTATGAATAAGCATACGCTTCAAGGTTCGTAGACGTGTGACTTGTTACCGAACCATTGAAACATTAACATCTGTACACAGTTTCTTACCACTAACTTCACGTACCGAATGACTAATTGGAGTTCTTTCGCAGTTACCTGAAGAAGCTACTAATTACCATGGCTTGGAAAGACGACAGGCTACTCAAAAATTCAATTACGTTGATCAGTATGACCGCGTCTCTGAAGGTAATTCCGAGTATCGATCAACAGGAGACCAGTGAACAAGTAGGTATCTTTGGACCATGGATCACGAATGGCGCGTCGGTTAACCGAGGATATTGATACTGGGTCGTATAGTTGCAGAGGTCGCGTCCCGTTGGGTACATATTTGGCCTAGACTCGAGCAGCGAAACAACGTTCGATGCAGCGGATGCATGGCACGGTACTTGAATTTTCTATTTGCCGTTGGTGGGTTACGAAAGCTCAGTGAGAGCCGGAGCTGGGCGGATGCCCGGCGCCTGGAGTAAGTCTCCGTTCATGCAGAGCCGGTTCGAGGCGACAATAGAGCCAATTGTGTAACCCGACGTGAGAAACTGGGGGCATATCTCGGCCGCGTCTAAGTAGAGAGATTTCAATTAGGACTTGTTAGGAGGGCAGATGAATCCGATGCTGGGTTCCGATCCCGCGGCGTGTCTCGGCTTCAGATCAACCGCGTCGTCCATCCTTTCGCCATCTGTCTTTTCGCGGATCAATTACTTGGTGGATAACGAGGATCGAAGTCAAGACGAATAATCATACCTCGGAGAAAAGAGAAGCGATTTATACGCAGTCGGACGGAAGTTCGGCTGTGGTAAGGCTAACGAAATGCGAGTCAGGTCGGAGACTCTGGGTCAGAAAAACTAGTCTGCTATGGACCCAGGGCTTGATTGATATCTCGCAGCGTCGAGTCGGACCGCTGGGCGTTTTTTGTCACTCGACGGATGCACTGCGTGCGGTAGGCGTATACAGAGTATATCGATCATCTTCTGGGATCCACGATTCGATATCGGGTCTCTTTTCGATTGCCTGCACCGTTTGCGCGCATGAGGAAAAACGCAGGGAGTCTGTGCAACAATGAAGATAGAAATGTGGACGGTAAAATTCCGCCTCGTTGCGTCGGCGTTGCAGGACTGATTGTCGGTTTGATCTTCGCAATGTAATGCTGCGTCGACCATTCTCAGTAACGTTTGCGGGTTCAATGGAGGTCAATATATATCGATGACACAACGGCGCCCTGATCGGTGCCCGTGAAGTACGATCCTGTCGCATAATGATATGTGCATCACCAGTAGAAATTTAGGTTCATCTTCTACGCAACATTAAACTCTACTTTGGTGCTAAAAATGTCTGAAACTTCCAAGATTTGCCAAGTTCATGATCGAAGTAGGGTCTGTTTAGAACCTGCTTTAACCCTCCAGAGGTATTAGAGTTCAATGTAAAAATCAACTTTTCAATTTTGTACTCATATGAACTTGAATGTTATTCTTAAAAACGTTGATTAAATGCAGTTGAAATGTTATTGAATCAAAATGACGTCAAAATAGGACTTGGGTTATTCATTGTGAACACTTGAATATCCCTGTAATAATATATTTGCAGAGGAAAACTTAAAGACCCAATGATGGTGCTGTAGATTGAATAGCGTTAAAATGGGTTTAATCGATTACTGAGATCGTCAAATTAGGTTTTAGTACTTTAATTTTTAAGATTTGGAAGTTCATTGTGTGGTTTTTTCTTAAAATTTGACCAGTTTAACGATCAATGTCAGATTCTTAGGTTCTGTTTCCTTCAAACTAAGTTCATATGAACGTCGTATGATCTGAAAATTGAAAGGGAACTGAAACCGCGTTATGATTGAATGTGAATCATTGATTCGTCAACTTTTTATGCCATCTTCCTTCTATCGGTTTGTAGTCCCGGTTGCTTTCACGATTGAAATTCAGCAATGACATTAATTACCTAACCGGGAGACAAACAACTCCGTCTGAATTCGCTTCCGCATGATTCGAAGTTGAACGAACCGATCGGACGGAGAGGCGTCCGTTTCGCATCATTTCGCGGTTGATTAACGACACTGACGTCAAGACAGCCGGATAGATTCTTGGCTAGGCGGTTTCTGACCCCGTTCCTAGACTGAAAAAGCGATTTTCCCACCGCTGGTTTCAAACTCAGGCCGCGATTGTACCCGTCGAATGAGAAAAACGTCACACCGTGACGGGCTGCATGACTGCAGTCCTCCTTTGGAACAATGAAAAATCGTTCTTTCGACCATCACGTCCGTACAGATAGGATTCTTTTGTCTGGTGAACGGTGACATCAGGCTGCTGTTGCGCTGGTATCGCCATTCCGCTATCTGGCTCATCCCAGGCTGCAGCTATCGCAATTCCGTTCTACGAACGGTTGTTTACTCGGCTACAGACACGCGCCACGCGCTTCCGGTATCCAAAACCCGGGCCGCACCATGTATTTTTCAATACTCGTTTAAAGGATGAGAAGTATGTGACCCACAGTCTGAATCAGAAGTTGGGAGGAGAGAGAAAAAACGGTTTGAAAAAAAAAAGAATACAAAATAATAATGGAGATTTATATGTAACATGTGTACGTTATGAATTAGATCAAAGACACCGGAATTCATTCGTTTCGAGAGTTACAACCGCGGTTACAACCTTTTATCAAAATCCTGACATCTTGGCTTGTTTTACCTATTCAAATTCCTTTCCATATGCATACTGATGGGTATGTTAATGTTTCATTCCTGCTCATTAATATCACCGCCGCAAATGACGTTGCTGAAGATTTTTTGTTTCAAACCGTGGATTAGAATCTGAAGTCAGTAACTTCAAAGCAACGAAACATTGAGAGGAAAAAAAAAAACAAAATTACCACTTCGCGAATTTATAGTAACTTCGAAGTAGTCAAGTTTACAAAATGTTCCTACATCTTCCCTGACTATGATTTACCGAATCTCCGACATCCCTGCAGCCGTGAAATAACGTTACTGACTTCAGCCTCATTCTGGGAAGATATTCGAACGGCAGTTAAGCATACGGATTCCACGTAAGAAAAAAAGAAAAACAATCCTTCAACGATCATCGAACAAAAGCTCTTATTATACGGATCTCGTCGTGAAAAATGAAAAGTGAGAAAGCCGAAAGAGTAAGATAGAGACAGAGGGAAGGAGAGGGCGAGACTTGGAACGAACTGTAGTTGACCAGCAGGACGATGACTAGTCTTCTATCAGTTTTGCATATTTATGTCATTTACGCCTGAGAGCTGGGATGTTCGACCGGAAGTTGGCGCCAGTGTGAGTCCCCCTCAAGCTGCGCATGCGCAGACGCGAGCGAGCGAGCGAAGAGCGCGAACTCTTCACGTCGCACTTACGCATGACCGGAGACGACGCGCATTGCAACCTGGGAACGCGTCAACGCGTAACGCCGTCTGGCCCTCCCCCCCCCCCCCCCCCCTCCCCCCTCTCAGCGCCGCGCCCCCCTTGGCCATCAGGGACGAACCGGCGAGTCATACCTGAGTGTGAGCGGTTGTAGGGGCACGTGAGGCGCATTAATCCCTGAGAAAACGGGCTCCTTTCCCTCTCCTCGCCGCCTTTATTCTCTCCTTTTCGTTTGTCACTCCGACGCGACGAGCCAATTTTCCGCGGGCCGGAGCTGGCATTAATCACCCTTGACGGCCGGAGAGGATCCTGATAACAACCGGGGCCTGAGTTTTCTTGGAAGCTTTTTCGCACCCTGTGAGAAGCTTTGAAGAAAGTAAATTTTTTTGGTAACGTGGTGGAAATTTTTGGATTAAACCGGCATTGTGTCGCGGTTTTAATTGAGCTGCAACGGGTATTTGGAGCACAGCGAAAGCTGCGAAAAGCTTCAAGGGGTTGTACCTGGACGGAAGGGCGGAAACATGCGATTTTTTAATGATTTTTACAAAGAGACGTTTCGATTTATTAATACAAACGTTTATGTAGATTTTGGGGTGACATTGAACTTCATTCGGTTATTTTTTCTTTGTAAAAATAATGATTGTTAAAGCTGGTATAGTCGTTCTCTGGGAGCACTTCTAAAAAAAGGTGTCTCGCGGTGCGAACATAGTTTTGAGAAAAACGCGTTCAAAGTTTCAACAGCACTTTCAAACGCTCCCGGACGTTTTTGCAAATGTGCGCGTAACTTTGAGAATATTTGACGGATCGACGTGAAATTTTCCGTGCATATGCTTGAATACGTGTACACAACGAAAATGAAATGAGAAGAATTGGATTCTTGCAAAATCCTGATCCAGGTATAAATCCAGGAAGCTGTTGTAACTACGAGTCGTGATCTTGCGCCGATGGCGCAGCTCTGAGAGACCAGTTTGCAACGAGTGTTTGTGCTCTATCTCGGTCGTTCACATTTAAATATCACTCAGCCCGACGCGCCCCGAATGCGATCCCGATATTACAATCTTGAAGGCTGCTCATGCAGCGGGTTGAATCTTAAAATAGATATTCGACGATCCCCAGTGTCCACAAAACGGTTCGAAGGTATGGTCTTCGGATCTATTCTTCGAATATTTAACTCTATTCTCATTGAACGTATCTAAGTGTAATTTCTTTCGTACATTGGCAATCATCTTGCCTCGAGGCAAATATTCATTTTGAGTTTGAACTTGAAAGGGCACTTGATTTGTCCGTGTATACTTCGAATAAATAAATAAGCAGTTTAAACAAAAGACAGGCGTCTAGAAGCTCGCTGTTGCGCTCGACTTTGACCAAGTTGAATATTGAAAATGTAAAATAATCTTCCGTTCACGATTCTTACTCAATTAAATGGACATAAATTCCCGGCTCGCTATCGAGCTTCGATGATGCAACACTTGAAAAAAATCACTTGAAAAAGCAGCGAGCGCAGCGATTTCTGCCCTATCAGTTCCAGCGCTCGGAAATGACCCGTAAAATACATAGCTCAGCTTATTAGCTGAGGGCAAGGCGCAGCAGCGTTGGGTGAGATAGTGTAATTAAATAGACTCCACCGATGAGATTCCGGACCGAGGCGAAGCTGAGAACACGGGATTTTAATCATGCGCTTCGCTGTTTCGATGAGAATAATCGAAACGGTCTCGTTGCAGAGGTGTGCAAAACAAAAAAAAAAAAAAAAAAAATGCAATTTTTTATTCCGCGAACACGTGTTATTAACTACGTAATTAAATAATTACGAGAACGTTCTCGAACGTGATTAGAAAAGTGTCCCCCTTTTATTTCACGCGACTTTTGCGCGGGTTTCTCACATCGAATCGAATCGCTTCGGGCGGAAGCCGCGTGGCTTCTGGTATATACGTGATGAGAATACCCAAAGTTCTCGCAAACTGACTTTTCCCTTTCCACTACGGAAGCTCGGAGCGGCTCAACCGAGTTCTGACACCCAATTTCTGCAGCCACAAGTCATCGCGATGCGGCTTCATCCTGTAATTGCGATATATTGCGGTTTGCGGTAGAAGAAGATAATAAAAAAAAGAAAGAAAGAAAGAAAGAAAGAAAGAAAAAAAAAAAAAAACTTCCTCGGTGCCTCGTTAAAATTATGCGACACCGTGGTTTTATATAAATTTACTTTCTCTCTCTCTCTCTCTCTCTCTCTCTCTCTCTCTCTCTCGTTCCTTCTTTCTTTATATCTTCGTTTATTTATTTATTCTCTTTTTCTTCTCCTCCTGTTTTTCACCAAAGCTCGTAATATAAGAGTAAATAAGGGAAGTTTTCACCCTCGTATAAATATATAGCCACTCGCCACGCGGCGGTTCTGATGGGTTTTCGAGTTCGTAATATTAGACCTTTTTTTCTCCCTCCCCCCTCCTCAACTCGCAGCTTCTCTCTCTCGCTCTCTCTCTCTCTCTCTATCTATCTATCTCTCTGTCCTCTCGCTCAACTTTTAAGCCTAATGCATTTTAATGCCCCGGGCATAGATTGATGACGGGAGACGCGACTTGAAAAAAGTTTAGCTCCACGATTTTATCCGCCCCTTGGCGTATACGTACCTATATTACACTTTCTCACACTCCCTTGAACAGGGCCTTGTTTTTTCGATTCACGAACGTTTAACCGAACCGCGTACGTATACTACGCCGATATTATGTACGGAATACAAAAAACGCCCGATCAACGCTTCTGAATTCAAATTATCGACTGGCCACCCAGACTTTTACAAGGTTCAGGCATTCTTACCAGTTTTTTTATTTCTTTTGTTTTTTCATAGTATTTTTGAAAAAATTTCTACACCCTGTCCAAACATTTGTAAATATTTTTTTTTTACTTCTCAAATTAAATACGTATATATAAAATATTTTGTTCAGCTTTGTTGAGTTGTGGAAGAGAAAATGAAAATAAAAATTCAAGCCAAGTTTATCAATTTAAACGAGACTGAAGCTAGCAGCTAGAATTAGCAGCCAGAGGTTCTAATGTTCGTTGAAATAAAGTATCGAAGTCTGAAAATGAATATTTTTTGAAATACATTGAACAGCCAATTATTTTTATAGAATTATAAGGATAAAACTGAGTTGCATTTTTCAATTTCTAATCACTTTTCAAGTTTCAGTTTCGTTCAATTAAAATCTTAATATTCCTGAAATTCTTTCTCTTCCTTTTACTTTTCTCTTAGTTATATTATAATCAGCCTAAGCATTGCATTCATGAATAATAATAAGCTGGAGCGAAACCGCAGCGTTGCATTCGGTATACGCGATTTTTCAATTACGTATATATCACAACAATAATAAACAGCCAAGCTACGATATTCGAGGGTTGGTAGCCGTCTAATATAACTTTTGCCCACGCATTGCAGGAGCAGCAGCGAGTTGCAGCGGCGTAATAATAATATCCACGTAGTGAGATCGGGCCGAGCGCCCGAGTTCTTGAAACTTAATAAAGTCCCTCGTTTCCCGAGCTTTTTCTCCCTCCCTCCACGCCTCCGTCTTCTATAATTCCCACCACGGTATTCCCGGCCGCGTTTTCTTCTTCTGCCCGAGAAGAAGCTAAAGAGGGGATGAAAAGAAAGGAGTTGAAGAAAAAAACCCACGGAATCGGTGACGGCAAGTGTTAATTTCTGACAGGCGTGTAAAAAGCTCGCTGGGTTCGATTTTGACGAACTTGAATATTGAAAATGATAAAAAAATGTTTCTCTTCAGCTGCGTGAGACGTTTTCGGTAAATATTATACTTGCGAGTCTGCTGAATCCAAAAATGATTTCCAAATCCGAAGTCGAGCTTTTTCTCTCTCTCCTTTCCTCCGCACCTTCATCTTCCACAATTCCCACCACGGTTTCCCAGCGCGTTCTCTTCCTCTGCCCGAGAAGAAGCTAAAGGGGGGGATGAAAAGAAAGGGGTTGAAGGAAAAAACCCGCGGAACCGGTGACGGCAAGGGTTAATTTCTGGTACGCGTTCGGAAGAGAAGAGAAGGGGGGAGGTTTGCATGCAGCTAGCGTATTATAGAAATCGGTGGTGCTCAGTTGGTTCTCGGTTGTTAATAATAGGTGGGATATAAATCAAAGCGCCATTCTCGTCTTTATTGCTCTATTAAACGGGACAGCTGGTGCCTCGAGTCTCCGGTGCAACCCTCGGCGCGAATCTCTCTCCCTCCCTCTCTCTCTCTTCTCCTGCTTTCGCACACAAACACATTTGTCTCGTACCTACCCCAGCTCGCGCAATTCCATCCCCCCGACAGAAGGGAGCTGCAATATGGCCGGTGTGGTCTATAAAGTTATATACGTATCAATCCATATCCCCGGGACCGAGCGCCATATTGGCCTAATATCAT
Organism: Neodiprion fabricii; assembly: GCF_021155785.1. Classification (NCBI taxonomy): domain Eukaryota; kingdom Metazoa; phylum Arthropoda; class Insecta; order Hymenoptera; family Diprionidae; genus Neodiprion; species Neodiprion fabricii. Next base: position 2,904,435 of record NC_060240.1, on the reverse strand, counting down.
CAACCGACCTGTACTCCGTTTAAGAGACTCTCTTCCACCCGGCGTCGAATAATAACTCGATTATTCTCTTATTCTTACTGCAGTTGCCGAACAACACTACGGATGAATTGTTATTCAAACTTCTACGATAGCGAATTCATGCTGTTTCAACGAATTAGCATTCGAGTGCAGGGTGAAACACGGACTCCTTGGGAAATTAACCACTCTCAAGTGTCAAGGCGTCGTTGATGCGTCGGGCCGTAAGTGCCGAAGACTGCGAAATTGCCTCGTAAAGTGATTCAATTTTTATGCTGTCTCAGGTGTATGTTTACTTTCGAAAGCATGGCTTTTGAACATTTTTGCAAACTCAAGGAATCCGATCATTACCTCAAAAAGTTATGGTTTCCGCGCGTTTCGCACACTCTCAATCCCTCGCTTTTCACAACTTTTTCGTCATTTTATTTTTTCAGGATCGATTTTTTCTTTTGAAAAAAAAAAAAACACTGACCTAAACCGTTTTTCAGTACGAATACGAAATTTTAAGAATTACCGAGTCAATGCGATATATTATACAGAGTAACCACAGCTTATGTATTACAAAAATTACTCTCTGATTCTTGAAATTCCGATGATTCCAAATCGTGGCTAGATTTTCGAATTTCGATACCGAAATTTTTGCCTACAAAAAATCTTTTCAACAATGCGTTTGGTTCCTGATTGTATGTACTTGGTGAAATTTTTTTTTTTTTTTAACATTCGTGCTACGATATCATTATCATATATCATTCGATCGCGGTAAAAAATGAAAATAGTCAAGGACCGAGCGGTAAATGGAACTGAAAATTTCCCTCAGTGCGGGGATTTTGAGAACCGTTTTCAAGCTCCTCCTGACTTTCGATCCGTACCGATTCATCCGTCCTTGATACGAGCATGCGAGCATGCGGGCAGCTGGGTCAACTCGACGGGGCCTTAGGGCCCATTGTGTCGTAGAGTTGGCGGGGGGATATGGGCCCAGTGGCGGGGCGCGACTCGTCTCACAGCGAGTGGATCACCCCCCCCCCCCCCCCCCCCGTCCTGCATATCTGTTTAACAGGTTAAACGGCGCGTCTAAAAACACGTCGTCGGATCGAGGAAGGAAAGCGGGGCGGTAATCTCGTCAGGAGGTGTCGTCGCTCCGGGAGCGGTAATTGCGCAAAACCGGGAATCGAGTTACGGGAGTAACCCGGGGGTCGGTAGCTTTTTTCACTTCTCTGCGGGCTCCGCTTCGCCATCCTTGTACAACCTACAACCTACTCGGGGGGGGGGGGGGGGGGGGGGGGGGGGGGGGGAGTCGGTAATTGGCCCGGTTATAAATGAGATCAGGATGCCGTTCGGCGCTTCGGTCGCTTTTTACACGGCCTCGACTCGACTCACAGATTCGTATATTCGAACCGGAAAGTCAGAGGCCGCGTGATACGCGTGAAAAAATTTGTCACAGACGGATGCTGCCGCGATATTTCCCTACCAATTTTTTCATCTCAAAATTCGTCGTTCACCGTCGAGAAAAATGTCTCTCTCGATTACGGTCGGGAAAAAAAAAAAATAAATAAACGTGCTTAGAATGCTTTTTGTTCGACGAGTTACGTGGTTTTTGTGGGGGGAAAAAAAAAATAAAATAAAAAAACAGCGCATCTTCTCAAATTTTAATTTTTTTACTACTGCTTTATGTGATAAAAGAATTATTTCAAGGATTTACGAAAAAACAACCGAAGTTTGATGTTTTTTCCAGGGTAGCGTCCAAAAAAAAAGAAAAAAAAAAAAAAAAAGTACAATTTTCGGTAAAATGTACACCATGCATGTTGCATATTTAATTGATATCGAGAAAAAGATGCAAAACTTTATTCACGACTCAAGAAATTAATTCGAATTTATGTAGTAGATAAACAATTTTATTGAATTGTAAATTCTTACAAGTGTAAAAGTAACACAAGACATACGTAATTTCTTCGCTCCGGCAAACTTTAACTTTTCGATGAAAAATTCATATAAAAACAAACCTTATCGTGTAATAATCGAAGATCTATACGAGAGTGAATTACTTCTGTTTTTTTTTTGTTAATTAGTGTCAGTTTTTGGTCTAACCGGCGGTGCTTTCGAATGACCGGAAAAACGGATCGACCCGAAAGCGAAGGAGGGCGACGATCGCATTTGGGGGTGTCAGTTTACGGTGTTTGAACAGGGCCCCCTGTTTGAACGGGGCCCGTCAATTAGTCCTCCAGTGTGTTTAGAAATGAACGAACGCCATGAAAAAATCCCCCGCACTGATAATTAGCCCGTTCTCCGTATTATAAAGCCGTTGCGTCTCGCTTCTCGACATGGGAAAAGCAGACAATGGGGCAGTGCAGCCCTTCGTAAAGGGAATATACGGTGTGGAAATTGAATACGAAATGAGGCTCTCCTCGCCCTCCGTTTCCTTTCGGTCTCTGTGTTCTAACGGTGGGTAAAAAGCTCGCTTCTTGTCGAGTTTTAAATTCTGGCGAAACTGAATCCGGAGGATTTTTTTTCACCCGGTCGCGAGAAATTTCCGCCTACAAAATCAACTCCGGGTCATTCGAGAGGTTGAAATTTCAAGATAAATTGAAATCGCCTCCCACTCACCGTCACGCCAGGATTTATATCGTGCCACTCCTTATTATACTCCTCGTCGTACTTTACATCGCAGGTATTACCGTACGGAATATTTTTTATACAACAATTTCCACCGCGTGACGGGACGGGGTTGAAATTCCGATTTTGAAAAGTTCCGAAAGTGCCAAATTCCGAATTTTTTGCTAACGAAACTTGAAGTAAAAAAATCAAACTTTGACGGTACATCAAAATTTCGAATGGTCCGGAACCCGAGGAACCCTCAAAGTTTTGAAAGGGCAAAACTTCGGAAGGGCGTAACTCCGATGAGTGAAAGTTCGAAAAGTGCGAAAATGAGAAGATTTAAAAATTTGAAGCATCGGAATTCCGAATGATCGAAGATTTTCAGTTCCGTGAAATTTCACCACTTTGATCTTTCTTTGTTTTTGATTTTCGATATTTTTACGTTCGGAATCCTGGTTATTCTGACTTTCGGTTTTTCTGATCTTTTTACACCCACTCGTTGAGCAAACTACGCTGTGCGAGTATATTTTAATTTTCGGAATTTCACTCAAGTTTCGCAATCAAGTAATTTGGAATTAGACACTTTCGGAACTTTAATGACGAGAATATCTGTTGAAACATTGCAAAGTGGCGGAGCTTTTATCCATGGGATTAAAATTTATCTCGTTTCAATGTACACAATTAATAACTTTACAACCAACCTGCTACAAAGTCTCACTTTACACTTTACACTTTGCACACCCACTTGAGAAACTTGATTTGCGTCTATGCGATACTTTCTTGATTGCAAATTTATCCGACCGCAGGTACGAACGCATAAATTCCAATCAATTCGCACAGGTAAGAGCATAAACTCGGACTAACGCGCTTCGCACGCATAAATCCTCGCGAATTGTGAGTAATAACCGTAGCAGTTATACCGGAGACCAAAGCTGTTTGCAAAAAAGTAAAGAGGGAGAAAAAAAGTGTCAATAAATAAATAAAAAATTAAAAATATCGGCTTCGTAAAAAGCATCGCGAACGGTAGCTAATTGAACGTTGAAATACGGATCCGTTGCACCTGCGTTTCATCTTATATACATACAACAGGTTTCGAGCTTATAATTCTGACAAATGGACGGTAGGTTCCAGAAAAATCGACGCGACATCGCCATGCGAGGAGCTTTACACTTTTTCGATTTAAAAATACTGGTTAACCAAGAATCGATGAATTTTTATTAAACTTTATTGCGAGACAGTCAAATACTGCGCAGAGTGTTTGTAAAAATATCATATTCCTGAGTTACGAAGATCTATCTGAAATTATGAGAATACAAAATACTGGTGTTTATAAATAAAAGCTTGGATATCGTTCTGCTGCGTTTCAAATCGTACAAAAATTATTAAAAAACATGGTAAATTTGTTCAATTTTCCCTTAACAGTGTCTCGTTTCATTCGGAAGATTATAATTTTGCACAGAGTTATTGAAGCAGATTTTTTATTTCCATTAATAGTTGCGTAACCGTGTAAAATCACAATTAGTCATCGATACGATCGTGACGAAAAATAACCTTTCGGGTGAAATGATCGGAAGCATAGTTTTCTAGAAAAAGATATCCAAAATTTTAAAGCCATTCAAAACTAAAAATTAACATCCACAAGCTTCCAATAACTTAAATTCTGTATCTTCAAAGATATCTTCGCAGCTTATGTATACCGAGACAAAAAATGATGCAAACGACGCAAAATAACGTTTGGATAAAATCGTAGAAAACATGTTTTTTCTGTATGAAATTAAACACAATCATCCAACAGATTATTAAAAATATTCTTCAAGCGATTCGAAACGAATATTTTACACCCATAAAGCTTTCAATAATTTCAATTCTACATTTTTAAATACATCTTCGCAGTTTATGAATACATAGACAAATTTGAACAAAAAAAAAAAAAAAAAGAAAACAAAAAAGAAAAAAGACGGCGTAATAAAATTTATGAAAAGTGTGCGAATTAGCACAGACGGTGATATTCGGGATGAATTACGACCGTTTGTCTCATCCTTTCGGGGGAATTCGCGTCAGGTGCTCCGAAGGAAGGGAAAGAGGAGGACCTCCTTAGAGGTCCTCAAGAAATCCTCGGATTGCAGCGGACAACTCTCAGCTGCAACGGCGTAAGCCAATGAAATTTACGATCGGTTTAATACACCATTGAGTCGATTCGAGTTCGGCCGAGCATTAGCAAACGAGGGAGTATAAACGTTTCGCACAGTTTCACGCAAGTAACCTTATACTGTGTGTTTAGAGATCGGCACACCTGCTGCACACTACACGCCGATATTCCATTAACGAGGGATGACAAACACCGACTTATTATCGCAGATTTGTTTCGTGCATTTAAAAAGGTTCGTCTGCAGCCGTAAATCACGTTTATTCTCATATAAGCGAAGAGGAGAACTAAAAATGGCCAAGTACCATTTTTTTTGTAAGTGCCATTTTTTTTGTAAGTACCATTTTTTTTGTAAGTGCCATTTTTTTTTGTAAGTACCATTTTTTTTGTAAGTGCCATTTTTTTCGTAAGTGCCATTTTTTTTCTCACTGTAAGAGTCAGTTGAAAGCAAAAAGAATAATAAATCGAATTGAAAAATAATGGCATTCGCATCCTTTTTTGAATGTTCAGCTTTAATTGGGTTAATAAAATTCATGAATTCGATCAAAGCTCGCCTGAAGATTTCTCCCATCTTGAAGGGGTCGCGTTTTGTTTTTTTTTTTTTTTTTTTTCTAGTCGAGGAAAACGACTCAAGCGATGTATATACTGATGAGAAAAAATCGACTACTAAAAAATGACGACGGTATATCCGTGATAAATTGTAGCAAGTACAACGAGTGTCATAAAAGCGCTGAAAAAATGTGAAATTTTTTTTTTTTTTTTTTCTTCTACAGGGAATTCGTGTCCAAGTAACGAAACTTTTGAAACACCGTGTGTTTATAATCGTTACAGAAAATCGTGAGCTTCTAGGAATGCGAAACGATGAAATTCGAATTAAATTTTGTCTGTAATTCTGACATTTTGAAGTTCACGAAACTTTGATAACGTATTTTTTTTTTTCAATTTGTGGATTTTGGCATCGTATTCAGTCAGCGAAGGTGTGGAGCCTCCTTAAAGCGATAGTTTTCGCTTGGAGCGTCTCTGCATGGATAAGTATTATATATATATATATATATAATTAATTCCGAGCGCTCTGCGTAAACCAGTCCGAGGTGTTGATTTATGCAAACGACGGCGCAGCGATGCGCTAGGACATGCATTTTATCGGAGAGCATGCTTCTTCCCATCCTCGCCTTGAACTCGAAGAGTCTTGGAGAATTTTTTTCAAACCGTAGGATAGGTGTTACTTTCGAGCTTGACGAATGTAAAAACTGATCCGACATATCGCGGTGAAGAAATTTCGCAATTTCAACTTCAAACTGCGGGGTTCGACTTGACGAAAGGGTGTAAAAGTAATGTAAAATATGGGAACTTGGCGTAATATCAGGATGTTCAATTTCACCGAGAACGGCGGAACGCGTAATATTATGCATCCGGATTTAAGCATGCACTACACGTCGTTTCGAAACGCTCAACATTTACGAGATAACTTTTTCGCTACACTGATATTCTTATATTTATCGCCAGATTTAAAAATCGGCGCGATCTTAGAACGGAATTCAATTTCGCAAGAATTTGAAGAATTTTATCAGCCGACTATTATCAACGCGCTTGAATCTGTTTTTTCTTCTTCTCGGTTAGATTTTTTTTGACTTTCAAGATCCATTGTTCGAGTAATCGACATTTTCATTTAGTTAGTATTAATTAATTTTTTTGAAGAGAAAATTTAGACGCTTCAAAAGTGACTTTGAAAGTAACTTGATTGTTGTATTTCAGCGCCATCGATAAGATTAGCAATTTTCTTTCCATATTGATGTTATTCCTCACCTTTGCAGACACTGTATCCGAAAAGCCGAGAAGATAACAAATCCCGCACACACTGTTACAATTATGTTATCTACGTTACATCGAACTTGTTAAATCACGGTAATAATCGTCGTTTTCATCACAATAGTAAAAATAAAAAAAAAAATAAAAAAATTATCCAAAGAGCCGACACGTAATTGAATTAAAACTCGTTAAAAAGAAGTACCAGCGCAAATTATTTAAAATTCAACAATAAACAAACCAAACGAATTAATTCAGTTGCACATATATTTCACATGTGTGGAAACAACTTTTGCAGCAACGTTATTTACAATAATTAAATCACACGATTATGGGATATAATAGTTTTCGAACCAATTTTTCATCCGGTTTAAATCCATGGGCACTTTTGTTACCCGCATTTATCGTCGCCGGTGCAACTCGGACAATTAATTACGGTACGCGCGAAAATTCATTCGCAAACACAACAACTTTCAAACGAATCCTCGGCAACCCTCGACTCGATTAAAAAGGCGACGCATCGACGCTCCGTCCTCGACGCCGCCGCGGCACTAACTGACAAGCTGACGGCGGGTTGAAACGCGGAGAGCTTTAAGGCGCCGCAAGTTAGTCTGGGACGGGGCGCCGATCGCTCGGCACGCGAACGCCGTCTGCCGGGAGCTCCCCCAACTTTTTACCGTCCTCGGCCTCTAAACTACGTTCTAACAATAAGTTGTCCATCCTTGGTCCGTCAGGAGTCCGTCGGGACGAAAGAGGAAACAATTTCACGGCTCGGAGAACTCGCGGATCAAAAATGCGCGCCAAAAATCGGGGGAAATCAACCGTGGGGTATTTCAAGGGATCGAGGTGTTGATATCGTTCGAAATCGTTCGGCAATTTCCGAAATCGCGATGAAATCGGTAATATTGAAATAAAATTCTGCATAAGTAATCAGTGGTAGTCGTGAGAAATCGTTTAGGATTACAGAAATCTTTCGTAACCTTAAGAAATCGTGAGAAATTTATCTAGTGGTCCCTGGTAATCAATATATAAAATGGAAGTAATCACGGTGTCAATGTCATTCGAAATCGTTCGGTAATTTCCGAAATCACAACGACATTAGTAATATTAAAATAAAATTCTACATTAGTAATCATCGGTAGTCGTGAGAAATCACTTAGGATTACAGAAACTTTCTTTGCAATCTTGAGGTATCGTATCGAGTCTTAGAAATCGTGAGAAATCATCTGGTCGGAGTAAAATTGTTTATCGAGTAATCTCTCGTAATCACAAAATGTACAAAATTTAAGTAATCACGGTGTCAATATCATTCGAAATCATATCCTAATTATCAAAGTCACACTGTAATCAGTGATTTTAAAATAAAATTCTACGTTAGTAATCATTGGTAGGTACGAGAAATCATTCAGAATTACAGAAATTTTTTTTAGTCATCTTGAGGAATCGTATGGAATCTAAGAAATCGTGAGAAATCATTTGGTGATCCAGAGATCGTCGAAAACGCCCTACGAAAGTAGAAAAATCAGTAGAATAACAACGGTACGAATTTCCGAACGCTTTTCGCACGATTTCTTCAACGCTTTCACGAGATTTCGATTGATTCGCAATGACTTCCAGCGATCTCTATAAATCGTTGGTTATTTGAAAGAGTATTTCACTCGTCGTTCAAGCAGCGTTCCCAGCTGATTTACCACTCGATATCGAACAGTTGAATTTACGACTGATACATACGTGAGCCTGCTCAATTAAATCGTGACGAACATCGAAACTTGCCTTCTGTTTCATACCTCACTCCGTATATTTTACCTCCTCTATTTTCCGTGCTTCATTTATCTTTTTTCATCACGTCAGGTGTATCCAAATTATTTTTCCAAACCACCCCGTCACGCAGCGGAGTCCTGATCGCATCCGTTACCGCAATGGAAAACCGATAATTTCGATTTTATATCCATTCTAGTCTCTCCGCATGAGTGCAGCAGCGAATCGCGACGAGTTCGGAGTCGTATTCGATCTGGTTTTAATATCATTGAGTGTATCCCGGTGAGCTTTGGCTCGTTTTTTTTTTTTTTTTTCCACTTCCGTTTCTCTCACTGCGTCGATTTTCAATCCGAAATGCATTTCTATCGCGAAAATCATAATTCAATGGAGATTCGTAGTTACTCGTTGTCAGCCTGCGACCACATTCGGTCTCGCCAGTCACCGTCGGTGAGGTGAAAAAATACGTCGAAGGGATCGTCGTCGCGAAGCCACATTAGTCGAGGTCCGACGACGACGACGTCGTCGGGGTCAACGGTCGATAACGACGATAACTGCGCCGATTCGGCGACTTCTCTGACCCCGTTACGATTGCTCGTCCGAATTTTCGTAGTCCGAAAAAGCTTATGAATAAATAAACGGGGAAAATGGAGGAAAATGGTGTATCAAAAAGAAGAAAAAAAAAAAAAAACAAGCTGCGGCGAGGATTGTATAACCGTTTTCCCTGCGGCGCCGCGCCGTGTCACCGGATCATCCCTCAATTTTCCCTTCGGTTTTCAATGGGCGTGATCGCTACGTGCGGGGAAACGTACCGCGGTGCTATGCTATCATATTCCATTCTATATGCAAATAGACCGACGGATGACTGGCACCTACTGCTTCCGTGTCTACAGACCAACGGCCAGGGTACTCGACGAGTATCGATATTGCCATTCGGTATTCCGAATTCAGGCTGACCATTCTCAAACGCGTTCGTGCAACGTCGAATGCGATCTCGAAGTTGGAATTGGAAGGGGATCGATCGTTATGAAAAAAAAAATTTTATTTTTTTTTTTTCCTACCCTGCGATCTAATTTAGTTCAACTTTGGGATGATGGGACACGTCGCGTGGAGTAAAAAAAAAAAAAAAAACACTTACAAATTCTCTGAGACGAATTTTCTTATTAAAAATTATTAATAGAATAATTTGAAGATAATGATCCTAGGATTGAATTAGCGGGATGTAATTTTTATTAGAAAAAACTAACTTAAATGATATGTAAGGAATTCATTGATACTCAACGATAAAATGAGATATTCCTCAATCGAAATCGAACAAGCGATAAAAATTTTCTTGTAAAAAAATTTAGGGCAATGGGGTTTTTTTGTTTTTGTGCTGTTGAAAAATTTTGCCCCGCGTCGCCGTGCAGATTTCTACATCAGTCCGATAATATAATTACAGCTCTGTTTCAGTGACAATTTGTTTTTTTTACTTTACGACTCATCGTATCCTTCTTAATTATTAAGCTCGTACAGTTACTCATGCCTTTACCGACCGAGCAAACTCACCCTTTTTCTTCCTACATTAAATAAACAAACGAAAAGAAAAAGGGATCAAATTTTTATGGTGCGATGGTGGCTCCTGTGTAGCGAAATTCAGGAAACTTACACTCCGAGCCCCTTCCGTTCATTTCGTTTATTTAATACATGAAATAAAAAGGGTGAGTTCGCTCGGTCGGTAAGCGTGTGCGTACCAAACGACCTCAAGGAAAAACCTAGATCGTCAGAGACCCGTCAAAATCAACATTCGAGAACCGCAGATCCATTGCGCAGCTTGCGATATTAACGCGTTGAGAATGGCAGGTTCCGACGAGAGGAGATGAGAGGAGAGGATTTCTGCACGTGCATGCAGGGGCCAATCCATTATCCGAATTGGCTTATTGAAATTTCTCCAGTTGACAGGGAATGGATGGAGATTCATTCGTTCGGCCACACTTGCAGATGCTCGCGACGCAGGCGTTTGCTGGTCTGTAAGGGAGGATTGGCTGCATATGCTGCGTTATTCAGGGGCGGGTGAGTCGGCGGCCAGATATTTAATTTCGTGATCACCCATGTAGCGGTTAATCCGCTCGTGACGCACCGCGGATCGCAACGGCGTTATATATTCCCAGAATCACGTCGGTGGCGCAATAACGCGGCTTAGGGATGTTACAAAACGCGTAATACAATCGAGTCAAAGAGCTGTGAGGAGAGAAATATCGCCTAACGAAGATTCGAAAGTGCGACTGAAATTCGTCGAGCTTAAATCATCGTTAGTTTTGAAGCGATATGTTCGATTAGCACGAAGTGAAACTTTCATTAATCATAAATTTACGTTACAATATCATAATTCTCGACGATCTCGAAGAGATTCCGGTATGAAATCGTGGTTCTACAATAAGGAAAGATTCAATCGTTATATTAACGATTTCAATCAACTATATGGCAAATTTTTATCGTTGATTAAAAAAGTTGGATTTTTATCTTTGGCTTCTTAGTTGATCAAAATAACACGATTATAGTGAAATCGTTACGATTGACGAACATTGAATCGATAACAATTGTAATAATATAATACCGCACCGTTTTGTGAGATTATCAGAGAATTTATATTTACGATCAAAACGAGCCCCGGTAAATTAAAATCGTTGAAACGATGTGATTTTTTCAGTACAAAACCGATTCGTTGGTTTAAAAAAAGAAAAAGAACAACGTGATTCCGTATCAAGGAGACGGTTGGTTAAACTAAATCGAACTCGATTAACCTCAACCGCACTTCCAAGCTTTCGTCGCATAATTTTTTTTTTCCGTCCTCACAACTCTTTACCCCGACTGTACGTTTGATGCATTCTTAAATCTCGAGTCAAGACTGCAGACAGGGGCAAACCGCTGCATTTGCATTACGCACCCTGCGCATAGCCGCGATTATTTATTTATCCGCTGCAGAGGATCGTGCATCACGGTCGACCTGCTTCAGGACCAAGGAGGGATGTGTATCCGATGCGTCCCGAACCTTTTTGCCGCGTCCCATTCCGCAGGCGTTTGCAGCCGCCACGAACCAAGGGCTTGGGTCAGGGGTCATAAATAATACCGCTCTGTATATTTGAATGCCATGACGGATCCCACATGCTAAATGGAACCGGCCGCCCCCCCGCTAGCCACCGGCGGCAGCACGCTTCGCATTTCCGTCCCCCCTTTACCCCCCCCCCCCCCCGCCGGCCCCACACCGTCACGGAATTCTTTCCTTTTGTTTATTCCGGAACGCCAATTTTAATGCGACCTGCAACTAAGGCGGAGGAGCCGCGAAGCGACTGCTTGGAAAACTTACAGTCAAGCCTGCAGCTCCGGAAAATAAAGCTTCGCTTGGAAGGTTTTATGGAAATTTTTGCTTTACCCCATTGCAGTAATGCAAAGCCGGGGATATTTGTATACGGATACGACTTATATGTATATGTATATACATACATCCTATAACGTACTTCTTTTTTCAATTTCGTCGCCGATTATCCAGGGTGGAAATTTTTTTACCGCAGCGGAAATTCGGTCCCGCGATTTGGGAATATTAAGAACTCGAGACTTTGACACGACGATTCGCGATTCAACTCTGATTGTGAGACTCTCTTAGGGATTTCTCAGGGGTCCTTAAACTAAAATTGTTTCAAGTGTTTTCGTTGTGTTTAAAAAAAAAAAAAAAAAAAACAAAAAAAACAAAAAACTTCCAAGTGAAGAGGAAGACGAGACCACGTTTCGTCCGAATTATTTCTTCCCAACAACGATTCTCAGAATTCTTCGCAGAGCTGCTCGCAACCTTCGACCCGATGCTGGTGGGTCGAGGGTAATTACAGGGGATGATTTTTCACGGCGTAGTGAGTCTGCCATAAACACCCCCATAAGGTATAACAGGCATCTCGGAGCCTGTATTGTTCGTCGCCATTGTCTACCGCCCGCCGTTCAAGCCCACTGACTGTACCAACTGACTAGAAGACGCGGCTTCGTGCGGACTTTCTCCTCCTCTTTCTCCGTCTCTCCGTGTCTCTCTCTCCCTCTCTCTGACGTAACTGCCCTCTAGGAACGACACGCTCTCACCCCTCGAACCGAAGGGCTGCATGCCAGAATTCTGCAAGCAGCGAGCTGGATTGAAATTCAGGAATTTTGTATACAAGGTACGAAGAAAAAAGCTCATGATTTAGGCCGAACCGCAGCTGCCGTCTCGGTAAAAGCTCGCCCGGTGAATTATCGTACTGCAAAACGAAATGTAAGCAAATAATACACCGCCGTTCTGGATGGATTTCCACGGGCCGAGGCCTAATCCAAGGCTCTGCGCGTAAGCGACCCGGTCGGAAAAGAAGAGCCCTTTACTACCCCCCCCCCCCCCCCCAGCTCTCAGGAGCCGAATTATTGTACACACCGTGGAATAATTTTCAGGATAAACTGAACAGAATCCATCAGCGAAGCAGAAAGATCAGGGATCTCGTGTCCCGAAATTAACGATCGTTCTCGCTTATTTCTGTGTTTATTTTCCCCTCTCTACTTTACCCACAGACTAGATGAAAAGTGACGGCGTCTTGTTAGCCGATGACAGGAAAGCGCGGCTCGTTCGAGTCTTCCGGTTCCATTGGGGACGACCGGATAAATGGGAACTGCACGCTTTGCGGCCCATCGGAGCCTTTTGGGTCCCTTTCCCCAGGACCAGTAGCTGCAGGTTTTGGGCCTGGGCCACGCCCGAGGTGCTTTTGGGTGAATTATCGCCGTGACGAAAGGGCGACGTTGCAACATGAACGCCTCGGACTGCCGGCAGCTTCCGGCTTCCGGTTTCTGAGTTCGCTGAAACGGTTCGGAAAAACGAAGGGGGAAGGGATCGATCGTCTCGAGATGCGAGTTCGTTACTTTTCGATAACAGGACCGCGTGTGCGATTAGAGAAAGAAATATCCGAGGAGCGTCGCCGCTATTTTTGACGAATGTAGGACAGGCGGTTAGCCGGCACGATCGGCGTATAAAAGGAGGTTTGAAACGTTTAAAAATAGAAGCTGTTTTTGGAATAAGATACAAGCGTCCCGATACAGCCCGCGAGTCGAGCCGAGAGTGCGGTGTAAGTCGGGTCGGTGCAACGCGTGCATATTTTCTAGTTTTTCAACGTGTAAATATTTGACTCGACGATATTCGAAAATAAACGTCTAGACGGGGAGGGAAGGGGGAGAATTATACATATACGCGAGCGGTGGAGTTCGAGTCGTGTAAACTGTGCACGATATACGTACTCGGTCGCATTGCTGCAGCCACGCGAGGATCGAACAGCAAAAGCTGACTGCTTCTGACGCTGCTGAACAAATTACTGTAATTAGTTCGTACACCGATCCCGAGGCTCTGTTGAACCGGCCTCTAACCATCGGGCACTGTTTCCATCCCCGCTTCGACTACTCGTTCCTTATATCTTCACGCTCGCTCCCCCCGTGCTCCTTCGACGTTTCACCAACCCCCCGTCGCCTCGCCGCCAGCTCACCTTATCTGATCGACATTTCGTAGAAACGGACTAGCGCCGCTTTTTTGTTTACACTCACCCTCGCTCTGCTTCAAGCGCGCCGCAATCTGTCATTAACCCCCGGCCCGAACTCCGCTCCTCGATGCTTATTCATAATACCTGAGCAGCGGCGAACTTGCAGGTCTGTGATAATAACTCCTTGAAACACAATCGATCCTCGACGTCGGATTCGGTACAACTAGTAACAGTTAACAAAGCGTCGAGTAGCCGGAGAACAAAATGGCGGCCGTCGACTCACCTGGGATTTTATTATCGCTGTAAAATCGTTTTCGTCGCTCCGAACCCGGCGGGGTTTTCTCGAGACGAAAGAAGACGGTGGCAAGAATGGCTCGGGCATAGTTTCGCCCTGGCAAAAGCCTGAAAGCAGAGTATTCCGCGTGCAAAATTCAGCGTACGGCTCGCTCTCGGCGTAGGTGAAGCGCGGTGGTGTCGGTTTGCTTTTCGGCGAAACTGCGGCTGCACGCTGCGGCGTAGAGGCACGGGGGGCGACCGGAAGGGAGCGTTTCGTGGTTCGTTCCTAGCCGGCGTTACGCTTAGCCCCAAATTAGTTGCAGACGTTCATTTATAATGCCCTGTACGGGTTTCCCGCTCCCTCTCTCTCTCTCTCTCTCTTTCTGTTCAGGCTGCACAATGCTATTGTGTCGGAAAGCGGGCCTCGAGGAAAGGCCGCCGGCGGAACGCCGCCAAACTAATTGAATATTGGGCGTGAAAATTTCACCATTTAAGTTCAGATCTCGACCCGCAGTCCCGGTGGTCCTTCGCTGATCGTGTGAGCGTGAACCCGAAGAATTGACCATTATTCCCTCGGTCGTACATCACGCCACGATTCAGTTGGACATCGGTGCGTTACTCGAGTTGCAGGCTTCGTTTCGAGGAATCGAGAACAGCAGCTCTTCCGCAAGAAGAAGATATTCGGAGAAACGATGATCGTATCACCTCGCAGGGATCGTGACGTCAATCTTATACCGTCAACGAATGTACCGCCGTAATACCAACGTCTTCTTCAGGATTCTTTCGTCGCAAATATTTCTCGCGTAAAAAATAAAGACGGTATTTGAAAAATCACCCTACCGAAGTCCGAGCGAGTTTCTCATCGCTTTCTGCAGACGAATTCCATTTCGATCGCAGCTGACGCGTATATTAATAGCTGTGCGTCAAATATGCCAAAAATTGTACGTTCTTTTCAGCGTCATCGAAGATTTCCGCATTTTTAATCATCCCATCAGGCATTCGCGAGGGAGAAGAAAAGAAAAGAAAAGAAAAGTGAGGAAAGAGGAGAAGGAAAAGGGAATGAAAAAAAAAGAAAAAAAAAATCAACAAAAGAAAGAAAACGGAATGGGATGAAAAATTCGGCGACGTTTTCGAGGTAGGTACGATTAGTACGTCACTGTGGTGACGACTTGCGACTGAAGAACCGCCGCATCGCAGGGTCGTCAAGTGCTCAGAGTCGACGGAGTAGGTAATAACTGTACGTCCAGATTACGTCACCAGGTAGGTACACAAAGAGAATAAAACCTGGAGGCTCTGCGGGAGCAGTCGACCGGAGCGCTTATGATATGTACGACGAATATACCTGGATGTGTATCTACGCACACGTACAGGGTGAGGAAAAAGTATGGAAGCCCCTAGAAGTCTCGCAGGGTTCTGTGAAAAATAAAAAAAAAAAAAAAAAACATTACCAAGGTTGAATCTTGGGTCATATTTAACAAGGTATTCAATGGTGATCTTTGATTAGATCATGAACCCCATCTTCGAGGTCGGTTCGAGATCAACTTTGATTTTTCGAATGGGAACCCCCATTTTTGGAGCCACAATCGGAAGGATCGAGAAATATTCGGAAGAAAGATAAAATATACCGCTTTTACCGATTCTGGCAACGAGAATGGATGTTCCCGTTTGAAAAATTAAAATTGATCTCAAAATGACCTTGGGAATGAGATTCACCGTCCAATTTAAGGTTACCATTGAATTCCTTGTTAAAAATGACTGAAGATTTAACCTTCCACTGAGAAACATTTCATTTACTGTTAACAAACGTATGTTTGGATATTATTAGCAGATTTTAATTGAGCCAAATATGATTTGTTAAATATTAACAAATTTCTGTCGATCATTACTTGGCTCGACTTAAATTTGATAATAATAACAAAACATTTATTTCGCCATTTCAAAATATACGTTCATTAACAGTGAATAAACTTTTTTCTCAGTGCAGTAATTTTTTTTTCCCGCCCAACCCCGCGAGATTTCTACTTCTTCCCCACCCTGTATATACCGTATAACGTATAATGTATATTTCGGAGAGAAAATTCAAGCCCACGGGTTTGCGGCCGCGAGGCACTCCTGTAGGAACGGTATAAGCTTCCTTCTCGAGGTTTTCGGGATTTCTCTCCCCTCTTCCTAGCTGCTATAACAGGAATTTGACATGAGGTATAGAATCGCTGTCGCGCGCGTTTCGCAACGCGAATTTTACCGAAATAAGTCGAAAGAGCGAGGGGAAAGTTGAGGCGGGAAAAAAACGTTCGAGTTTGAGATTCAGACCCGTAGCATGGGGGTTGAAACGGCAGCGGGGGCAGGGGTGGAGTGTAGGTCTAAGCCGCTCTGGGAGTACGCCGTTGGGCGAATGAAGGGGGGTGGGACGGGGGCGGAAGGAGCCGAAGAAAGAGAGAGAGAGAGAGAGAGAGAGAAGGAGAGAATGTTGGCGGTGGTGGAAGCGGGAGAAGGCGAGAGAGTTACGAGGCTCAGGTGCGCGAGGGTACATTATTAAAAACAGGAAACCTCATCATTTTCCTCGCCGCTCATAAAGATATTAAATGGAAACATTATATTATACGTTCGCGTGTGCGCCTCCACCTCCACCTCCGCCTCCGCCTACGGTGCGTTTTATTTTTCATTATTTTTACGTTTCACTCATACAAACACACACCCACACGGTACCTGCAAGATGGGCGCAGGTAGCAGCGAGAACGCGGAACATTGAAATGTAACACACCCTGCGTCGCGACGACGCGACGACGCAAAGAACGGAAACACCGGCAGGGCGCCTCGTCGCTCCCTGCGGACTTCGCTCGCGTGTTTTTACTAACGAGCAGGTGTTGTTGGCAAAGGACTGCCACCCAGTCTCGCCTTTTTCTGGTCACCCTGGTTCGCCACCCTCGCGACGCTGCTCTTTAAACTCGATTTTCGTCAAAGGGGCTCAACGACGAACTGCAGAAAACTTTTTCCAGACTCTCGCTGCAAGCGATACGGGACTTATGAAAATATCTTTACCAAGGTGGGAGGATGCTCTCGGTGAACTAAATGAATCCGATGTTACCAAATATGGAAACCATTTTGGGATAGATCCTCGGGAAGAGCGATGAAAAATGTTCTATACTCACTGCAAGATATGAAAAAACCGACAAGAGGTCAACGAAACATAATTTTCTTCTATAAATTGAATGGTAACCAAAAATCGTCAGTTATTATTTATAAAGTTTGCTGTTTGTCTCATTTACGTCGATAAATAAATCTTGAAGTTTTCGGTTGATTATAGTACAAGCAGCAGGTAGCGGCAGGTTGAAATAAGAAGGAACCTTTATCTAGTAAAACTATTTTTTCGTTTATTAATTATGTGGAAGAAGACAAAATTTGACATTTAGAATCCAGACCTACCTAATCAGTGGACCTACTTCGATAGAAACACATATTTCTCATCTGTGAAAAGATTTTTGAAAACTTGTTCAAACTATCATCCTCGTCATGGCCGGTCGAAGAATTTTGGTAATCGAAATGGTCTGGTCAGGATATCCTTGGTCCTTTCTCTCTGGAGACAAGGGATCATTCTCGGCGAGCGTTGGATCCCTTTTCGGGGTGATAAATTTGGAAAAGTGTACAGCACTCCGGTGCAGCGGCATCTGCACGGGGAATCATACCCATGTGCGGTAAAACGAGTGAGTCACAAGTGCGTCACTGAGTATTATCGGGCAAGTTTGAGTCGAGACGAAAAACGTTGCAGGTATGCATGTCTCCTCGTCGACGTGTATTTCAGCCGGGGTTGATAAGACGTTTCAATATTGACGGTTTCCCAGTATTTACTGCCGGCCTGGCAGTTCGACGCAAGCGAGAGCAAAGATTAACCGGCGGCCGCGTCGCGAGGTACATATTTGTTCAGATTCCAGCCGGGTGATTGTGCGTCCACGCAAGGATAAACACGCACCCGCCAAAGTGCCGGGCGATAGCTGCATTCAGAGTTTTCAATATATGCGATCGACTCATTGTCCGATCGGACCGACTGATTACCATTTCCCAGATGGCCGGGTACACGGAGCGCAATAAGCTCACAGCTTATCATCCTGATCCTGAACTCGAGAGTCGCTTTATCCTTCCATCGAGTCGTACTAATACCCGCCGAATGGAACGGCGAACAACCAAACTACAAGGATCACCGTCAAGTTCATCCCGAAGGGTTGTTCCAACGTGGAAATCGATTCGGAATCGAAGGAACACGAGTTACTTGAATGTTCTTTGAAATCGAAAATCGTTGGTAATCATTCTCTGTGTCTCCCGGTGAATGTCGATGCTTTGGATTGAGCGACAATGACTTCGTTTATTAGTGACCAGCGCGTCAAGTGATTTTAATTGACTCTCACTATCATCTAGTAATGATTTTTAATGGTCTCCCAGTTTGTACGATTGACAGTGATTTGTTGTGGTTATGTCTAATGCAATGATCATTGGATATAGGTAACCGAAATGAACTCATGAAAAGCATGTGACCGAACAAGACTGATTACTGATGAATCGGCATACAGATTCCATATTCAAGGTCCTTCCGACATTTGATCAGCACGTGCAGCATTCAAAGTCAGCAAGAATAACCTGAACGATGAAGTAAAGAACGACGTCACCCTGGCGAGTGGCCGTAACTTTATCGCAAAACCCTGTCCAGGTACCAGACTTATCCAGAGGCTGACTATCATTCGACTACAAAATTAAAAAAATATTGGCAACAGACACAAGGTTGGTAAGGTAACACTGAACATGAACTTGACATGCAGCATAATTCACGTTTACAAATGTCCTTCGAAATGCCAAGTATAAGTCAATTCGGCTAGACGATTCGTTGTCGCCTTATTTAGTTACCACTGTAAAATAAATTCAGAAGCTACGAACACTCGATGTGTGATCCCCACATTGGTAACCCTTAGTTGTCTGAGCGGAATCGAGCCATGGTTTACACGTAGTCGTGATTCGTTCAGTCAATCCACGAAAAACATTGAAAACTTTCTCCGTGATTTGGTGTTAGGTTGATTGAGGTCCAAGTAAGTAGCCTACTTCCAAATGACGGGGCTGATTTTCTCCGTGAAGACAATATCTTTCATCTCAAGAATCTCTTCGAGGTATCGTGGAAAGGAGCCAAGCGAAACAGGCCGGTAGCGGAGATTTGCGAGAATATCCTTCAATACCTCGGAGGAAAATTCGGCGATGTTGAGAAGGGGATTCGTGGAGGCGGACCCTGGTCTGTGAGAGCTTAGCCAGCCCGAGGCAGAGCAGTGCCAAGTCGCCGAGGGACGTGCGTGTATCCCGGCCGATCCTGTAGCGCCATACAACAACTCATACTCCGGGGATATTCGTCCCTTGTCAAACCCGAGGGACTCACCCTGGGAACACTCGGCGCGATCCTTGCACCACACGCACTCTGCACCCTGTGTTTTCGAGACGAATGATACACCGTCTGATCCTCAAGGATGAATCGGTCGGACCGTCCGAATCAAAAGTTGGGAAAGGATGTGGAATCATTTGAAAGACCCCCAGTAATGCTGCTTGTGCGGACGATGGTAAAGAGGTATAAACGAACGAGCTCAAAAGCATTAGAATCGTATGAAAAGCACCGTAGCTTAATCATTTTGAACTTCTTCTCGACACGAGACCTGTTCTCAAATTTTTGATGAGTATCTCGGCTTATTTTCATTATTCGAATTTGCTCAGATACGAATGGTGTAGAATTCATGTTCATCATCACCAGCGCTGACGTTGTTCTTACCATTTTCTTTTCTACCTCTTTTCCATATTTTTCATTCAGACGGTCCGACCGATTCATCCTTAAGTGGGTGGAAACGCATTAAGGCAAATATGGTAATACTTCAGGCAGCCTGCGGCTGTCCGTTGGTCAGATCCCCAAAGCGGAGAAGGAAGAAAGATGAAAACAATTTCACGCGTCTCCGGCACCCTTCGGTTCCCATACGACACCTGCAGGAGTAAAAGCTCGAAGTATCTCGGCAAAGACATACCCAAAAGATCGGTCTCACGACTGATCCAAACGCCGGAGACATTGTGCTGGGATCAGGCACAATGAATTCCAATCCATACACATGCACAGCTACGCGCACAGGCTTCGAAGAGAACTAGCCGTACGCGGTGAAGCTCTGCCCTGCGAAAAGGGTGAAAGGAAGTGAAGAGACGCTTTTACAGAGCCTGGAGAGAAGCTGCGCGGAAAAAGAGGCTTAAGGCACAATGCGGGAGTTGCCGGTGGGCATTTGGCGGCCCAAGGGACAAAGAATTCACGCGGAGTACATCGAGTGGCTCACTTCAGTCGCATCCGAGTGCGCGATTCGGACTCACGTTAGTCCTACGAAAGTGGCGCGCACCTGAAGTCTGCGGGGCTTCTTGCGAAGCAGACCCCAATGTCACAATGCCGATTTGGTGGTTGTGAAATTGGATAAAAGAGAGAAACGGAAATCTGTCGCATGGCTATGTTATATGTATTGTGTACAGGGGATGCGGCGGGTACGAAATAGGCCGGCTTAGATTTTGATCGGCATTAAGCTGTCAAGGGTTGGGTTTTTTTAAATTCTCTACTCTGTCGGCTTAATCCCATTTTCAAACGGACCCATCTCATCCCCCCTGTCAGACCTGAATGAGCCACAGCAGGCTGTGTTTATGTCGGCGTTGTGACTCCTGCATAATCCCTCGGGCTGCCCTGTCACGTGTGTGACTCTCCCTATCTCTCTCTCTCTCTCTCCCACCCTCCGTCTGTTTCTCTTTTTTTCTCATCCTTCTCCGGAACCGCTCGCTGTTTTGTCGCCCTTCCTGCCGGAAAGAGGACCGCCAGAAAACCGGGAAGGGTTTACCCCCGCGATTAGACGCGAGCCGCGAATCTCCAACGGAAATTTACATTCCTCGGTGTGAGCGAAATTTGCGATTTAATCCAACGTTAAACCGCGTTAGAAATTTATGTTACAAATTATTCTCATTCAATGGTCGTGGTTGAACAATATTTGAGAGTATTGGATATTAAATAAAACAATCGTGAATTGATTGTATCGATTGATGTATTGAATCGGCTGTGCACTTTTTGAGTGATATATTTGATTTTGAGTCCCCCTCAAAGCTTTGAAATTCGCAAAAATCGCGTAATCCATAGATATCAAAAAATCCATTCACCCCTCTTTCGAAGCCTGTATCTCGGAAACTAGTGATTTTTGAGACTTGTGCCCATGAGATTTTCCTTTTCTGATCGGGAAAATATGTGCTATACCACATACTGAAAACCCAGGGAGGTAATACCGGGAGGTAATTCCCATAAGGCTTTCACGTGGTCCTTTCCTCTCAGCAAAACATCGAGTCACCGAACACACCGAATTCCCAAAAAACTTTTCATAAAAATTTCCTGTCATTCCTGCAGAGTGATTCGAGAATCATTCAGATGTGGCAAAACCGACTGAACTTCAACGTCTGAATAGCGAAATTCCGTACTCCACACCAAAGTGGTGAAATGGTAGCGGCGTTACACGGTTGGCAGATCGATATATCGTTGGATCGACTCTCCTGGGTTTCAGGGCTGAGGAGAAACGTGGGTAATGAGGGCCGGTCGCGCCCTAAGTGACCAGAATGGCGCAATAATTCCTGACTCTCGTGACGTTAAGAGGTCCCCCCCCTCCCCCCTCCCCCACCGCACCTTCCATCCATCCGAGCCTAAGGGCGAAGAGTGGAGGGCGAAGAAGGATCGGAGCTGCGGCGGGCGCCCCGTTAGGAAGTTGGAGGGGGGGGAGGAAGGGCGTCGAGACGTCGGCGTCGCCCCAAATATAGACCCTTATGGAACTGACCCGGGGTCCAATTATAGCCCCACTTTGAAGCCGCGTGCCGTCGATATTCTCCCGGCAATATAACGCATTGTCTTTAATAGGTACGTACCGGGCATATGCCGAATTCTTTCGAATGCATCAGGGGTTAATTTCACCCCTTATTGGGATCCCGGAAGCCCGCGGTTTCCTAGCTTTCTTGCGGTGATAACGACAGCGATATTATTTTCAATATTTGCGGTACGGAATCGGAGGAGATTCGTCTCAATTATCGCCGTCTTGTCGGCTCTGGCGACGTTTCCGACCCGTCGCGTACATCATAGCTGGCAAAAATTGCTAAGGAGGGAGGATATCTGATACGAAAGCATCTGATTTCATCGTACAAGTCTGCCGGACACCGGGGTTCAAGGATCGATTTCTGGGGTGATTCGCGGGGCGTAAATGGGGAGTCAACTCGTCACGTGACACGCCTCATCGCCACTTCCGGCGGGCCGATTATACGCATTACACGCTGGTCGATCGAGGCTCCGAGGAACGTTGGAATCGAACGATATTCGACTTATTTTTGTGTACATATCTTCGATTCCGACGGGGGTGTAAAGGCGATGGGAATATATCGGGGAAACAATAAGTGCATTATTAAATCGGGCGATCGGTTTTTCGAGGGGCGAGTCCGACCTGCATCGGCATGCGAGTTGTAAATATGCGTGGTCGTTACGACGAAGCCGAGTGCGTGCCGCTATGCGTGCCTTTCCCATATCGATCTTACATGGTGTAGCGGTGCGTGTTCGCCAGCCAGCATCGCCTTTGGACGCACCTGAAAAGCGCCGGGACTGCAGGTCGATCAGGATTTTTTATTTTATTTTTGTTCCTTTTTTTTATGAGAATCGTAGAAAGCTGCAGAGACGGGTAAATAAAGAGCCAGAGGTACAAGTTTCACGGAAATCGGTAGCTCCTGTCAGGATCGAGGCATGAAACCGATCGCCGAGGAAGATAGCGGAAGTTCTAAAAGCTCCAGGTATCCTGCCTGGCATGTCTCCGTAATCCTCGAGCGCGGTAACAACCATACCGTCGAGTATGAGTTACGCACACACGTGCAGGGCTTGCAAGGATCGATACAGGCCTACGAGAGTCCTTTAGGACCTTATACTCGAGCATGAATACAGCAGGCGAGAGAAAAGAACCCAGGGCGCAGCTTGAACTACTCCTTGGAACGCGGTATAATACCACTTTCCTTTACTCGCCTGCAGGGTCAACCCACTCGAGTATCCCTCAGGTACTTTTCGGTTGAAAAGGTGTAGGTATACTTTTTTCATCCTTCTTTATACTCCGCTCGTTCGTTTTATGTATGGTACACGTATTCTGTTCGTTTCTATCTCTGCGAAAGAGCGAACGCCGTGGGTAAAAAATTATGACAAGGATATTCGGCCTTTCGTCCTTGAATTAGGTTCGATCTTAGAGTTTTTCAAAACCATTGCCTGCAGCTTCATCGTGATTCGAAGAGGCGATTTTTCCCTTTTACGAAATCGTTGTGAAAGTCAAAACTGGCAAAATAAGCCAGCCTTATATCCAGTTTTATATCTAAGGCCGCTGACTTGTAAATTTTATATTTCTGGTATGAAGTTCATTATAGAAGTGGAAACGAAAAAGGATTGTTTTTTTACTCTATCACAGTTATACGGTATTTTGATTAACGTTACATCTTTGCACTTTTGACACATATTGACCTCATTCATATATAGTTTTTCAACAAAACGAAAAGTAGCATGAAGTTCAGCATTTTACTTATTCGTGATGGAGACTCGATTGATTTCTGTTATCATTTTTGCCCAAATGTAGAGGATCGCTGTGTGAATCAATCTAGATACCGTTATTAATCTAAGACGTGACTTTTCAATCTCTGTATAGTGAAAAAATGTCCATACCGCAGTGCAAGACGATGTTGGGACGAATTAAATGATTCTCAAACAAAACAAAAAAAAAAAAGAAATCAATTTCTTATGCAATGGGTAAAGTATTTTATAGACATAGATACGCGAAAATTTCGCGGCAATTAACCTGCTGCCTCAATAATAATCTTCGAAAGTTACTAATTCGATTCCATTCAAGTCTTCGCCTACCTATAATGTCCAATCTGTAGATGCGTTTCGCTACCGTTCCCAGCTATATGGAAACTGACCATACCAAAGTTGCCGGCGGTGGTCAAGTCGTCGAGTCAAGCACTGGTAACAGATCTGGGATATTAAAACATCGGTAAAGTCTGACAAGACAGGAAAGTTTCACGCTGCAAATACACTCGCGTGTCGGAATATCGAGGGATCGTTTTTGCGCGAAGGGTGGAATCGATGCACCAGCATAGTGGATCCGGCAGGTGGATGTCGGGTAATCTCTCGCTTCGGTTTGAGTTATTTCCGCGGCTCGGATCGGGGCGCGTTAATCTCGGATATCGAGGGTCTGCGGAGCCCAGCCGGGGCATCACGAGGAAACAGCTTAGTTCTGGTGTCGTTTGGCGGTGTCACGCGTGATCCCCGTGTCGCGTGTTCAAAGCGTTGTTGCTCGTTAGTCTCGGCAGCGGCAGCGGCAGGTCGCGATCTCCGCCCGTGACGACAGCTGATCCATCAACACTCGCTTCCCGATTCTTAACAGCTCGCGGTGTTTTAATTAGCCCCACCTACAGCCCTGTTTCGGAAAGCCGTACTGCGATCGTTAATCGATTGCCTCGAGAAACGATTTATCGAGATCGGTGAGATGCGTTTTTATATATATATATATATATATATATATATATATCTAAAATCTCTTGAAACTTGAAAATCAACCGCGCGTGCGCCAAATAATTAAATCTCATTGGTCGGCGAAATCTTCCCGCAGCGATATTCTTGTCCGCGATGCAGGCGGGCCAACCTACGCAAAATGTGTACGTTTGAATTTTCAAAGAGCACAAGCGTTAAGATCCGACCGTCCTTTGAAGAATCAACTTTCCGACCCGATAAAAAATACTTCCCAAACCTTTCCGAGTCGCTGCCTCGATTATTTGAGATTCTAACCTCGAAAATTCGTATCAACTACATCGCTGCCAGAAACAGTTTGACAGCTGAAAACTCGGGATGGCCAGCCTGCACGAAGAGCCGATAAAATTCGCGCATGCGCAGTTGATTTTCAAGTTTCAAGAGATTGTCCCGGTATATACTTCGATAGTCGGCACCGCATCCTTTGAATCCAGCTTCAGCACCTCGTGCAGATCCTCCGGGAATCCCGGACGCATTATCATAATTGATACGGGAGTCGAGGATGACGAGAGGCAATGGTTGGAAGTCGTGGCAAGTGAGGCTTGAATTCTACCCGGCTTTGCAGATCTTTTGATCGGAAAAACCTCCTCACTGCATCCCCTTGCAGCGCCACCCACGTGCTTCTAGGCGTGTATTTATAATCCAAGTGATCACAATCATTACTTACCTATACCCCGTGAACCGAATCTATGCGATGCTGGTCGGTTCCTCGATCAAGGATCGGTCAGCGGTACGGGCGAAAATCCTTTCGGAAAATTCATCGAAACGAGATTCTGTTCGGTCTCATGTTTCTGCAAGAGTTAAAGCTTGAAAAAGTTCTCCGTAACAGGGTACAATCAACATTCGAATTAGCGGTGACGTTGTAGACAATTTTTCTTACCGAGTGCGTAAAACAGTAAATTTCCGTACTAGTGCGGGAATTAACTAAAAATAGGGACAGGGTTGAAGTTTCGAATTTGAACCCCACCTCCTGAAAACGTCTAATCACACTAGATGAAAAGACATCTTTATTCAATTCCTGCACGAGTGTCGGAATGTACTATTTTACGCACTCACTCGAATACCCAAAATCGAATTTCACGTACTCAGGTAGGTGTAATACGCGTGCGGGAATCGTCTATTTTGCGCACCACTAGCGCGATCCGCTGTAGTCAGATTTGCCGGATGGATATAACGTGGCAACAACGGTCTGTAAGCACACCTACGCCTTATCCGTGTGCACAAACAAGGAAACGGCATGAGAAGGAACGCGATTATTGCTTCGGCTGATTCTTGTTCGAGCTGCTTACGAGCAACGACGCGACGCGTCGCGGCGCCCTCGTCCTCCTCCTCGTCGACGACGTCGCGTGACTGCGTCTCAGTTCACCTCGTGTATTGTGACGCAACGTTTGACCTTCTCTCGCTAATTCCGTCCTTGTCTTTTTCACAAGTCAATCGGTGCTAAATTGTAGCTACTTCGTTACGAATCATCGAGACTTGATTCCTTGCACGGATCTGCAAGCCATTGATGATAACAACGCTTCTTAGTGACGTGAAATTTGTACAGTCATCGTACAGGGGACAGTGTTCAGGTGCATCTGATTGTGAGACGAGGTTTTCCACTCATTCGGTTCATCCCGATGTAAACAAATGCGAAACGAAGGTGAGCCAAAACCAGTGACGATTATGTTATACCCACACTTAAGGGTTCTATTTATTGTTAGAGTCAAAGGACAATTCGTGCCTTGCTTAATTGTAAGATTTCGAATCAAGTGCTTGGCGATTGGGTTCATCGATGCTTTATGTATACGTATACGAGTATAGCTGTAAAAGCGATATGCAGATATGCCGCAGCAGAAGCAATCGGAAGGCGGGGAGGTTTGGTACCCAATAAGAAGGCAGCGGGGTGCCTCGTTGGGTTGAAAAATAATTGGAAGACTTGTAAGTCAATATATATATATATATACATAGAGAGAGAGAGAGAGAGAGAGAGAGGCGTCCCTCAGTTTCGAAGATATCCAAAAAGTGAGGAAGAAAATGACTTTTCAATCAATCTCCGGAGTATTTTAAAAGATACCAACCTATACATAATTAAGAGCCGCTCAGCGGTGGCTGGTCTGTCGTTCACCGAACAGGACCCCCTAATTGCAGCAGCGCGAGGGGATATTCCCGCACCCTCGCAAGCTCTTCGAACCGCGGCAGGAGGGCCAAGGATCAACAGAACCGCACAGACCACGATCACCGCCGAAAGCAAGCAGCCCCCGACGAGTTTGGGGTATCAATTCCGGCCTCTCTCCCTCTCCTCCTACTCCTCTTCATCTTCCTCATCTTCAGCAACGAAGCATTAACGCACCTGCATACGAATCTTGGGCGTGTTTCCTTGGAAAGCTCCCAGAGATCGGATCAAAGACAGAGTTTGAACCGAGCTTCTGGAATCTTCCGTAGGTCCGGTTTCTTCGCCGGCTACAACTGAGGGTCCTTTTGTCTTTGTAATTAAGCGTGTCGCGAACGGCGAAAGGACGGAGAGGATCCCCTATAATATGGGCTCCCATGGCGTTTCACAATCGGTCCGCTGTCGCACGAGTGCCGCGATTTCACGGAGGAAGGAATTCCTGCCGGAGGTCGAAGGACCGGGCCCGTTAAAACGTAACGCGCGCCATCTTCTCGGAGCTTTTGCAGATAAAGGCCGGATGGACCCGCAACCACGCCGGCATGAATCTTGGCGATATTTCACCGCGCGGGGACAGATAACAGCCAGTATTCTCACGCTTCCCGATTCCAGGGATGAGGGATCACTCGGGAACCTCGGGACAAAGACGACCAAAGTGGAGCGATTAGCACGGCCCATTTCTGTTCGGCTTCTCCGCGCTTCCAAGGTCTTCCAACTTCCAAGCGTGGTGGTTTAATGGTATCTGCGCCTTGGTCAGGTCGAAATGTCACGGAACTTATGCTTTACCGTGTCTAAGGATACCCTCGGTCATTGAATGATTCGATTACTTGAACCTGTGATGTTTCCATATTTTTTTTAAAAACGTTATTCAGTGGCTGTTATGCCAACAAATTAGGGACATCGAGAACTTAAGAGGTTATGCGCAGATAGGAGGCCGATAATAAGCGATTTTTCACGAAGAGCAATTTCAATTTATTTATACAAACATTTATCTACATATCGGAGTAACATTGAAATTCATCCGGTTATATTTTGTTTCTAACAATAATGGCTTTTAAAGCTGCTATAGTCGATCTCTGAGAGCAGTTCTAAAAAAAGGCGTCTTGCGGTAGGCAAGATATCTCTGGACTGGATCATCCGAGATGAAGAAACAAAAAATATTTAGTTGATATAAGGTATTATCTAGTCTTTGATCGTAGGAATAAACAAAACATTAATTTTCAACCGAACTGCGGTTTCTCAAAAGAAAATTTCTATCTTCCATAAAAATTTTCGCCTCAATTTGTTTATAAAATGGAAAATATTTGTCGGCGAGAAAAAACGTTCGATCAACGAGTGAAAAATATGTTCATTAAGCTTGTGTGAAAATTTGACACTGATCGGTTCAACCGTTTCCGAGAAATCTTGCTCACCGACTTTGAAAACATATTTTCGAGGAAAACGCGTTCAAAGTTTCAAAAGCACTTCAATACGCTCCGAGGCGTCTTTGCAAACGTGCGCTTAACTTTGAGAATATATGTCGGATCGACGTGAAATTTTCTTCGTATGTACTTGAATATATATATTGTACATTACGAAATTGAAGTGAAAAAAAAAAATCGAGTTTTGAAAAATCCGAACCGCGTACACCCCTTAATTTCGCTTTAAATCATCAGATATCCGTCCATCTACTCGGACGTCATGAAAGCTCAGCTTCCCTCCTCGGCAGAAAGTTTTTCACGATCGTACCGGAAGAATTAATATCGTTGGCCGTCAGTCGGTGTGTAGCACTCGATTACCCTGAAGCTGACAGTGATTTATTATCAAGATGTAATACCGGTGTTCGCTTGCATTCGCGAAATCGTTTTTCCCGTATTAGAAGCTTTTCCATTCCTCCGCACTTCGCGATGTTTACCTTACCGCTTATAAGTAAAGCAACATACAGCTGCACGATGCCAGCTTGATTCAAGCTCGAACATCAAGCTCCCACGATCGTTTCCGAGGAATAAAATCCCCTCGAATCACCCGACCTAAAAGCCGAAAAAATCCAATCTTCGAGGCGTCGCGTAGCCGTTGATTAGCGGTGCTTCATCTCGGCCGAGATCGGAGCTTTGGATGTATCTCGGTATAACGTGGGTACATATTAATCCGGCATCCGGATTAAACGAGGTGCCTGCGACTTTGTTACGAGGCGTTGAAAGAAGTTGGTCGTGCCTTATAAAGCGCGATAAGTGCAGGGTTTCCATGCATACTCGGCCCGCCTCATTGACTGCTTGTTACAACGTTTATATCATGTTTACCGAGACTGCAGGTTCACAAGCCTTTCAAGCGACCTAGATTCCGGACGTTTTTCCATTTTAACCCTCAATTAAGTCCTCGGCGCTCGATCCAAAGTGTCGAAAATTACTCCAGCTTCGAAAGATTGAAAAAAAAGCAAGAACAAATATTAATTAAATTGAAGTGAACCGACGGAAAAGAAAAATTAAATAAAAAAATCTTTTAAAAATACGCTATAGAAGGTATCGAGCGGATCTGAAGACCGAACGTAAAATATGTTATTGGTCATTGTCGCCTCGGGGCGTTCTGAATAATCTTTTGACGCTTGTTTTATTCCTAATTTTTTTCTTTGTCTGTTAGTTTTTTTTTTTTTTGTTTTTTTTCTTTTTGGTTTAGATTAGACGCTTATAATTCAAGTGTTCGTATCTACGTAGATTGTCGTTACTACCGGCTGCGTAGAAGTGGCGTCAGGATAGGCGAGTACATATTTACGGTCTCTGCGTTAATACAGCGATCGTGGAGACGCTGACCGATAAGCAACGGCGACTTAAGTTAAGACAAGTTTGTAAATAGACTGTGTACAATTCTACACAAACGATTGTTTGTCATTATTTCAAGGAATTTCTGTTGCGTGTGGGTGTGTGTAAAGAAGTATAAGGCGATACGAATTGCGCAATTGCAGGCAATAAAGAAAAGAAACACGAAGCCTGTGTGCCGGCTGGATAAAGGTGAAAAGAACAAAATTTCAGCGGAATTAAAAGTGTGTAATTCATCATTCGCACGTTTGGAAATAATTAATTCATTGGAGGGTGACGGAACAGTTTGAAAGTAAATGAACGAAGTAAGGAAGTGAGAAAGGAAGGAAGGAAGGAAGGAAGAAACGAGGATGAGGTCACTGGAAACTTGTAAATTAATTGAAGGTTCCCGTTCCTCTCTCTCGAGATTGAGATGTACAATCTGCTAATGGCTCAGCGAACCGAAACCGCCGCGAGTCGAGACGAACTTTAATAATAAGATAAAAACAAAAACTGTTAAGAGGTTGGCGGCAGGGGGGGGGGGGGGTGAAAGAAGGGCGGAGACGAAACGTTGGGATGATTTCGACGAGACAAATCGCCCCGGAATCGCTTCATGATGCGTCGAATCAAACAATTTCAATTATCTTTTGTCCGTGATTAAAATTTGAGAGTAAAAAAGTACGCCGAGATCCAAAGAAAACAAGAAAGAAAAATGCGAGGCAAGAAGAAGCAAAAATAATCACCAAAGACCGGCTGAATAAAATAGGAGGATGAAATTTTGAAAATAAAAAAAACGAGCTACTCGTCGAGTCCTGCAGACAATTTTAATCCAGTGTCCTACTGAACGACCTAAGGATAGAGGTATATATATATAGAAGCGGGAACGGCGAGTGGGTTTGAGCCACTTGAAAGTTTCCTCATTACTTTTTATGCCTTCAAAAGGTAATCATAGCCTCATCACTTAAACATCCCCGCAAATGAGAGATATCCCGAGTTTCCCTCATATATATGTATACCTAATAATAACCTAGACGTGTGCGGAGAAAGTAGGAGAGAGGAAGTTGAAAAATGCAGTGGTTTCGTTTTAATTTCGCATTTTCAACGAGGCGAGGATTCGTTCGTTTCAGGCTTTTGTTAAGATGGAATAACGATGTGGGTAACCGGGAAATGTGCTCACTTTTCGTCGCGATTCGATCGCGAAACGCAATTTCCGCCCTTTTGCGAAGGCCTGCATACGCACGTAACTACGTATTATACCTACGCGTATGCTTACGTGTATACACGGCTTATACCCTCGCGATTCGGAACGTCGACGTTCTCGTCGCGACGACGGAGCCTCCAGGGATGACGCCGGTGACAACAGCGCCTCATCAAAGTCAACAAGACGCTATTAATCACTCCTTGTTTGTTAAGCTGCGTACACACCTGCAGCCGCAATATCCCGTCTCTCCAGTGTATTAATGTCTCGCCGAAATTTCTTCTTCTGTCAGCGAATTCACTCTGTGTCGATTCTTGGCCAATTAAAACGAGGATGAGGTTTGAGACAGCAAGGGGTTTTAGACTGAAACGTCGAGATCTTGTGGAAATTCAATTTTTCATTCCCAGGGTGATAACAGAATAACTCATTCTGAAAACACGAAAACAAAAAGTTAAAATAGAAAAAAAGGAGACAAAAAAAAAACACTTGGCTATAAATACACCTGAGCATAATGATCGTTAGGTTAAAGGTAAAAAAAGAAAAAAGGAAAAAAATATGTCTTACGGGGGACCGTGAGCCGGGTTAATCCCTTAATGTTGCAATAAATAATAGCTACCAATCTTCTATTCGGGGGGAAGCGGCGAGCTTTGTACAAGGCTGTTCTGCGGAGTTGAATTTTCTCCACCGTCACAGCGCGTTAAACTCGGGGCGAAATGATCCCTCGGGATTCTTTTCGGGGGAGCGGAACGCCTGTACTTTAAATCTACTACCCACGTCAAAGAGCCGCGGGATTCGTCAGGCGAGACGGTGAAATCAGTCTTCAATGGCGGACGGCGAAAAAAAATCTTCAATTCTTCCCCGATTATTGTAAGACGAATATTAGATTTTACTTGGGGACGAAATTTGTTTACGCCCTTCTCCGTGCATCGGAAGTGAATAAGGGGGAGGGAAACAAGAAAACCACGCGTCTTTACTTACCTCCGAGTCGTGAAGATCTTGATGGAGTCAGTCTCGCGTGAAGCTTTGATAAGCTCTGAAGTTGTCCCCGTTTCCCGGTATTCCTCGTATATACCTAATCATTTTCCCCCCGCACCTGTTGTCCTCGGCTCGCTTCTTCTTATCTCTCCGCAGGTATGCACGTCGCCTTATATATTCTGTACGTATAATCGTACCTTCTCGGCGAGGAGCGAGGCAAATGCGCGAAATTAGGGAACCCCCGTGGATCCTTTGTGAATGGAAGTATAATAACGGCCGCCATTGTCTGTTATGCGCGAATCGTATAATAGAAAGGGAGGAAAAGCGGCGGAATCACTGCAGTCGGTTTAGCCGCGATTATTCGCGATCTTTAAGTGCGGGAACAACCGGCGAATTATGGACGTAACCGAAATTAAAATCCTACCGACTCTTAATCCGAGCTCAACCTGCTCGCCATTCATACTATTAATAATATTTTTTGGATATTGGCTTAGTATTGGTTCAGCATTGGTTCAGTATTGGTCCGGTATGCGTTCAGTATTGGTTTGGTATTGGTTCGGTATTGGTTCGGGATTCATTCAGTATTGGTTCGGTATTTGGTTGGTATTGGATCGGTATTGGTTCAGTATTGGTTCGGTATTGTATCGTTATTGGTTCGGAATTAGTGCATGTATCATCAAGGCAGGTTCAGTATTTTTCACCAGCGCTGATACGATTATATTATTTGGTAAATAATGATATATTTATGGTTTATTGTTGGGTTCAACCAACATCGTGGGTTCAGTTACGGAACGATGCATGGGTTACACGTACAATCCTCCTTCTCCAAATTGCTGATCCACTTTTGCAAGCACCGGCATTGTCTGTTATGGGCGAATCGTATAAAAGAAAGGGAGGCAAAGCGGAGGCAGTTAAAATTCTACCAAGTTCAACCTGCTCGCGAGTAATATTCAGAGTTCAATAAACCATCGGCTGTAAAGCAGTAATTAAGTATTCCTACCTTTGCGATCCGCGATTTATATACGAAAGTTAACGTTAACGACGATCTGACGGGATATCGAGATGAGCGAAAAAAATTGCAGGGACAGCTGCGAGAAAAATAATTCGAAGGAATTGTGGGGGTGAAAATGTAGAAAGATCAGCGAATACATGGATCGCCATATCAGATTTTTTTAAGACCCGTACATCTGTTTTGTACAATTTTCAAATTTAGAAATAGTCGATGCGTGTCGACAAAGTGAAATGCAAGAAGGTGAAAATATTGCTGATCGTTAGAATGAACGGAAATACCTGATTTTACATACTTTGCCTTTCCATATTTTCTATTTTCTATACTTCAAATTTTCATATTTTATCAAATAATGGATTTTTTTGATTTTGAAAACTCGATATTGTAGTGAACCTTCTATTGTCTAATTATTCTACATTTTCACCTCTAACAATTTCAAAGTAGGTACCCATATATTCATCAATCGCGCCAGACTCGATGAATTGTTTCCTTCTTAATTTTCGTGAGCCTTTTTTACGTAGGGACAAAGTTCGTAACTTAATTAATGTAACGATGCCGTTTTATGAAAAAGTCGTTTTTATTCAAAAATTCCACAATTTTGAGCCTTTTTCTTATGGGGAGTAGGCATCGAATGTACGTTGTTTCAGTTATTCACAAATGCCATTTGGATTTCGTCCCATTTTCGGTTTATTTTCGTTGTCTACTCTCTTTAAATTTGGTGAATCATGACTCGCATGTTGCAAACTAAACTCTTCCAGTTCGATTTGCAAAACGCGAACCAAGTTGAGAAAAAAAAAAAGAAAATAATAACAATAAAAACATAAAAAGAAACCGGCAACACGAATTGTATGACTTTCGCCTCAGTTGGTGAAGACCGCATTTATACGATTGGAAAATCAGAACTCTCCCTTTCTCTCTTCGCGTTCTATGCGTCTTTCTCCTTCTCTTTCTCTTTCTCTCTCTTGTTTGTGGAGGGCCGGCGCGGTGCAACCGAGAACTTTATTGCTCTGGGTTAAATAGCGTCGAGGGCACTAAAGCAAACGAGTACAAACATCGTTTTATATTAAATCCCTGGCTGAGAACTGTATGGGTAACCTACCTACACCCGGCTTGCCGTGCAGTGCAGCCAGGTTCCAGCCAATTTGTGCTAGCGAAATTAACCCGAGATTGGCACTCGATTGAAGCTTGTGCAGAAAGCTTGCGAAGCGAGGCGCTTGCTGTTTCAAATTTGAAAGGTCAACTGATCCTTCTAGACGTTGTTTTGATCAGCTTTCAATTTCGCAACGCGTATGCCATAAATTTGTAATTCGGAAGTTTTTCATTCCTCACTTCATCTTATCTCAAGAGAATGACTCGTGACAGTGAAATCTCTTTTCACTCTCATAACCGATTATATAATTTGTTTCAAATTTTGAATCCATACGTAATTTGGTTTCGCAGTTTTACGAAGAGAGTGAGAGCTGCGCGATGACGAAAGAGAGTAACAAAAAAAGAAAAAGGAGGGAAAAAATTGTATACGTAGAACGACTCGTTGACAAAACTCGGGAGTTGTCCTCCTCGAGTTGGGGCATGGATTTGAATTAAGAATGGACGGGGTCATTGGGGGAACAGAGAGGACAAAAGGTCGAACAAAGCTCTCTCATCCCCGGCAGCGTTTCGGTCGGTCCACAGGAAATAAGACGAAGCGGTTGAATGGGCCCAACGGAGTTCTCGAGGCCCTTGAAGCGGGGCCTGAATGAGCTTGGCTCCTTGGGAACGAGATATAATCTCGCTCGTAATGTCAATCTCGAGTGCAAGCAGCCCGGCCGCTTTTCCTACTGCAAGCTCTAGGCTACGAAATTTTCCGGCACCCTGAAAGCTCGACGATCGTTGAGGAAAAAGGGGTCCGCAAAACTCGCCAATCGTTTGTCGTTGTTTAGATTTTATTGCCTGTACCTCCGATGAGTCGGGGAGTCGATTGGTTTGGTATACAGGAATTTTTTTCCTCAGTGTAAATCGGAGAATGACGATTTACAAGCCAGAGGTCAGCCGCTGAGTGACCGATAAAGTGGTTTAAAATCCAATTAGAACCTTTTAATGCTTATCGCATAATGACTTCGTGGGCGATGCGGCAGGCGAAGAGGTTCAGAGGTTCGGATGATTGTGAGAGATGCACTGACAGCTGAACGTAACTACACACGCTAATTTATATCATCTATGCATATACGTGTACGTACTTGGGATGAACACTGCTGGTTGTCAGGTGACAGGAATAAAAAAATCATCGAGGTAGACACCTATCTCTAACCGTCAATTAGACTTCATTGGAGGTGAGTCGACTCTGCAGCTCCGAGGTATCGATTCCTGGCTTTGGTATTAGCTGCATGTACACATCGACTGCTCGATGGACTTCCATCCTCACCAAACACCGAGCTCTCAGCGTGCACTGCAAGTAATACAAAAGTTATGGTTTGAAAAAACGTCTGATTATTCCAAGAAAAAAGAGAGAATGAAAATTAGTAACAATATCATGCCGCATGGTCTTTTTGAGTGAAATTGAACTGCTTTGTTTTCGCAAAATAAACTTCGACGTCCGAAGATCGAGAGTGAAAATAAAGTGTGAGCGTGATTTAGAGCGCTGATCAATCCTCGGATTCTTCATCCTTCGCCACTCGGTCGCAGAGGGATCCGGGCATTTACGAGGACCGCGAAGGCGGCTGCAGGAGAGATAGACAGAAATGTATTATTACCGCAGAAACTCGGCGAACCTCGGTATGCCTGCAGACACAGCCCACATCCCTCTGCCCGACGTGGGTTTAAGGTCCTTTTGTCCCCGGAGCACGCCGGTCAGATATGCGAAATTATTCAAATTAACAATTTCCCACTGAAACGGGGCGTTGAATTCATCTCCGTCGCTCGTACTGCAATGGGACGGCGGTTTTAAGAGACACGGTATAAGCCATGACACACGTCGCTTTGGTCTATGTTTCTGAGGGAAAGAGGTTCCTTGTAATTCAGAAAGGAAATTCTCACATTTTGCAAAATCATTTCTTACAACATTGTCAAATTAGTCCATGCACAGTTTTTATCTTCTTCTTTTACACAATCAACAACGCAGATTGATTCATCTCAATCGATGCAAATATCGGAATCGGCATCGTACCTGAGTATGGAAAATAATTAAACATTTGCTAAAACGGTGGTTTTTCCCTACACTTTTAGAAATTATATTTTTCATTTCGTTATCAATCAATCATTTTTAAAATTCACGGGGAGTCGTAACGCCACGGTATCTTCATCCACCCCTTAAACCGATCAATATAATTGCCGTGTACACATCCGGCACACCAGGCATTATAGAGTTACAATTTTTGTGTCCCCGCATATTTCCCTTGGGTCAAAATGTTCCCGTCAATTTACGGAACAGATATTCTTTAAAAGGGTTGGTAACGAGATTCGAATCTCGCGGCAGCGGGATAAGGACAATACTAAATCCTCTCATCGGTGAACCGCGGACGCGATTGTCGAGTGCTTTTTTTCTCCTTGTCGGACGGTAGAACACACGGTGGCTCGATCCGCTCGGTCTCTTTCGCCGCAAGCTTCGACCGGCGCAAAGTACGACACACAACGAGGGTTGAAAGCACGAAGGGGGTGTATTTGTCACGAGGTTGCTCAGCGGTTATTAAATCGACCTGTGTGCGTATGAGCGCGAGGTGAGTCGCACATCTACGTGTCCGAGTGCACAGGTAGTCGGTGGCGCGAGGCGAGTGGGGGTGGTGGGCGGGGGTGGAGCGTGAACTCGGTACGAAGATAAGTAGGATGCCATATTGATTGCTACTGACTCGACTCGGAGGGGCTCGAGCCGAGCCGAGGCTGGCGTCGGTTGTTTGTGGCGTTCGTTGGTTCGTTGGTTCGTTCGAAACTGAGGTAACCGGGGCGGAGGTGGCGGAGGAAGGTGCGGGGCAGGGGGGGGGGGGGCGAAAAAGAGGCCTCCTCGGCGGAACCGGGAGCGCCACAAGAATTATACTCCCCGGGATCGATATTAACCTGCGATAGTTACCGCCGGCGGCGCTGCGGAGCGACTCTCCGACCTCGAGGTCCTTGCAAGTCCTCGTCCTTCGATTCGTCTCATTTTAGCATTTTTCGATCCAACCCCGGAGGGTTTGCCGAAACTGGCAGCAAAGCTCAAGTCGGCGCAGCTCTGGCATCCAGGGTTGTCCCAACATTGGCAATATCATCTTGGCTCAGTAATGGTACATTATGTAGTCAAGGGCAAGCCAATATTGGACGTCCGGTATTCGTACCACGATGACTTATGCATTGGAAAATTAATGTCGGGTATTGGTTCAGTATTGGGTCGGTATTGGTTCGGTATTGGTTTCATATTCGTTAGGTATTGGTTCATCACCAACGCAGGTTTAGTATCTTTCATCAGCGCTGGTACGATCATATTATTTGGTGAATAACCATATATTAATGGTTAATTGTTTCGTTCAACCAGCATCGCGGGACCAGTTGTGGGAACCCTGCATGGGTTACACGTATACAATTCCCTTCTCCAAATTGCTGACCCATTTTTACAAGCATCCTGTAGTGCAGGCTGCAATTTGCTCCAAACCGGCTTTATCCTGCTGCACTCTCGTTCAGGACGGTAATCTTCTCGGTAAATGTCCTTCTTTTTCCCTCTTCCTCTTTCTTCTTGAGCTCGAACGGTTAATCGATTTACGCGACTTCCGGTAAGCAGATGTTATCGTGGAAACGGTCATCGGCCCAAAGCGACCTGCGGGGTTCGGTTTAGACGTTGTCGCCACGCTTACTGGAAGACAGGGGAGGATATGTAGGTTAATCCATGATCTCGGGGCTCCGAGTTGTCGCTGATATTCCCTCCTTCATCCCTCCCTCCACTGCAGCGCTCTCCAAGCATT
This sequence comes from Neodiprion fabricii, assembly GCF_021155785.1. Lineage (NCBI taxonomy): Eukaryota > Metazoa > Arthropoda > Insecta > Hymenoptera > Diprionidae > Neodiprion > Neodiprion fabricii. The sequence continues at coordinate 2,866,705 of NC_060240.1, read as the reverse complement.
AGAATTGATACCATCTTACACGCCGTTCTGTACCACCACCTTTTATACGGTCACCGAATGATCGTAGATCGGGTTTTTGGGGATGTTTGAGATGGACCATTTTCGATCGTGATTTGACTCAAGTAATTCCATCCTTGATTCGTGGCGCTATTCGATCCTCGTTTGTGGCGCCACGTGGCTTAGGGTGCTAGCCTCTTTTTCCTCCCGAGCTTTTTGCTCTACAGTTTTCAGTCCCTCGGCCTCGCGGCGCTCGCGTTATAACTTTGAAAAGAAGAGCTGTGCCGCACCGCGTCAAATAAATTTGTAACGTTATACTTGTAAAAATATTTCCTGATGGAGGGGCGTTGGAGAGAAACCGAGACCGATCCCAGGAGCAAGAGTGGGACACAGGATAGTCTGGTCTAGGATATCGTTTTACCGGTGCGAAATATCAACATTCTTCCGCTGCACCAGCTGCCGTAGCTTCTGTAACTCGCGTCGAGAGTTTTTAGGCACTGGAGGGCTAAGAAGAAGAAGAAGAAGAAGAAGAAGAAGATGCCTCGGGTCACCGTTTCCTGCCCGATTTCTGCCGCGCGGTTAAATCGCAACGCGTATGGTCCCCGCGTCTCTCGTCATCGGCGGCTTCCTGTGTTTACGCCGCTGTCTAATGTTCCGTTACACTTCAAGTGCAGGGCGCGGACGTCTGTCTGACAACTTGTCAGCTTCGGCTTCAGCTTCTCCCACCGTTCTCTCTGAGCCTCCTCGACTCCCTGATACACCGAGCATGTGGATATCGTCTGTCGTCGCTGCCACGAGCTAAACTTACGCGGCTACCGCAAGGGTGCGAACCCCCGTTCTCCTCCACCTCCTTCTTCTTCTTCTTCTTCTTCTTCTTCTTCTTTTTTTTCAACGTTTTCTTATTCGTCTGCGGGAAATCCGCTAACTGGAACCTCTCCGATCGAGCCTCGCTCTGGCGGGAAAAAAATACCGGGGTCCAGGGAGCAGATCTTGGTTCCAGGAAACCTGCGGCGGCGTATTTTTCTCCGGTAAGTAAGCTCTGCTCGATCTCTCCGCAGCCTGCACGGCGTATACGTCAAACAAACAAAAGGATCCTCCGCTCCAGACGTGCTAACGGAGTTGAACAGTCCCACCCGTTGATCCCGGGGCCCTCTCACGCTCTCGAAATAATATAGAGAAAAGAAATAATCAGACACCTACATGGAGAATATATCGCTCGCTTGACGGGACCGCTTTGCTCTTCTCTTCTGGAAGGAATCCAAGGTTCTCAACTCCTTCGATTTAACGAACGAGGAGAACATCGCTTTCGAATATAAGCAAATTGAAATGTGTTTGTGTCGCTGCGGTGCTGTGGTTAAAATTGAAACAATAATACCGACTGATACAATTTGTTATTTTATTTTATTTTTATTTTTTGCCAAATTCATCCAGGTAAAAAACGGAGATGGTTTAACAGAAGAATAAATTCAAGGTTGTAAGTTTAAAGTAGTATGTAATGAAAAGAGCGCCAGTTAAATTTATAATACTCAATATTACTTCGTTTCATTAGCTTGCTGTTTAGTTTAATGCGATTATTCTTATAACGACTCCCGTTGCTCTTTCCCTCTTTAGCAGAGTCTGCTTCCCTCTTTTCCACGCACCCTCACTCAAGGGAGAGTAGGATCGTAATTCCTACTTTAAGTTTCGGAGCTTACAATAACAAGGAAGTTTCGGCGGAAAGTGTAAAAAAATTACCCCTCAAAAATTCTCGTTGTTATAAGTTCGTTAAAGTATCCCTACCTCTCTTCCGTATAATGGCTAGGTTAAAAGAGATCGTAAACTTTCGGGAGGATCTAAATAATTAATAACATCTAGAATACCCTGAAACGATTAAGTAGAATAACGCGTATATATACGGTATGTACCGTAAAAGAGTAAGACGAATCCAAACGTAACGTTAACGCTGCAACGTCAGTGTAACGAAAGGTCGTTGTACCTTTTCACCTGACACGCGAAGCTTTCGCGTCGCTTTTCCCCCGTACCCATAATGCACACACATACACAACATCACCGATACCTGGGTGGAAGTGTCATTAGTAAAGGGTAACGGGGGGAAACGGCAGAAGAAGAAACTCGTGGAAACTTGGCACTTAAAATAATTGCGAGAGTTTCATGGTGGACGTGGAGGGTTATGGGCTTGAGTACCTACCATAGCTGGATCGTTTGGTAAACGCGCCGAAATGCATAATTTAATACACACGTTAATACAACTCTTCGTTTGCACAAGCGAGAGAAAATTACACCTCTACTTTGACGGTGTTTCAAGTGTCCATGATTGCGATGGCGAAGATGACAAGAAAACGACGCGCAGCTCGCACAAAGCTCGAGTCTTCGCGCGAGAGTGTCATTCGCGGGATAAGCAAGACGTTTCATTACCGCCGAATGGGAAACTTCTAATTCTGCACGAAGTGCATGATCAGCCGGTTTATGGGTGTTCAAATTGGCCGGGCGATATAAGGACAATGGGACCCAAGCTGGTGTGCCTTCGGCGTTGACTCGCGTGCCCTCTGTGTGCGGCTAATTGGTATAATTTCCATGGTACCGATGTAAACGTCGAGTCGTTACCATTCAGGCGTTAACTATAAAGGCACAGTGACGTATTGCCCCGTTACCTCGGCACAATGATGCCTGGCACCCTGCATAGAACCACCAGCCCTCTCCTTGTCCCTGACACAATATATGAACCATGGCAGCGATATAACTCGAGTCTCGTACATTACGCACAGTATGCCTGTACCTGTGGTGATACATTGAATAGATTGTTGTACACCCGTCGTTCTTAACTCCCCGTTTCTCTGTTTTTGGAGAAGAAATTTCAAGTTATTGGAATCACGCCAGTACCCTGACACATAATACCAAGGGCTTCAAAATTGTTGATCACGAATCTGAATTTTTAGTTCGAAATTCAAATTGGATGTCATTCTTTTTTTTTTTCTCCACGAACTTGGAACCTTTAATGTGAGCGAACGGTAAGTTCGACGGCTGGCGCGTGGTCAGGCTGAAGCCGCTCGTTACAAACAATTATAAACGCTTTCGGGGTAAGTCGCAAGGACGTTTCTCGCTGCCTTACAATACCCACGCAGTATTGCATCAAGGAGCGGCAGAGCCGGGGCGATAAGCTGTTTGTACAAGCTTATCGCATTGTTCCCTTTCATTAATTAGGCAACCGAGGCGGAGCACAATGCTCGGTCAGCCTCCACATTGTATAGCTGTACCTATCCACCAACTTACCTACCTACCCTACACCCTCCCTACGCCCATAATTCGCGTGCATCTCGATCGCTACCTGGTGCATGGATGGAAGGGCAACCTTGCTCAAACACCGATGGACGCCGAGCTTGCAGGGCTTGCAGGGCTTGCTGGGCTTGCAGAGGCTGCGGGGCACGTCGAGGTTGGTCGAGGGGCAGCGGCGCGTCAGCGGCGTGTTGCCGTGATTAATGCTAACTGCTCCTCGCCCTCCCTCCCTCCCACCCTTCCTACCAACCTTCCAGGGACCTTACCGAGGGCGGGCCTGTAACAGATGTACCCCCTATTAATCAATCCGATCTCCTCCTGCAACCCGCCCGTTTCATCACTCAACCCCTCCGAACGTCCTGCGAAGGTACCTCAAACGCGAATATCCTACCGGAATTTCAACCTGTTATACGTATACAGTGTATACACGTAGTATACGTATGTATGTATTCTACGAATGCCTTCCGCCACTCTGGAATTTACCAGTTAGAAGCAACGACGGAGCGAAAACTTTGTTCATTCATTTGTTTATTCATTTTATTCGTTTTACCGTGGCGCGTCGGATGAAATTTTCATTTGTGTAAATTGACAATTAAGTTTTGCGACTGTAAACGGAATATACGTTATGCTTTACCGTTCGTTTTTTTACGAATTCATTGTTTATGTCTCGTTATTTGACTGATCAAATGTATAATTTTCTGTACAACAAGTGTAATGAAAACGTGAAATTTTTTTCAAATGGTTATCATTGCTTCGGAAACCTCGAGCAATCAAGAAGTTAATCATCTTTTAATCGCGGTATCGTAATACCCAGAAAAAAAAAGAACAAATTGCCTTTTCTTCGGAAAAATAATTACCCTGTGAATGATTATTTTTCATCAGAATGGTTATCAACAGGTGACGGAGCGGTTTAGTTCCGAAATCTTGACGAAGTGTTACTGCAGAGAGTGCAAAGAAAGACCGAGAAAAGTACCTGATTAATGAAATACGTATAAAATATAACAATCCGCGGTTCAGTCTGAAATTAAAAATGAAATTAACGTGTTGTAGATTGGAAAAAAAAAGAAATAATAATAGGGCGAGTAACGGTTATAAAATAAAACGCTGAGTAGGTAGAAATGCAGGTATAATATATTGTATATATGTATATAGGTTTTTATACGTTGGATAAAAGAAGGAATATTTTTCAGGACCCTTCTGGGCCGTTTTTACAACTTCCACAAAACGGCCAGCCATACTGTATAGTATAATAACCCATTACAATAATTAATAAAGGGTTTTACCGTTTCATTTTCTCCCGCAGGTTTTGCTTGCAGTATTTTTTCTTCTCAGTTTTCTCCTTTTTCCAAGTGCAGGAGGGAAGGGCGCCGCTTGATTGTCGGTGATTAAAATTAAAACGGTGTGGAATTAAAAAGAGTATGAAGAAAAGGAGGGGAAAGAAAAGCTGAAATATTATATACATAATTTCGAACCATTTAGCGCGGTATAGGAACTTGGTTAAAATTCCGAATCTTAAAAGTTAGTTTAAAAATCCGAAACCTCGAAATTCCGAATGATCGAAAATTTTCAGTTCCGTGAAATTTCACCTCTTTAAGCTTTCTCTGTTTTTGACTTCCGATATCTTTACGTTCGGAATCCTGTTCATTCTGATTTTCGGTTTCACTGATTTTTCACAGCAACTCGTCGAGTAAACTACGCTATGTGAGTAGATTTTAATATTCGGGATTTCACTCTATCGAAACTTCATTTCTCGTAATTTTGCTCCATGGGAAGTTTACTTCTCGGAACTTTGCTCTATCGTAACTTGAATGTTCGTAATCTTGCATTTCGGAACTTTAAGCCGTCGGCTTTCCGACCATTCGAAACTTTGTCGTTTCTCCAAAGTTTGATTTCCTTACTTTAACCAATCAATCGCTTTCGGAACTTTTAAGATTCTGAACTTAAGCCCTGCGGTGTGTGCACGGATACGAAAATCTCCAAAAAGGCAGCTAATTCAGCATCGGGTGTTTAATGATTTATAATTTTTCGACATTACGCACAAAGTGCGGGATTACGCGACGGTGTTGAGTCGGGGGAGGGGGACGAATTCGATACTCGCGAAAGAGCGACGTCCCTGCTCTAAGTGCAATGCGAAGCCTCTCAAACCTGTTAAGCCTCGATACACAGCGCAGCATTTTTTCCTCCCCCTTAGCTGGCAGCTATTTCCCGAAGCTGCTGGAAACAAAGCTCCTCTCCTCTCCTAGCGCTTCAGAGCGGGAAAAGCACCCCGATGCCGGCTATAGAACGTTACGATCCTCGATGAAATATCGATTCTGTCTCGTTATAAAGAGCCCCGATTAATTCGAGAGCACCTACCCAGCTGCAGGGTGAGGACGACGGGAAGAGGGAAGCGATCCGGGAACGATGGGCACTTCGTCTAGGAACGGGGATTCTCGCATAAAATTACTTATACACCTCGGGCATCCACCCTTCAGAATTTATCGCAAATTACACCTGCGACGATCCATTAATATCTGCGAAATGTCACGTTTACTACCGCAGACGCGTCTTCTTCTCCTCGTGCTGCAAAAGTATGAAAAGTAAAAATAAATTTAAAAAAAAACATGGTGCACGTGCTGCTCGAAAAATTAATATTTTCATGCACTTTGACCAAGGTGCAGTTCCTTTTCTTTTCTTTCGCTCAAATTTTAAAGAACTGCTCAGGATTACGAAAAACGAAGTTCCAAAACCGTTTGTAGTTGTTTGTAGTAGCGTTGATTTCAATTTTAGTTCCTCAGAAACTTACACGGACTCGATATTTCATGAAACGAAGCTTCAAAATGGTTCATAGTTGTTTTAGTAGCGTTGATTTCGATTGTAGTTCCTCAGAAACTAACACGGACTCGATATTTCATGAAACGAATCTCCAAAATCGTTCGTAGTTGTTTCTAGTAGCGTTGATTTCGATTGTAGTTCATCAGAAACTAACGCGGACTCGATATTTCATGAAACGAAGCTCCAAAATGGTTCATAGTTGTTTGTAGTAGCGTTGATTCCGATTGTAGTTCCTCAGAAACTAACACGGACTCGATATTTCATGAAACTAAGCTCCAAAATCGTTTGTAGTTGTTTGTAGTAGCGTTGATTTCGATTGTAGTTCATCAGAAACTAAAACGTACTCGATACTTCATAAAACGAATCTCCAAAATCGTTTGTAGTTGTTTCTAGTAGCGTTGATTTCGATTGTAGTTCCTCAGAAACTAACACGGACTCGATATTTCATGAAACTAAGCTCCAAAATCGTTTGTAGTTGTTTGTAGTAGCGTTGATTTCGATTGTAGTTCATCAGAAACTAAAACGTACTCGATACTTCATAAAACGAATCTCCAAAATCGTTTGTAGTTGTTTCTAGTAGCGTTGATTTCGATTGTAGTTCCTCAGAAACTAACACGGACTCGATATTTCATGAAACTAAGCTCCAAAATCGTTTGTAGTTGTTTGTCGTAGAGTTGATTTCGATTGTAGTTCCTCAGAAACTAACACGGACTCGATATTTCATGAAACTAAGCTCCAAAATCGTTTGTAGTTGTTTGTAGTAGCGTTGATTTCGATTGTAGTTCATCAGAAACTAAAACGTACTCGATACTTCATAAAACGAATCTCCAAAATCGTTTGTAGTTGTTTCTAGTAGCGTTGATTTCGATTGTAGTTCCTCAGAAACTAACACGGACTCGATATTTCATGAAACTAAGCTCCAAAATCGTTTGTAGTTGTTTGTCGTAGAGTTGATTTCGATTGTAGTTCCTCAGAAACTAACACGGACTCGATATTTCATGAAACTAAGCTCCAAAATCGTTTGTAGTTGTTTGTAGTAGCGTTGATTTCGATTGTAGTTCATCAGAAACTAAAACGTACTCGATACTTCATAAAACGAATCTCCAAAATCGTTTGTAGTTGTTTCTAGTAGCGTTGATTTCGATTGTAGTTCCTCAGAAACTAACACGGACTCGATATTTCATGAAACTAAGCTCCAAAATCGTTTGTAGTTGTTTGTCGTAGAGTTGATTTCGATTGTAGTTCCTCAGAAACTAACACGGACTCGATATTTCATGAAACGAAGCTCCAAAATCGTTCGTAGTTGTTTCTAGTAGCGTTAATTTCGATTGTAGTTCCTCAACTACATACCCGAATCTTACAAAATCAGGAACAAAATTTGAGATCGAAGCAAGTCGGGTGCCAAGTTCACTTTGGGATCCTCCGAAGCGCCCGATCGGAATCGGCAAGTTTTCGCCGCGGATAAGAGCCAGACTCATCCCTCGTCCTGCGGGTTTATTCGCCGCGGTAGGCCGCGTGACGCGAGCCGGATTAAGAAGCAGTTTAGCCAACTCCGGAGATAATCTCGTTGTACTCGAGCGTTTAACCCCCTCGGATTACGACATCGTAACGCGCGACAAATTCTCTCCGAACTACCGCTAACCCCGCCTTGATGCCCGCGATCCATCCGTTATTATTATACCACAGCAGCCATCCACCTTCTCATTATTATACAGGTGTATCCTTTTATCCCGATCTCTTGTTAACGATTTTGAAAATTTCCAGGTATTTCTCTTACGCCGAAGGGATGTTTTTTTAACCGCAGCCCCGTGTGAACCGAGAACGATCATTTTTTTTTATTTTCGTTTTATTTTAGCTGTCTCAGATTAGAAATTTAAACAGTTATTTATTCGTTATAGTTAATTAGTGTTTAATAAATTCGTCGAATTAAAGAGAAGTTTATTACTTTAAGCCGTCAAGTTTCCGACCGTTCCAAACTTGTCGTTTCTTCAAAGTTTGACTTCTTCACTTGAAGTTTCGCCACCAAATAAATCGGAATTAGTCACTCTCGGAACTTTTCAAATTCAGAACTTCAAACCCGCTCCTAATACTGATTTTATCAAATTATTTATTTCGTTATGCAAGCAAACTAAAATTTCAGTTATAATCATCAACTTTAAATCGCTGAAAAATAATTCCGAACAATTATTCAACGTTTTATACCAAACCATATAGTCGAGCATAATTTCAAGTTAAATAAAACTAATCGTAGGCTTCTTCATAGAATGAATGTTATATCATATGTTATATAAATCATTAGATTTCTCCAAAATATGGGAAACTTTCCAATGCTAGAAAAGCAAGAATTTCGAATCTAAAACTGTCAATCAGACTTCCCTTATGAATTCTCCGTTTTCGCACAGATATTTGTATTCCAAAACAGTGACAATCGGATAAGATCGAAAAAAAAAAATTTTAAAATAACTGCGATAATCGTAGACTCTTTTTCCTCATGATTTTAAATAATTGCAGCGATCCGGGTTGCAGCTGGGAAATTTGATAAGGGTAGTGAAAAAAATTAAGCAAAATAAAATAGAAAAAATAAAAAATGAAAAAAAAAAAACTAAACAAAAAAAAAAAAAAAAATGAAGAAAAATCGTTTCGACGACGGTGAATAATTGATTATTCGGCGCCCCGGCGGTACGCGTGTTGAAGATAATGGTAGTTAGCACGGGGACGCTGGTCCGGGAAGATAGCGTCTGCACGGGGAAGGACAGCTCCTAGCTACCGGGGGGTTGTGCGCACCCCTAGCGAATTCTTTACAACTGTTTGCGGGTAGGGGAACTCACTTTGCGGTGTATAGAATCAGCCACTCGGGATCGAGGACGAGTCGCGGGGGTGGAAAAGCGGACGCCTTGCGTCGCGACGTCGAGATAGAACACGCGCCCTGCGCCCCTCGCGTCATTACCCCAACCCCCGAAGCCTGCGAAGCGTCGCGACGCTGCCCTTTCTCTCACAGTTTTCACGCTCGTATCCTTTTTTGTTTGTTCTTTTTTAATTTAATTTTTTTATTACCCTTTATTAAAATTATTTTCATATCTCGGACATTATTTATTTATACGAGCGCGTGATTTCGTCTACCTATAGGAATTTCACCACGTTTCTGATATCTGGGTGGGGGTAAGAAATGTAGAATAATGAAATGATCGAAGGGCTACTGTATAATCGAATTTTATGAAAAAAGGGTTATAAAGTTGATATGTAGAATTAAAACAAGTGTGAAAGTCGAAGTGTGGAAAAGTAGAGGATTATAAATGCCGAATTATAGAATCGTCAGAATTCCTCTTCATAATATTGAGATTATCACTTTGCAATGCGTCATCTGGTCGAAAAAAATAAAAACTAATTCAACCAGGCTGAAAGCTGACCGTTGGCCGTATTTTTTCGCGCGTTGATAGTAGAACAAGTATATTATTGAATAAGTTTCATTAATTTATGTGAGATAAGTAATTTTAAGCCTCAAGAATCGCGATTTGCTGCGATTAAAAATTAAAAATTTAGGTCGCATGGTGATAAAATGGCGCGGAGAATAAAGCTCGCTCTGACGTCATAAGGATATATTCCAATAGCATCGTATTCAGATTCTCGAAGCTGCTGTTCCACGTTTTGACCTTTCCCACTTACCACATATTTTCAATTTTCTGTACTTGAACTTTCCGCACGTTTAAATTTTACGAATAAAATTTTCGCCACTACGAAAAATCGATATTCCGATCCTTCGATCAATCAGCGATTCTAGTTTTTTACCCCCACCCGTTTCCCCTGCCGCGCGACCGATTAAAGGATACTCAGAAGCGTTTTCCTGGAGGCGGCAACTCGGCGCGGGTAATCGCTCTAATCCTGCAGGGGTAATTGCACCCCTAATTACAGAAATTCAATTTGTATGAACCTCCGCACTCTCGACCCGCCCAAAGCTAGCGGCTCACGGGCTGCTCTGGCCCGTATATTTTAGGCTTACGGTCCCACGGTGCCCCGTAAATCATAGCCTGGCGAACACCCGGCTGCATAATAGAAAAAAAAACGCTGCGGTTTACCAAAAGAATAACCTCACACTTACCGTAATTTTCTTATCTTCCATTTTTTTTGTGTAGGTTTTTTTTCGGGGGGGGGGGGGGGGGGGAGGGGGGATGGATCGTTACAAATTTCAACAACCCAAGTGCTTAAAGTTTTCCGAAAACCGTCCTGCTGCAACCGCTCATTGAATGTTAACGATTTACAGGATTAAAGCTCGGTCGATAATTTCTTTGGTGTCAGAAGAGACGATGATTCAAATCGAGTATTCGTCCAAGGGTAGAGTTTGCTGGTGCAGGGTGAAAAAAAGCTGAGCGTCAGGTACTTGTTCCTCGCTAGTGTATAACGCGTGTACGTAATCGATGGGGGGTGGAACTCATGCAGGGGTGCGGAGAATGTCGCGAGGCGATGCCTTTTTACTACCCCGACGGAGCCCCGTCGCATTGAGGAACGTCAACGCGATGCGCTCTTGTATATATAGTGCATATCTATCTGTCGCTAACTTTATTCGCAGCCAATCTCATTATACGTAATTCACATTCCCTAGTGCAGCATCTCCAGAGTTTGCAGCATCTTCTTCTTTTTCTTCTTCTTCTTATTTTTATTCTTCTTCCTCCTCCTCTTCTTCTTCTACTTCTTCTTCTTCTTCCTATTCACCTCCTTCAGCAACAGCAGGCTTCTTTCATCCGCCAGACACTCAGTCTCGAACCATTCGATTCCGTGAAGCTGTACGTTAGAATGCTGCGGGGAATTGGAGGAACGGAAATTCGAAACGAATCTTCGCAAACGTTGTACACGCAATGTTGGTTCTAAGTGCGCATCTCTGTCCCCGATCGTCTGCTTATCATTTTTACTTCCAAACCCCCGCGGAATGGTATATTGTGCACTGATCTCTGTACCTACTGGATGGCTCACTAACGTCCTTGGTCTGAGTCGATTAGAAGTATACGAAATCGGCACAAGCGCTTCAATGACCCAATGGAACTAACGAATCACGTGGTTAACTGTGTATCTCATGGCGTTAAAGTGTCAGAACTGAGTGCTTTTGATGATATACCTGGTGTGTGCTTTCTTTTTAGCGTTATCATTGACAAATCTTATGACAGAGTCCTCACACATTGTAAGTTTTTTTCACGAGGAGCATGCGTTCTGACTTTCCCGCGCTAAGACATGTGACTAAATCTGTTTCTGCTAGGTTATCACCCACGTGATCGATAAGTTTAACTTCGGGTATCGCAGCGCTAGTGTCGGTTATTAGGGCTTCTAATTGGCACAAGCTGCCAGGTGCTGGAAGCACGAGAGTCAGCCATCCAGTTGGTATCGAGATAAGTGATATCGTGTGAGATAAAGGCAAACTTGGTCTTTTCGGGCCGAACATAATTTTACAATATGAGTCGTAAGTGAGTCGAAGACGAATATTGCAAATACGAGAGGCAAAATAACCGTTGTCTCCTTGATACATACGATTTTTTATATTATAACAAGAGTATATTACGCGTTTTTCATGAAGCACGAAATTGAAGTTAGGGTCTCGTAATGTCAGATTTATTCGCGACAGCGCATGCGCGCATTGGTGTTTTCCGTACTCTGCGCATGCGCATTCGCAGACTCACTCTACCGTCATAAAAACGGGTACTTTGCATACATGAAAAAAAGAGTAAAACATGCTCGAGTTATATAAAGATAAATAATTGAATAAAACAGTAACCGTTCGGATTTCGAGAGCCCAAAATCCCGGACTATAATCAATTAGAAGCCGTTTCTCGCTGCTCGAATGTATCCCGCATCAATCCAATATTAATAACCGCGATCACGTTGCGCCGCTCGCTTCTCTCCGAATATATGCCCCCCATTATCCGCCACAGCGGGATAAGCGAGATGTCGGTAGGCCCTTTTCGGGGCGCGCCGAATATAAGGCGAAATTTTTCCTCCCAGGCTGCAGCTGCGATGCCCACTAAGAGAGCTGGATATTCCCTCGGCCCTCAAATTCCACCCGCACACGTGTTCCCGATGCTCCAGGTTCGCACGCCTACTGCTGCAGCCCGAAATAAAGAGAGACGTGCGATTCATCCTCCAGTTTCTTTCCTAAGGAAGGTCTAACCGCGCTGATAATCGCTTGTGAAAATAATTATAGTCGAGCCGCGGGTCTGGTGTCCAGAAGTTTGGGGCCCTGAAAAACTTGGAGAACCATATTTTGATTCTTGTATGTGAAACTAGATGACGGGACCGGAACGGTGCTTTGAAATTTGAATAGGGTAAGGGGTGAGAATGTAGAAGTATTGTAAAACAGAAGTGCCGCTGTTACATCCAATTTTCACGAGGATGACGTTGATAAAAGTGAAGTAACAAATCCAGAAATGACTTTTTGGATGTTGAGATTCCAAAATGTGACTGAATTTGATTCACTGCTGGTTACTCGATTTACAAAGTTCTCAAGTCACAAATTAACGATTTTTCACAAAGATGCATTGTCATATTACAATCAGTGTCACGAACTTCAGCTTCGTGATATTTCACAGCTGAAAGTTGAAATTTGAAAGTTCGGTATGGTGATATGATCGATCTATTTTATAATCTTCATACATTTTCACCCTCTGCACCCTTAATCTCTTAAATTCTAGTCAGCGAGCTTCTTTTGCAGGAAGGGATGATAACGGTATGAAACCTATTTCTCCGCATCCATATTTATTGAATATCGTTTCGCGTTTTCGGCTCACCTCGAGTCACGCTCGTCGATCATTTATTCGTCTTAGATGATCGCGGATCACGGTCTCCCTGGCAAATCGCGTATGGACCTTTGGTTGTTATAGCGCCCTGTCATGCCAGACGGCGTCGATTTCCTGGCAGCGCCACGTCAGAACGCCTGGAATTGACCGTCGATACGCCGGAATTACTCCCCGCCTGCCACAGGGGGCAGAATCTTGGTGTTATTTCGAAAGACGGGCATCAGACGCGGGTGCAGTTCGGTAAATCGAGCGAGAATAATTTCGTCGATGATCTGCAGAACCGTAAAACAGCAAAAAACATGCCACGAAAATCGCGTCATAATGTAAAATGTTTGATAGGACAATTACCTCATGGTAAAACAGATAAGGCCTCATGGTAAAGAAGGTGGAGGCTCCTGGTAAAACAGGTAGGGGGCTTATGGTAGAATATTGCATGTATGTGTGTAATTCAAATTGGGAAATATTATGTTATGTATAATATGTGACTGCGAGAAAAAAAATTTTCTGCAAAGAGAAGAAAACAGACGGAGAAAAAAGCTCGAGGCTGTTTCCGCAACCCCTTAAAAATCTTATGCTTTATAACGCTAAATATGTGTATAACTTCCCTTCTCAAATCGTAATGTATAAAAAGGTGCCGCATGAATGAATAATAAATTTCCGACCGGTAAATTCTTTACGTATAATAATATATATGTTTGAGAAAAAAAAATATTTAAATTAGGGTTAGTTGGAAAGGACAGTCGTTGAATGAGCGGGAATCGAAGCGTTGTTTAAGTTTGCCCGAGGGTGTCGGAGAATGTTGCTCCGCGATAGGAGAGGGTTCAATAACCGTATCACTACGCGAAGTTATTTCATTTTCAGCACGCGGAGTCATGTGTAAAATATCAAATAAAATGCGGGATGTTTGTTTAGGCGGGTACGATGGTGGTGGCGGGGGATGGAAGGGGCGGGGGGGGGGGGGGGGGGGGGGAGTGGACGTTAATATCGGCCGCTCGGCTCACAAAGTGAGCGAATGTTGACACGAGCCGCTCATTCCGCCCCCGGCTGCCCCCAGGCGTACGTTCAACGGTCGGCACATATCCGCCCCCGTTTCCGCCAGACGGTGGGGATGAAGGTGGTGGCTGGGGGCCAGGAAAGCCCGCACTTTCACCTTTGAGTCCGTTTTTCACCCTTGCAGAAACACGCGCGCTGCCCACCCCCGCCTCCCCTCGCCACAGAACTCCACGTGATTACTTTTCTCCGACGTTTTCCTGCATCCCCCGCATACATTTCGTCAAACCGTCGTCATCCCTCAACTGCGGCGACGATCTGACCCTCAACTTTTTGCCCCCTTGCCCTGAATCGGTGATGTGTATGTAAATTACGTATAATCGTGTCTCTCACCCGAAAGCTAGAGATGTTTCTGAAATGTTTCAAGTCCGACAATCATGCGCCTGTTTCGGTCAAAGAAACAAAGGACCCCGCAGAATCCTTCTGAAAATTCGCTCACATATCCTCCCGATCCGAAAAGTTCTCGTGGACACAATCCCAAAATCACTAGTTTCCAAGATACAGGCTTCGGAAGGGGGGTACATGGTTTTTTTGATACCTATAGATTACGCGATTTTTACGAATTGCAAAGCTTAGAGGGGGACTTGAAATAAAATATATCACTCAAAAACTGTGCAGCCGATTCGCAAAGATTCCGCAAACGCGTGTAAAACAGGACAAGACGATTTTCAAAGAGTCGGAGGGTTTCATTCTTCATGCGAAATCCGACGTTGCATCTCCGGTAAACCAGCGAGTTCGTCGATGGAATCAATCACAGCTTCCTGCCCATCTTTGAGGATTGATCGGACAGTTTTTTGAGCGATTTGTTTGATTTCAAGTCCCGTTAATCGATTTATAATTCATGAAAATCCCGAAATCCATAGATACCAAAAAATGTACACACCTTTTTTGACCCGACCATACGGTCCATAAATTATTAATCCTACATTCTTCCCAAATTACATACATATGAAACCACATTTCACATATCGTATAAATCTCTTGCCCACAACGATTGCGGTTATACGAATTGTGCAAGGGGATTAATCTTCTGGTTCGCCGCGTCTCCGGGGTTCCTTTCTTCCTCCGGTAGTTGTTTTTTATTGGCTCAACATCCGTTGCCACGCATTTTTCGTTTCATATTATTTTCATTTATTGAAAAATCCTCATACCCGCCATCAGCGTTTCCGAAATGTATGTCTCTTGTTTTCTGTTTTTTTTTATTTATATACAGTATTATTATACCGTGCAGCCGAGCTGGGCGCACGGTCGGCGTTTGATCATTTCTTAAACGGAAGGGTGGGAAGGAAGCAGTTGGTGGCAGGGAACCTAATAATAATAACTAGGGAGGGGAATTTCTTACAAGTAAGAGAATTAAATTAATACAATTCTCGCGAGTGCTGCAATCACGGGTGAAACGGAGAACGGAGAAGCGGAACTTGGCGAGGATGGAGGGGAGGGAGGGGGACAACAAATTATAAGATTATAATTGAAAATGTTCTGTATTGTGCCCTAAAAGTGCCAGCACTAAAATTTCAATTTCCCGAGCCTCGTAAATCTGAGGTAAAGTGATTATTATTGTATTCCTCCGACGCTTATTCTTCCGCCATTCGCACCCCGCGCAGCTTATATAATAAGTAAGTCCAAGGGCGTAAAACAACGCAGTTTTTGATACCCTTCTCACCGTTCAAATTCATAATTATCGCCTCGTGCGGAGCTTTCGTCACTCGATAGAATCCTCCGAGTTTTTATAAACGTATTACGGAACAACCAACAGCGTGAATTCAACGCCCTCGCTGCAGTAATTCAATGTTCGATACTGGGAAGCCCTCCAATTATGTATTATACACATATCCTCCCTGTTTCTATTCTCTCTCTCTCTCTCTCTCTCTATATACTGTAGAACCAACGTTGCGTTTGCAGGCTTGCGAATGACCATTATCACTGGTATTATATTTCAATATTTGATTTACGGGATTATAATTGTTACACAGTTTATATACGCAAAGACGATCAGATAGCCTGTAATAATTACAAGGGTGGTGAATCGATGCATTTATATAGACCATTGAAAAACAACACACGCTATTTTCGCAATCGACTTCATCGAAGAGGTTTACTATCTAGCTATTGGACTTGATTATCCCGAATAGAAATTCAAGTAATGCTTCTTTCGAATGGTCGATTCCACAAAATTGAGTCGAAGTGAATACCGGGCGAGATTATTTTCATCGAATAGATATAACCGGCATTCCGATCAAGTGTAACTCGATTTCCATCGACGTTACAGATACGGAATGTTGCAAGAGTCGTTTATAATACCGATAGCTTTAATGATTCGTCAAAGAGTTAGATCGAGGACCGGTGCATGCAATTCAACTTGCATAGACAAATTCGAGACGATGATTTTATACGAATGTGTGTGTGTGCAAAGTAACGTCGAAGTCCAACAAAAGACTGCAATTTTGTATCCCAATCCAGTGTGCATAAAGCGCCGGAGATAGCCGTGGACCAAGTTTGGTGAGTTTGAATTTGGTACGTAGGTATACGTATACCTACCAGGCGTTCAATTTCTTCAGTAGAAAACTTTGTTCGATTATACTTTTCGAGACGAATATATACGAAAGCTTTTCCCCGAGATAGTCAATTTCTGCTCATCGGAGGAAATCTCCTCGAGGAATTCCTGAAGCGCAATTGTAGAGGAGGAGGGGAGTTGATTATTTTTGAAATTGTTAGGTATACATACATAGATATAGTACGGTATATACGTAGGTACGTAGCATAACGCTTGATAAAAATGGATTTTTAAAAGCTTCGAGCTGCAAATGGCGGGGAAAATTTAACGGCTCGCTGCTGGGTGAATACGCCAATGAATTTTCGCGAGCCTAGTCGGTATGTATTCGGGAATTCGCGGGGGTACAACTCTGTTGAAACTTTCTACTCCATCCCGCACAGCGTCGCGATTAAGCAAATTAAATTTCCCCCGGAACGCAGAAGCGAATAAGGAATCACGCTCCGAATCCCTACAGCGATTCCCGTTGCTCTTCAGAGTTATATTATCGTATAATGCCGCGTCTTTCTCGCGCCAAGATTCGAAAATATCACCGAAGCAATTCCCTGTCGAACAACCGGACGAATTTGTCGGGCAGATAGTTTTTACGGGATTCGGTAACGGCCGCGTTCGTGTTTCTACATAAACCTCGAAAACGGAGCTGAAACCCTTTCGAATCTCTTGTCGATTACGTTACCTACCCATCCGACTGTGTTCCCACGCCGTGTAATAAAAAGCCCCGATCGTAACACTGCTCAACACGGTTTCTTGCCGTTAATTGAATTACATATTATTTGTATCCTATATCAGACGTGAGTATAATTGACGAAAAGAATATTTCATTACATCGGAATATTTAAATATACGGTACAAACCTGCCAAGCATATATATATTTGACATTATTATTGACGGTTTATCGCGTAAAAGTAAAATTGAATATCCAAAAATTTTCCTCTACTTTGATTTTTGTTAAATAATCAAATCCGTCTTAAAAAAATAAAAGTCCTTAGTTTTTTTTATTACAGATCATTTTACCTAATCTCACGCCAATTAGATTCGAAAAACAGTTTTTTTTTTTTTTTCATTCGATCGGTGCAATCAATCGGAAACGGGGTTCTAATTTTTTTGGAAGCAGAAGGTGGAAAGGGGGCGAAGAATTAGGAGAAGAAGATTACGGGACGCCGTAATTGCCGGTTTTCTCGTCCGCGTCAAAACAACACCGACTAACCGTTATCCGTAATCCTCACCCTTATGCTCGCAGTCGGTCAACGGCATTAATTAAACCGGGCCATACGGGCCTTGAGATCCTATCGAGTGAAGAGCTCGCTTCTTTCTCTTTGGAATCCCGGAGAATTTGGACCGTTGCACCGCTGCGCTGACTTAGGCCACCACATTTATTGACGCGCGAGCCGAAAGGCTCTTCTTTATTCTCTGTCGATTATTATTCCGGTATAACGGAATGTTTTCTGTCCATTTTTATTACAGTTAAGGAGATGATCTGGTCGATTTCGACGTTGATGTACATGCATCTCCAAATATCGAAGTCAACGTATCTCAAACGCGAAAAATAGTTTAACAGTTTCATTCGTTACACAGTACTGAAAAAAAAAAACACACTTTGGCGATGAATCCCAATAAATTTCTAGTCACTTTCACAATGGCGTTATAGAAACGTCTCTTAGCATAAAGATCGTCAAATAATTGTAAGTAATCTAGCTACATATTTAAAATCATTTCTAAATATTGTAATTTCACTTTCTAAAGTTATAGTATATAATTGTTGCAATATTTATGTATTTAAAGTCACAAATGTAAAGTTTTGTGTATCTGACCTCAAATTTAAGGAACATCCAAAATTTTCTTCAAAAAACATTCTTATTATACATCTTCATTGGTCGCAGAAGTAAATAAATGGCACAGATTCTCCAACATCGCAATAGTAAATTCGTAAAATTGATAAAGTTTCTTTATTTCTGCGTGAAATGAAACGCGATGACGTAATTCACGGACGCCCTAATAATGAGCTGTTTTTTTACGGATCTTGAGTTTCTAGGATTTAGGGAGTTCGATTCGAACGACTCGCGCTCCTCTCCGTCCGATATTGCAGTTAATTTTTACGAGGGAACAGACGTTAACAAATAAGAAGCTAGAGACGAACCCGTTTCACCTAGGACTCGAAGACGAGGCACGTGCCGCCCGCGAATACCGGGGAGGTAAAGACAAATTGAATTCTGTCGAATTAGCCCGCGGTACATGCAAATTGGCGCGAAATGAACTCCGCTATATTACATTATACATCAGCGGGCGCCTGCGCCGAATTTTCAAAGGGGCCGTGGCTTTGGAATAAGCCCGATGCACATACCCGGAATAACGCCGAGGACGAGTTAATTCGGGACTGAGACATGCAGACGTATCCGCTAATTAGACGAATTGTACGGGCGCTGTCCTTTCCCTCATCATTGACCCCCCTCCCCCGCGCCTCGGCTCTTTGCAAGCTCAACTTTCTCTCCTTTCACCCTCGATGACTAAATTTTTTCACCCATGTTTGCACACATGACGCGTTACGGGCTGCACGCGACTCGGGGAGGCGAATTATCGACCTCGCATGATACCGAGTCGAGTGATATGCACGCAAACGCCATCTGCGATATATTTGCGAGGAAGCCGCCGGACACGCGAACGTTTTGCACATATATAGATATTCGTTATGAAATACTCGCCATTTTTACCACCGAAAGATTACGCGAGTCAATACGAATTTCGAGTCAGGGTTGCAGATGTCTAATTTTCATTTCCTCGACGTTGAATTTGTTGCCGAGGCTTTGTTGAAGCATAAAAAAAAAAAAATGTTGTCGATTAAGCAATTCAACATGCTTAAGAATGCAGTAATCCCAGAAAATACAGTGTTGCCAAATACTGCTACATTTAATAGAATTACCAAAGCTAAAAAATTTCCTGCGATTTGGACAATATTTAAAACGTTGTTATTTCAACGTTTCTGATTTTAGGTACTTACCTACTAGAATTGGATAAAGGAATGTAAAAAAAAAAAACTGTAAACGCCCACAATCTAAAATTTTTTTGCAAATTCATTATCCACCGCTTGAATTCGACTGTGGAAAAAATGACACTTACAGTCTTTTTTAGTTAAGATTCTCTTGTTAAATTACACACCTCTGCAAGCAAAAAACAGGTTTTTAACACCGTTTCCTACAGGTTTTTACTCACTGAAAACACGAAAAATATTCCAAACATTTCATCGCGTCAGGTTTTTTTTTCCTTAAACTCGTATTTGTAGTTTCATTCAGAGTGAAACTCCCGTTTAATTTAAAATCTGGTATCCCATTCTTGATTCTAAAAATCTTATGCAAACGTTATTTCTTACTTCCATTTAATGTGTGTTAGAGTGAGCCTCGAGAATAAATACAAACAGGGAAATAGAAAATGAAAAGCGGAAGCGTGTTCGTAGGTGCATCCAAAGAGAAGAAGAAAAGGCTTCGTAGGCGATAAGAATGAACACGGAATGTTAAGTACATTTCATAAAGAAATTATTTGTTTAATTATACAAGAAATATTGTTTAGTTCATCGTAATAAAATGTTGGTGGTTTTCATTATTGTTATACTTTTTATTTTAATGCAAACGCTTTGTATTTTAAAATAATACTGTACGCAAGGGAGGGAAACGGAAGTAATTTTTCGTTTCGATCTACTCAAAAACTTAATATTTACCAAAAACATCCCATGCAGTTAAAAATATATCTATATATATTAGAGTGTCCCAAAAAAACCGACTATTTTTTTTCTTTCAAAGAACATTGAAAAATCGTCAGAGTATCTCTAGAAAATGACCCTGTGAAAATATAAGCTCTTAATATTAATATTTAGAGGTGGCGATTTGTAATTTTCTATTTCCCATTTAAATAACATGGGAAAATTTTTTTTTGAACTTTGGAATTTTGTGATGGGATAACGAGCTACTTCATGAGTATGACAAAATCAGGTCTTATAGGAAATTTGATGCTCTACAAAAAAGATCTGATTGACATTTTGCGTAAATCCAGCCGTTTCAAAAATATCAAGCCTCAAACTTCGGACTGTTTGAAATTATGCTTTTTTTTTTCGTAAATACAACTACTATACTATATTAATAATTTCGGATCTGTATTCCGTCAAATATATGCATATATTTATTGTTCAGTTGATAATTCTGGGTTTATAATACATATAAATCAATTTTTGTTGTATTTACGAAAAAAAAGCATAATTTCAAACAGTCCGAAGT
Source organism: Neodiprion fabricii (assembly GCF_021155785.1). Taxonomy (NCBI): domain Eukaryota; kingdom Metazoa; phylum Arthropoda; class Insecta; order Hymenoptera; family Diprionidae; genus Neodiprion; species Neodiprion fabricii. The sequence continues at coordinate 2,845,981 of NC_060240.1, read as the reverse complement.
TTGAGGCTTGATATTTTTGAAACGGCTGGACTTACGCAAAATGTCAATCAGATCTTTTTTGTAGAGCATCAAATTTCCTATAAGACCTGATTTTGTCATACTTATGAAGTAGCTCGTTATCCCATCACAAAATTCCAAAGTTCAAAAAAAAATTTTCCCATGTTATTTAAATGGGAAATAGAAAATTACAAATCGCCACCTCTAAATATTAATATTAAGAGCTTATATTTTCACAGGAACATTTTCTAGAGATACTCTGACGATTTTTCAATGTTCTTTGAAAAAAAAAAAATAGTCGGTTTTTTTGGGACACTCTAATATATATGTATAACAAGTGTTACCCGATTCGCTTCGAGATGAGGGAAAACCTATCTTTTGCAGAACTCGGTCGTCTCCTGGTCAATTTCTCATTTATTTCCGCAGCCTCGGCTGTATTTGGTAATTAAAACGAGCAGTTATACACCGGCACGTCATTCGCACGCGACACAATGTCTCCTAGCAGTTTCCACGGCGTCGCGACGCGACGCGTCGTTTCGTTTCGTTTCGTTTCGTTTCGTTCCACCCCTGGAGGTACTTCACCCCGCAACCCCATCGATTTATATCCACGCGCAGTCCGACGAACCTCGGGTGCGTTAATTAGTAAACAGACGTTTCTCGCCGCTGCAGGTTTATTCGAATTCTGGTTGAAAGACCGATCCCCCTGCACGTTTCTTCGGCATCCTTAGGGAGAATAAATTAACCCCACAGCTGCGAAACACCTTCACCGAACGTCGAATCAATCGATCTGATAAGTGGGCCCTTAGTTAGGAATCGATGGGACGTACAGTCGGAACAAAAATTTGTCAAAAATATAATGAAGGAAGTCTTACGACAGGATTCCATTTCACGATTTTATAATAACACTGGTCAACGGTGAACGTTTTGTTCCCCTTCATATGTGAGTTTTGTTCGTAAGATTTGACGTCAACGGGCCTGGCAGTAAGCGCAGTATTTCAAAATTGATTCTAGTTATTTATTTTATCGATATTTTCATACATGACTCAAGAAATGCGATATCTAGCTTTCGATTTTCTTGTAATTCGATTTTTTTGTAATATCTAAAGTTTATCAAAAAAATATTACACAGCTTAACAAATAAAAGAGAACAATTTTTTTTTTTTTTTGGTTTAGCTATCTTGATATTTTCCGTAAATTTTGGTGTTTGAGAAGGAATAATTCACGAATAAAATCATGGTTATATTTGAAACCATCGCCCTCCTTACAATATATTACAATCACATAAAAACTAGAGCCAATCTTCCTAAAATTCGGTGTTTTAATATTTTCTGCTGTATCGCAGTATCTTTTTCTTAGCTTCGGTTGCACTTTTCAAGCCTTTATTTTATCGCCCTTCTGATTCGACAATTTTCGGCCCGACTGTACGCCTCATACAGCCAAACTAGAAGGGGTGCGATATCGTGGAGACAATGAGATCACCGCTGATTCGACGCTTTTTAAAACCGCAGCTCGTCGTTCGGGGGTAAAGCGTAATTTGCGTTGGTACCTATAATGTTCCTCAATCGTGAATTAAAGGTGCTAGACGCGATTTTAATTACTAATTAGGTACAACTGGCGATATGGCTTCTCTGTATTTTCTCTACACATAATCTACGGGAAATTTATTTATTACGTGAGGAAAAAATCATTCGTTCAACCAGCGTCAAGTTTTACCGTCAAATTTTACAAATATTTAACCAACAAGCTCGCAAAATTGTGAATCGATGCCGTATCATTATATCGTAAGTAAATCCAAACGTTTTTAGTTTTTTCCACAGCTTAATGAATACGCGAAATTTGAATTTTGCAAATCTGACCTTAGGCTCGTGATTAACGACTCAAAAAAGCCGACGGTACCAATATTCATTAAAATTCATTCATCCATTCTCAAGATATCATCACTTCTATTTAATTTTTTTGTAACTTTGTTGTTTAAATAATTGAAAAAGTACCGAATCGATCAAGATCAAAATCACTGAATCCCTGTAACTCGTTCTCGAAATATCGTCAGTCAAAAAAAATTGATGACATAAATACATACAATGATTGGAGACGATTCTCTAAACTTTAAAACGTGAAGACCCACTGAAAACTCAAATTTTTATTTCCGGGGCGATTACAACAACTTCCTTCTTTCTTTGAAAACAGAGAAACGGGAATTTAAAAATTCCTCCCAAGTACCAGCGAATAATTTCCTTCTGTGACTCGGGGTTTCAAACTCGCAAATTTCGAAGTCAAATCAAGATCGGCAAAGTATTTTGCAGTTGTGGAAATTTCGCGAGTAGTGGGGGATGACGGCCTTAACAACGGGGAGTGCAATGCGTCATTGGTAGGTCGAAAACAGGCCGGTACCAACGTATGTCGATGACAGCGTTGATTGTCCTTTCGACGAGTTCGCTGCAACGCTCATCCCCGAATTTCCCCCTTCGCTTGCACGCCCTCCACGTGTTGTGTTTCTGCAGAGCATTCGTGCACGATCACCCGTGCAACCGAGTCCCGGGGTTCGGGCCACTTGACTCCCTGACAACGTTGCGTAAATAACGACAAGCCTTCCCCTCTGTACACATGTCAGAGATGCATACGTACATCCTCCAGACTCTGCACGCATGTCCGCCGTTTCGCCTCTATAATGCGAGACGATGCGTTTTCGCAGAGCGATCTGCAATCGCACTTTGGTAGCGATAATTTCTCATTTTTTTCACCGCCTGTTGCATTCATTCGAGATTGGATACGAATTGGTTCGAAAGCTGGTATAAGTAGACACCAGATTTCAATACTGATCTCAAAGAGATCGAAACGCTGAGGATAATAATTTGCAACAATTTTTTTATTTTTCTTTTTTACTCTTTTTTGGGGAGGAAAAACGCAGGGGTCTGATTATAAGGATCGATGTGCCGGCTGCGGGAGGAGAACGTGAAACGAATTCAACGGCGATGTCGAGAGAGTTCAACGATTGGATAGAATTGATCGCCGTTTGATTGATGTGCAGCGGATATGACGGTGTTACTTGAATTCGCGAATATGGTACGTTCCTCTTTAAGGAAGCCCCGAGGCCACCCGAGACATGCGATTTTCGCCACAACTTTCACGCGGATGAGTCAATTCTGTGCTCGAATTTAAAGATCTACCGTCAAGAATAAGAATAATCGAAAAATATTAGCGACGATAACAGGGAAACAGAAAAATTGTCTGAACGACCCCGCAGAATCCTTGTCGAAATTGGATTCCGATGAAAATTTCTGATAGACACAAGTCCCGAAAATCGCTAGTTTCCGAGATGTCTGAGAATTTTTCAAATCGGGAGAATATGTGCTGTAACATACCCAAAAATGATGATCAAAAAGTGTGGAAGAGAAAAAATTGTCCGAAATTCAAGAATCCGTTTAACAGGAAAATAAATAGGAGAATGATGATAACGGGTCAATCTCACGAGTGAAGAGAATCTTCGATCTTCCCGGCGGCTTTTCTCTCCCGCGTTGCAGCTTCTGCAATCAAGCTAAGCTTCCCCGTCTGTTTTCCTTGCCTCGCGGCCAATCTGCGCGGGTTTTCAACGCCGTTGACAGGTAATCTTGGATATGAGCGAAGAGGGAAGGCTCAGGTGGCGACAGCGGCTGCTGCCGGATGACAGGGGGCGTCTTGTTTCCCCGCTTGATTCTTCGCTTGACTCGCTGCCAGGCGGCATCCCTGAGACCCGGGGGATACTCCGGGACCGCGAAGCCCGTCACTGGATGACGTCCCGTCCGAGGATCCTCGCATAGTCGCTCGGGAGCCTCGGTCAGCCGACTTGATTGCCTTTTCCTCCAAGTTTCCAAGCGTTGATGGCCGGCATCTTCCAGCCCCCGAAACAGCCCTGAGACGAAAGTTTCCCGATCGTTTTATACCGGCGAAAAGTCTTTAAGAGGTCGATTGGCCAATTATACAATTTTAAACTAAGAGCCACTCGTTTCTTCAATATCGCTAAACGAATTTTATGCAGCGATTTCTTACGAAAGAAAGAGATTTAATACGAATTAGCTTTAGATCGCTTAAAATTTTTTGAAATCTCATGAAATCCAGTGAAATTATTGAAAATCGTGATGCGAGCCATTCATTTCTCGAAATCGCTAAACCATTTATATGAAGCGATTTCTTATGAATGAAAAAGATTTACCAAGAAATCGCTTTAGATCACTTAAAATCGTTTGAAATCGTGATGTGAGATCATTGAAATCTTGCATTCGCTTGTCACCTGATCTATGATTGCATAGTTTCTCGATTTTGAATAAAACATCGATATTAACTGAGCTTTTATTCGGAATCTCAGTTTTTCTTATATTTCTGTTTTTAATGAGTTTTTATTTTGCAGCTCACGAATATAGCAATATGATAAATACTCAATGCCCAACTCATTTCTTAGTTAAAAGTATCAATTTTTGGGCAACCAACTCCTACTCAAAGTAGGTGATCGATAGATTTTTTTTCTACCTTCTTCTTCTGTTTTTATCCACACATAATTACAGCGTAACTGTTCAGCGAAATAATCAGAAACTGGTCGTTATTATAATTAGACGTCAGGCTCCTGGTTTTTTTTTTTTGGTTATTTTGTTTCGTCTTTTACTGGTGAGATGCGAACGTGAGCTGTTACCGAGGGGATGCATGGAGTAAAGTTACAGGAACTCGTTTTTCGTAAAAGGCGTAACGACCATACGTATCACGTGTTAAAACATCTGTGAATTCGAAATATCTTCACTCCATCGACCCCGTGCTCCTTTTGTTTTTTTTTTTTTTCTTAAATGTGTTTTTCAGGAGTAGCACTCATGTTATAAAATTTGTAAGCTTGATTTAAATAATTTATTACAAAATAACCAAAAAATTTACAAATTATTAAATTGTTCGAAGAATCAACTAAAAAATAAACTAATGAATATTCAAGATAAATGATTCACAGAAGAATTATCCTATAATCAATTTTAATCAAGTCTGATTAATTCCAATTATAGAATTTCACTTCCGTCGATTTTGTTGCGGATACTTGTTTCTTTCTTTCTTTTTTTTTTTTTTTTACCTACCTTTTTTTGTTTCACAAGTAGTTCTCATCGCGGGTGGTTCGGGTTGCAGGAAGAAGTCGTGCGTCTGAATTTACCGATGGCCGTATAACGCTGCGACTAATCGAATAAACCGCAATTTCAATTCTTTGTTGAGCTCGCGCCGCGGATCCTCGTATAAATGCTAATTCCAGAGAGGTAGACAACTTTCGCAGAAATGCGTTTCTCCGCGAAATCCCTGCAGCGTCACGCGGCATCGAATTCTTCTCACCGTGGACTCTCTTTTTGGTACACCGACGCCGCCGCGTCGCGGCGCTTCCTGTCGTTCCGTCTGATTCGGCGATAGCTGCACACGCTTCTAGGTACGTACCTTATACTACACTTGGGATAGGGGATAAGGGATAACTAGCGAGGAAACCAATACCCTGTTCGAAAGAAAGGAGGGTCTGGTTCTTTAGTAGCCTCCAGAGTCTCTCAGCCCCTTATACTTTTGATAAGACTTACCGATACTGTAATAAGATTAACCACTTTACACCGGACTTATACTATGCTTTATACCCCGGAATCTAAAGGGTGTCCTGTTAGATCCTCCGGATCCTGGAAATACGGGGGGATATTCAACGAATACTTAGAAAGCGTTCTTATTTTCACAGACATATTACACGAGGATTCGGCACCACTTGTTCCAAGTTGCAACTTGTAATTAATGATTTATTAATTACAAATTAGTAACGAGACATCACGTATGCAAATGGTGAAATAAGTCGCAAATTCTATTTCCATTTTGTAATCAAGGTGAAATACAAATGTATATACAATTCGTATATCATTTTGTCCTGTTTACAAAATTGTATTTTGTTTTCTTGTAATTACAAAACACATATGCAATTTGTATTTTTCCTTCGGGTCTAATTACAAATCACAAATACAGTTAGGATTTTGTTTCGTACCAATTGCAAAATACGAATATTATTTGTACAACGTTATTGTCACGATTGAATTACAAATCGTATTTGTAATATACAATTTGAATGATCGACGAATTACAATTTTGCTATTCACTGCTATTATACGTCGCATCCAAGTTAATTTTCGTGCGGGTGAAAACGTAAGTGAGCACCGTGTACGTTTCTCCGTAGGGACGAGATTCTGAGCGCGGGAGTCCGAGGCTTGTAAAGTATTATAGAAGTGGGACGTCAGGATGCTATTTACATAAATCAATTAATTCATTGACAATTCATTAGGGCGATAGGCTAATGTATCCCATTTGAATGCGGACGGTTCTAAATCAAGATTCCTTCGACGATAAACATTCCGCCGTATAGAGAAACTCTCCTCTCCTCTCCTCTCCTCTCCTCTCCTCTCCTCTCCTCTCCTCTCTAGCCACCGCTGATCGCTCCTCCCTAATTCCCTCGGAACTCTCTCCATTTCTCTCCCTCACCACCGTTCTCTCCCCTTCGAAACCGATCGGACACAAGTGCCAACTCACGCGACCCTGTGTTCCCCGGGTCTAACAAATGTCTCGAATAAATAAATCCCGCGGTGCGCGGCCTGAATTAACCCCACTGTGTATAATTTCCCCCCAAAAACGATTGTTTCTGCGGATTTCTCATTCATCTAGCTCGGGGTTGATTTCTCTGGCTTATATTTACATCAACCGTTCTCAAAATTTCATATTTCTCAAATTCCACCCTCAGGCTAATCCAGCTAGAACGGTCTAATTGGAGGGACCGAAATGGACAAGCCTCACGAATCTTTGCCGTCAGACGAAAAGCAGTGGCGCGTTAAACGGGGGTTGACAAGTCTGATAACTGATAAAGAGCGTGGGACGCTAATTAGACCGATCTTGACTCGTTGATGATAATCCATGTCGAAAATGATGGCTGTATTAGGTGGATGTATTCGTAGATCGGAGGGATATGTTTGAACGATTCGCTTTTGTACACGTGTAAAATATACGCCGAGGACCGAAAGCACGCCGTGTACGGCAGCTGAGAGATATTAAAAACTGTTTAACTTAATGATTTGAGTGTTAAACGATTAGACGGACTTCACGCCGCAAGAGATTACCCGCGTTGCTTGTGATTTACGATCGGCTCATTCCACGCTCGCCCCTCAGGTCTTATGGGTTATCGTCGTGCAGCCAGTCACGCGGATGCCGTGCGGCCAAATGATGAATCGACGAATTTAAAAGCCGCTTCGTACCTGTCCCTGTCTTGTGCCGGACGTTTTTACCTGACTGAAAATCGAAACTGAGAGGAAAGGGAAAAGGAAAGTCCGGGCCGGGGTTGAAATTCCAAATTTGAAGGGTTCCGAAAGTGATCGTATTTCCAAGTTTTTCAGGGCGAAGCTTGTAGTGGAGGAAGCAAACTTTGTCGATACATCAAAGTTTCGAATGGCACGAAATCTGAAGCTCAAAGTTCTGAAAGTGCAAAATTACGAAAAGACAAAATGCCGAAAGGGCGTAACTCCGACAAGTCAAAGTTCCGAAAGTGCGAAAATGAGAAAATTTTAAATTCTGAAACATCGAAATTCTGAATGATCAAAGATTTTCGGTTCTGTGAATTTCTGGCTTGGTGAAATTTCACCACTTTGATCTACCTTTGTTCTGGATTTTCGATGTTTTTACGTTCGGAATCCTGGTCATTCTGATTTTCGGTTTTTCTCATTTTTTACACCCAATCGTTGAGTAAACTACGCTACGCGAGTATATTTTCATTCGGAATTTCACTCCATCGAAACTTTATTTTTCGCAATTTTGCTCTGTCTTAACTTGAATTTTCGGAATCTTGCATTTCGGAACTTTGGGTCATGCTTATAAAATATTCCGTATATCTGTCCCTTGAAACTTTTCACTACATGAAAGTTTTATCTGCACGACAAGGATTTCACTAATCATTCGATAGAACGGCCAATTTTTTATCGATCCTTAGAATAAACTAATCAATCGTTTTATCAAACGGTTCATTAATTATTATCCAGGTTTTCTTTTCGATCATCGAGGTTATGTCGCGGGGATAAATGTCCGCAAAAAAAAAAAAAAAAACACACACATCATCCATCCGAAAAACATTAAACTCTCTCATTTCCATCGCTGTTTCACGATAACAGAATCAAGTCAGAGAAGAACGCGGCAGCAATTAATAATTTCTCCCAAGATTGTATCGCAGTAAGACAAAGCCGCGATACGGAAATTCTCAACTTCTCCGCGAGAACAAAGCCGGCGAGATTCTCGTCTAGAATTAAAACCGATTTCCCACCAAGAATCGCGTAGAGCTTTGGTACCTTGAATACCCGTTCCCGGAATGGATGTAAGTGTGTCCGAGGGGTTGGGAAATCGGTGAAAGGGTGGGGGTGGGGGGGTAGTTGCATCACAGCGGTGGTGGAAATTCGCGGAGTCTGGTATCCTGGCAGCGAATCGAGCGAACGGTAGTGAGAGACAGAGCAAGGAATTCGAAACGTTCGTCTATTGTGCGAGACACACAATGGCGCAGTAAACCTCAGTAGCAGTCGGGGCGCCAGCTGTCGACGAGGGGGGCAAGGGGGGGGGGGGGCGAATTTATAATACCACTATATGCCGTATTAAACAACAAACCATTACACCATCGGAGCGACTGGGACGAGGACGAGGACGAGGACGACACGCGGAAAGCCAATAGGTCGACATTCGACACGAGTCATAGGGCATTGTTCGGCACCCTGTCCGATCAGCCGTCCAGGGTTACGAACGACACGCGGCACGTCCCGTCTATGAGAACAATCCGGGCCCCAGGGTCCCCCGAATTCGGGGCCCCGGTGGTCCGGAGATTTACGCCTCGGATGACTTTGAGGCGTTTTACGTGCGCGGCTTTTTATTTATCCGGCTCGTCCATTAGCGTCGGATTTGTCGGATTAGAAATTGATTTATCGAGCCCCGTTCGGGGCCCGCTCAATATTTAATTTGCCAAATATTCCTTTATACCGCATCACGCACACGCCCTGCCTGCTCACAAGGCTCCGAGGATTAACAGCCACCTCACGTTCCTGACCCAGACTAACCCTGCATAGGCCGAACCAGCTTGCAGGCTTCGAAGCTTCGCTTTAGTCTGCAGTTTACCTGTCCCAGTTAAACCACGCGGGATTATTTACGGCCTGACTATGTCGCTCGTTGGGCTTCCGTAAGAGTCCACAGATTTTTTATTTTCTTCTTATTTTTTGCTTTCACTACCTCCTCTTTTCTTATACCTTTCGGAAAATGCACGCCGTAAAGGGCGTCGGTCTTAACTCCATTCAAAATCAACGCCACCCTTTTTACTTTGGCTACCGTGACAGCGCCTGACGTTCGGATCAGTCACGATTTTTTTTTTCCCCCTAGTATGCATGACGACTCGGCGCCGAGATTCTCATTGTTATGCCGGTCACGAGGCTGTGGGACAATGTCTATGCCGTGAATTAATATATCGACTCGAGTATTTCGATGCTAATCGAGATTCTAACGCTAGCTAAGGCATCACTCACTGACCGACGATTATACCTGTCAAAATTGAAAAAAAAAAGGTTTTGAAAATCTAAAATCTACATTTCTACGTTGAATTTTTATTGAAATTTACCGGGGACAGGTGGAGATTTATGTCAAACACTCTTCCACTCTACGAACAAACGTACGTAGGTACCTGTAACGTTAACTCGCGTGTAATCTGATAGTCGTTCAGTTTTTTTTCCTGTCGTTATACAATCCCAGACTATGTATTACCTTAGGACTGGCATTTTGGATCAGGGGAGAACCCGGCAGGCTTCAGATCATTTCTGACTCCGACACAGTGGCCGACCGATTGTTTTCAAATGATGGCTCGTTGGAGCAGGGCAACTCTAACCATGGATCTCTGGTAAATAAATCAAATAGTACCTACACCGTGTAACACGAGTAATTTTCAACTCCGACGTGGTGACAAAGAAAAGATTAAAGACGTGGAGTAAAATGGTACAGGTATGAAGGTAGTCTCAGACGAATTACAATATGAATAGCAGAAAACAAACTGCCTGGATAATAGCTGTGTCGAAACAAAATTCCACGGTACCAACATGCGCAAGACACTTGAGCACAAGAGCAAACATTTGTTTGGAGCGGAAGAGGAAAAAGGAGAAACGGTACACGCGTGGACCGTTCCAAATGAACAGGTAAAAATGGAGCTTCTTCGTAAAAAGAGAAGTAAAACAAAGCGTGCCCGGTGATTTTTCAAACCCACCGATGCCCACGTGGAGCAAACGTGGGTAACACAGATCTCCAGTCAAAAAACAACACAGGATTTTCACTCTCTGAAACTGGGAATAATACTCGATAAATTTCATCACGTCAGGTTTTTTCTTCAACTCGTATTTGTAGATTCATTCAGAGTGAAACTCCCGTTTAATTTGAAATCTGGTATCCCATTCTTGATTTTCAAAAATTCTATCCAAAATTGATTTCTTACTTCGATTTAACGTGTATTAGAGTGAGACTCGAGAATAAATACAAACAGGGAAAGAGAAAATGGAAAGCGGAAGCGTGTTCGGAGGTGTATCGAAGAGAAGAAGAAAAGGTTTCGTAGGCGAAAAGAATGAACACTGAATGTTGAATACATTTCATAAAGAAATTTTTTGTTTAATTTAATGAGGAATAATGTTTAGTTAGTATAATGAAATGTTGGTGTTTTTCATTATGGTTATGCTTTTTTTAAGCAAACACCTTGTATTTCGCAAGAATATTGTACGCGATGGAGGGAAATGGAAGTAATTTTTGGATTCAGCACACTCGAAAATATAATATTCACCAAAAACATCCCATTGAGCTGAAAAAAAATTTTTTTTTCGGACACCTGTGTAATGCAAAAGTGGCGTAACTCATATCCGAGGCTACTGCCCGCTGACTACGTTGCGATTCGAGAAGCTAACACCTGCAGAGTATCCTGAAAAGGCGGTAAAAGTTGAGTCAAGTCGGTGCGGTTGACAAGCGAAGCGTAAAGAGAGTACTTTGTATTCACATTAGGTGTTGTCTGCAGGGGCACCTGGCTATCCGACAGAGCTCATCCCGATAGGCTTTGGCCACGAAGGCACCCGGTCGTTGATGTATGTCCCCATCGATCACCCGCCTCATTCCACTGACTGGGCTCAGTCGGTTCGTCTGCGGCCGCCTTCACGCCGAGCACGCGTTCCTCCTCCATAGGTATACCGTATCCGCACCTTGCGCCTTATTTTGGCATTAAAATTCCAGAGGGGCGTGGAGTTTTATTGCTTCAAAGAAGCTCCCCGAACAAAGAGAGGAAGAGAGAGAAAAAGACAGAGAGAGGACTCCATTCACGTTCTCATACTATTTCCGATACAGGCTCTGCTATCTGCGTACCTGAATCGCCAATTTCTGCCTATAGAATTCACTTTCATGGTGTCCAGTGGTTCTGGAAGTTGTTCATTGAGGTCCTGAAAATGTCCTTGAATTTTTCCTGCGTCCGGAAAATATTCCATTTTTAAGGAACGCGAAACATTCGTCCGAGTCCAACTGCCGAATCGGTTTCTGGGTGGAACCGTGATGGGAGGATGACCTCATCGACCTGCCAGAGTCACTCTCGTTTCATATTCATTCTTTGCCGGTCCTCGCAGAGAGGATTCGTGGGGTAAACACGCGGCCGATACGTCAGACGGATATAAACAGGCGAGGCTGCATATACTTGTTAGCCAAAAACAAATGTGTCCCGGACCCTACGTCTGTTCAGCCACCGTCAACACCCTAGGGATTATCCTGGAACCCCGGCCAGGGCTTGGCAGCCTCCGCAGAACCGCCGTCTCGACCCCCGCGCCCCATATATGCAGCCATATGGCCAACTCGAGCTGTTGCGTCTTCCCGCCTCGATATGTTTGTTTGTCAGGGTTCCGGGAGGAGGAAACTCGTACGGCATTTCGCTTCCCCCTAGCCTTTCGGGATTTTCTAAACACCCCAAGATGCCCCCGTCACAGAACAGCCCAAATCCATTCCATGGGGTATCTCTCATGGTTGCATCGAAACGTCGTATTCTCATTTCGTGGACCAGGACGGACACCATTGATCAGGTTGAAAATGAGTCAAGAGTGAGTATCCCAGGTGCTTGGCGTCTATCCTCGAGTGATCAACGCTCCTCATTTTTCCTTATTCCAGACGACGTGCAGCGGCAGAGCTGTTGAGGGGTTAACTAACCGAGCTGACCTACCGAAACACGTTTTTCAAACCATTGTTGCGTCGGGATGAGTTCAGAAGCCGGTTGGGAACGTTTTGTTACGACTAGACTTGACTAGCGTGGTGAAAAGTGAAACGGTTCGAGAAGAATATGTACTGGAGCATGTTGCGCTCAATCAAACGGTACTGCGTAGCGATTGAATTCATCGAGGCATAACGATGTGGTGAAACCTTTCGAAGATGACACAGCGCAAATGGCTCTCTACCCATGTTCACAGGCTCGTTCTTGGTACAGAGACGCTCTGTACCGGGTGACGAAACACGAGGCCTGTCTGACCTTTGCACCCAGACATCCAAAGGCGATCGAGTTCACCTACACAAGGCGTAGAAGAGGGAACAAGAAGAAAGCAGCTCGCGGCTTTCACGAACAATAGGATCAGGCAAAATATGATTAGCATGGACCGTCGACGACAAGAGCGTTCTTCCTTTTGTCATCTCATTAGGCGTTTCTTCTTCTCCTCGTACTCTCTTCATCCTTTTCCTCGTCCTCTTATTTTGTCGACATTTTATTTCACCCCCCTCTCCCTCGTCGGATCGCTGCAAGCAAGCTGAACCTCTGGCTCCGATCGTACGAGAAATCGGATCCCCGTATAATCACAACGATTACTGCTATTCGATGACGATTCTTGCGTGCCGTGGAGTGTTTGGAATGTTCGATCCTATCTCGCTCACGGAACACGAACGCCTCAGACGCGGCCTGGACCAGTATAAACGTCCGAGCCTCGTCGAGTTACCTCGATTTTTATTAACATTTACTTACGGCCACGTCGCACGGGAATACCAGGGACCTCTCGACGCCTGAATTACACCTTCCGACCAGAGCGAGGATCCCATTATGTACGGGGTGGGAATGCCGAAACTGTTACGGGGTGGCTTCCGGGCCGCAATCCAAAGGTATAAATTTACAAAAACAACAAAACCCCAGGGATGCAGAGTTCCCACGAGTGTTGACCGAATGTTTTTACAACTAAGAAGCGGCTGGAGGTGCCTTTTCTGAACTTGAGATTCCGGGGGAGTCGAACTGTCCGTCAGGGTCGAGGACTTGCCGCAAAGAAAATAAGGAAGCCCCCGTTTACTGAGTGCCGGGGCTGCATACAGCGTATTTTCACAAGTGCGCTCCATCCATTTCGTCATAAGGCTCTTAATTTCACTTATTTTTCCTTCCGTCGCATTTCGCCTTCTTCTCCTCCGTGTCCGTCTCCTCATTCGTCGAAATGGATGGATCGACTTCTGATTTACTCCTCCACCTCATGCGCACGGAGTGACTTTTGCCAAATTCAATCAAAGAGTCTCTCCCCTTCTCTCATATTTATTTCCCTGTATATGACGTATCCGAATGAGGTATACCTGCAACGGATTCGCGCATCAACAAAGTGGCAAAAGCACCGAGATACTCAGCTTCGGGTACTCTGCACAACCTCCTGCGTACCGGTATTGGTATCCAGGACTCTTCCCCAGTCCTGCAGCGCGAAAATCCATCGCTTTCCCCCGCTTCGCGTGGCTCGTCATTTGGGAATACTCACGTCCTCCTCTCGGTGCGTAGATGAAAGCAAAATCTGACCACGAAATGGATTTATACCCAGTCGGGTGATACTCGAGGGACCATATAGGTGGCCCTCTAGTGTTCTCCGTGTCCCAGCCGCAGTCGGTTCATTTTCGGTATTTCGAATTTTGGAAACCCTCCCGCACATGAGATTCCAATGTACGGTGCAAGGTACAAAAAAATGTCAAGGCATAACATCGAGCGAAGGGTTCGTGCGTCGGCGCGAGGTCCTTATAACAGGCAAGTTGATATTCCGAGCATCCTTTAACCAGCGTGTAACACGATATCCACCTCCGAAGGTAATTCTTCTTAAAGATAGATCCGAAAGGTGAAGTCTACGGGGGCGCAACGAGCGACGTTTTCGTCTGTGTGCGTTGCGGGGCAGGTTTGAAATACCGTTTCGAGGTGGGCACGGTGACACAGCATTAGTCAAATGTGGGTAACACCGTCGTACTCGATATTTTATCATTGTTGACGTATACACGTCTGCGGCGCTATGAATATTATTCAAAGTATACACGAGTCGCAGCGAAAGCCTTTGATCCCCCCACCGTTATGTGTACACACCTACATATATATACATGCAGTATGAGCGCGTTATACGTCTTTGCGAACCCTGTTGGGGGGGAATTTCACAAGTTTCGACATCTCGGCGCCTCGCTGCTCGGTACTGTGTGCGTTGGGCTCACATGGACGCGAAAATACAAGCCGTGTTATATACCGTACTCTGCAACTTGGACGGCACACTTGCTCATCCGGGATGTCGTCGCGACGCCCTGAAACGCGTTACTTCCTATACGACGTCTGTTAAACTCCCAAGGGATAGCCATGAACATTATCCTCTCCAGAACCACCGTCGCCCTACGCTGCAGATGAAAGCGAAATCTGACCGCGAAACTCACCGTCTCTCTAAGATAAACCTCTCACGACCAAACTTCAGCCCGGATTCTCTCGTCCAGTTACGCCATACTGTTGTGGCAGAGTGCAAAAGGACCGGATGAGTTCTATGGAAGAATTCGAAAACGCCTGGCTTTCATGGAATCCTTGTTACTATGGAAGGTTGAAGACGAGTCCGAGTGTCTAATTTTTTATAAAACCTAGAAACGGGATATCCTCCATTGGGAACGTAAGAGAGGAGTGTCCAGTCACACTGTTGTCTTGCCCACGTTCCGGTCTAGTTTATTAGCTCGGTGCAGCACAATGATCTCTGCTTCAGGCGAGGAGTCCGGACTTGGTAATTGACAAAATACGTCGACAGAGCTGATCTCCGACCGTTTCGAGATGATGGTCGAGCCGCGGTTACGAGTCTACAGCCAGGCGTGCATACGAGATAAGAGAAAAATATACGGTTTCGAAATTCCGACCCGGCTTATAATAACTCGGCGAGGTCTAGGACCCGGCCCACACGCCCATGGTCCACCCATCCATTAACCATTGTTTCGTCTACAGAACGAGCTGTTACAGATCGTCGAGGTGCGACGATCTCACCGGAGCAGCGTGGGCCCGAAAACCCGAGTGGACATCTTTCGGATGATGGTATATACGTACAGCTTTTCACCATTCCTTGTGCAATTAGAGAAAGCGCATAACTTTCGTCCCATTAACCGAGCCTGCACGCGATCGTTTTCGTCGGAGCCGCTTTATACGGGGCCGAATTTATCCTCCTCGTCCTCTTTATCGATGTTTGTGTGTCTTCGGCGCACCGCGAGTTCTGGTCCCCATCGACACGGCCACACATTCGAACGAGCCTCGGTTTACGTGGTGAACGTAAAATCGTTGCTCCGGCCGCATGGACCACACACGGCTGATGTCAATTTACGCCGGTATTACCTCGTAACTTAGGGCTTCCACCCACGCCACAGCGAAGGCTCGTGACCGCTAAAAGGTCATGTTCGAGGCTGTTCCCGCTCCTTCGTCCTTCCGCTGACTTATTGCCCTTGCGATCGGTGCCACCAGAAGGTGCGACGGTTTCCACGAACCTGCGCGGTCGCACACTGCAGGGCTCTTGAATCCGAGAGGGTACCCGGCTTCGGGGTTTCCCCATGAATTATGGAACTCCGGAGGAGGGCGAGGTTATATGCGCCTCGGGCCGTCTAGCACCGCGTCTCCTACGCGAACGCGGATAAGGTATTCAGGAGCGACACATCGACCCTGCCAATTCAATTTTCATGCTCGCATGTCTAACACTTTCCCCCCCGTAAGAGGAACCCGCCAACATCAACGGCGCACTTCGGGTTCTTCAGTCTCCAGTGCGAGTTGAGGTGACTGCCTGCTTCTTCAACGACATCGTCATTATCATTCCCTCCACTGCAGTCTTGTCACGATTATCGTATTTTCATCCTCGCACAGTAGCGAGGACCGATCAGTGGGTCACCGACCTACGTTATGAACTGGGACGTTGAGTGGTATCCTGTTTTCAGGGTGACGCTATCCGCGGACTGAAATGATTAATGACCTCGGTCTCGTGGCCCCCCTGGGGGGGCGTCAATTCGCAGTCTAGTGTAGCGCCGTCTATGGAAACCTGGGAGCGATACACATGGTGTGAGCAAGATCGCGCCGCACTGCGGCCCGCAGGAAATTACATCTCACCATCACGTGCATGGGGCACCATGCATTCCTGCCATGTGCCGTCAACCTCCGTCAATTCGACACGCTACTCACGCTCCGCGAATCCCTGGTCCAGTCAGGTGCAAATCAAACCCTTAAAGCCTCGGTTCGTGTACATCAAATGCCTGCATGAGAGTATACGGTCAATTGGAAGTAAATTCTCCACCTTGAACATCGCGAGAGTGGATTCATGTTACGCTCTTGACTATCGGTTGGAGAACCGTCAGTCTTCAGGAACGATTATTTTCAACAACAACTACTACGAAGCAGCCGGTACTGCGAAAAACTGTGCAGGTGACGAGAGGATTGTTTCTCAAACACGAGAAGCTGTAGAGGATAATTAATCCTGCTCAAGAAGTAGGTACCGTAACAGCAACAGCCACTGCTATACACTTACTTTGCTCTTCGAGTCGATGGGGGCAATTTCGAGGTATGAAATAATTGGCGAGTTGTTACGTTATAAAAGTACGAAGAAGGGAGGCAGGCAGGTGGGTAGGTAGGTAGGAATTGTGCGGTGGGTAGGTAGCCCCATGATTTATGTTCGTATTATTCTGGGAGAAACATTAATTGTTAAGCAAACATAGCGGAAACATGTCAGAAGCATACGATAAGAAAATCCTCTCGCTGGCCGTCCGGTCGGGGATCCGCGTTCTTATTCTTATATTTCTTTCCTCCATGATCGTTAATCATCTCGCCGAGACGAAGCCCGCGGAGTCTGAGCTAGCAAATTGCTGAGCCGAACAGCGCGTAGCCAGGGTCAATATTCCTTCTCTCTTTTCCTTTTCCCCACCTCGTAGATTCAGGACCGGTTAGTTTTCCCGATCCTTCCGATCGGCCACGGACAAAAGGCCTTGGACCCGTCAGGCCTCCGTTATTTTCGAGCCGATTATAAATTATTCGGCAGCATCGACAATTAGCCCCTACGCGTCAAGGGATAGAGATTCGGTGGGATGGAGTATACAAGGGATTCGCAGAGGCGTAATCGGATGGTTGTTGTTTGTGCGAATGAACCTTTCGTTTCGCCTGATCGCAGCTGTGTTCATCGGCCGAGAATTTAATCAACAACTGCTGATTGCCGCTTCGTTGGATTACCTACATACCTACTATATACACGATACACCTGTGGGTATACATCGTTATATCCGTGGAATGTAAACCGGGGATGAAACATACGACTGTTCGTCTCTCCGGGCATCGGAATACCCGAATTACCGATTCCGGAACGCCGTGGCAGATCGGTATCTACCTCACAACGATCCTCGAGGAGGGACTGCGTGTACCTACGAGATAAAGATGAAGCGATCGCCGTGTCGACTTGACGATTTTTATACTGCCTGTATCGATTAGCCCGTTATTGATGTTTCATAAAAGAAACCGGTGTAACAGAGATACCCCGTACATTTTTATTGCCACGTACGGACTCGTCAGCATGACAAAACAAGATAGAGAGACCTGCTCGGGTCTTTTTCCTATCGATACGTTATCTCATTGCATCGAAGTTATTCAACGATTATCATTATCCGATACGATCATCCTATCATCGTCTCTCGTACCTATATATAATCTCTTATCCGACGAACCGCGGCTGCTGCAAAGGCGGACCTCCACTCCTCTCTCCTCCACCTCGAGATAATAACACACACTTATGTACTCCACACTCCTCGGCTATCTCCACTTCCTCAGTGCGCCCGGTTATCGCTTGTCGACGAGGCCCTAAGAGACCAAAAACCTGCCTCCGTCTCAGGTCGTAAACGGACCACAACAGGATGTTACGATGACTCTCGAAGGGTTGTGGGAAGTCGACTATACCATTGGTAATATAAGTCATACTGTAATCGACATTTTCCTAATCCATCCGAAATCAGGCATGGTACCAACGAAGGTCGTAAACGGACCTCAACGGCTTGCTTCGATGACTGTCGAAGGTTTGTGGAAAGTCATCTGTACCATTGGTACTATAAGTCATACTTTCATCGACACTGTCCTCACCCATGCCAAATCAGTCTTGGTAATAACGGAGACTATTAAACGCATGGGAATGACTTTATACATTTTATACCGAAAGTTCATTGCTTTCCAAACTCACTACAGTGCCAATCCAGGCTACCAAACTTGGAGTCCACGATCTTGAGGGTAGATAATTGTTGACCTCTCGGAGTGGCTTGCGCGGGCCAAGTTGAAGGGGCATGTTCGAGAAGAGTTATGCGAAGAAAGGATCTCATCGATGGTTAGCATCGATCAGCCGTCCGGATAGTGTGGCCGGGTCTTCCGCCCGTCTGCGTAATTAAAAGTGGCAACAATATATTGCTCTGTCACATCGCTGGGCCGCGTGCTCTCTCCTCGTAATATCGAGAGGCCCACCCAGCTCCCGTTAATTAGTAAACTCGCTGCCGGTTCGGCTGAAGCGTACTAATGAGAATTTGAGTAATGACCCCCGTCGACTGCCACCACGGCGTTCGAGGAGTAAACCTGCCGCACGAATTTCGTTGTTTGATTCTCCCTTCGGAGTCCCTCGATCTATGAGCCGCGTCTCACGAGTCTAGCCTCGTTCTCGTACCCCTGAGTATTTCGAGTGTCTCTCGAGGAGTGTTTTTCAATTGTCAGAGAGCGAAGGGAGCCATTAGTCTCCTCTCAAGGCTTTACCTTTATAACCTCCAAGAGGGGCCGGGAGCGCGGGAAACTCGAAATTTTGACATTCCGAAGCGTGTGTAACTCTGGCAACTTCACTTCCACTCTTTCCCCCCTCACTTGTTCCTCCTTTCACCACTGCCATGGGTGTTAAATTTGGAAGTTTATGGATCGGGGAATCCGGGTGGTCGGCAATCTACTCGGTGGCGGCACCTACCCGACGTCCGTTCAACTTCCTCACGGGAAGACCGTCAGCCTTACGGTATATACTGCTAGATAAGTTGAGCTAGCTGCTTTCGTACGGAAAGCTCGGTCGAACAGGCAGTGATCGATGGTGGATGACGGGACTGTAATTAACGGAGAACGCGGCTCTCACAATGCAAATAACAACTTCGAAACGAGGCAGCAAGTGTATTGATTTTTTAATACCATCGTGCAGATGCGGTTCATCAACTTTTCGGCCAAATTGCGTTACGTAATTTTGTTTGTTCCACTCTCTTTTTTTTCCCAGACAATATAGCAGAAAGTTTATCCTGTACAAAAGTTTTAATCGAAGCGTACGCGTACACGTCATGTTTTCCCCGCAGCAAGCAATCATTTTCGTTACACAATTAACGCCGTATGCCGTAAGACTGGGAGATTTGTTTTTTTTTTCACTAAAGTTCGACAGAAAGGTATAATCAGAATAAAATTTTTAAAAACTCGAGCAGAGAAGTACGCATTTCGTTATTCAGCGAGAGTGAAATCTACAAAACGCGGAGAAAAGCTCATTCATGATCAGATCAATGTTCTTCCTAATTCTGTTACGACATTTGAAACCGACATCAACCGGCTGTCGGATCGTATTTTAAAAAAAGGTGTAAATCGTGAAGCAGGATGTAAGTCACAAGATTTCCTGCAGAGAGCAGTGACCTTACAGCTTGTTGTCGCATGCATAAGGAGCGGGATTTCGGGATGTTTGTTTGCAGCGCAAGCGCTCATCCGTGTTTCCGGGAAAAGGTGGCGGGTTGAACGCGAATACATGTAGAGTCGTGAGCCTCCGCCAGCTTCGTAGGAAAGACAAATATTATCTTGTTGATAAATTTTCACCGTCAAGCTGCAGAAGAGTCGACTCTTATATTGCAGTGGCCGCGCGGGGCGAAGTCGGGGTCCGTTTAGGTTTTGATTAATGTCTCGAAAAGAAACAATGAAACCCCCTGTCGTCTATCCGATCTAATAAAACTTCACACGCCCCGAAATCACTCCTCCAGGAGATGCTGTCGGCCTAATTTCCGCTTCTCAGGACGCACCGTAAAGCCACCGGAAAATTCCAGGAGCAACACTTCCGGCTACAACCATTGCGCATGTTTCGATCGGTACAGCGGTATTACACGACTGTAATAATCGGGGCAAGATTTTTGATCACAGTAGCATGATAAGGTCGGTTATGCGTACAGATTCCGATACTGACATCTTACCGACATTCTAGCCACTTCACAGCTAAGACACAAACCCTTTTTTCTGTGCGGGTTGTCCCCAGAGCCGGTTTTGCGTACAGATTCCAATACCGACATCTTACCGACATTCTAGCCGCTTCACAGCTCAGACACAAACCCTTTCTCGGTGAGGGTTATCCCCAGAGTGGGGGTTTTGTACGCAGAATTGTCGTTATTTATGCTACTGATTACGGAATTTCCGATCGAATCCTGATCATGAACCCCGAGTCTCACCCGAGATTAGAATTATTCGCAGCACCTATTTCCTTCGAGTTAGCTTCGAGGGTGGCGGATAGCTTTTGGGGAAGGGTGTCATTTATGACTTATTCATTCGGTTCTCGATGCGCGCTGCCGACGCCGGTAAGTTATAACGTTCAAAGTTCCTCTCGCGCAGCAATATATCGCCTCGACTCGTGGCTCATTGTCTATGCAAATCCTCATTTCAACTCGGTTAAAAACACTCCTTCACCTCGGCGCGGGGCATCGCCCCATTTTCTTATTTTTCCCTATACATCTCGCCCTTCCACGGACCAATCTTGTTATCCGGGGGCCGGGCTTTAATTTATCCGAATTTCAATTCAGGAGTGCCGCAGAGTGCAGGAAACGCCGGGAATTGATATACCTACACAAGTTGGAACAACACGCCGCGGTTCCCGTGGGCTTATAATCTCGGGACTGAATTGAAAACGCGGAAATTTCGCTGAGCCGGTTTTCCGCAGGGGCGGGTCTCCTTCTTTGCTAAACTTTGAAGATATTTCACGGATTTTACCGTTATGCCTATTTTATTCATTCCCTTGCTCGAGCTGTGCGGAGAAAAGTTGAGGCAAAATTTCGCGCCCCCGATCCGAGGGGCGACACCGAAAACTTGGACTTTACATTCACACGGTTCGGGAAATCCACCCGCAAATTATCATGTGAGAAAATATAAATATAAAAAAAACGATGCTGCGGAGGCTTAATAAGGTCCACTCAACGCCGTATTTTGAGGAGGGGGAGGGCGGGGAGCGAGGGGGTCATTACGTAACCATGAAATAACTCGCGAGAAACCCCCGCGTTCCATTAATCAAGTTACCCTTAACTTTCGGGCGAACTTGTTAGTGGCTACATCCTTGCGGTAGGTTCGTTTCCACCCCCCTTTCAACCCCCTAGACGAGGTTACGAAACGCTTGCATGGAAAGAGCAAGTCGACAAGCAAGTACCGCCATCGTCGAGTCGCGAACTGGCTAAACTGGGAAGCAAAGATACACAAATTCCTTGTGTATATGTCTCTATCTGTGTCCATATTTACCCTCACAGCCTGCATCAGGATTAACGTTCGTTGAAATTACGGTTGACGTAGTAACTCCGAAAATACCGAGTCTACGAGATTGAAAATCGTCCATAAAAATACGTCACGATTCAGGAGATCGATTTAAAAACGAAAGAAAAATCAGATTCGTGATAATTTTTGGAATTTTGAAGAGGAAAAAAAAAAAAATTATACTCTTCGAAACAGTGTTCTCTGAAATTGTTGGTAATAAGAATTCCTCTGCTGGGGATTAATTTATTTCTTTTACAGAATTCAACTTGTAGTCAACTCGAGTGATCAAACCAAATTTATTTCTAATATATGGTTTAAATTATGCTTCTCTACAAATCACTTTTATACAACTCAAGAAAAAATTAAAGAAGATTTACTTATCGTACTCGGGAACAAAAAAAAAAGAATAAAACTTAAAAACAGGTTTTTTACATTGTATAACCGCTTGCGAGCTTACGCAGAGTAACGGTATTACGTATATAATATAGGTATATGTATATCGTTAGACGAGCTTTTCCTCCATGAGTATAAGTTACATAAACTATACGCTCGCTGTTCAACTCCCGTGAAATTTTCATAAGAGAACGAAAGAAGAGTATAAGATATTCTCGTATAAATATATATATGGGGGATAGAGGAGGGGTTAAAAATATAGCCCCAAAGAATTTATGGAGAGCCTTGAGAGAATCCGCGAGGGAACAGTTTCCGTCTCGAGGCCTGCAATTCGACGCACGTTGTTTTCGCCCCGAACGGACTATACACGCGTAATTTTTCCCTCATTCATTTTCTTGCTCTCTTTACTTTCACTCATCGGCCGGAACGCACTGTATATTATACACGTCCCAACGCCCCGCGTGTTCATATGGGATATTTACCCGCGAGAGACGCCTGGCGTCGCGACGTCACAGCCAGGCGACAACCGGCCCATGCATAAATATACATACTAACGTTATGCACACTGAATTTCATCGTTTTATTACATGAACTTGTACCTACCATGCATGGTTCAAGTGCTGCGAAGACTTCGTCGGATCGTTGAATTTGAAGTTTGAAAATCCGAAGTTGTACTTCAGCTCTCGAGAGGACTTCACATTTCTGTTACAAAAAAAACGACGCTCCATATTTTCCTTGAAGACATAATATAATTATTGTTTTTCTCTTATCGTATAAGGATGTACAAATTTTAACTCATATTTTTCACAATACTGCTTTAATTTTGAAATTATTGGTAACCATCGGGCTTTTTAGGTAAAGTTTTCAAATTTCTTTATCAATAGTTTACAGGGTCACTGATGACAAATCTGAAATCAAATATAGAAAACTCAAGATGGCGGATCCAATATGGCCGACGAAAATTTCAATTTTGATAGAATCCGGTCAAAAAACTCTGTGCAGGGGTTTCGGAGTTAGTGATTACGAATCTGAAATCAGATTTGGAGAACGCAAGATGGTGGATCCAATATGGTGGACGATAATCTCATTTAACGACTCTCGGAAACCGCATTTGGTTTCGAAAATCAGGACACCGATCGTAAAAGAGTCGATGTCCTTGGACGGGGGTGAAGAAAATCGATCAAAGGGCGCGGGGGCTGCGTATGGCAGCGATTCCCGCGCCGCGGTTTCTCCGCGACTGAAATAGACGGCGAGCTACCCCCGAAATACGATCCTATCGAAAAACAGTAGCCGAACAATAAATAACGGAAATTGATTCGGCGATGGAAGGGTGAGGAGGGTGAGGGGGCTAGATCAGCCGCGCGTCTTTTGTAGCGTGGGCGGCCCCCCAAGGCTCTCCGCATCGCGCCGTCAGCCCATCCAATATTTACGCCTTCAAGGGAAAACATAAATATTTCAACCCCCCAACATCCCTTCCTTCGCCTTTTCGCCCTTCGCCCCCGCAGAAAACCCGTCAGTCTCCGCGCCAGGTGAGCGTGAGATTTCCACCGCTTTGAAACACCCCCCTCACCCCCACCCCCAACCATCCCTTTCGCCTCCTCCCGTCCATGGATCTCGCGATTCTTCTCCGGCTTCCATGTACGTGCCAGGCTATTCCTGTCTCACTTATACCGGATATTCTGACTTTTCAGATGTACGCGGTCTTTCCTTTTCGTTTTTATTTTCCAACTCCCTTCCCCCTTGCCCGACTTTTAACCCTTGTGTTGTAGAACCAGGTGTTTACGTATATACCTGATATGATTTCAACGTTTTTTTCGTCTGGATAAATGGGCCGTGCGCTCTGATCGTGACTCTTGCTTCTTTCATTTTTTCAATTGATCATGACTTTTCGAGCTCCAACCCTTATCCTGACATTTTATCACATTTCACGGTGACACGAGTGATGGAAGCTCTATGTTTATGGATTGGATAGTATCCTTGCGTCCATTTTCCGCGTGACGTAACTTCCTTGATCATTGAAATGTTGAAGCTAGCTAATGTAATGAAATTGTTTGATGAACCGATGCATGATCTATCTATTTTATGTAAACTGCAGAGAAACGGACCAGATAAATTATTCATAGGGTGGAAAGTTTGAAATGACATCAACGGAATATGTTCCAGGGATCATCGCCTGTTGGAAAATTTTTTTTAATTCATATTTGCAAGACTATTTTCTTAGTTTATAAAATAATAATGACGATCGACATTTTGTCTTTGAGAAAGTTAAAAATTAATGTTGAGGTTACGTTGCCTTGGCCGAAAAGACCGTGTCGTATAATCGTTTACGAATGTTACTACATCCATTCGAAAAACATTGATCTCCAATCACTTGTACCATCGTTGATTCACCGTAAATAAAATGTTAGGGTTTTTAATTCAGTCTCTGGTCAGATCGAATCATAGCGCAATTATTAGGATGTCGAACCTAAGGATCGAAATGGTCTCTTCATCAGAGCTAGTTTAGATCGAGTATCAGGCCTGTGCACTCCGCCGTTGAAAATCCCTCTCCAGTTCGTCTAATTGGTAATTAAGCAAGAGGCAATTAATCATCGCTTGACCCTGTAAACCATCCGTTAAGAGGAGGGATGGGGGTGAGAAATGCTCGGAAGTTTCCTCCCCTGCACGGAGGACCCAATTCGTTAATGAAGTCGCGTGTCAGAAGGTGGCTGCTTCATTCGGGTGAAACGATGCGCGTTCATAGTGCCGGATAATGTGACTGTGAACACGTATACTTGGACGTTGCATGTGTATAATGATAGCAGGAGAAACGAACCGCCCCCGTAAACTCGACCAGATAATAATTACTGGTCACGGTACAAAGGGCGCGGTGAAACTGTCCGGCCATTCCGAATTCGACTGGTAAAACCAACCGACCCCCTTTCACAAATTTCACGCCAAATCGTCTGCCTGTGATATCTACCGGAAGTTCCATAGGTTGGATTAGGTTAGGTTAGTGTCCGGTAGGGTAGATCAGGTCATGTTAGGTTAGGTTAGGATAAATCAGGTTGGGTTAGGTTGGGTTAGGGTAGATCTGGATGTGTTAGGTTAGGTTGGGATAGATTTGGTCGGGTTAAGTTAGGTTAGGATGGATATGGACGTGTTAGGTTAGGTTAGGGTAGGTCAGGTCGGGTTACGTTAGGTTAGGTTAAGTTAGGTTAAGTACGGAGGGCGCGGTGAAACTGTCCAGTCATTCCAAATTCGCGTGGTGAGACCATTGGATCCCTTTTCGAAAATTTCACACCGACTCGTCTCGTCCTTTTTCTTATTTACCAAAGGATTCGCGCCGAGGTTCTGTCTGCGATGATGTACCGAAAGTTCCATAGTGTACCAGTCATTGACACGTTGAAACCCGATTATTGACCCTTTCATTTTCCAAAATTATAAATTTACGGAAAAAATTGTGAATTCAACAAGAATCGTGATGTCTTGAACCAATTGCTAAAGGGTTAGAGACTACGAATTTATTTTTTTGGGTATTTTAGAACTAAGGATCAAAGAGATACATCGAAACAGGTCAATAATTGGAACAGAGTCGATAACTGGTACACTTAGGTACTTCATGCAAGTCGTTGGGTTCGAGTGGCCGTGCGTACGTGCACTTGTTGATTCTTCCGCGGTGATCCTGATCCTGCGGTCTCGCAGGATTCCGGATTCTCGGCTTACCGGTAGACCTCCTCCAGCCGCCACTCTCTGCACTTGCCCGTCTCAATCGATTGGCGTTTACAGGTCTGTTTGGCTTGGCGGAAGGAAGGGAAGGAAAAAGGGGGACCGGGAACTTCATTCTGGGAACACAAATAAAATAGAGGGTTCGAGTGTTTAAGTCGGGGAACGCCTTGTGTCTCTTTTGATTGTCTCACGATTGACTTCACCGCGTGCTGCCAAAGCTGCTTCTCCCTTTTCTTCTTCATATTCCCCTCTTATTCTTCGTCTTCGGTCTGCATCCTGAAAAGGGTTTATCGCACATACCTACCTACCCCAAAATGAGCAGATCATGAGAAATCGCGACGTTATCTGGAAATAGGACACTAATTCTCACAGTCACAGTCTGCGATCTGCAATAAGTGTCCCAAGTCAAAAAATCAATCGTGTAAGGATGCTGCCGCATGCTTCAGACGTCCGATCGACGTAGATATTCTAATTGTAAGTCAAGCTTCCGACTCCGATCCTCTTTTAGCTCCAGCCTGTCCAATAATGCATGGGAATCAGACTCTGGACCAGGGAAGCAGATGAATTAATAAACCGCTTCGGAATACACGATGAACCTCAGATGGATGTCAGGAGACATCGCAGATAACTCGACGAGAGTTATCCGGACGTTTGATTCTTTCGTCGAATTATCCTGGCTGAAAATTTGATTATGCATGACTTGACATCGATCTTGAAATTTTCATTTTTATCAACATCTTTTTTCGGCTGCAATCAGCTGCTACGGAAAGATCAACCGAAATTGGAAACAGACTTGCGATTTCACTTGCGAAACTTTTCGATGCTCGAAGCTGTACCTGAAAGACAAAAAGAAAAAAAAAAAAAAAAATGGAGAGAAATCGTGAGCTTTACCGACAATTCGTTCCACCCGTCACGTACATGCAGGAGAACGTGCTTTTATAGAATAATACATTTTCGACGATGAAATTTCTGCCCGTTTCGCATCAAGGTTTTCAATTCTCGAACGCTTTGCGTTTAACACAATCTTGGTTCAGTTTTTTTACTCATTTATTTTTATTTATGTTTATTTCTTCTTTTTTTTTTTACCGCTTCAACGTTCCGAAACTCAAAAATATTCGCCGGCAGCACGATTTACGTAATTATAAATATAGAGTGACCTGTAATCGAAATGAGTCTTCACTTTATTGACGGATAAATTATTCGTAAACGAGACGACTCGCTAAAATGAAATATATGCGACGTGTAATTTAAAAGCGACGTTGAATATGACTTTTCGCTCAGCGAATCGACGCCGAATTTTTTCAACCATCCAATATCCATGAGCGGCGAAATTGATCGAGATTAATTAGCGGCTGCAGAATCGAATGAATAATGTACCTATTTTGGCTGACAATATTCCTATTTAATATTTGACCGAATTGTGTGGCGATAGTTGTACGGACGAGAATCGATTCGTCGGAATAAATTCATTGGAATCAATCACGCACTATTCAAATCAAGTGTTGAACAAATTTATTACCCGTTATTCGTATAAATATATGAATTTCAATAGTCTAGCCGTCGAAAAGAATTCCAGCGTTACGGTGTTGGTTTTTTTTTCTTTTTTTTTTTTTTTGTACTCACTCTACTTTCATGTTATTTCTCACTTTATCAAGTACGCGCATACCTTGTCTCGATTATCAGTAATGAGATCGCGTGCTTATCAACTTTTTGCACCGCGCAAAAAACAGGGCGTAAAAAGTAGAATGGTAAAAGCAAAAAACTATAACAGCACAAAATTAAAGTGAAGAAAGAGAAGTTTGGTAACGTGAGGCTCCTCGCATGCTCGACGAGTCACATGGCCCTTTT
This sequence comes from Neodiprion fabricii, assembly GCF_021155785.1. Lineage (NCBI taxonomy): Eukaryota > Metazoa > Arthropoda > Insecta > Hymenoptera > Diprionidae > Neodiprion > Neodiprion fabricii. The sequence continues at coordinate 2,818,197 of NC_060240.1, read as the reverse complement.
TGCCCAAGGCTTAATCCTTTGAGTCATAGCGGTAAGTATTTTCACCACCTATTTTATATCCATTTTTTTTATGTTTAGAGAACTTGGAAAATATATTTCTTTTTGCGGTTTTTTGCTATTTCTGACGACGTACGAATAAGTTTTCAATACTCGAGAGTAATTATTGCGATGTAGCGTAAGTTGTTATTGTTACAAAAAAATTGATTGAAAAAAATCGTGAAAATTGTAGGAATAATTCGTTTCCGAGAATGTTACTCCTCTACACGTATACATGTTTCACATAAATTATGAGTTTTCGGGCTCGCTGATTACGAATCTAAAAGTCTATTCAAAAAAATGAATATGGCGGATCCAATATGGCGGACGAAAATTTCAAAACCGATCGACTCCGGATAATGAACTCTGTCCAGGGATTTTTGAGGCCGCTGATTACAAATCTGTCGCCAGATTTTGAAAATTCGGTATGGAGAATCGAATCAGTGACCCGGAAAACTCCTGCATAGAGTTTTTTTACCGGATTCGATGAAATTTGAAATTTTCTTTCGCCATATTGGATTCGCCATCTTAAATTTTGAAAACTTAATTTCCGATTCGTAATCAGCAAACCTCTGAATCATGGAATGCTATTCTGTTATAAAAGCTGACTCAGCACAATAATGTGTGACTCAAAGGGTTAATCTAATCAATTTCTTCTGTGAGGCGCGCCTCCATTATGCAATACTCTGCTCAGTGTCCCGGGCAAAATGTCAAACTGGTATAAAAAACATGTCAAGTTTCGATATTATTAGTTACTCGAAAAATGTTAACTAAAAAATTTATACCCTTGTCGATATTCCGACCTGCAAACTGTCGGAGACATTGCGAGTAAATAAATGACGCGTGTACTGTTCGGCATTAATTATTCACAAGAGTTCGAACGTGTATATATTGCCGTTTTTAGATGGTTCAAAATGTGCTCGAGCGAGTGAAACCCAAATTGATTATAGCCTAATATTGCTCTATCCTCGGCAAAAAATATCTTCGTCATACATTTTATATTCTGCTGTAAAAAGTTGTCAGACAACAAAAAAAATTTCGTCTTCCTCAAATATATTTGATGAAATTTCAACATGTATACTCTCGGTAAAAACTGCACGCAGTTAGTCGGAATTGATTTTTTTTTTCTTCTCCCATACAACTTACGCGTATTCCGTAGATAATAATAAGAAAACCTAAAATGAAATTCGATCCACTAATTCGTAAAGTTCGAAAATTTTAAATAAAGTCTGAAGTCGGGGTGAAAGTATTTTTCGAATTATAGTTCATACTTGAAACTTGTGATTTATTGATTCTTCAAGTGAATCTGATATTGAATTGAATATACAGATGAACGAATAAATCAAAGATCTCGAATCTGTTGATACGGAATTAGTTTCTCAATTGAATATTTTTCTTTGAGGTCGAATTAAAAAAGAAATATTTACTTTTGTACCTGTAACCGGAAGATCTAGTATCTTTTTCAAGAATTTGATATTGGTGTGGCGATAAATTGATGTCACGATCTTATTCAGCTAAAAGATTACTGATAATGTAGTACTGACAATTGCTATCGCACAAAATGATTAGTTTCTCGTACCTCCTTTTATTGCAATTTTAACAATACTCAAACAGTTGTTCTGCCGATACTTATTTTACTAAAACTTTCTAGCGACTGTAACAAACAACATTTTTTTACTGCTTGGATACCGAATCGAGATTGTTTTTGGGACGGGGTTGAAATTCTAATTTTTCTGGTGGTGAAACTTGAAGGAAAGAGATCAAACTTTCACGAAACATCAAAGTTTCGAATGGTTCGAAACCTGACGCTCAAAGTTCCGAAATGGGAAAATGAGAAGATTTAAAAATCTGAAACATCGAAATTCGGAATGATCGAAAATTTTCAGTTCCGTGAATTTCTGACTCGGTAAAATTTCACCACTTTGATCTTTCTTTGCTTTAGATTTTCGATATTTTTACATTCGGAATCCTCGTCGTTCCGATTTTCGGTTTTTCTCTATTTTTTCACACCCACTCGTCGAGTAAGCCACGATGTCTGAGTATATTTTAATTTCCGGAATTCCGCCCCATCGAAACTTTATTTTTCGTAATTTTGCTCTGAACTTCGCTCTATCGTAAGTTGAATTTTCGTAACCTTGCATTTCCTAACTTCAAGCCGTGGATTTTCCGAGCATCCGAAAGCTCGTCGTATCTTCAAAGTTCGATTCCTTCACTCCGAGTCTCGCCACCGAATAATCCAGAATCAATCGAAATCCGAATTTCAACCCCGCCCCATCGTTTTTCAAATCTCCAAAATCGGCCGCAGGGATTATCGCGGTCAATTAAAACGCCGGGTCGTAAACGCGTTGCGGTCGGGGAGCGCAGCGCGTGGAACGTCGACTAAAATCGCAGGTGCGCAAGACCGGAAGATCGTCCGACGGCCCGAGGGAGAAAAAGCTCGACGGCGCGTCGCGACGCTCAGTCTTGCGCGAAGCCCGCTCGTGAGAAGAGCGTCGGCATCGAACGGACGCAGCGCGAAGCGACATCTCGAGTCGAGTCCGAAGCTCCGCGTATCACGGGGCGGGAATTTAAATGACCGTCGCGTAAACTTTCCCGCCAAGTGCCGCGAAAAGTCGTAAATTAAAAGCTGATTGATTTCCAATCGATCCGTAATCGGCGGACCGTCGCTCGTGTTTTCTTTTTTTCAGTGAATAATTGTGCGAGTTTGTCTTCGTTGTTCCGAGTCATCGAAGAGCCTCGATGTGAATCAAAACCTGGGAATTAATACAACGCAACCTCCTTTTCAACCCGGAAAATCATCCCCTACATTCGACTTGGTGAGTTTTTAAATCACTCGGATATTCTCACAGCATGGAATGTTTTCCGTGCAGATGAAAATCGATTATTTATAACGGTACAAGTTTCGAATCGAGCTTCTAGAATTTTCCTTCTCTTCAATCCTCGACGTGATTTTCCGATATTTCGTTGTCTGTCCGTCTGTTATCTTCTTCTTCTTCTTTTTTTTTTCGTGACAATCGCTTACCGCGTATTGGCAACGTTTCAAATCCTCACCGTTATTCCCCGAGGATCATCCTCCGAAATTCCTCTTTTGTTTTCGTGAATCAGAAATCATCCCCCACCTTCCCAAATCCGCACATGTTACGGGCATAAAATCCGGCTCTTTAATCAACTATAAACGAAAGAAGAAATTCGGCGTGCTTTCGAGCCCCGTGGAAACAGTGATAATAACAACGTGAAATCCTCGTTTTTCGTCACATCGACGACGTAGTTGAAAATTTTGGCTTCGGAATATCCGCGCGCATGCGCAACGCTTGAATTCGCTTCGCCACTTCTTTCCGTAGCCGTTTATGACCACTGCCTGTCCTACGTTTGCGTTACGCGCAAGTCGTTTATATACATATGTATATAATAAACGCGGTCCTCCGTGTAGTTCTATTCAAATGTTTACCAATCTACTTTTATCGTCGGGCCAATTCTGCTCCCAGCGGTCCAACATTTTGCAATATTGAATTTCCACCCCCAACCCCTTTCCTACCTCCCTTCCTTCGTCCCTAGCCTCGGTTTATTATAGCTTTGTGCATACAACGCCGCGTACTCGGTTGATGGCCGGCAGGCATGTAAACGTGTGCATGGATCGCCCGAATCTCTGAACGACCGTTTGGTGCAGCGCAAATTGCGATGGACGATATTAACACCCTCGAAACGTAGGCGACTTACACAATTTTTCGGCAATTGTGTGCCGAACCATTTTCAACTTCTCGTTTCTTTGTTTTCAGAGAAAAAAATAGGAAGTTATTTTAATCACCCCCAAAAATGAAAGGTTGAGTTTTTACGAGATTTCCACGTTTTGTATGTCGTTACTTTTTTTTTTTTTTTTTTTTTTTGTCGGACGATATTTCGAGAACGAGTCGCCGGATTTCAACGATTTTGGTCTCAATCGACGCGGCTTTTACAAACTCAGAACTGATTGCATTTTCGGTTTGATCGGTTCAGCACTTTTCCAATTATTTAAGTAACGAAATTTGAAAAAATCAAATAAAAATGAAGACATCTTTAGAATGGATTAATGGATTTGAATGAAAATTGGTACCGTCGGATTTTCTTAGGTCACTAATCACGAATCTGAGGTCAGATTTGCAAAATTTTAATTTGGCGTATTCGATAAGCTGAAAAAAAGAAACTAAAAACATTTGGATTTTGATTAAAATTGTTACTCGTCAGTTTATTGGGTGGCTGATCACGAATCTGAAGTCAAATTGCTAAATACAAAATGGCGATTCAACATGATGGAAAAAAATCTAAAAATATTCTGATTTTCGTAGAAATCCGTAGACGGAGGTTTTTTGGGTCACCGATAACGAATCCAAGCTCAGACTTTCAAAATTTGTAACCGTGTATCCGTTACACTGGTTCACAATGAAAAAATAGTCACATTGTATTGTAATACGGTATCTGAGAGCTTTAAAATCGTCAATCACGAGTCCGAAGCTGTAGTTCGAAATTCGATTTGGATATTATTCATCTTTTTTCTGTATAAACTTGGAACCTTCAATGCGAGAACGGAAAGTTCGACGACTCTCTCTCATGGTCATTCTAAAGCCGCTTGTTTTTCTCAAGACTGAAATTCAACCCCTAGAATTTCGATTCGAAATTGGCTGACTTTACGATAAATTCAAAAAATACACAAGTCATTAAATTTCATTCCGATCCGGAAGAAAGAAAAGAAATCCAAACAACTTTATACACGTCTGTAATTGATCAAGTCACTTTTCCTTGCTGGAGAAAAGTGAAGAAAAAAATAACACTACGCAATCCTCCCATCTTTCGTGTACCTACACGTACAATATGCACACATGTGTATCACACACGAAACTCGTTCAACAAATCATCGATGCCCTCGGCGCAATTATTCTGACGATAATTGTTTAAATTTACTCAACAACCCGAATCCGCAATTCCGAGTTTGGTGAAACTTCACTAACTCAGGGAAAATCCGAACGTGTACTTCGATATTTTTAAATCTCAGTATTATCGAAAAACGGAGAATGAAACACATCTGTACGGATACACTTGTTATTAATAACCGCACGAAGCTCCGCAGGGTAGAAATTCAATTATCTCCAAAAATGGGTTACACGAATTCGCCTCTGTGTTTTTCATACGTGAATGTGTACGTGTATACCTTATGTATTACACCCACTAAGTGCCAAGAAAATAAGATTAATTAAATAAATTGTTCGCACATGACTTAAGCTCTTGTATAAATTCTTGTTCCCTCTTTCGTCTTACTTTCTGCTCATTTTCTTTTTTTTTTTGTGTTTGTTTCTTCTAATTCTCTTTCGTACACTCACAGATTTAGGAAACAAAAATCTCCCAGTAATACGTAAACGAAAGTTGGGATGACCTTGATTTCATATTCAACGTTGAAAAGTTGTCAACCTGATGTTATGTGTATAAGTACCGGAAGTATCGGGATGCGTAAGTGAATCTCTGGTGTACGGATATTGGAATCGATGATTCACAGGCCTGTGCATAATTCTCTTTGAAAGTATATAACGAGCTTCAGCGACGGAATTGCGAATAAGGTCAGATCGAGACCGAAACTTACGACGCGATCTTGTTATATATAGTGAAATCAGAGAAGTTAATGTTCGGAAATTAGCTGCAGGACTTTTTATGCACGGAAAGAGAAATTATGTAGATTTTACATCTCCTATGGTGAATATATGAATATATGAATATACAGTTCTTATTTACGGTGTTGACGAATTTTTTTCACCGCACCCCCCCCAAAACAATTTCAAATAATTTAAAAACACTTGCTTTATTTTTTTCAAATTTTCACCTCAACTTTAAGATAGTTTAGTTTCTGATCGAATATTTTTACAGAAATGACACAGGAATAAAATTTTTTTTTTTAATCATATATTTTATTGCACGAGTAATGATATTCCGAACAATCTGTAATTTTTTCCAACATCATTACTCTTGCAATGAAATATATACTGAGAAGAGGAATTTTTTTGAAAATTGAAAACTCTTCCATACATTAATCGCAGGAAATGTAAAATCAACGTTACATTTTTTTTCGTGCGTGAAGCCTGAAGGCTTAAAACTGTGGACTTATACGAAAATTGTAAAGAAGGAACAACAAGCCGGAGGCATTAATTTCGTTAAACACAGTCGAGGCAGCGACGCCATGCGTTCGATGAATAATCGTTCTTGATCCCCTTTTTTATCCCCTGCAAACAAGCGTAAATCTCAGTGTCCTGAAATATGCAATACCTTGTGTAACCGGGGATATTTTGTTGGCAATAACACGGATTTACGTGCTGCAAGCTCCTCGGACTTTCTTTTTCTCCGAAAGCTCGCGTGGAGCGAACAAAGCTCGTATTGTCAAAGTCCAAGTCCCTTGTTTTAGGTTTTTGAAAAAAAAAGTCGATTTTCAAACATTATTTCCTCCATAATTGTTTTTTCGATGATTCTTTCTTGTAACAAGTTTTTTTTTGGTCTTTCTCAACAAACAAAAGTTTGGAATATGTATTTACATGTGATATTTTTATCCGTCGTTTGGCGACAGTCTAAATTAAAAGAAAATTGCAGCGTTACTTTTAAGGATCAGGCCCGAATAATGTGTTCGTTTATTTATTTTAAGCCATGTTTTGAGAGAATGTTTTGTAAAAGGTGATAAACATGGGTGGTATCGAATCATCGACAAGTTGTGATTATTTTCCTTTATTCCCGACTCAATCTTCGGGTTCAGTTTTTTTTCCCTGAAACGCATTTGCGGGAAATAATGAGATCATATTTCCCGCAAATCGAAATAAGCGGGAAATATGAGCCCGATTTAAAAGTCCCGCGTTGAGTCGGAAACAAAGTCCTGTACGTAACGCAGGAATAAAAGGCGAGTTTATTCCCTTGTTATATAATGTACTACGAACGGAAAAGAAGAGGGAAAAAATTGGCTCCTTTTTTCCCTTAATTCGCACAAGTGAACGTCCCCTCACACCAATTTTCCCAACATCATCCCGACGCCCTGATTCGTCCTAATTCGCAATAAATCAACGTCGTCCCACTCATACATCCAATTTCACCGCGACGTTGTGTCACGGCTAATTCATCTTCCGAGTGCCAAACCGGAAGTGGTGAAAATCGGTACTCCAGTCAATTTCTCCGCCCTTGTTCTGGCCTCGTAGCTGATCTGCAGACACTGTAAGACCAGCTCTCGCTGGCAATTAAACGGCTTCTCATTTGGCTCGAATTACATCGGCGAGAATTGCTCGGGAATTGCTTCTCGAGCTTTTGAAGTCCTTGAAACGAGAGAATTAGCGGATCATCGATTCGCGATAATTTCGTGTTCTAATTCGTAGCTCGATTTCTCGCGAATAAACTTCGCTGAAAACCAAAGGGGCGAGGTTGAGATTCCGAATTTGAAAAGTTAGAAAAGCGCCAGATTCCGAGATTATTTGAGGACGAAATTCGAAGTGAAGAAATCAAACTTTGTCGAAACATTAAAGTTCCGAAAGGACAAAATGTCGAAATGGCGTAACTCCGACAGGTCAAAGTTCCGAAAAAGCGAAAAAGAGAAAAATTAAAAATCTGACACATTGAAATTCCGAATTTCCGAAGATTTTTAGTTCCGTGAATTTCTGGCTCGTTGAAATTTCGCCACTTTGATCTTTCTTTGTTTTAGATTTTCGATATTTTTATGTTCGAAATCCTGGTCAGTCTGATTTTCGTTTTTTCTGATTTTTTACACCCACTCGTCGAATTTTTCAAATTCGTAAGCTCAACCCCACCCCAAACTGGATCTTTTCTCTCTTCCATTCATTCTTTCTTTATTTATTTCTCTTTCATCGTTCCAAATCTGGCTTCGTGCAGCTCTTTTACCGCTGTGTATAAACATACATTATGCACATGCGTACATACATGCATGTGCGTTATTTATGCATCCGACTACGTTTCTTGGAATATGTGTGTATTTTTACTTTTTCCCCCTTTTTTTCATTCTCTCCTTCTTTCACTCGTGTTTTCACCTCCGTTTTAGGTTTATATAAAGATATACAGACGCGTTTGCAGGGTCCAATTTTTCTGCAACTTTTTATCCCGCTGCCATCACCGCATGGCGGAGAAGTTTATTTTCAACCTCATGCAAGCTCCCTCAGAGCCTAACCACAAATATTCATTTCTTTTTCACCGTTGCTCATTTGGCGAGCTTCATTTTCGGCGTCTTTTACCGCGGATTGCAGCTTCGAATATTTCAGCTCTCCGTATATTCTCCTCTCAAGATCCATACGCAAATGTCTGCTAATTAGATCGAAGAACAAAGAAAAAGAAAAAAGACAAAAAAAAAAAATAAATGGAACAAAAAAGAAAGAAAGAAATACAGAGAAAGACAAACACCCTTGGATTACATATTCCAGACTTTAAGGTGATTCGAGTCTCCTTTGATACATACATACATATAATAAATGGGTAAATAATAATTAATTTTCACTGATCCAGAGTAACAATTAGCGAAAGCTTAAACGTCAAGAGTATCCGATGACCCCTGGTTGATAAACGACGATATATACGCAGGCTTGTATGAAATTATGTTCGTGTAAATATATACATACACATATATCTGTATATATATATATGTATATATATATATATATATACATGCACAGACGTGTACATGAGTATAATTATAATTTGAACTCGTTATTAATAGATACGTAGCACGCTCGATTATAATTGCATAGCGCGGACCTAACGAACTCGAATAGGGTGTTCAATTAAATGTTACTTAGCGAGACTCTTCGCCCTCAACCTCGCTAATCACCGCCAACTCTTCATCCCTCTCTCTTCCGCTACCTTTTGCCAATTTTATCCCGCTCCCTCTCTCTCTCTCTCTCTCTCTCTGTATCCGTAAACCTTCCAATGAAATCGTTTACCACCGTCAGCGGAACCTGTTACCTATATATGCGTACGTATGTATGTATATATGTATATCTGCGGTAAAACATAACCCCCGTAACCGATCCATCGGAAACATGGGAAGAGGGATGATGACATGCGAGCTTGATGATCGCAGGTGTCTTGTTAATCCTTTGAGTCACGCGTTATTGTGCCGAGTCAACTTTTATAACGAGATTCTACGGTTTTTGATCTCGCTGATTACGAATATCTGAGATCGGGTTTCGAGTATTCAAGATGGCGCGGATGCAGCATGGCAAAAGAAAATTTCAAATTTCATCTAATACGATCAATAAACTCTACGCAGTGGTTTTCGGTGTCGCTGATTCGATTCTCCGCATAGAATTTTCAAAATCTTGCGACAGATTCGTAATCAGCGGCCCCAAAAATCCCTGGACAGAGTTTATTCTCCGGAGTCGATCGGTTCTGAAATTTTAATCCGCCGTATTAGATCCGCCATCTTGATTTTCTTCAAACACGCTTTCAGATTCGCAATCAGTGAGCCCAAAAATTTATAATTCGTATAAAACATGTATATACGCGTAGAGGAGTAACTTTTTCGAAAATTGAATTATTCCTTCGATTTTCAACATTTTTAATACACTTGAGCACGTTTGTTTTATTCTTAGATAATAATAATAATAGTAAACGACGTTTTGCGTTACGCCAATCTCGGCCGATGTATCTATCATAGGCAAATTACACATAACTGTGATTGTACGTATGGTTGAATATAGCCGTATCGATGGTTCGACACCGTGAAAATAAAAAAAAAAAAAAAAGAAGTATATAAAAAAAGCAGCAAAATCACAAAGTGGAAATACTGGTGATTTTTCTCCTCGTGCGGTACGTCATGTCGAATACATGCAATGCACCCACCATGCGGAATATTATATAAGCGAGTCACGAACGAGTTTAAACGCCGTGAGAGTTGTGTTTTCAACCAGCTCGCTCCACCTTTCTCCCCTCTCTCTCTCTCTCTCTCTCTCTCTCTTTTCCTCTCTATACCTACATATATTATACAAACATATTGTATGAACGCAACGATATTCCTCTCCCATTGAAATTTTCACCGATAAACTTTTGGCGTTTTATTGGTTTTTCTTTACAATATATATATATATATATATATATATATATATATGTATATATATATTTTTTTTTCCAGTTTTTATTTGTTCACCTTGACAAAAGATATTTAAACATGTCTCTTGTTCGCGTGTGTATTTTTTACTTACTTATTTTTCTTCGTCCTTTCTATTTCCATACCACCCATACACACGTTTCACTTTGTTGTTAAGTATTGATATTATATACAGGGTATATCATAATTTGCACAATTTTGTTACATGTGGGTGGATTGCAATACGCGCAACGTTTACAATGTGATTTTGGGGCGAATTTACAGACTATACACATATATGTATGCATGTATTAGGGTGTTCAATGAAAAAAATTTTACGCGCGTTTAAAAAATTGTTTAGATATTGTTGGAATGACGAAAAACGAAATACGCGTAACCATTTTGCGATATCGTCGATCCTTTTTTGGTTATTGCAACGCAAATCAGTTTCTGAGGTTTACTCTACTTTGTTAGTTAAGCAAGACTTTAACGCCAATTCATCGTTGCACAAGCGTTAAATTTTCGCAACGGTTGCAAGAAAATATAGCAACAGCGATCGTAATGACAAAGAATAGCAACGGATATCAGACTTTCCGGTAACGGCTATAAAACTAATTTTCATTTTCTCTCTGGAACGATATTTTTCGATCGCGGTAAAAAATGAAAAGAGTTAAGGACCGAGCGGTAACCGTAACCTAAAGTTTCTCTCATTGTCAGTATACCCGTATGTATAATCCATTCATATATTAATGTACCTTGCTCAACCAGCCTATATCATTATTATACGCATTACACGTGAGGAATTTCTCGCGAATGGAATATTCCGCGAGTTGTTCTTACTCAGTCGTGGCGTTACACATCCCTTGAACATACACCCTTAAACCACACAGCAGTATATTGAAATATCACAGGGTGTTTCTCTCACGGCGTGTTCGGCGTGCATATCAATCCGCAAGTCGTTGGTATTTAGCGTAACTATATCGAATTTGCATTATATATATATATATAAGTGTATGTATATAATCGCGGGGGATGCGCGAGGAAGAATTTTCCAATAGCGACACGTCAATGAGTGAGTGAGACAGAGAGAGAGAGAGAGAGAAGGAGACAGGAATTTTCACCCCTCACATAGAGAGAGCTCGACTAAACCTCGGCTGTATGCAAGGGATGTATACGTAGATGTACGGAAACCGCGAAGAATGTCTTGTTCCAGTATCTGGTGCAGGAACCCGCGAATCTCTCGAGTGTCTCTCACCCTCCCCATCACCCACCCCCCCTTGTGTTCAATGTCACCTCGTCGTGTCTTTGGGGGAGTGAATACTCACGGTTCGAAAAACCCCTTGCTTATAAGCTTCCTCTTCCGAGAAAAATGTCGCGGAATTTCACCTATTCCAATATTCACAGACATAAGCGCGACGAGCCCGGAGCTGTCTCTCTCTCTCTCTGTCTCTATCTATCTGTCTATCTTCCCGCGTTTCCATCCCTCTCGCACCCTTCGACACCGGGCAGTTCTCTCGTTCTCGCGATCTTATTCCTCCGGGATGTTTTCATTATTGGACCGGTTCCCGGACCGAAAAAAAAAAACCATTCCCCCAGTCGGTGAACTTCACACTCCTTTATCAACAAGCTCTGTGTCACTGGGTCGATCGGACCCCTTTCTCCACCCCCACCCCCCCCTACACCCCTCCCCACCCTCCACTGCATTCCCTGATCTCGCGGTTCCTGTTTTCATATTTGTTTTTTTTTTTTTTTTGCACGTGCTTTTCTCTCGCTCTCTCTCTATCTATCTATCTATCTATCTATCTATCTATCTATCTATCTTTTAAGATAATTTAAAATTTAAACTTTACACGTGTACCAGCTGTAATTGTAGCCGTATGTTTGAAATTTTCGGGGGTCGAGTAATATTTGTACTTTGTATTTTTCTACTTTTTTATTTTCTTACTTTAATTCTTCCAAGTCTCATCTCGTCAACTGCTCTTTGTCTTTATTACTACTGTCTTTCGGTTTCGTCGTTTAATTTTTTTTTTTTTTTTTTTATTATTTTCTCTTCGCGCGATTCCATCAAAACACAAAAATGGGGGTTGGCAATATATATATATATATATATATATACAAGTACCGGAGTTCGATTTATCGGCGTAAAATCTTCTCCTTCCACTTTTCCTTCTTCTTATTCTTATTATTCGTCTCTCCTCCCCCCCCCCCCCCGCCCCACCCCCCGCCGCGGTTATATTCTTCTAGGAAGGACATTTCCCCCCGCCGCTAACCAACCCCCATATTACCCTCTCTTCTCTTCTGTTCTCTTCTCTCGCAATGCCGCTTCAGGCGAATAATTTAAAAGCTCATTAGCTCTCCGGCGTTTCTTAAGAGTTTCGAAATAAAGTTTTCCTCCCCCCCCCCCCCCCCTCCCCCGCAGCCGCGTATTATCATACGACCCGCGCGTGTCTCGTGCACCGTAGCATCATCCCCCTCCCTTCCACACACCATCCCCCTCGTCGGTCACCGCACAGCGTTGGTTTGTCGGGCCATTAATCGGAACAGCTTTATACCGTGAGATTTATATTGGATTAGGTCGCTGGGGTGGCGCTCTGTGGTTTAGACAAAGCCTCCACCCCCCAGCAGCCACGTGAACCCCCTTTAAACACCCTTAGGAATGTAGATTTGTGGAACGCGGCAGCCTTTCGCTGATTTTGCACGCGTCTTTGTGCGGTTTTTCTTTTTTTTTTTTTTTTTAATCGCAACGTCGGAATTATTTTTCTAGAAATTAAATGAGAATCGAAATGTGTTTCGGGTTTTCGTCAACACCGTGGATCATATTAGTTGTGTTTTGGAGGAGGGGGGGTTGATATTCCGAAACTCAATGTTAAGAAATATAACTTTTTGACGAAACATCGAAGTTCGGAAAAAAGGGCGCAGTTCAGACGAGTCAAAAAGTTCCGGGACCGCGGAAATTGGAAGATTTAAAATCTGAGGCGTCGAAATTTCGAATCATCGAAGATTTTTTTTTTTTCAGTACCGTGAATTTCTGAATCGATGAAATTTCACCGCTTTGATCCCTTTTCTTTTTTTTTTTTTTTTCAGCACCCACTCGTCGAGCAAACCAAGCTGGCTGATTATACATACTTTAATTTTCGAAATTTCACTCGATCGAAACTTTATTTTTGCTCTACCGTAACTTGGATTCTCGAAATCTTGCATTTCGTAACTTTGAGCCGTCGGTTTTCCGACCTTTTCAAAAACTCTATCATCTCCTCAAACTTTAATTCCTTCAGTTCAAGTTTCTTCAAGGAACTTTTCAAAAAATAATAACGCCTTACACATGTCTGACATCAATCATACGCTTCACCCTGATTCGTGCAAATTGTATAAGGTATTTAATCACCTACAACAAAGTTTCGTTTTTTAACCGGCGTCTTGTACAGTTTTTCCCTTTACTTTTTCAACTATACCGATTTTTATACGAGTCGATGCTAATGCTATTCGTGTTCCCGTTCTCTCTCTCTCTCTCTCTCTCTCTCTCTCTCTCTACATACACATATATACACATTTTTTTTCGATTCTTTCCTGCTGAGGTGTTTTTTTTTTTTTTTTTGTCTACTCCTCTCTCTTCTTACAGGTAGGTACATACCCGCTACGCTTCCAAGTTTAATAAGGTTTCTCTCGAAGTTTGAATTTACCCTCCTCCCCTAATTCCGAAGCTATGAATATCTTACCGGGTTATCAGAGTGTGATCGAATCAAAATACAAAACTCTATGCATATAACTATTCCTATCGTACGACGATGTTACGCAATTCCATGCTTACGTTGTACACGATCAGTATCAATCAATTCTCACACGTTGTAAGTACAGTCGATTTTTAATCGTACTACAAAAGTGACGCAGAGAAAATATTATTTTCAACTTTGGAGCAAAAAACGAAAAAAAAAAAAAAAAACGAACCGATAAGATAAACATTATATCGTTAAATTATCTCGCACGCTTTAACGTCCAACTTCTTAACTCTGATCCTTTTCTCAGTTCACTGAATTTACCCGATCCGGTTTTTCCGTCTATCCTTTCACGGAAGGGTTTTTTTATTTTTTTTTTTTTTTTTTGTTCATTCCTCTCCTTTTGCCTGTACTTATCTTCTTCCACTATATTTATATATACGTAGGTATAAATCTATACAGAGATGTTTCGTCGAGTGCACGAGGGTTAATCCCGAGCACCTGTACACCTTCTCAATCCGGTATATAAGGTACAAGGTATAAGGTATAAGGTGCAGAGGGTGGCTTTGAGACGGTCCGATTCAGGGGGCGAAGAAAATAAGTCGATAAGTCCGTGAATCGATGAAACCCCAGCGCGCGTCGTAAGAATGAACACATTGGGCTTATTTCAGTCTCTCCTCTCTCTCTCTCTCTCTCTCTCTCTCTCTCTCTCTTTCTCTTTCTTCTTTCTTCTCCTCCCACCCCCGCCATTTGGACAGCTCTCTGTTTTTCCCTTAACTCTGATATAGACGGTTTTTTGGGTCAACCGTAAGAAACCGGGATTTCCTTTTTTTCTCTCTGTATCTCAATCGAAATCTGCGCGAGAAATCGGCTCGGAAATGACGAAGAATAAATCCTTCTTTATTTTTATTTTTATTTTTTTGTTCTCAGGAAGGGATCGTGGTTTAACACCAATGAAAAATCAACGTTTATTCAATATGTAGGGCCCGGATAAATATTTATTAAGAATTATTACAAAACATGTACGTGAGTATGGACTTCAAAATTTACAACAAGGAAAATAGAAACTCCGATGAGAGAAATTTTTTGTTACGTTTACCGCTCATAGTTCTTAAGTATTTTCATTTATTACCACAATCGAAAAATTCAGTTCTAGGTGGAAAATGAAAATTAGTTTTTTAGCCGTTACGTTAAAATTTAATGCTTGTGATATAGCGTTTCAATAACCAAAAAAGGATCGACGATAGCGCAAAATGGTAACGCGTACCTCGTTTTTCGTAATTCCAACAATATTCAAAAAATACCTGATTTACTAAATTTTTCGAGTCACTGTAACAAATGAAATTCTTCTCAGCGTACATTTTCTTGCTTCAAACATCGCACTTTACGTAGAAAACAAAGTAAGGATTGAAAGTGATTTGAATGAAAAATGTCTGTTTACATATTAATTCGGGCTATAAGGGCCATTCAAAAAAACGTTATCAAAAAAATATACTCCAAAATAATGTGTTAATTATGCATAAATTGGTCGATAACAATATCTTGGCAAATATAATGCTCATTGCACGAATCTAAGCAAGAAAGACAATATATAATATACTTAATACTAAACGAATAATGAATTCACGCTTTTCTTAACAAATTAATGTCCATCAATAATCAACAATAATTAATATTCAATTCAATGATCAGAATATATATGACTATGAATTTCATTTCTCGCATTTTCAGGTAACGAATCGATTTCTTTTGATAAACCTTTGAAAAATTGGAAAAAAACAAGCAAACTCTAAAAAAAAAAAAAAAAAAAAAAGAAACTGCATCCATTGACCGGATGATTTTACCGCGACGAATTGATGATCGATGAAACAAATAATCAGGGTGTTGCGACAGGTTTATACCGTGTGTAGTTTAATTTCAGAGACTTTTTTTTTTTTATCAGAGACTTACAGGGCGCAAGGATAAAACTCGCCTGTTGTTTGGCCGACTCCTGGAGGCGCGAAGGACCCGCGAGGACTCGGGCTTATCGATTCTTACCGCTATTTTTATCTCGCCTCCTCGTTATCCCTGCTATCAGTCCTGTATAAAAATTCGCCCCTCGAATCGCCTTTGAATAATTGGGCAAGATATTCTGAGATTCGCGGCTTTGACCGTCGTGCAATTATTTCCCATACAAAAAACCGATGGTTCAGGATTTAGATTTGAAAGTTACAGAAGTAACGTCTGTGCGAAAGTAAAGAACAATAATCAAATAAACAAACGGCAGAACGATAATAATTACACGCTCGGATCTAAGTGTAATTAAATTAAATTAAATACAACATTCCGCACGTAGGAATTAATTTCAAGCAGAATCCACGGTTTAGTTTCAGCTACAATTTTATCTTATACTTGAAACATCAAACTCGAAGAGAAAAGAGGGAGACAGAAAGGGAGAAAATTTTTTTAAATAATAAAAAATTGCGCTATAATATACGGATATTTTTGTCTGACAGGTAAATTATAATTATAAACGTGTCGCTTTTCTTTCTTTCTTTTTCTTTTTTTTTTTTCTCCGATTCGTTCCTTTGAGAGAAAAACTTTACCGGTTAGGTTCGAGGCGTAAAATTATTCTTCCGCAGAGAATTGCGAGTGCGTTTAACTGCGCGACGACGAGTAATAATATCTTATTGACAACTCTAAATTGCAGACGTGAAAGTTGAGACTGATGCGCGTAACGCGGTAGTAATTTTTATTGAAACAGAAAATAATGTTGCAAGTCGATCGTGCTGCGGGCGGGCGGTAAATTTTATGATAATAGAAATCGTCGATCGACGCTTGATTACAGCGATGTCTGTGTTGTAACGAAGATATGAGATAAAAGGCGAGCGAAGAGAGTCACGGTAAAGTAATCGCTTTTCACGGGGCAAAAGAGAAGAACAAGAGAGAGAGAGAGAGTGGGGGGATGGGGAATGGGGGGGGGGGGGGGGGGGGGGAAGAAAAAAGGGAATAAGGAAGAAATGGAAATAAAACAAAAGATTTTCACTCGTTTCTCGCCCCATGTTGTTTTACGTTTCGAATACATCGCGACAAAACAAATCCTCTTTCCTCGATGTTTCCTGACGGGGTGGGATTGAATAAGATTTTCTCTTCACAAACCCGACGGCATCCCGTCGGAAGAAATAAGGGAAGGGAGGGAGGCAACGCTTCTTCGTACGTACCTTTACTTTATACATATATATGTATATATATATATATATGTGTGTATATGTATGTAAGTGAGTGGGTGTGTATTTTCATTTTTATTTGTATTTGTATATCACTCCCTTGGAATTCACCCCCTCCTGGGGGATAAGTTGAATTCGAGGAAAGAGCCGCTATTATATGCTCGGTATATGTACTTGAAATTTGAGTAATTTTTCACCAACGTTTCCGCGAATCCATTCTTCATCCTCTCTCGTTCCCTCGTTTTATTTTTTTTATTTATTTATTTATTTTTATTTTTTTTTTTATTATTTGTTTTGTTTTTTTTTCGTCATTCTCTCCTCCTCACTTTCATTCTCCGCACGCAATATGTCCGAGAGTTTAATTTCCGATACGCGAAGAGCTTTGGAAATATTTATACTCTTTAGAATTTTACAGACAAAAGAGGGAGAAAAAAAATATATATATGTATATGTATACATCGTAGATATTATATTTGTTTTACATGAAGACACGTTTCGAAACAAGTATGTATATACGCGACGAATTTCCAATCGAGTATCGAAAAGTATCGCGTATCGCTCGTTAATCGTATATTTCTTTTCAAAATACAAAACGAGGAATAATTAAAATTCGTGCGTCGTAGAAAAAAAAAAAAAAAAAAAACAAGAAAAATCGCGATACAATTTTTGATCCGCAAAAGAGTATGTAATTTTAATTTCGACGAATTGATTCGGCGATTTCCGCAGATCCATAGATATCGATAGCCGAGCTTTTTTTAATTCGCATAATGTTGGTTATATTTTTTTGTTTTTTTTTATTTTCTCTCGCCTTCCATCTTCCTTCGTTCCGCCGACTTCCCTCAGGGCTTACGGATTCTGAAAAACCGAGGACTCGATATCCTCGGGAGTTTTCAGTTTTCTGCGAATTAAACCGAAGATTGTACAACAAACTCGCGGTAATAATTCGCTGGTTAGTAAGAGGGGGATGTATAAATATGCCCGTCGATGTTGGTGATCGATGGATGGGGTGGCTAAAGTATAAGATGGTATCTGCTCGCGGTGGGTACGGATTGATTATAATAATAACAGCAGCGGTCCGATATTCGTCCGTAATCAATAATTTAGAGAACCTTCGGGGGATGAGGGATGACGAGGGGATGAGGGGGGAAAGGGATACAGACTCTTGATAATAGTTCGTTCCGAGCGAACTGCGACCCGAACTAATACATCAAACGTCGTCTTATTCCCTCCATTCTCATTCTTGATCGCGTCTTATCATTGTTACTCTTGTTATTATTATTGTCATTATTATCTTTCCTGTTATCATTAACGCAGTATTCGAGATCCTTGCCTCATTCTTTCTATCCTGAACATCCCCACCCTTCGTTCTTTGAATTTATCAAAATCTTATCTAGCTTACATCCGAAGGAAACCAATCTGTGCTTACGAATTGATAAGAAATTGGAAATTGTAACCGTCTGCTTTCGAAAAACTTTCCTCTACACTGTTGGAAAAATGTGAAAGAAATTATGGTTATTTTAAATATCGAAATTTTCGTACCCGATTTTAATTTGTACTTTGCAGTTTGTTCGATATTGTCAAATCGAGCCAAAAACTTGAATCGAACCGCTGGGACATTTTTTTTTTTGTTTCGTTTTTTTTTTCTTTCGCTGTACGTGCGCTGCAGAACTTGTTTTGACGTACCGCCTTTATTATTTTTTCCCTTCCAGCCCCTCCACGTCCGACGACATTTTCCACCCGGTTTAACCGGTCGCAAACGTTTTTTCACCGCTCGGTTGGACGTCATTTGTGCTCCAGTTTTTTTTTCTTTTTTTTTTTTTTATCCACTTCCCGTTCCGAGGCAGTTCGTCTGGAAATAAGAATAGCCGATTTCCGATCCGGCCAATTCTTACATCGGCAAATTCGATCGTGCGGAAAACACGGAAAAGAAGCTTGAAGAAAGTGGATTGCGGAGGTTGGTTCTCCCAATATCGATACTTTTTAGTAATTTTATCACCCGATTCTCGGACGTTGATTGTTCGTCAAATTATTTCACTAACGAGCCACAAACACATCTTTCGATATACCTACGTTGATATGTACAATAATAGACTTGAAAAGAAAACCTTGGTTAACGATCTCTGGTTTCGAATCTTATTCAAATTCTTGAAAATGTATAGTGAACGATATCGGTGAAATGTTTGAAAAATTAGACGTCCAACGACCTTGTCAAATTTTTAGAAAATATCAACGACGTACAGAAATTGAATGAATCCTACTGAATTTTCAACGATTTCGAAGTTTTTTTTTTTTTTTTGTTTTCTTTCTTATACAATTCCAGTTGTCCAAATCGTCTATTTTGTAAATAAAATTGTAACAAATTGTGTAGATTTTTCGCGACCAGGGTGTAATTTTTTATTTTTTTTTCAAAACAACCAGTAAATTTGAAATAAAAGATACCAACGAGAAAAATACAAAAAAAGAATTCAAGACATTGTCAAAAATAGCTTATTCGTTTACTTATCTGCTGATCGACGTGTCATGGAATAAATTTACAATATAATAAAATAATTAATCCTCCTTACTCGTTGTACAAAGTTTGGTATAAGCTAAAAATAGAATGGAATGACAAAAAAGTCTTAAAATATTTGAAGTAATAAAAACAAAAAAACAAAAAAACAAACAAACAAACAACTTTTATTATTTTTATTCAATCACGTGCGCTTCGGTTCATTATATTTAATCGTCGTGCTTGAATTCCTCAGCGTTTTTCACCTTCAATTGTTTCGGGCCTGATGCCCAACGATTAGCCGAAACCTTATTTACATCGAATAACTTTTCCATAATTCGCGTTTCCATTCCCTACAGCATAAACAACGGCTTATCAAATTCCCCCCACGGCGATATCCGTGTTCAATTGTAATAGGACTTAGAGAGCGCGTGTTTCTACGTTACCGTACCGAGTTTACTCACATCTTGGGAGCAATCCGAGTGCCAAGGTAGATAATGGCGTCGAGACTGGATCCGGCAGAAGGTCCACTCGACTCTTCGTGTCTGCACCAACCTCCATTACTGCAGGGTCGGAATTTAACGTCGACGAGGGACGTCGTCGTCCGAGGAAATGGGTCCGCCGTTAGAAACGGGCTTAATAACCTTAATTGAGGGAGCGGCAACGGTCCAAGGCCCAATATTCGCGGGGAAATATCGTCGGAAATTGTCCCCCTTCTCCCCTGCCGAAAAAAAAAAAAATGATAATAAAAATGATCGAAAAAAAAATCAAAGGTCTACTTTTGTCCACCGCAGAATCCTCCGAAGAAATTTTTGCAACACTTTTCCAGTTCGTTTTTAAACATCTTTGATAAGCGCGGGGTGAGTTAACCCTTCGAGTTGTAAACTTTGAAAATATATTTCTTCAAGGTTTTTTGCCAGTTCCGACGGTGTACCGAAAACAGCTGTTTTCAATACTCGAGAGTAATTATTGAGATGTTGTGTAAGTTGTTGTTGTTACAAAGAAATTGATTGAAGAAAATCGTGAAAATTGAAGGAATAATTCGTTTACGAGAAAGTTACTCCTCTACACGTATATATGTTTTATATGAATTACAAGTTTTTGAGATCGCTGATTACGAATCTGAAAGCGCGTTTGAAAGATTCAAGATGGCGAATCCAATATGGCGGACGAAAATTTCAAAACCGATCGACTCCGGAGAATAAACTCTGTCCAGGGGTTTTTGGGACCGCTGATTACGAATCTGTCGCCAGATTTTGTAAATTCGGTATTGAGAATCGAATCAGCGACCTCGAAAACCCTTGCATCGTGTTTTTTGATCGTATTTGATCGAATTTGAAATTTTTCTCGGCCATATTGGATCCGCCATTTTGAATTTTTGAAACTTGATCTCAGACGTGTAATCGGCGACCCCAAAAATCACTGAATACTATTTTTTTTACAAAAGTATACTCGGTACGACGACTCAAAGTATCAGCATCGTTCAATTCCATGACTGATGAAATATATCTGCAGAAAAAAGAATAGAACGAATCGCAGTTTTGAACTTCAAAAATCACGGTTTGTGCAAAATTTCGCGGTGAGTATATTACGAATCTTTGTAGGAAGGGGACTAAAGGGGATGGAAAGGGGTCGTTTGGAGAAACGTTCGCGCCTGATTCGACCTCGGGGAAAAAAAAAAAAAAGGAGTTATACGTGAACTGAAAACAAAATCGAACGGGAGAATCTCTCGCGGCGCTAACTACTAATGAAACTTTTTCGAAACCAATTACTTTATGGATCCTATTCTGCAGGGTGTATAAGGTTGCTGCGCGAACACTCGCCGAACGATCATTCTCAATTTTATCTCTCCGAGTTCTCTCTCTCTCTCTCTATCTCTTTCTCTGTCTATCTATTTTTTTCCTCCTTCTCTACGGCTCTCGGGGACCTTCGGTTTATTTATAGAGTGCCATGGTTCGCGGGGGGACACAACTTCGCCATGGCGCATGTCTGAGAGAAGAGAAGAGAAGAGAAGATAAGGAGGAGGAGAAGAAAAAGGAAAAGGATAAGAGAGAGTTCAGATCCCGATGCACCGAAAGCAGCATCGTGTGTATAAAAATACCCCTCGAATCTGTCGAAACTTTGTGAAAAGTTCTTACCTCGATGAGCTTTTATATATATATATATATATATATATATATATATATATATATATATATATACGGAATCCTAGGTAAAGAGCTTCGCAAGCTCGGCTAATTTTCCAATCTTGATCGGCAGTCGCGGTGGATATAAAAACGGTTAAACCGGAGTGAGAAAAATGGTGATAAGCCGCAAGGAAACGATGAGAGCTTTTCCCCGCCATGCGGGATATATGTCTTATTCGGGAGACGAAGTTGAGCTTGAGTAATGACTTTCCTATTCGAAAGCGAAGTCATCGAGATCCACTAGACCGGATTTAGCTGTCGCTCCGCGATCCGTTCACGCTGAATTATAATCTCTTCACCATTCAGATTCGATCGAGAAACGGAACTAGATCTTGGACGATAAGGACTGTTTTGCAAAATAAAAAAAAAAAGTAATAAATTGAAACAAAAAAAGCTGCTCCTTTTCACTATTATGTATAATTATAACAGATTCGACGCCCTTGAATCTAAATACAGCTATAAAAAATATTTAGCACGTGTGCCTTTCGTGTAATGTTTTTTTTTGGTTCAACGAACGCCATTTAGCTAAAAAAAAAATTTTTAATCAAACACTAATGCGTAGTAGCAACAATATTTATATATAATATATATATATACATACGTAAAAAAAAGAAAAGTTAAAAAGCTTAAACACCAAAATTGACAGAAAATCTGTCTACCAATATAATTCTAGTTGTTTTGTAGTTTTTTTTTTTTTTGTTTTTTTTTTTTGTTCTTTTCACATCATCGTTTCGATTCTTCTAATATCTCCTTTAAATTCTCTTTTTATCATTTCGAAATGGTTTTTGTACGCACAGATACCGTGCAAATATATCGAGGTGGTGTAAATTCAAAGACAAAAGGTGAGAATTTCTGAATTCTTGACAATGGAAAGAAAAAAAAAAAACAAAACGACAAAGCAATCGTATCACGCAATGTATACGTGACAAGAAAAAATGGAGAGCAGATATGGATTTGAAACATTGAAAGCTTCATATCTGTAATATTAATAATACAATACTTGTAATATCTTTATTACTTTATTTATTTATTTATTTTTATTTATTTTTTTTTTTTCTTCGAACAATTTCGCGCCTTTAGTTTCTAAAAACGGTCGGTATAAGTTGAGTGCTCGGCTCTCTCTCGTTTCTCCGCGGCTCGTCAAAATTGCAGGCTCCGATCGTAACGTTCCAGCCCCGCGCAGCATTAACCCTTCAACCAGCGAAGCTTGCGATAACTCGAGGCAATGGCCATGGCTGCCCGCCGACTCGGGCAATAACTTATCAGATCAATTACAGTTATTACTTTATTCCGGCTGGATGCTCCGCAACTTTATGTTGAGCTGAGCTAAGCGAACCGTTCCTACTCTTCCTTGCCAACGTCGTCGCGGCTCCCGAACCCCGATTTTCCACCCCTCAAACTCCTTCCGTAAATTTCCTCCTCCCCCCCTCCTACTTATTCTCGGGGCTGAAATTTTCACCATGCACGTTATCGAGGTTACGGGGTGTCCTTGGTTCTCGGACGTAACAAGTGGCTAATTTCGCTCACCTTGTGAAAAAGGAAGTTCCGAGGCCATAAAACAACGACTAATTAATTTCTGCTTATATATATATGTGTATACATATTTTTTTCTGTTTTTCTATTCAAACAAATCGATAAGTAACCGAACAATCGTATCCAAAATCTGGTTAGTTCTGACCGAAGAAAAGACAGTCACGTTTATCGAGACCAAGAATCATAAAAATTCGTCGATTCGTTAGCCAGATATAATCGTTCGTCCAAAAATGTTCGGAGTTGATTTTGTAGACTTTGAGATCCAGTGAAGAATCAAGTCTTCATTTTTACGGTGATTGTAATTACAACCTCTCTTTAATTGTTCAAATTCTTTCTTCACCCCGGACGAAAAAACGAAGCAAAGCGTAGGTTAAAAATTGACCAAGTCAATTTTTGTCACACTGATTAATGAAGACGAAAAAAATAGTGAAATTGGATGGAACAAACCGAAGTTTGATCGTTTCGAAAGTTCCGACTATAAACCCTTTTCTCAAATTATCCATAACTCACAATCAGCTCGAGTTGTACGAATTTCTTTCGATTCGGACACGCGGTAGAAATTTTTTTCCATTTGCGTGTTAGTCAAATCATCGCAGGCGCAAGTATCAACGTCACTGCACGGAGATTTTTGCGAAAAGGTTCTCTTTCTCATCTCTCAACTTTTTTTCTTCAGACATTCGATCCCGCATTCGTCCTTAACTGTTGTGGCGCGTTTTACTCGCGAGTCGAGTCAGTGGTCTGAGAAAAAAAACTGTTCATCCTACATGCAGAGCGACGTGGGATACGCCGGAGGGACGTTTCGGATCAACATCCTTGAGGGAATGAAATAAATCGATCCATCGTGACTGAATTCGTTCCTTTTTCCCCATTTTCAAATCAGCAGCGCTTTTCGTCCTCGAAGGTGAAATAAGAAGAAAAAGAAGAAGAATAAGTGAAAGAAGAAGCAAAAGGACAAGACGAAGATCCTGGTATCGGTATAACAAAGGGAGTTCAAGCCTGGGGAGAAGTCTTGTTATAGATTTTTTTTTTTTTATTTACTTATTTACTCGTTTCTTTTTTTTTGTTTTTTTAAATTTTTTTTTCTCACTCACGGTGGAAAAAATTCATCCGACGAATTCGCGTTGTTGTAAGAATGCGGGAATACGGACGGTCCGGAAGCCTCGTCAAGGACTTCTCGACAATCTTCCCCCTCCCCCCCCCCCCCCCCCCCCCATTGCGTAACCGATCCAGCGTCTGAATATTAACGTGCCATGGTATCGTATCCGAACGTGATGAAAATAGAAGAGAAGAGAATTGCGGATGGAGAGAAAAAAAATGGTTACAAAAAAAGAAGAAGAAGAAGAAGAAGAAGAAATGAAAAAAAAAAAACGAGAAACGAAACTTGTCGTCTGCTGTCCAGCCGCCTGTAACGAGGCAAGGAGAAAGCGAGCAGCCACTCGGCTCGCGGGATTCTTTTGATGATAAATTTACAAGCGATGTCTCCGGCATTCGAGACAATGGCGACGAAGCTTCAGCCGGACGGCGAGACGTCTGATGAACCGTTTCGAAAGGGTCCTTATATATCTCCTCCTCCTCCTCCTCCTCCTCCTCTTCATCCACGCGGGATGAATGCGATATTTACAGATACCCGGATATGCGCGTGTGCAAATCGGGCAACCAGGCTTGAAGCTGCTCGTTAAACGCTGCGATACGGTTTTCAAAGTTTCCCTGCAACGTCCGATGCAGATTCGAAAGTTCCAACGATGCCTCCACACGCAGATACGGCCGGAGGTGTACAATTTTCGAATTTGCGAATACCGCGGATCTTGCTTCGGATGATCGTGCCGTTTGAAAGATTTACAATATCAGCTTCGGTTTTATCTTATCCCTGAATTTTCTACTTTATCACAGTTCCCGAGGATTGAGTTGTTTCGGAAAGTCTGAAGGGGGGGGGGCTAAGATCGTACCTTTTTGAAGAGGTTTTTTTTTTTATTTTTTTTTTTTTTCGAATAAAACGAAAACGCTTGGAGCAATTTCAGTTAGAGGGCTTTATTGTTTAGAGCTTTAAGAACGTGTTGGAATTTTTTTCATTGATATTATAAACAAAATGGAGGAGTGGCGCGTATAAGTAGCGAACAACTCCGAAATCGAGAGCTTTTGCGTTGGCGCATATCCTGACTTGTCCAACTTACTGTAACCTGATAGGAAAACGTTTTTTTTTTTTGGAGTTTAAAACACATTTTCGGGTTCAGCTCGTAGCCCGAGTGTTGGAAAAGAGAGAAAAAAAAATTGAATTTCAATCGCATACGATTGTGAACAAAAAAATTTCATTTCTCGACTGCAAAATTGTTGAGAGAATTTGTATAAAAAACAATGCCGTGATTGAAATTCAAAAACGTGGTCATTCTTTACTCGTACGCGCCGTTTTGCTCTCAATTCTTGAAACTACAAATATCAAAGCTCTTAACCTCAAATTGCTACAAGGGTTTCAATTTTTTTCAAAAAAAATTAAAAAAAAAAACAAGAAACTCCTAAAAATATGTAAGTATGATTTCCCGTCCTTGAAATGCGTCCACCTGGTTTGACTGAGCTGGTAAAAGTTAGCGAATCCGCAGAACCACGCGTGGCAGCGAATCGATTTTCGCCTATAATCCGATCGGCCGGTTCTCGTCTTCTCCGCACGGACACTCGAAAGCTCATAACACCGGCGCCTGTCCGTCGAAAGCTCGAAAGCTCGTTGTAATTCGGGCTTGGTTGAGACGTCCGACCTTCTCGTCCCCCTTCCGAAGCGGAATTTAAGGGCTCGCTATCGCCGGATCCGAGAATCGATCTCTCTCTCTCTCTCTCTCAGTCTCTCTCTCTCTCTCTCTCTCACTCAACCGCCGCCAATGAAACCTCGGCATCGCTAGTCGAGTCGGTGGATGAGCTTATCGGTGCCAGAAGGCGCGGAGCCGGTCGGGGGATGAAAATTACCTCCAATTGTAGATTTTTTCCAGAAATCGCGGTTCCCGTCGCGCCCCGTCGACCCGTTATCATTTTACCAGGGCTGCTCAGCGACCCCTAAACGCTTCTTGACTCTAAGTAATATTTATTGCTTCTGCCAAACCCTCTCCTCAGCGACGTCTCCAGACACAAGACTCTCTCACTCTCTCTCTCTCTCTCGGATTCGCCATTCGCAAAAACCGCTGGGAGGAGAAGAACCTCGCAGTTTCATCTCCGAATGCTGTATATAGGTAGACACACACACACATATATATATATATATATATATATATGCCTATGTATACCTGTATAAAAAGTCGACTCGTTTCTCCGCCTGCCGAGTTTGTGTGTGAATTTTTCCTCCCAGGCTGGAAGTCTAATTTTCTCCAACAGCTATAGCGTGGATTTTAGAAAAAATTTCATTACTTCAAACGCGCGGCGAACGTCGATGCATACGGGATTGTACCGTAATTCAGGGATGAATTATGAACCTGGGCTGCAGGAGGGAAGTTTAAGGGGTTGTTAACCCTGTGAGGAGACCGAAGGAAAGCAATTTTTCAAGGATTTTTCCGTCAAGAGACGTTTCAATTTAACTGTATTAGAATTTATATACATGTCGTGGTAACATTGAACTGCACTCTGGTGATATTTATTTGCGAAAGTAATGATTTTTAAAGCTGCTACCTATACCCGATATCCGGGAGTACTTGTAAAAAAAAAAGCCGTTGTCTTTGATCAAAGGAATAAGCAAAATATTAATTTTCAAGAAAACGGCGGCTTCTTAAAAAAAAAAAAACAAAAAAAAAAAACGAAAACGGATCTTCGATAGAAATTTTCGCTCAAATCTGTCTGTAAAATGGAAAACATTTGTCGGCGAGAAAAAAGCTTCGATCAAGGACTGAAAAATATGTTCACAAAGCTTGGGTAAAAATTTGATACTGATCGGTTCAGCCGTTTCCGGGAAATCTTGCTCACCGATTTTGAAAACATAGTTTTGAGAAAAAAACGCGTTCAAAGTTTCAAAAGCAATTCAATACCCTCCGAGGCGTCTTTGCAAACGTGCGTACAACTTCGAGAATATTTGTCAGATCGACGTGAAATTTTCACATCAACTTTTGAATAAATCGACTTTTGAAAAATCGTGACTTGATATGATCCCCCGTCAATTTTCGAAACGCAAGAACCTTTTGCGAAAAGTATCGTTTGTCTCTGAAAAACAACGCTGGAATCTATTCGACAATGGTATCCGCAAACGATCTCGTTGTAACTCGTCGCGTCGATCGTTTTGCTCAATAATACACGTCACACACTCCTTTGCGACGGCAATGCAAATGAGTTATTATACCAATTTACATTTCCATTAGCAGCGCGCATGCCGTTCGGCGACCCGCCTCAATAAATCTGGCTTTACACGCCCTGAAATCCAACTTTCTTAAACAATACTCGGAACAAAGGATATTATTCATTTTGGCAGAGTAACGTTTTAGAACAAATTACGACGTTCGGAGGGCCGTCGTCCTTGCCTTCCCTCTCTCTCTCTCTCTCTCTCTCTCTCTCTCTCTCTCTCGTTCTCTCTCTACGGGGGTGGCAAGTAGGGAAGGGCGGGGGGGGGGGGGGGCTTTTAATATGGGGCGGCATCCGGCGGTAATGCCAACGATATCCTGGCAGAACTCACAGCGCAAACCTGCGGACTCGCAAGCACACTCTGCTCTGCACCCCAAAGCTCTGCCTCTTTCTCTCTGTTTCTCTCTCTTTCCCTCTCGGTTTCTCGCAAACCCCGCGTGTTGTTTCAGTCAGGTTACGGGTAAAGGAACGTTGGGAGGGGGGGGGGGGGGGGTGAGATTCGAGACCCTGCAAAGCTTTCGAAGTAGGCTGGGACGGGACGGCGAAGCCACGCCGCCAACTAGCTCCTCGCTTATTAAGACTTATTACCCGTCGCGCCCCGCGCGAG
Organism: Neodiprion fabricii; assembly: GCF_021155785.1. Taxonomy (NCBI): domain Eukaryota; kingdom Metazoa; phylum Arthropoda; class Insecta; order Hymenoptera; family Diprionidae; genus Neodiprion; species Neodiprion fabricii. The sequence goes on along the minus strand of NC_060240.1, from coordinate 2,790,039 downwards.
TAGCCGAGCTTTTCACCCCCCCTTCCCGCCGCATCGGTGAACTGACAGAGGGACGGTCGAGGGGGAGGTGAAGCGGCTCCCCGACGCCCGTAATTGTTATAAATCGGCCCTTCGGTTTCGCAAAATGATTTACCACCCCGTCGCGTAAATTATACTACTAAAGATGAGAAGAAAAGATCCTTGAAAGAAAAAAAAATAAATAAAAAGAGACACCGCAAATCTCCCGTCGTTTTTACCCCGCTTTTACAACTCTGGAACTCCGAAAGATGCGGACACTCGTCACTCTTTCTTTTGTCTCTAGTTTTCACTTGTACTTGGTACATGCAAATATTTTGCTGATGATAAGAAAACTCCATAAAATATGTATATTGAACGTGTGTATTATATTGAAAATTATGTGAAAGTAATGTACTCGCGGAAACGTACGTAATTGGAATAATTTATCATGGGTTTAATTCGACTGCATTCATGCAATTCGAAGTACGATACACAGTTTATCGAAATTCGTTTGTACTTTTGCAACTCGGAGTATATTTTATCTACTGCGACTTGTCTTGTTATTTGAGATTGGCCGAATCCTCACTCTCTTCATTCTTCGACTATACGAGAGAAATTTCAATACGTAAAATATCTCCCGAAGTGCATAAATGCAAGCTGATTTCATCAAAAATATACCCAAAATTGCATAAATGATTACGGATGTGAACAAACTGTTCCATGAATTGCATAACTGCAGGCTGATTACAACAAAGCTGTACCATGAATTGCATAAGTGCAGGCGGATTGAAACAAAATGTACCCTGAGTTGCATAAATGCAGGCGGATGTAAACAATATGTGCCATGAATTGCATAACTGCAGGCTGATTACAACAAAGCTGTACCATGAATTGCGTACATGCAGGCGGATTTTAGGAAAATGTACCCTGAATTGTATAAATACTGACTAACTTTGGTAAAACAAAACACGAATTGCTTAAATACAGGCTGCCTTGGCCTGCAATGTTTATATCGTAGACGGTATGTATAAATTTCCGGGAAACAACAAATTCGAATGAGACCTCTCTGATAATCATAACAATGATAACAATCCGCGTAAACCAAGTCAGGAACGGAATGACCGAAAAATGAGAAAAGCCGGCCCTGAGAAGAGGTTTTTACCGTAATGTGCGTTACGCTTGTGACGGTTAGACGCGCGTAGCCGCAAGATGCAGCGATGCGGAGGTAAAAGGTGACCGCAAATTCCGCCGCGCGTGGCCGCATATTTTCCCCGGGGGGATATTCTACCCTTATAACCCCTTACCTCTCTCTCTCTCCCTCTCTCTCTCTCCTCTCTTTCGTTTCAGTGCGACTTGCAGCTCCCAAAGGACTCGAATTCTCGATCCGCTACCTTGATCCTCCACCAGGCTTCAGCTTAATCTCAAGGACGTCTACCTTGACTCACGGACGGAGGTTTATTGCCTCGTAACGCATCGCGACGCAGACGTCCAGCGTCCTTTCCGAAAAACTGGTTGGCCGCGATTCCGGACATATATTTCGAGACTGAGCTGAGATCCTGTCACTAGGAAATCAACAAAATCTCGGGGAATCCTCTTCTCTCGTTCTCTACTCTTTATTATCTTCCTGCAGCTTTTTCTCTCTCTCTCTTTCTCTCTCTGGATCTCTGGATCTCTGTAAAATATTCTATTCCATTCCGTTCAATTCTATCCGAGGGCGTACCGACTGAATTCGAATTTCCCGCTCACATGCGCCCTTCTTCTCCGCACCCTTCGCCCTTTGTCCTAACGAATTTATCACCGTTCCCGAGTTTTTCCCGGGACCGATTGAGAGACAATCGAATAACGCCGGATGTCCTGTGGTTTTTCTCCCCCTTCTGCAACTCAACCTGGATTTTCCGATATTCCGCGGAGACACGAAGAGCGATGAAATACCGTTACACCAATTCCTGCACACGCGGGACATGATTCGGTTTACCCGAAAAACAACTCACGCGGAATCTTATATGTCTTCGTATCATTTATTCACCCCTCCGGACCGACGAAAAAACTCTACTGCCAAAATTAATGATAATCGAATAACGTATAATACAAATTTGCTGCAGCATTTTTATTATAGTTCAGAGATTTCATTTTTTCCTCGTTTAAATTTGTTTGATAAAGGTTCATCTATGCAACCAAAAACGAAGAAAACCGACGGTATGAAAACTGAAAAGTTCTGCAAAGACGAAGACTCACCACCGCCCACTGCGAACAATTTTTACAACATCCAGACAGAACCATTTCGGCCGATTTTGTTCACCGGCTTTTTCCTCGGACTCTGATCCTTCGTTCTTGTCGTCGGACTGACACGGGTGGGTTTCTATTTGCAATAGTGACCCAATTACGGTGAGTGGTTCCGCCGCGGGGACGGGAGGGGGGCGCAGGGTGAAAGGAGAGAATAAGGGAAGACCGCGGGATTCAGGGTGAAATTGTACGACTCCTCACCCGGACCGAAATTCAAATTTAAAGACCCGCATCCCTCGGCGGTTTCTGCACCATAGTCGCGGCCTCGTCGTCGGTCGGTTGGTTTCACGGTGAGCCGAGATATCAGCCGCGATAATGGGTGTATAAATTTACTCCGCGTCCTTGCGCCGCGGTGTCGCGTTTTACTTTCCTTTCATTGAAAAAAGAAAACGAGACAAAGTGAAAGAAAAAAAAAATAAAAATAAATAAAAAAGAAGAGAAATGGGAGAAAATAAGTAAATGAAAAATAGGTACGCCCTTCTCCCTTTCGCTCTCCTTCTCTCTCTCTCTCTCTCTCTCTCTGTCTTTTCAACCCTTCTCGCGGCGCCGCGCTGCGCTGTTTCGATCAGTCGTTAAATCTAACACGCAACCAAGCAATCGCCCCGTTGCCCCTGCAAGTCGCCGGCACAGCCCTAATACCTACCCTGGCTGCGACCCCCTCGTGTAATGGAAAATCGAATTGCTTATTATACGGTGCATACCTCCCACCGTTTCGCCCGAGTTCTCGGCTGCTCGAGTCACCGCCTCTCCAGAGTGCAAAAACTAAATTTCCAAAGGGTAGGAAAAGTCCTACGGAGGCGTCGAGGTTTTTTTCTTCTTAATCCTCGATCGAAACGATCTCCTTCGAAACGAATATTTATCGCACAGGTGTCTCTGGATATTTTGGGGATGAATTATTACCGATGTATTTATTCTTCACGGGGGTTGCCAGCCGAATTATACTTTCAAAACGACGAACCGCGGTGCTGCTGCAGGTTGGACCTCGGCCACGTTAACCTGCGTGGTCATCACTTGCACGGTCGGTCGGTCTGCCTTTTAGGCACGCTGCAGTGGCATGCTGGGTCGTAATAAAAACAGTCGGTGAATCGAGGAAAAAAGGACAGAGAGAGAAAGAGGGAGGGAGGGAGGGAGGGTTTGGAGAGTGCTGACTTCATCAGGGCTCGCCTTGAATAAATAACGACGTCTCTTCGCCGGATCGGGACAATGCTACACAACACCCACCTTGTACAACGGGGATTGTGGGAGGCTGGAGGCGAAGGTCCGGGTGCAGATGTCGTCGAAAAAATAAGAAGAATCCAAGGGGGAGGTATTACAAGGGAAATGGGAAGCGGAAAACGTACCAATTTTTTAGTTATGACCACCCCATTCACTGCTCATTATGCAGTTTCCCTCGAAACAAACCCCCGTTATACTGAGAAAAATTTCATTTGTTACGGTAACTTGAAAAATTCAGTTAAACTGGTATCGTTGAAAAAACTGTTTGAATATTGTTGGAATTGCGAAAAACGAAGTACGCGTAAACATTTTACGCTATTGTCGATTCGTTTTTGGTCATTGCAACGCTGAATCAATTTCATCGGTTTACTCTACTTTTTTAGTTAAACAAGGCTTTAACGAGAATTTATTCTTACACAAGCGTTAAATTTTCGCAACAGTTGCTAGAAAATATAGCAACGGCGATCGTAATGAGAAAGAATAGCAACGGATACTAGACTTTCCGGTAAAAGCTGGAAAACTAAATTTTTCGATTGTGGTAAAAAATGAAAATAGTTGAGGACTTAGCGGTAACCGGAACTAAAAATTTCTCTCAGTGTGTGTGCGTTTGTAAACTGTGCGCTGAACTAGCGCATCTCTGACCCCGCGGGAATTGTGAATTTTCGATAAAAATGTCCGTTCGGTTATCAAACCTCCTCCCCCCTCCCCCAAACTTTCCTCCCTCGCCGTTATCCTGCATCCGGTTCTAACGCCCGCAAATATCGATCTACTACACGTACTTTTTCCTTCTTTGTTTCTTTTTTTTTCTTTTTCTTTTTTTTTTTTTCTCTCTATTTACTCGTATATTTATTACTGGTCCGTGTACATTGTACACCATGTACATATGAAGGGTATGTGCAGTTCTTTATGCGTATATACGCGTTCGATCAGTACATGATATCTATACTTTTATAAATTGGCCAATCAACTCACAGTTTTAGTCGCATGGCAGTAAATTCATATTCCAGGGCCAAAGGTACGCTGTTAAAAATTTCCGTACGGGACGGTGAATACATCATACATTATTGTTTATTCGGTTTACAAATTTAATAAGTTTACTACGCAATTCAGTAAGTTTAAATTGATTTTTCCTGTTTTCTCTATAAATTTTAGTGAAATTAAAAACTTTTATCGTTGGTTTAAGACAAATGTGCAGCAATTTATATCGCTACACTGATTTTGTGAAATGGCAATCTGATTTCGTAAATTGACAAGTTCTTGTACATTGAATTTGTAGTAAATTCACAATCATTTTTACATCAAGATATCACGAGGACGAAGCTAGTAGCGTTACTGTAACGATGGCTTGTTGATGAAAAATCGTCACTTCGCAACTTTGGGGATGTCTAAAATTTAATAAACCATGATGAATAAAATTTAACGATATTTTTCAATGAAAAATCATTGATAGTCATTCTAATATTATCCAATGATGACCTTGTCACTGATGATGAACGTCACTAGCTTAAATATCGTAAGATATGAAAAAGTGTAAACGGAAAAATGATCGACGAAATGAGTCTTGTTTACGTCCCTTGGGAAGAAAACGCTTTATGCGCATCCAGTCTAGTATATAAAATTCTAGAGAGACTGAAACGTACTCCCTTCGTTTTCATATGTACGGTATCCTTTATACAAGTTCTTCGAAATCGCAACCGCAATGGAGAGAGTAGAAGAAAGTGCAATCGAGTGTTATGAACGAGTCGAGGATGCGCAGGAATTCTAGGGATTTTCACTCGGGGGGGTGAAAGAGGAATGGGGTTTACACTGAAAACCATAATTCGACATGGGTTGACGGGTTTGTTTATTCACTCGGAGCTGCTGCGGCGCGATCGTTCTTTTCTGAGAAAGGTTTTCTCCAAGTTTTCACTCACCGCATGTCTGCCTTTTCCTTCTTTTTCCCGTACACGTGTATCACAGGTGTACTTATTGCGCACGTGATGAAGAAAGTACAGGGGTTACAGGACCGCGATACCATAAAATGTACCGGACGAAAGCGACGTTTCGTGAAAACGAGAATCGGATATCGAAAGGAGAAAAAGAGAAAAAGAGAACACCTAATTAAAATCAGACCCCCTTATGTACAGAGAAATCCGAAATTCAATCCAATTCAATCGCTGATCGGCTGATGTACAAGCCCCCGGCTCTCTTCGTTCAATTATTCATTCATTCATTCATTCATTCATTCATTCATTCATTCTTTCATTTATTCGTTCAGAAATTCCGGCCGACTCGTTGGTTCGGTGCCAATTGTCGACAGTTCGATTCGCATTCAATCTGCGGAGGATATAAAACCCAGGGAATAAATAAAATACACTTCCCAATTATTATCCACCCTCCGAGCCAATTTTAGGTGGGTACATGGTATGTATGTATGCATATTGTCAATAGTCGGTAAACGAGAGAATTATGATAAGCGTACGACGCGACGGGAGAGAATTCTCGGTGAGGAAGTCGCGTGGAAGGTGGAGGTATACGGGATATAAGGAGCATAAGCGTAAGGATATTATAGGAACAGGTGTATAAAAGTAAAAAAAGGGAAAAGAGTCAAAGTTGTAAGGCGAAAGGTTGGTCGGTTCGCCCCGAGGTTCGCGGAGCTATGGCAATAAGAGATACACGGCGTGTGTTTTATTGGCCTGAGGGATAAATGGAAGCTCATTTCACGACCACTGACTCCTCCATAAAAATGATAAAGAAGGATATATCGCCGACACAACTGCAGGTGAAGAGGAATAGGAAGAGGAGGGGGGGAGGAGAAGGACGAAGAGCACGACAAGACACGGATAAGTCTGATATAGAAACCCTGTACGTATAATGTCGTCTCTTTCCATCCGTATCTTGGTTCCTCTTTTTTCACCCCTACCAGCTTCGAGCTGTATTTTTCAAAAAAATTCAAAGGACACTGTATCGAGAATCTATCTTCGAACGCTTCGTTGATCACCGTGCAGCATCGATAACTCCGTTTTCTGTTGATTACCTGAGAATTCAATTCACACGTATAAAACACAACCCCCGCAATATTCCAACGACTATCCAACGATGGAGGTAAATTCTGCAGTCGTGTCAGTAGAAAAGAATCTTCAGTGGTTTGTTCCCTGATTTTTGGCCATTTGCTTCCCCTTATTTATCCATTTTTTGTTTCTCCCTCTTCACCCCGTAAGAATTGGTATTTAAATTAGATGTTCCACAGTTTCACGGTTTAACTCTCTAAGAATTATTTTCTCTTCTTCCACACCCTTTTCGCGTTAGGTAATTGAACAACGCGCGTCGGATAACATCCGAACATCCACCCCTAAATCCCAAAGACAGAGAGAGAGAGAGAGAGAGTCAAAATAGTTCTTACCCAAGGACGCGAAGAGGAGTGAAGAAGATGATAAAAAATGGATAAAAAAAAAATGAAAATGAAAATACGTTTATGGCAGAGAAAATAGGAGAAGAAACCAACAAATTATTATAAAATAAAAGCACCTGTACCGGCGGGACAGCCCGTGGCAAACTCGTAACCGTAAAATAAATATCGGTGCGTATCTTGATACGGTGGGCGTCGGAGCTGCCGAGCTATTAACGACACGGCAGCAACCACCACATCTTCTTCGCTAAGGGTAGGTGATACGGAACCCTCGCGCCACGGGATAGGAGGGAGAAAAAGTACGAGGAAGAAAAAAAAATAAAGGGAAGGACAATCAAAACGAGACGATACTCCGATGGTCCTAAAGGTGAGCCGTCCGCCATCGTGTCCCGTAAACGTATGAATGTAAAAAAAGAAAAGAAAAGAATATATTTACCCCGAAAGCCAATCCCCTCAATCCCGAAGGAACACACGCATACATGCACGAATCAACAATTTCGTGACCTTTCCGTTTTCATTTTATTCCGAAGATCTAAGGATCTCTAAATATCTACTTTTTCGCTTAACGTTAATGATATATACTCGTATCTGTAAAAAACGTGCTTTTCAGTAGATTGTTGAAGATTTGTTTGTAATGGATTTCATATTTGGAAAGGTGAAGCTCCTTTGTACCGAAAACATATAAGGTTGTAATGTTTTTTTGATTTCTGGATCACTGCTGGAAGTGGTGAAAGTTCGAAAAGAAATTCATGGTTTGAGTCAAAAAAGCGGTAAAATCGAGCAGCGTATTTCGGGTTAACGTTTGGGTCTTATTGTTGAAGGCTTGAGAATCGGAGGATTCTCGTATCTTAGTTCGGCCTGCGACGTATCGAAATTGAAATTGTAGCTGGATAGAAATTTCACCCCTAAAAATCTATCTGGAGTATGACGAATAATCCGGAATACCGGCAGCCCAGCGTAAGCTGCAATAATTCGTCCCGCTGAATTTGGGTATATGGAAATAAAGCAGGAGACAGTAACAGAGAAAAATAAAACTCGACCGAGGGGCTAATTTCAATTTTTACCCGTCGTTGTATGTTGTACCAGAGCAAAACCCGGGGGACGAGGATAAGGACGAGGACGAGGACGAGGATAGGCTCGCCTCCGTCCGGGCGCTAAGCTAAGCTGTAATCGTCTTATCTCGTGTTAAATCTCGTCCCCGGTCTTCGCCCTCCGGCGCCGATTCCCCGAACACGTCTCAGGGCTGAAATGCCACGACTAGGAGAAGCCGGGGCCATTGTCTCGGGGCTTACCAACTACACGAATGGGCTCTAGGCAGGTTCATAGTTATAAGCCCCGGAATACGAACCGAGTCACCCACCCGGCTGAATGCTCGGTATTCCCAGATTAAAGGCACTCGCGAGCTCCGCTGTAACGCTTTCTTTGACACGAATCGCCCCCTTTCCACCCGTCTAATGCTTCTCGTCAACGAGCTGCAACGAACTGGGGCAAAGCGTCGTTTACGTCCCTCCGGGACCCAACGCTCCGTGCATCCACTTGACGAGAATTTTTTTCCTCTCGGAATAATAAGTCAAAACTTCTTCCCGGGGAAACCCGATCAATTCCAGACCAGGCCTCGACCGGAAATCCCAGTGGAAGCTCCAATTAATCCCGACTAAAAAAATTAGTGCTGGGACCTTTGGAATAATGAGTGAAAACTTCTTCCCAGGGAAACTTGATCAATTCCCGACTTAGCCCTGACCGGGAATCAGTGTGGACGTCTTACCGTGGAAGCCCCAATGAATCCCGACTAAAACCCTGGCTTCCTTGAAGTTGTCCAGAACGAATTGTAACACCGGTTCAAAACTGCATAAATTTCTAAATGGTGAATCCCATCACCTTAGTCCGTGAAATGGCGCTGTCAATTTTTTACCCTGTTAAGTCTGCGAGCGATATGAAGGAGTCGAGAGGGAAGTAAGAAAGGATAAAAGAGGACACGGGAAGCCCAATAACCAACCGCGCGCAATCGTGTTCGTAAAGTGTCGCAGACTCGTTTCGAGTGTATGGCATGCATGTTTATTGAAAAGTTTCTCGTTACTCGGGCAGCCGCGCAACCCGCGCTCCTCAAACGGATCGGGAACACGGAGTCTCTCTGCTTGTCGGAGAACATCAAACGACCGAAACGCTCGTTTTCAAGGCTCGCTTGTCTAACGATTTCGCCAGCTATACGTATAACACCCAAGAGCGAAAACAGACGAGGATAGATGTGACGGTGCAACTTGCCAATCCGTTCTCCATCCCTTTGCTTCGGAAGGACTGAACTTGCCAAAGGACGCCGTGCTTGCTTGATCAGTCGTTGGAACGCTGAAGGAGATGTCGAAATTTTGGTGCTCGGTTGGGTGGATCACGTCGGGGAGAAGTCGTACATCCAAAACCATCACCTGTTCATTTCGTGTATCTCGAGAAAAGTCCCAGATGAATTGGTCGAGTGGTTGAAACCAACTTTGACAAGGAGCTTTATAAACTTCCCCATCAGCCGGCCATGCTTTTATCGGATTTCATTCGTCAAATAAAGTTTTCTTCTCCGGTTACGTTTGTTTTCTTCTTCTTGTTTTTTTTTTTTTTTGTTTTTTTCGTATCAACTTCTTCTCCCTTCTATTTCGGATTTCTCTTTCCCTTTCTCTTTTCACTTTGATTGATACAACGCGCGCCTCGCTTGATTCAATTACAAGGTGTACGTCCGTACGAAGCTGCTGTTCGAAAGCGTCAGACTCGAATATCGACGCTGATGCCTCGAAAAATGTCAATCTCATTGTCAATTTTCGTTCCACCCTTGTAAGTAAAATTCTTCGAGACGTTTATACGGTAGAATTGAAACTTTTTCACCCCACCTCGAGACGACAGCTCTGCAGTCAGGCTTGCATAGTTTAGCTCGTCAAGAGCTTCCAATTAAGCCTGCGAGTCCCTCCGGTACTCCGGGGTATGGAACCACCTCTGGTTACCATCTTTACCCCAAAATCATGGCACGGGGTTGCTGTTCGGGCGGGCGTTGATCACCCGGGCACGATAGTCGAGTAGCGCTGGGCATGTTGGTTGTTACAACTTGGCAGAGCATGGAAGCGATGCACCAGAGGCTTGGGACTCGAGTTGGGCAGGTTCCCACCCACCGGCCGACGTTAACGCGATGCTATTATGCTATATAATACACACGTTTCTCCTCCCGCATTGGGTATAATAATGTGCCGGTAGCTGTACGAGCTCCGCACTATATGCAGTCACAAGCCTTGGTACCTCCATACATGGATGCATACGTAGACCGGCATAATTTATGGATAATAATTACAGCGGTGAAATTGCCCATCATTTAAAACCCTGGAGCTCCAGCGAGTTACCGCGGGCTGCAGGAATACATCGTCTGGCCGATTTTCATCGCCTCGTGCCTCATGAAATCAATAACATAAACCTCGTGGCAGAGGCCTTACAGGATCGCGTGGTTGGTCCCCCTGGTCTCTGACCGATCGTCACGCATCCCTCATCCCTTCTGTTTTAGTTATCGTTTCCTTGTTTCTTTGTTCCACGACTTCGGCCATATTGGTACCGCACAAATCTCTAGTTAATTGAGGTTAAGAGTCTCTCAGTCTCGTATCCATTTGAGGATTTACCACCGGTTTTATCGTACCTCGTGTTGTAAAACGGTTTCACCCATTGTCCAGATGGGGTATTTTCTCTCAGGTCTAGGTATCCCGCTTCTTCCATGTGGGTGAATTATTCAGCCACGATACCGGGACTCCTGAGTGCCGGTCCTCCTTTTCTACGCACCCGTGAATAACGGATGAAAGAGAATGTTTTCAACCCCGGGGGTGTATCGAGTCCCAGAGATCGGAACGGGCTGGGAATCGCAATTGAATTTCGTATACGAGTCGCAGTCGATCATGCAACCTGATGAACACGTCGTCTAATTACACCTGCCGCATGGATTGCTCTGTAGATTTCCGACACGCGACTCCGTCGTGCAGTTGCGGTCACGTTATGCACTTCCGTTTAGAAAAATATAAAAACTACCCCATCGATTCTCCTCCAGCTCGTAATACCCGAAATTTTGATTCCACTTGCTCGTTTATTGGTGTCTAAGTGATGTAATACCCCCACTTTTTCACTATAGTACTTACTTATGAATGATTTTTTTTTTTTTGATTGTATATCAAATTTTTTATGCATTTGTCCCAACTCTGAAAAAGTACCCTGAATTTTTTCAGACTTTTTATTCAACTGGTCAATTATTCATAAATATTCGAAGTGATTTCGAAAACGACCATTTTAAAAATTTTCAATAACACTATTTTCTTTTTCAAAGATTTTAAAATTGGGCCTATCGTGGGCCATTATTTTTTCTATTTTGTTCTACTTAGCACTTTTAATTTTTTTGATCAACTAAAACACTGTTTAAATGGTCTGAAAATTGCCGAACAATTATCAAAACTTTAAAAATTTACCGTTTGAAATTGTCTTAAGAATTAGAAAAATGATCGTTCTCAAAATCACTTTAAATATTTATAAACAATTAACCGGTCGATCGAGAAGTTTAAAAAATTCAGGGTGCTTTTTAAGAGTTGGAAGAATATCCCAAAATTTTTTAAACAAATTCAGTTGTTGGTTGGTGGATTCGCATGGAATATTTCCCCATATATTTACATACCGTTTTAAATGTATCACATACCGCGGGAAATTCGAAACCTTCCGCCGACTCGTGTGCCAGCGGTTCGACGTTTTGAAAGAAGCGCACGTTTCAACAGATTTACGATTTCCGCAACTGGGTCAATCCCGGATCGCTGCGAATACCTTCGCATCTTCTTCTTCTTCTTCTTCTTCATCTTACACAGTAGCCTTCTTTGGCCCTTTTCCGTAAGAAGAAGAAGAAAACCAGACGCGGAGCTTTTTCACCTCTGTATGTTACAGTCGTGAAACGCATGGGAAAGTTTTTTTCATTACCTACGTTAATACAGACAGTATTCCTGCTGAAATTCTCAGCTAATTAAAAAAGTTTACTTATCCACATACCTACGGTAATAAATTATTTCTTCCCTTTGTTTCAAACCTTCCTGCCATTCGATTAATCCCATCGTTGTAACGAGGAACCAAAATAGTACTCCTGCATTTGCGAGCGCATGTATTTAAAATCGCAGAAACTCGTCTACGTAACGTTCACCGGTTCGATGTAATCACTGCGGGAAGTGACGTGGAGAGAAAAAGAGAGGGAAATAAAGTACGAATCGTGCTTACGGTCTTATCCAGCCACTCTTGTCGGCAAGACACATTTTTGCAGAGCTACGTCGCCTAGAAATGATTCTGCAGAATTTTCACGGCATTGTGAAATTTGTTATTCTTATCATTAGTGTTATTTTTTCCCTTCCTTATTTTTTTTATCAACTAGTTTATCCTTTTCTTCGCAGATATGCTTATGCGCCCTAGTCGAACTACTAGACAAGTATCCTCATTCGGTAGGAAAGTTGGAGTGAATTCAAGTCAAGTCGAGTATTTTTATGCACGGTTCGGTAAAACGCGGATATGTTATATACATATATACATATATATATATATAGGTACGCATATATGCCTACATACCTATTCTTCGGAGCGTGCTTATGGGGTAGAAAAGTGTGCATGGTTAACGGTGCAGATGAATGTTTGCCAAGTGACGATGTACGCACAAGTATAGAGTCCGTATGATCATGTAGTATACACGTTGTATATATATATATATATATATATATATAATGTATACGTATGCTGAGATAGGCGGTGTTGACGGTAAAATTTTCACGTCTATAAATCGAAACGATTGATACGGAGTTTTGCAAGCATTGATGCACAGCAGGGGCGAATAGGGTAAAGTTAACAGCTTTCGACTTGTATTTGTGTTGTGCATGTACGCGTAGCTGCCGCGTGTTCACGTGTACGTTTAACGTACTGTATCGACGTATCAAGCCTTTAAACTTGAACCACCCTCCAACGCTTGCCCATCTTTTCCTCCACCGCACACAACACACACACACACGTACAATGGATCGATTCCTATCTACCTACCTACTCGCTAAAAGGAAAGAGCACCAAAGTTTGCCAATTTTTCTTTCCTTTTTTTTTGCTTTTTTTTTTTATCCTCCTTTATTTCGACGATGCCACAAGATATTCGCCAGCAGGGTTACGTGACCCTGTAACCTCAAACTTCCCTCCCCTTTCACGTGACAATATTCCACCTGGGGGAACCGCCCGTTTCCAAACCCTAGCTTTACTAACCTCCCTTGTTTATCGACATCTTGCGCTCTCTTTTTCTTCATCCCTTTAACGTGTTCCTTTCTTTCTTTTTTCAGTTTTTTCTTTTTTTTTCTTTCTCTTCGGTTCTCACGCGTACCGCAGAAGATCGAATTCTTGCGAGTATTGGAGTTGTTTGATTTTTTTTTTCTATTTTTTTTTTTTATTCATTTTTTTTTTTTCACTTCGTATTTTGAGGACACACACTCAGACCGTAAAACCTTATGCGTGCTCGAAAGAATTGATATTGAAAACTGATATTGATACATACAGCATCTGAGTGTAATATTACACAACGCATATATATGTATGTATGTATGTATGACAAAGTGGGCGGGAAACTTGGATGGCGCGAGGGGTTGAGATTAATTGTTTTTAATCACCTGCCTACTTTTCCCCAAGTATATAATAAACTTTTAACACACCATTAAACTCCAATTATCCAACGGCGTGCGACCGTCGGTGTATATAAAAAAAACAAAAAAAAAACAAAAAAAAAACACTTTTAATTACAGTGAGGTATTATTGCAACATTCTTCGGCGGGATTTTTATACGTAATGTCTGTAAACACAGGTGTGAGTGAGAGAACATGTGCAAAAGAAAAGAAAGAAAAAAAAAAAAACGACAAGAAACGGTGTTTTCTCATTTTTCGCCCTTCTCTTCTCCGGAGTATGAAAAGTAAAAGAGTTGAATAAAAAAAACCCAAACCCGTGTAAAAAATAATATTTCACCTTTATCGTAGAAACAAAACGGCGTGACGGTTCTCGGGTTACAATTGTGCAAAGCGTCAGCCGTCTCGTGCGTTTTGCTTTTCCTATTTTTTCCACCCCTCTCGGAGCGATAGCGCCTATAGTTACCTAGAATTAGTTTCAGTAGCACGCGAGTGAGGAAAACCACGTTGAACGTTTCAACGAAAAATAGGAAACCCACGAAGCAGGGATAAAGATTGAAAAAAAAAATAAAAAAATAAAAAAACATGTAGTTAGAAATTGTTTCCATAAAGAAGAGACGAGGATCGAGAAACGTTGGGTTCAGGAAATTCTTCGTACGAAATCGAAGAAGAGCTTGCAAAGCTCCGGATTCACGTCTCGCATCTTCTTATCCTTTTCATTTCCGTCTTTAAACGTGCCGTACCGCGTGTATGAAAACTGCGGCGGGAAGATTGCATTCCGGGTTTCTATTTACGCGAATCCGCTGCTGGAACTGCGAGCTTGATATCTCTTATAACTGCACGGTTGGTTGCCTGGCGGCATGTAACAGAGCCATTAAAATGCAGGGTGGATATTCACTCGCCGGTCTGTATAACCTGTCAAGTATACATGTAGCTTCGGCTGCATCGTCGTGTTGCCAAGTCACAAGCAGCGAGGATTTTCCCATTTCCCGGATTTCCCCGATCGCTAGTTTATCGTCGATATCGCGTCGCATCGAAATTTACATCCCCCACCTCCCCGATACGATATTAGCAAATATTAACACCCGAGATCGTGCGTGAAAATGACGACCGTATTTTTTTTCAAACCGACGGGAATTTTCCCTTGGCCGTAGCAATCATGAGCGCGAGATCAACCCTTTCAGTCACAGATGCCGCTGCAGTGGCACGTTCTTTTTTTTTTCTTTTTCACGATTCTTATTTATATTCCATGCAAAATCTTGAGCTGTTTTTCGATTTTCAGGTAATAAAATACTTAAACTTTGGAACGATTTGAATATTTTCGTAAATCCGTACTAGTTTACAATTGTTGTAGAGAAATGTGTGATAAAATGATGCATTTTCGTGAATGCGATTCGTTAGCGGTGAAATTTTATAACAAACGTATACTAATATTAACGCTTGGAATTCATTGGTTGACAAAGAGAGATCTCGGAATAAGAATTAGATTTACAAAATTCAATTCATAAGGGTAGTTTTCACCCTCCTTGGGGGTGCTTATTGATAGTATTGAGGGTTGCAGCTCTTCTCACCCTAAAATCGTGCCGTCTTAAAATAAACATTCGTATAAATCTCATTGAAGAACACTATCTAAAGCAATACTAATAATTCACCCCTATTTTTACCCCGTCTTAGGGGTTGTTCTCAGTTTCAATAAATTCTTGACGTCAGAATCGCATTGAGCGTCGAAAAACAGATATGTAACGTATAATTTCACTTCCGTGCCGAAAACAAAAAAAAATTAAAATGAAAAACAAGCGAATTGCTTGACTGAAAGAGTCAACCAATCGTTTTGAATATAATTTTATAAGTGTTGCTATCGTTACTACAAACTTTTTACACGAATCCTTTAGACTTAGGGACATATGTGTCCTCCCTAATATCACTTTCCGGTCCCCGCAATAGCTGCCGGATATCCAGCGGTCGAAAATAGAGAGTTGATGTTTTTTTTTTTTTTGATCCAGGCACACAGACTTTCTCGAAAACGTTGAATTTCCCGAAGGTGGAATTAGCTCCTGATCGACGGAGGGAATTTTCTACGCCACAGTGTCCTAAACGGGATTAGAGGACTTCCG
This sequence comes from Neodiprion fabricii, assembly GCF_021155785.1. Taxonomy (NCBI): domain Eukaryota; kingdom Metazoa; phylum Arthropoda; class Insecta; order Hymenoptera; family Diprionidae; genus Neodiprion; species Neodiprion fabricii. Next base: position 2,774,362 of record NC_060240.1, on the reverse strand, counting down.
GTTTTACCCGTTGTGGCTACTGGTTGACCGGTTTGGTCCGCTCGCCGAGGGACTTCACGACCCCCTCCCCCTCCCTTCTCCCCCTTTTTCCCCTTTACCTCATTCCGAGGAGTCAATTTCTATTCATTTCACCCCCGGTAGACGTCCTCCTACCGCCTACGATGATCCTTTCTTTCCGCCAATTCTACTCGTGGGGACCGCACGTTTCGACCTCGGAACCTCCCTCGAGTCGTCACCGAGTTACCCCGAATATCCTCCGTTGCGATGAGAACGGTTTCTTCGCGGTGCCGAGAAACCCGCCACTTACGCCTTTTTTTCAACTTTTTTTTTTTTTTTTTTATCATTTCCTGCAGATTATTATTGTTACATCAGCACAGTGAATAATTAAAAAATGTTGTTGAGCTTTATTTTTCTGTACTTGAAGAAAGATATTAGTATTTTTGTTCAGGTTAGAAATTCTCGTAGGAATTAGTCGCGGAGATGAATATTTGAATTCCACTTTTTTAGAACAGAACAAATCAGGCTAAACATATCCCGAAAAATAGTGACCTGGTTTTGACGTGGAACGGAGTACAACGACAATTTTTCGGGACCGGTTGATTGTTTATCGAAAATCGCGAGTTTGAAAATTTTGTCAACCCTCTCATGCAGCCGGTTCTACGGACGCAGGTGCCATGCGACTACATCCACTTATCGATAAGTCGGAGAAGCCCTTTCTCTCCCTCTCCTCTTCTCCCCTCTTCCCCCCTCGCCGTCTCTCGCCTTCGTATCTCTGTGCACGCTTCAGTTTCTAACAAACGTGATGCTGCGGGGCGGCGTTCCCGGTTTCCATAGGTTATTATTCGACGTGAGTCTGACTTATACGATTGTTCGCAGGGGGTATTGTACGCCCGGGTGTGCCACCCATAATTTCGCGTATTAGATAGCGAGTCCCGGCTCTCCGGCATCCCTTCGGGGCCTCGAGGCTCGGCTCGTGCCTTCCTACCCACTGATTCAGCAGAAAACACACGCGATGCAGTGATCGGGAAACGCTAAGAGAATGAGGAGAAGGAGAAGCTGGATGGGTTGGAATCGTCTCGGTTAAACTTCGCTTCGTGAAATCATCCCCATGTGCAGTCTCTCAAATCTCAAGTCTCTCGCTTTCTCTTTCCCTCTCTCTCTTTCTTTGTTCTCCGACTCTTTTTCTTCGCTGAATTCCATCGCGTACGTGACTCTATCAAATCTCGACTGTCGAGGGAAAACTGCCAAATATACGGGAGCGATTGAATAACAAGAACACAAACCGTACTCTGAATTGCGTAAGTGTAGGCTGATTCCGGTTCAGTGTACCCCGAATTGCATAAATGCAGGCTGATTCAGACAAAATGTACCCCGAATTGCATAAATGCAGGCTGATTCAGACAAAATGTACGCCGAATTGCATAAATGCAGGCTGAACTCCATCGGCGTACGGGAATCCATCAAACCTCGACTGACAAGCGAAAAGTGACGAATATTCACGAGCAATTGAATAACAATAATTATTATTATAACAACGTAACCATTCTAATTCCGATTTTTACATTTATTTCGGTATACGGTTGTTATTGCTTCAAATAAAATATTCACTTTCGCGAATCTGAGGCTCGGTACGTAGTGCAAATATATACTATTAACTATACTGTAGAAGCACTGCTCGTTCGAGCGCGAATTTCTACTGCACTTTCCGATACGCTACGCAGTGCAGCCTGGATTCGGAAAGCGGTGCATCGGCTGGTATACCCATGCAGGATCAATATTATAGCACCGATGCTGCTGCGACGACCGGGGCACCCAAAAATTTATGTAATATCATATGTACGTATATTGTATGTGTATACACCTGCATCGTCCGGGATCCGGAAACCCGTTCCGGCAGCTCGAGCTGCAACGTTCCGTTTTTGCACGTGGACGACGAGATATCTCTGCGATTTAATGGAACACGAGGCGAAGTCTTGGAATTTTCCAAATCGAACTCGAAACGAATTGACATTATTTACACAGCACGCCTACTCGTCGATTACATTGCGCAAAGTTGAAGAAACCCAGATTAATTTTTTCGGTTAAATCTAGTATAATATTGACAGTTAAATTGCATGTAGGGAATGTAAAAAAGGGATAACGTTGTACGTAACGAATCGTGAAGAGCCTGCACCCTTCAAAAGATGAAAAAAAAAAAGTAAGAGATAATCAAATCTGGAACAGCGCGAAACACACGTGTTTGAATAATTACTTTTTTTTAAAACATTTTTTCTTTTTTATCTCATCTCCTTTCTTTCATTACCCTTTTTTTCGGTGTTTCCCCCTTTATTAACCCGCGGCACGTGTGAATTTCATTCACATCCCTTATTCTATTCAAGTCGGATCTTTTTTTTTTTTATTTATTTTTTTTTTTTTCACGCCTATATAATATGTATTATATACTACATTACTTGCCGAAATTGGTAACGTCGTTATTTCACTCCCACGCGCCTTTCGCTTATAATTCGTCATTTTGATGTAACAACTTCGTATAGATGTACACACATCCATACATACTACACTATATCGCACACCCAGTGGGAAATACATATTTGTACGTATCTACATTCATTCGCTACAATTGGAATTCCCGCTGAGATCTGAATTTCAGAGATAACCAGACCGCGTGACGCGAGCGTTATGTACTCGTCTAAATTAATTTATTCATTTTTCGTTTTTTTCTTTTTGTTATTCATCTATCTCCCTCTTTCACTCGCTGTTTTCACTGTGTTTGGCACGACAGTATCACGTAAAAATTCAACAACGCATGCTCCAGGCCTCTGTCTCTCTCTCTCTCTCTTTCTTTCTCTCGCTACAGAGATAATAGGACGATTCCCGCGTTGAAAAAACATTGCTGTTTATTCATATGTTTGTCCGTTCAATTGCTTGTTTATTTATATTTTTATTCTTCATCTTCATCAATTTATTTCGAACAAACACCCTGCAGACTTTACACATTATGCTACACATTACCTCTATAATAACTGATTAAAAAGCGTTAAAAAAAAAAACGACGATTTATTTACAGTGATGTTAGGATGAAGTAATAATAGGTATATGTATAACCGAGTCCACGCTCGGCTTGATAGAATTTACCACAATATTCGCATGGTCCCGGAAATTTTTATAGCAATCTCAAGAGTTTACCAAATATATAATAACAATAACAATAATAATAATAATAATGATAATAATAATTATTATTATTATAATAAGGCAAAAATCGAAATGGCATCTCCTTGCGCAGGGATCAGAATATAAAAATTACTGCAGAAGGTCGAAGAAAACCGGGAATCCTTAGAAAATAAAGGGCAGCGGCGGGATGAGGGGCGGAGGGGGGGGGGGGGGGGGTTGGAAGAACAGAGGGGATGGCGGGGATAAGGGTAAGGTAAAATATGCAGAACCCTTCCTCGTAGGCATCGATTGTATCCTTTGCAAGAAGGGTCTTCCTTCGTATACCATACACAAGGAGAGGAATTTGCTCGTAGCGATCTTTCCAGGACCTCGCGTATCCTCTCTTGAGGGAACACGTGTAGAGTCGCACAGCTACACATTACGCATGTATAGGTATTTGTGTGTGTGGGTGTATGATGGTGTGTAGGTGTATACCCTCTGTACGTACACAACCAGCTACAACGGATCCAAGCGAGAGAGGGAAAGAGAGAGAACGGCCCGCGTAAAAGCATAAAGGCATTCCGGCCAACAAAGCACGCAATTATTTCATTCCCAAGGAAAATGTTTACGATATTAAAACTGTCACCGCTCCCAGCTCGTGTAGAATTGCTTGTGTATAGTTGGGTTGTATATACATGTGTATATAATGTATATTCCCGATCCCCCGGATCCTAATTTCACCGCCCACTTCCGCCTCTCTTCCCCTCACCTCATTACCTCCCCTAGGTTTTCTTTCGACCGATTATTTATCGCCGTATTAGCCGCCTCGACGATCGTTCGCAATTGGGTCAACGAGATTTGCGAATCAAGTGCATGAAGAGCTGGGATCAAGTCGGTGAAGGGGGAAATTGTAAGACGATGATATGATAAATGAGGAATTTATTTATGATCTCGTAAAATTTTTAACGACATGTTTACACAGACACGTGGAATAATATTGTTTATATTATATCTTAGCGAATTTTCATTTACCTGAGATACCTAATAAATTCAAGGAATGTGATCGATACTGGCTTGAGAATTTTACGCGATGTCTGTGTATACTTGAATTTTTGGACCAACGAAAAATAATGTCAACAGCTTTGGTGTCGGGAAACGGAGGGGAAATCCTAAAGCAAATCGATACTCGGCCAATTCGCATGTTTTTCGGGGTAACAAAGGTTGCGTCGAGTTTTGTTTTTTTTTTCTTTTTTTTTTTCATCAGAACTGTTACATGGACAATTTCACACAGGCTAAATCCGTCTGTATTGATGCGATGCAGGGATAGATTTACTGGAATGTACTTGCATTTGTGCAACTTGGGATACATTTCATTGGTTTATATTTGTCACATTGTTTACGATTGGTCGATTCTTCAATATATACATGAATAATTGAGGACCACGAGGAAAATTCTTCGATCTGTGAAATGTATCCTGAATTACAAAAATTCGGGATCATTCATGTTGAATGTGCCTTGAATTATGTAAATGGAGGCTAATTTAGCCTATATGTACTCCGAATTGCATAAATGCGGGCGGATTTAGACAAAATGTACCTCAAATTGCATAATTTCAGGCTGATTCAGGCTAAATGTACTCTGAATTGCATAAATACAGGCTGATTCAGACAAACTTTACACCGGATTGCATAAACGCAGGCTGATTCAGTAAAATGTACCCTGAGTTTCATAAATATAGGTAGATTCAAACCAACGCTAAATTGCTCGTTCACGTAATATTTCCTGCACGGAATAATCCAGTATCACGTTGATACGTAAGAATTATGTCCGCACGTGGCAAATAATGGTTATACAAACAACACAGGGGAACGTTAAATCTGTTTCATGTGAATGAAAGTGGAGGAGAGCCTAAGGAAAAAGAGGGTTGTCGCCGTATTCATTTGACGATAAGCAAACGGCGAGGCATCGTCGTCGTGAGTTGTGACAGAGCGAGGGCGGAGATAGCCGCGGAATAAAAGAGAGAAAGAGAGAGAGAGAGAGAGAGCGATTGAATGAGAGGAGGGAGGAGGAGAGAAAGAAGGTTCATACGATTGTCCCTAATCGCGAACACGAGGTATAGCAAGTTTCCGCAATCAAGATTACACCTCATCTCTTCTTCTCTTCGGCAAATTTTTTTCGATTTCCGTAAAAGGTAATTCGTTTGCGATTTTTCCTATCCCTGTGTATAATACACGTTATATGTGTATGTATGTACATATGTATATATATATATATATACACACACCTGTATATGCATTATGTCGAAAGGTGAAAAGAGAGCCGGGTGAGTGTAAATTTTATCGTAAGAAAAGCGCTGTATACGTATATATGTGATTTCGCCGTGGGCGGGGGGGGGGGCCGGGGGCGGGGGGGGGCCCTCTGGGTTGGGGAAAGAGAATCGCGAGGGGGCGAGAAAGTAAGAAAGCACTCGACTGGCTCGAGCGGCGCTACGCTCCGACCATTCTGCCGATTTAATAACGTAAATTGTACTCCGGGCATTAGCAGTTCCGTCACGAATTTTTCTAAAGCACACTATTGAGTGTTCGCGTTCATGCCGGGAATACAGAGCTTCTTGAGGGGGGGGGGGGGTTGAAACCACCCGACGTGCCCCCTTCGGCCCTTCGACGATATTCGTATCCCGTTCACCTGCCAGTTTTGCCTCTCGGTTTGACCGTGCAGCGAGAGGAATCTGTCGACGCGTTGGTTTTTCTTTTTCTTTTTCTTTCTTTCTTTCAATTTTTTTTTTTTTTTTTTTTCTTTTTGTCTCAATACTTTTCCTTTCTCTTCTTATTTCCCTTCTTTCCCCCCGAGGAACGTTGCCTTTTTGTCTTTCAATGGAATCCACCGGCCGCTGTTATAGAACGAGGGAGAAACAACGCACCGCAATGTGGGAAAACGGGGATCGGAATTTGCGGGGGTTTCTATGGGTCACCCCGCGATCCCAACGGCGATAGAAACTAAGTCGAGAACTTACTTTAGGCTCAACGTTTCTTCGAGACCATTTGAGGAGGACCCTGGAACCCGCCCATTAACCCCGTATAAACGAACGATGCGAAAAGCGGGAAGTAGGAGTTTAACAAGTTTTTATTCGGACCCTAGTATCTCTCTCTCTCTCTCTCTCTCTCTCTCTCTCTCTCTCTCTCTCTCGCTCTGAAGGAGAGTTTTGGATTCGCGAAAACCAAATGACGTGGAATAATCATGCCACTCATATACCTATAGGTATATACATAGAAATCCGCTGGAGCGAAAAATGTAAAAATTGTCGGAAGAACCTTCGATTTTTTAACTCCGAAGAGACGAAACTCCGGAGTGCAAAACGCGTATTCTGGACAGGTATAGGAAATTTCGCAGAATCGTATTACCTCAAAGTGGCGGACATCAACTTTCGCCTCCGGTATATTTGCATGTGAGTAATGACCGTCTTGCGACGTGTCTAAAGTACTGCAGTAGTCACGGGTGTCAGGAATGGTGCTGCAAAAAAACTTGGGCGAGATCCCGGATCATCGTTGGATAAATCGTATGTTGTGTAACAAGGGGGAAAACTCGGTATTTTTGGGCCGAGCGTAAGCTTGCAATATGATTCGTAGGTGAGCCGAAGACCAATGTTGAAAATACGCGACCCGAAAAGTCCGTTGCCTCCTTGTTGCGCACGATTTTTTATATAACAAGAGTATGTTACACGTTTTTTCATCAAGCACGAAACTGAGGTTAGGGTCGCGTAATCTCAGATTTTTTTTCACTACAGCGCATGCGCAGAGTGCGGAAAAGACCACTTTCAACTCCTAGGACTTAAAAGTGGTCTTTTCCGCACTCCGCGCATGCGCATTCGCAGACTCACTCGACCGTCATAGAGAATGTTACTTTTTGCGCGGAAAACGTGCTCGCGTTGTGTGACAGTACATTTTGACCTGTACTTTTTATCACGAGAGACAAGAAATGGCGAAGAATTTTGCGATTTTGAGGCAAGACTGGTGAAAAAATGTTTTTTTAGTGTGTAAGCGTTAGTGAAAACCTCTATAATTATAAGAAATCTGAAGATTTTGGGGTGCGAAAAAACTGAGACATGTAGATAACAAGAATCGTTGTTAGTGTGATAAAAAATAGTGTACCTATCTAAAAATAATGAATAATTGTGGAAAAAAAATATTTTCACTTTGCAATTGACGAACGATAAATCTTCCTTATCACGTGATACTTGTAAGAAAAATGGGAGGAAGATCTTGACGCAAAAATGTGGGAATCATTTTGGTGAAACATTTTCAGCCGATCCCCTTCGGCTGGGGGCGGAAAAGCGGCGTGTATTATGTTGTAGGATTTAGTGTTTCCCGTCTATTTCCAATGTCGGATGGTTTTTTCTCCCCCCTCAATTTTTCGGACGGCGTAGATTCGCTCCGCTTTACCCGCACCTTGACAAATTGGTATTTTTCGCCCGCTAGTCCGTGCAAATGTTCGGGAATCACGTGTCATAGCGTAATTCCCATATCCCGAAACTGAAATGGCTCGTTCGATCGCTTATTTCGTGCCCTCTAATATTACAGGGTTCTCAAAGTGTTTCAGTTTATCCCTGCAAACCCCCGTTTCCGCTGTTACGAATTTTCACGACGTATTACATATACAGGTATAAAAGACTCTCGCGAGGCTGATTAATGTCCCGGTAATTCGCCGAGCTCAACTTGAATAAAATACGCGTTAAGCTGATGAATTATCGCGCGACTCTCGTCTCATCCCGTTTCCGCCTTTCATTTTTCGCCACCTAAATTCGTTATGTAACGCCATAATCGCCCAAGATCCGAAAGTGGACATTTTCCGCTTCGTAAATTCGCAAATCATGCGACATGCGGTTTTTCTTCTTGAAAGAACAAGCGGCTTTAGACTGGCCATCAGCCAGCCCTCCAACTTCCCGTTCTCACACCGCAGGTTCCAAGTTCATAGAGAAAAAAAAAGAATAATATCCAATTCGAATTTCGAACTACAAATTCAGATTCGTGATTAACGATTTTAAAGCCTTTGGATTTTTTCTTATTTTTAACCACTATAATGGACACACCGTTACAAATTTTGGAAGTTTGATTTTGGATTCGTTATCGGTGATCCAAAAAACCTCCGCCTACCAATTTCTACAAAAATCGAAATATTTTTAGATCTCTTTCCATCGTATTGGTTCGCTATTTTCGATTTCACAATCTGACTTCAGATTCGCGATTAGTGAGCCAAAAAACTTCACGGTACCAATTCTCATTCAAATCCATTCATCCATCCGTAAGATATCGTCATTTTTATTCAATTTTTTGGAATTTTATTATTTAAATACTTAAATTAGTACCAAACCAGGCAAAACCAAAATCTAACCAGTTCTAAGTTCGGAAAAGCCGCGTCGATTGAGACCAAAATTATTGAATTTTGGTAACTCGTCCTCGAGATATCGTCGGACAAATAAATTGATAACGTAAATCTGCGCGCACAGACGTCCATTTAAAAATGATTGGTCGTGGTTCTCTAAACTTCAAAACATGGAGATCCAGTAAAAGCTCAACTTTTCATTTTCGGTATGATTACAACACCTTATTTTTCTCTACGAAAATAGAGAAACGGGAAGTTCGAAGCAAGGGCCTCAATAAAAGAGGAAAAACGAGGTAAAACTGGCAACGACCTCGCGCATTTCTCAGCTGATTGTCAGACGGTTTGCTTCTGCGGCCGGCATGCGTGGACGGAAAACGCATCCGCGATTCGTGCTGAATGGAGATTAACTCGGAGCCCCGCAACAGTGGGACATCTATAACGCAGGGTCGAATCATTTATGCAGCGGTTGCAGAGCCGGCGAGCAATCGAGTCCGTTGAATTCTGTTAATTGCGCTGCAGCCGATTGGCGGAAATCCAACGTGTTTTGGGTCCGTTTGTCCGCAGCGGATCGTGCCGGTTGAATGCCGATCATTAACACGTTTCGGATTATCTTGTATTCTATAATTCAATGGTACAGCCTGCAGCAGGATTTTCGGAAAAAATATCCACCGACGGGACGCGACTACGCACAGCTCGAATAAGGCTTAGTGCCTACGAACTGTGGCGATAATCAACCGTTAATTGCAACTCCGGTAATTCCGTTCGAACGGTGGCCGCAAAGCCGGCTGCAAATGCATTATTAAACGCGATTAGAGAGGGCGAGGAACGAGAAGAGAGAAAGAGAAAGAGAGAGAGAGAGAGAGAGAGAGAGAGATAGTTTTCGAGAAAGGCTTTTCAGCCTCGCAATTTGTCATGCGAACGCATTACACTGTGAAAAGAATTTATTTACTGTTAAAAAACGTATATTTGGATATGGCGAAACAAATGTTTTGGTATTGTCATCAAAGGAACCCGTAGAATCCTTATGGAAATTGGCTCTCGGTCGAATTGGATGAATTTTCAGTAGGATTCTACGGGGTCCTTATAGTTGAGTCAAATAATGATCGATAGGAGTTTGTTAATAGTTAACCAGTCACATTTGGTTGAATTAAAATTTGATAACAATAACGAAACATTTATTACGCCATATCGAAATGTACGCTTGTTAACAGTAAATAAACTCTTTTCTCAGTGTGCAAGCCACGCCACGTGTCAGTAAAATGCGTGTTAATTTTAGCCACTCGTCAAAGCGTGTCTCGCGGAAAATTCATTTTTCAGTATGTTTTTTAAAACTCGTAATGTACATTATAACGGTGTAAACTTGCCGTTTCGGACCCTCGTATAAACGATGTTGAAATTTGTGAATTTTCCCTCGAATTTAACGTTCAGGTAATGGAATTAGTCGGTCAGGGAGAGTCGGAAAGTTGTGAGAGGGAGGGAGGGGGAAAAACGAAAAACAAAATTGAATGTTAAATCAGTTTCATTCGATTCTAGATCCGAGCAGTGCAGGTGATAAATTAACCCGAGAATCGTGTTGCGAAGCTCTACAAACTCGAGCCAAATTAAAAGGTCGCATATCACAAAGGGGCAAATCTATTCTGCGGTAGCAGCAGCAGCAGCAGCAGCAGCCAAGGAAAGGATGGAAAAAGATGGGTGTAGAAAAAGAGAGATAAAGAGAGAGAGAGAGAGACTGCAAGGTAATTTTCTTTTTATAGGTAGCAGAATGAGAAACCGCTCGCTCATTTAGATTAGACGAGATTCTCGATGGCACCGTAGAGGCGTCTTTGCGAAGTTATTTCATCGCAATTCTTCGTCTGGGAAAACATTGTTAGTAATTTAATTAAGATCTGGGAAGAAGGAGAAGACGAATGAGAAGGAGAGAAGCTGGCGGTGTAGGTTATAGCTGGAGCTATATCGAACTACCCAACTACCATCCGAACCTGGGTATACATGCCTTTCCCAACGTTGCGGGGGAAATTGTTTGCAGGAAATAAACTTTTCTTATTCGAGAGCTAGCTGCAAAAGATGTAATGCAAACAAGCAACGCCGCGCCCCGAGACGCTCAGAAATATCTCCTTCCGTTTTCTTCGCTCGGTTACTCGTCGCTCAAGAAATGCTGTCCTCGCTTTTTCCCTCGGTGGTGATTATTAATTCAAAAATAGAAGAGAATTAAGATCAAGAAGACAAACACGCCGCTTCAATTTTCCTCTACATTTCCGCACTCTCTGTATTTTACCTTATAATTAAGTCGAACAGCTTTGTTGTCGACTAATCTTTAAACGCATTCAAGATTTTGTCGTCAAATTTATCGGGGTTAAACGTTAACACTAATTGTTTTCGCGCAGTTATTTTGACAAGAACTTCCTGAAATTAGAACCAAGAAAATGTAATATGAGGTGAGGGAAAACGTTGTGCAAATGAGTCGATTTACTTTAACGGGACGTAAGATGACGGTGAGGAGAAGTATCTGGTGGAAAGTTGATGAAAGATAATACGAAGGAGAAGAGAAAATGGGAGAGAGAGTAAAAAAACACAGTGTAATGATAATATTCGTTCGGATTCTCGGCCATTGTCGACCGTTCGTTTTATTCCTTGGTAGACAATAGGTCGTAGGAAAATCAGCGGAAGAAACATTCCTTTCACATTTCAGCCAAAGTTTAACCCCCGCCCTCCTCTTCCACCTTCCACCTTCCATCCAGTCTACAGTAATCAACGCACCTCATCCCGACCTTCGTCATCGTCTTGGGCGTTTTTTTATCTTCTTCTTCTTCTTCTATTAGTGCTTCAGCCTCGGGAGCAAAAGCGGGATGACAAATGTCAAAGGTGCAGATTTGTTAGAGTATTTTTCATCGGAAATAAAAACGGCGTGAATAGAGGAACGGGAAAGTAAGTGAAAAGGAAGGAGAGACAGAGTGGGGAAAACAACTTTTGATTGCTATAAAAGGCGGACTTGACAGGCACTCCGAAATTCAGAGCGAAATTAAAACTTGGAGTAAGCTTCAGGATTATAACGCTTCGGGGGAGGGTGAAAATTATCCATTAGACGAGCGAGGAATCAAGCTGGAGAAAATCTCGCAGCGTCTCTTTGGACTTCGCAGAATCCTTATGGAAATTGGCTCCCGGTTGAATTGGCTGGATTTCCAGTATGTAGTATAGTACATATCCTCCCGATTCAAAAAGTTCTCATGTACACGCAGACACGTGAAAAACAGGACAAGTCGATTGTTGCAAGAATCGGAGGGTCTCGTTCTTCATGAGAAATCCGAGGTTGCACCTCCTTCCGGTAAACCAGCGAGTTCGTGGATGGAATCAACGCTTTGAGAATCGACCGAGCAGTTTTTTGAGTGATTTGTTTGATTTCGCGTCCCCTTGCAGCTTTATAATTTACAAAAATCACCAAGTCCATAGATATCAAAAAAATGTGGACACCTTTCTTCCGAAGCCTATATCTTGAAAACTACTGACTTTTGGGAATTGTGACCATGAGAACTTTTGATCGGGAGAACATGTACTATAATATACTGAAAATCCGGCCAATTTAACCGGCAGCCAGTATCCATAAGCATTCTGCGGGATCCTTTGAAAGCGACCATTGAACCACTTACCCTACAGACACTTTGGCTTCCAAAATCCATACAATTCGATCGGGAACCAATTTCTATAAGGATTCTACGCGTGAAATTCCGTCGATCAGCGGCTGTGAAACCCCGTTTGGACCGAAGCAACAAGCTCTTGCAGTACAATTTCTTGAGGTTGGACCTGGGATTTTGTGCTCAGTGTTGCGGTCTGGATCCCCGAGTCTGTATTCAAGGTCGGTGAAGATCACACGCTGGAAACTAATTTCCCAAATGGTGATTAAAACGCGATACCTTCGAAGCCGTTTCGCCACCCGGTATAAACATTAATATTCATCGAGTACTCAGACTAGGTACAAACTTCTCGCAGTCAAGACTTTAACAATAAATTGCTGTGCACTCCTTTGTCTGCGGAAAATCCGCCAGCGCCAATCGACTTTCTTGCCCTGGGATTAATCAGTGCAGAATAATTGTAATGTACATCCGGTGTTTAGTCTCAGTCGGTTGATTAACACTTTGAATTTTCAACGTCGAGGGAGAAATTGTGACTACATTATTGGAATTAGATCCGTTTCTTGAAGAGGGGCTTCTACTTTACTGGGCCCAAAAATTTACGTTCCATTCTTTATCAATTTTTTATGGAAAAAATATGAAATATAGAATGTTGATATCTCGCATGCTTGCTAAGAAATTTGACAGGCACGTGTACAACAAATAACTTCATTAGTTGAACCAGAATGAAGAAGAAATGTTGAAAAGTAAAAAATATCTTATAAAGACCCCTTAGTAAGCATACCAAATATCAACATTCCATATTTAATATCTTACGCATAACGTATTGATAAAAAGAGGAAGACATTTCGAAACCTCCCTTAATGAAATGAGACTGGTCGGCTTATAATATCTTGGCAGTTCACGAATGAGCTTGCGAATTTAACCCTTCGATTGAACACTCATCTGTAGCAGGTACAACATCGAAATAGATGAGTTTATAATGATTTAAAATTTGTAGGGACGAAACGATTAATAATAGTACAAAAAAGCATTTCCTCTTCCATTGGACTGGTGAAAATTGTCCGACCCTTGTTTAATGGAAGGGTTAAATTCCTACTGAATTGCCAGGACCGTTCCCAAGATTCGTGGTCCCGTAACGTAGGTTTGTAGGGTAAGGAATGTATATTCGTGAAAAAATGTCTCCTCTCAAGTGAGGGGCGAGTCGTCGGCAGGGTCGCTAACGATCCGCCAACCCACACAGTGGAAACGGGCAAAGGACATGATGAACCTACTCTCCGAGTCGTCTTCGTCGTCGTCGTCGTCCCGTCGCGTCGCGTTGTAAATTGTGTTTCTGGTACAGAGACGGGCCTGCCATGAGGATCTTTGAGGACAAACAGAGAGACAGACACCCAGACAGAGAGGACGAAGAGGAGGGTGGAAGACTCGAGTGTGTTTTGTTGTAGGGCTCGTTTGCTTTGCACGGGCCATCGAACGCGCAGAAAAGCTACTGCCGGGTGACGACGTTGGAAGAGATAGTGAGTGACAAAGAGAGAGATGTGAAGGCGCGAGGTTGCGAGGGTGTGAGGGTGTGATAGTACGATTGTGCTTGCGTCGTTATCCAGGCATCAATCGCCTCCGCAACAACGATTCCTCCACTAAACTGACCGACACTGTGTTTCCTCTGGTTCCAGGTGAAGAGGAGTTACAGTCGGAGTCATGTTGGAGCCCAGATCCGAGGCGGATGGTCGCCTCTGCCTACGATGAGGACCTTCGAGGCCTGGGGGTAATGGCTGAATCTCAGCTTGGCGGCAAGATGAGACTTGCACCTGAGCTTCGCGACGTCCTGATCCTGATTCTAGGCCTCCTCTTTATCGGGCGGGTCCCTGAATCCCTGGCCCTGGACCTCGGTGAGTTCTCAAATTTTTACCCTGCACCCCATCCAGTTCCATCCAGGAACCACCACCACCACCACCACCACCACCACCGAGCTTCTTCGTACCGTGCCGACGTGCAATTACCGGTATTTTACTGGGAGTATACGTCGAGCCGAGTCGAGTCCTTTGTGTACTGCAACGCGTCGACGAGTTTCCGTGACTCGTCGGCATTGTGTGTACCTACATTCAGCAAATGAAACGTCAACCGCACGATGAATTAACAATTCTATCTTAACGCGGGCGTTTAACCGAGAAACAGACAAGTGGGCACCCTCCGCAAAATTCTACCCTACACATCTTCCTCCTCTAGAACACACCTACGCGTACAGGTATTATTATACATACCCTTGTCTGTTTCTTGCTACCGCGGGCTTTTTTACACGTCTTTTACACGGGTTTCGTCGCGAGAGTTAATTAACCGGAGCGAGTCACGCTGTGACACTGCCAGCCAACGGAGCAATCCTCCCACCGCGTTTTTCCATCTCTCGTCCTCACACTCGGAGAGGTGTTTAGTCGAAATGACCATTTTTCAACTACGTTATTAGGAAAAAAAAAAAAAAAACACCTGTAGGCTTGTACAAATGGTTAACTTGACTGTGCACATAATGGTTAAATTAACTACATAGAATAGTCAAAATATTAATTGCATAGGCACACAAAATAAAAAAAAAACTGGTTTGTACCAGAGACTAGATCTATGAATTCCCATGTATTTTGATGTGCCGAATCCAAACGCGGAATCAGAAATAATCGAACACACTTCATTTTTTTTCTTTTCAAATATCAAAAGAACCGTCCTTAAAATCGAAAAATTTACTATGAAGGAGATCAGCATTATATATCGTGAAGAATTAAAAAAAAAAATGGTGTAAATTCAATCATTTCTAACCCCGGATTCGATTTCAGTAGGTTAAAGTACATGAGAATTATTAGGTCTAGTCTTTGGTACAGACCACGTTTTTTGTGTATACCTGTGTTATTTTTACAGTTCCAATTCGAATTACATTTTACCTAGTCACATGCCCGAGATTCCTTCTCATCTCGTCGGATGATACGTGTCATGTATTTCAAAATGATCGAAGACTTTGAGACTCATGCATATAATAACACGAACCTTTGGTCGACCTTTGATACGTGACATCAAATCGGACGCCGAATCAAAGATGCAAAATTCATACCTTGTTGTTAACATCCCCCGAGTAAACATTCGTAAACACAACGGTTTCAGCAGCAGCTTATAACCGTCGATGAACCGTTTCGATTGCATCCGGTACCGTATGATTAAATTGTAGCAAACTGAGTCAATTAACTGTGCAGGGTTTCCAGTATACTAGAATCACGAAAAGCTGGAGGAGCACGTAAACCGGGGTTGAAATCAATAACACACGGGGGGTACAGAACGAACGAATAACCAACAGCAGTAGGGAACGCGAACGGTGGGAATGACGAATTGCGGACGTCGTTCACCACGCCGGGGAAGGACGCGCATACGTCACCAATGAATAGTTTAACACGGGAACAGAGCCGCACCTGCATCCCGAGCTCAAAAAGGTGGATGAAAAAAAAAAATAAAAAAAAAAAAAACACACACACAGCGCCTCCCTTCACTGATGAATTTTTCAATCGAACGGACGCGCTTCGCATTGCTCATTCCACAGTTTGTCTCACCTAACTCCGACGGTTCCCGGGTGAAACACGTGCACGCGTCCCCCCCCCCCCCCCCCCCCCTTAGGAATTAGGGGTTGTAACTTGAACACACAGAGACACACACGCACGCACGCACTCGTTACAGGACACGGGAACGACGGAACGCGATGGACTGCCGCATGGGGGTACCGGAAGTTGGACTACGTAATGCCTTCCAACCGTTCCTCCTGGACCGAAACATTTCCAGTCACCCTGTTCCTCCTCCTATATCCCCTTATTGCCATCCCCCCCCCCCCCGCTACCCTCGCTTCGCTGCAGGACAGGATTCGTTCTGCTCCGACTAATCCCGGGACCACGGCTGCATTCTGCAGTTTTGAAACTTCCCCCGAGCTAGCCAGCTAGCCAGGCATTGTAGCGAGCCGGTAACTTGAGTGCACTGCACCTCCGCATCCCACCGCTGCCACCAATTTATCACACAGCCTGAACGCTAAGAGAAATTACCGCCCGGGCAATTTTTATAACTTTGTTCGTTCGTTTTTTCTTTCTTTTTAACTTTATCGTCCATTTTCAGTCCTCCTTTTGCCATATTGTCTACTTTCTCTCTCTCTCTCTCTCTTTCACTCTTTTTTCCTGCTCTATATTTTTTATTCCTAGAAGAGAAAGAGGGAATAATTAGTCACTTGAATAAATTCTCGTTCTCTCGTTATATTCACTGCTGGATTATACAATGCGCCCCGGTGGTTACCTTCACTCGACTGAATATGTCACCTACCTTCTCAAAAGTCTTTAAATCGCATATGGCTGCTTGAACGAAGTTACGAAGTTGCTGAACTTATAGTATTATGTGCAACTGTCGGAAATTATAACGTATGAATTATTATTACTGATTGTTAGAGAATTACAAAGTTATAGAATTTCCTGTTACCTAATTCTTTGTTCCTTTTTTTTTTTTTTTTTTTGTGTGTGTATTGCAGGGCAATGTACCGTGGCCCTGGGGATGGAAAATGGGGAAATTCCTGACGACGACATCACGGCAAGTTCCATGTACGATCCAAGCCTCGGACCGAAGCACGCAAGGTGATTAAATAAAACTATACTTATGCAAGTTTTTGTCCGTCTGCGATTGCACCCTTGCTGACCTTGCTTGTATGTTCGCTCGAGGGTTGTTATCACATTTGTATCTCCGAATGTTTACCGATCGTGTAAACCGCTAGTGAGGCTCGTTTGGAGGGCCGCCGGATGGCGGATATTTGCAACCTGGTTTCGGTTATAACGGTCGCGGGAACCGAAAGCAACTGTATAAGCAACAACAAAGGAAACAAGACAAACAAGAAGAGGGGGTGGGTCATTACGGTCCAAACTACAAGATACACACGGGGAGCGCTCGAGGAGCCTTATATATCCACCCCCTCCAACCCCTCCGCCCCACCATCACGGTGTGTATAGCTGAAGCCAAGAAGGACTGCCCTACAAATTACCCCCAATTTTGTGTAAATTCCCGAAGCTCGCCTCAGCATAATACCTGTATTAGGCAAGCGGGGCCGAGCTCTTACCGGCAATAAATCTGTATTAAAGCAGTATTTTGCCAAACGGTGAAAGCTCCCGGGCGTTAACGGCTCCGAGACAGGCACGAGGTACGAAATTTTTCAGGCCAATCACTGACCTGTAATACCGCTTTCACAACCCTTTTTTATACAGTTATACTATACCTAGATATTGCGTATGGATACCTCAAAGAATTTGGTCACGGCCCAACTTCAAATTACTATACTTAACACTCGAGATTGGAACAGGGTGGCTACACACCTTGAAAACCTGGAAATGTTTCAGGGTGTTTAAAAGGGGTCATGGAATAAACCTGGAATTGTCGGGCAATTTTTAATTTCGTCATCGAAAATACTGAAAGTATCATTTTCTGTCACGAGAATTGGAAATAATTTTTTGAGGTAACAAGTTTTTAGATCCTGGAAATCCTGGAATTCTCATGGAATTTTATTCCCCCAAAAATTTGTGGCCATCCTGTGAAACCTTTGATTGATAATTTCCTTTGTAATTAACACGGTTCTGTAAAATATATTTGCCAAATTGTCACTTTTTTTTTATCATTTACTTGTATCGAAATTGCAAAATGACTCTATCCAGCGAAATTGCATTCCGCGCAGGATGATTTTTTCTCTTTCAAGTTTTGTTTCTCTACTTCGTCGAAATTCTGATTTTTAACCGAGCACCATGAATCCGAGCAGGGGATGAAAAATCGATAATACTGTTCTTAAAAAACACGACCACCCTGGTCCCTTTTTTACCTACCAACCGAAACATGCGTGCCTCGACAATTTGCAGAGAGTGGGTTGGGGTTAGAAAGTGAAAGCTTGCACTTTGAGAAAGTTTTCCATTTTTTTTTTTTTTTTTATTTATTTTTTTTTCTCCCTTTTGTTTTTCGTCCTTACCCCTCGGTTTTCATCCGTCTGCTTATTTTCTCGCGCACTCTGACTGGAATCGAATTTTCGCGTTCATGCGGACTAAGGACATATGGACAAAAAAGAAACTAAGAAAAAAAAAAAAAAATAGATCGGGGGAAACTGAGGGGTAGGAAAAAAAACCCTGGAAAGAAAGAAATAAACGACCGATCGGTTGAAACGATAACCGATCTTGATTCCCGTAAATTCCTGGGACCAATTCCTCAGCCATCGAGGCTATATATACCGTATAGCTTTCATCTGTGCTAGAAGGGGTGGATAGTGGATACGGTGGAGTCCGCGTGCAGGAAGGGATGGCAAAAACTGTGTTTCTTGTCGCGTTTCCGGTATATCTAGCATATACCAAGCTGCGTGTCTACATAGGTATATGTATACATGCCCACCTAAAAGGTACACACATACACACACACTCGTGCTCACATGCATACATACACAGTCACGTAAGTATACCCAGTCAGACGGATGATCCGCAGGGCTCCTCGAGACAAATCGAGGCCTTTATCAAGGCAGCCATATAATAGGCGGCATTGGTAAGAATCGAAGCCCGGTGACGTGCGAGCATTACTCAGGTGTTGCCGGGCGGGTAAAAAAAAAAAGAAAAAAAAAGAAAGATGGTCGTCGACTTATACCTTATACCGATAGCTGCAGGGCAGCAAATTCGATGGATGAAATCGGAACCTGCGTCTGGTGGCCCGCCACGTAGCACGTATCGTATGGCTTTCACCGCTGCGACAAATGGTCGGCAACCCACCCTTAACCGTGTGATGGTGGTGTCATGTCGTGGGGATGAAGCGAAACCCCGAGCGTGCATCTGTACTACCTTTGTATACATACATATATGGACATGTATTTATATATATATGTGTGTGTGTGTGTGCGCGCGTAGTATATACGTAGAAATGTATGTATTGTACATATCTACCTAATATATAATGTATATACATGCACGTGCGCGTGTGTGTGTGCGTGTGTGTGCGAGGTACGCAGATGCGGAGTGTGTCCCATTTGTAACTATCCACATGTAGAGACGTGTCGCTCTGCCGCGTATCGTATCGTATCGGCAACGGTTTCCGCCACTTCCTGTACACAGTTCCGTATTTTCAGGGGTTGGAAACGGCGAGGTGAGTGTAGGTAACGGTGGGGGAAGAGAGACGCGCACGTGGTGGTGGTGGTGGTGGTGGTGGGTCACATGATTTACGGGCGAATCCTTCGCGTGGCGCATCAACGCAAATAACGCGCTGGTACTCGGATACACACATTGATGCGCGAGGGTATAGAATCGGTATAAGGGCGTTGAAAGGAAGGGGGGGGGGGGGGGGGGGGGGGTTGGGGTGGAGGCTTGATATTGTGTCGCGAAACCTAGAGAGGCTAACTCCGTATACACCCATACCAGCTACGTCGCGTACGACGAAGGTTTGGCATAAATCTCGAACGCGAAGAAACGGAAAAAAAAAAAATAAAAACGAACCAAAGCGTCATACGTACCGTTCTTTTGATAACGAAACTCGCGCATCCCCATCCCCCTCCGCCCCCTTCGAACCCTCCTTGCACTTTCCTAGAGCGCTTGTGTTGGAGGTATAATAGGACTATTCAACGGGCACGCACGAACAAGTACAAGCAGAAGTTGGTGCAAGAAGGGGGTGGAGGGGGTGTGAGACGTCACCTTGACACGGGCCTGAATTGGAAGAGGCATTACTTCACCCTGTCACCACCCTGGTTCTTGACAAATCCTTCTCGCTTTGCTGCTCGAATCACTGCGTGAAATTAAAATACCTTAAACAACGGAAGTTTGACGCGTGATTTGACAAACTCTCAACTTCGTCTTCGATCGTTACGTTTCACTCGTACGATTGTATTACAGATTTCTTTGTTCTCTTCTTTTTTTTTTTTTTTCACTTACTATTCAGCCCGAAATTCGGGCATTCCGAAGGCTTAACAATCCTTAGGTGTTGTAACTTTAGGAACCGTAGGAATTCGGGTGAGAAAAACAGAAGGGAGCGAATGAGACAGAGAAAGAAGAAGAGAAGAAAAAAAAAATTGAAGAGGGAGAAACCGCGACAAATTCGGAGAGCCTCTTGCGGTGAAATTGTACGGGTACTCGGTGCGAGATGCAGTAGAATCGGCCGGGATAGTTTTGACTCGGGGGTGGAAACTGGGCCACGTCAGTCGAAAACTTTTAGGCAGATAGTGCGGAACTCCTCAGCCGGGCCGCATCCATTATCCATAATATATACCGGCTTTTGGAGAACGGTGGGAAAAGCTCCGATGAATATCGTGAACGGGTCTGAATTCACGCGACGTTGTTGTATTTGTTTTATTTTTCAAATTGTTTATTAATTCTCTCCTTCTTTGTTTATTGTAGAAAATTTGATTGTCCCGTGTCGTTCTTTTCATTCGGAAAACATCGCCGGATTTCCTTTCGATCGGAATAAAACCGTTTTCCAGGAACACCTCTCTCGTCCGCGCATCGATCTGATTCGAATTCCCGTATAACGAGAGGTTAACGAAAGTCACGAGACGCGATTTTGGGAATTCTTTTATCCACTCGCTCCTCGTTAAGCGTATACTCGTATTTCTACACGCACGCACATCCCTTCAATGCCCTTTATCTCAAATGCCGTTTGAAGAATTCGTCAGGCTGACTGGCCTTCACCCTCAACCTTTTAACGACGATCTTGTCGTATTCCGCAGATTGTATGTCAGGCTCCCTGATATGTATAATACTCCTCGAGAGTCCCTTTCTCGTTTTTATTTTCAATTACTCGTATCTTTCTCCCATCTCCTTACGCAGTCTAAAGGCGAAATCAAGAGAAAACAAAAAAAAAAAAAATATTAATAATAATAATAATAATAATAAATAAACGATATTCAAATACACAAATTCAGGGTTTGATAAAACGAGTAACGGCGACAAAAGGAAAAAAAAAAGAAAATTACTAAATTGATAAGTAAAAGGGAGAAACGTACTCCTGGGGGGGGGGGATTTCGGCTGAGTATAAAAAATCGTCAAGGGGGACTTGAAGCAGGAATTTTTACGGGTCATTTAGCTGATGGCATATTTCGAGGCCGCGCATTTCTGGCGGGCATATTCAATAATACCGTACGACGACCAGCAGCCGCTACAGGACACATCGGGATAGCCGGGGTGTCACACCCTCGTGAACCCTGGCCAAATGTAGTTGGCGAATTGAGGTGGAGGTGGAGGTGGATGAGGGGGGGAATGTGGCGACATGCCGATCCGTGTCCGATACACGAAATTATCGTGCAACGTTGAAAAGCAACCCTTGGGGATGCTGGAGATATGGCGAAAAGCGGAGCTTTCGGATCAATCTGCGTGTGAGAAACAGCGAAACGTCGATTTGTTTCGCGCGTCCGATTGGTGAGAATAATTTCTACGATCTTTCGGGAATCGATGAACAAAAATTTGCCGGAAATCGTTGTTACGTATGTATTATTTTTCACGACGAAATGAAAAAAATTAACTGCCTGAAAGAAATCGCGACGAAGAAAGAAAAGAAAAGCCTACATTATTGTACAAATTCGTACGTAAAAGCTCAAGATTAAAAAGAAACGGTACAAACTTTTCGCGTAGACTGTGTGGATAATTGTAAAAAAAAAAAAAAAAAAAACTGGTAGGTCTTACAATTACAACATCAAAGAACACATCTACAACCTTGGGTTAATCGAAGAAGTAACAATTATTCGTAGAAAAAATATCGCAGAAAAATATCAACTTTTATACAACAAGTAAAAACTACAGCGAAAATGCGATTAAAAATTTTACAACGATCGTCTACGTGCAAAAACTACGCGAAACTGTACAAAAGTTTCCGTTCAAAAAACTACGATCGTGTTTTAAATTTCCTTCAAAATCAAAAGCGCCAAAATAAAAAAAAAAAAAACAAATAAAAATAGGTGTGGATATTTTTCAAGAAAATCGGTGGTAATATTTTTTTTTTTTTCTTTTTCTTCTTAACCACACCCGCTACGAGGGTGGGGGAGAAGGGGGGTCGAAATATTACCGAGGGACATGAAACACCCCCGATCGATAAAGAATTCCACGTTTTTTCGCCTCCTCCCCCCCCCCCCCCCCCCCCCGCATTCCTCCAGATGGTCCATACACGCGTACCACATCTCGGTATTCTCTCCCCTTCCTCTTCCAAGATTTCTCCGCTATCTGCACACCGGGAGCGGCGATGAGATTACCTTATTTTTTGGGGGATGAAGGGAGGGAAAGATCCGAGTGGATGAAAACCGCCGAGAGTGTATCTGCTCTGTAAGGGAAGGAAATATTTCCAAAACTTTCGGCCGAAGCTCGCAAATTTTATCAAGTTTGAGCCGAAAAATTTTCCTCCGCCCCTCCGAATCGTACCTAGCCCCCCTCCCTTATTATACTCCTCGCGACAATATCGGATCAAAAGTTTTCCGCATCTGTGTAACGCAGCTATGGGTGGGTGGTAATAGACTTCTGCTCCTCCTGAAACTCGGCATGGTGCTCCAAGTATAATACAGTCTTCTAACTTACCGGTAGAGACGGTTTTTGTCTCCTTTTTGCAGTACAGCGTATAAAACGTATAAAATAATTTTTCCGATACAGATCTGATGAGTAATTTTTCTGTAATTAAGTATTGAAAATTTGATACTCAATCACAACTGCTAAAGATAAAAATACAACATACTGTAATTGTTATTAATCAATTCTCGTAAATTACACAGAAATTATAAGAAACGTATTCTGACGTGTAGTTTTGTGAGTAATTTGATCTAAATGGTAGAAAATTCACGAAAATATCAGTCAGCCATACTTAAAAATGAATGGCAAAATGTGGCAACGTCGGATAAAAAACTTTTGTTCCATTTATTAATTTTTGTTCCTCTCAAATCGTCGTAGTTGTTTCAAAATTGAGTTGTTTCGTTCCTAATTTTCTAAATTTATCAATGAAACTCAACTAAACACTGCCAACAACAACATACATCTATTACATGCGCTGTTGCCAGATCTATTTTACGCGGGAAAAAATACTTGAGTCACAAAACATTTATTTATCGTTACTAGTGAATAAATAATTAGATTGATCCGATTAGAAGTGATCTTAGGTAACATCTAAATTTCAAATACTATTTTCCATGCTCACATTTTTCATTTTAGTCAAAAAAAAAAAAATATGTTAGATGACTTTATTATCACTCACGGGTTACATACTGTCCATATATTACCTTGAGATAAAAATGTGTCTCACACGTGTATATAAAACAATGTATATATTAGAGAGCCGGGGATTCAAATCGTGAGCATATTATTCGACTGAAGAAATGTTTATTTATTTTATTTTTTTTTTTTCTTACTTTCCACCCCCTCGCGCCTGTTTTGTATTCTTGCGTCAAACTTCTACGGGGTCCGTGTCTCTCAGCTGCGCAAAATTCAGCCCTTTTCCACGTGTCCGTCACGTCGTGACTGGAATTTCGATTCGCAAAAACGGAATGTTGAATGAAAAATGCTCTTGAGTGTGCCAGAAAGAAAAAATACTTTCATACGTGTACATAATACGTATATACACATATTTTTCTCGTTCAACAATAACCAGTACTGTAAAAGAATTTTCATACTCTGAAAACTTGTGAAAATTCAGTTAAAAAGCTCGTTTCGTTCGGATGCGGCTCGAAATAGAGGGGGGGGGCAACAAAAAAAAAAAAAAAGAAAAGAACGAGTTCTCGAAAAATCACTAAATTAGGATGATTACGTGAGGAAATGATCCTGCGAAGGTTCAGGCGGCTAATTAACAACCCTGCCTATATGCCTGTAACACACCCGCTCACCTGCCCTTTATATTTATAATCCTAACCCCCCTCCCCGTCCGATTTCGCCTTCCCTCGCGTGTAATTTAACGCCAATTAATATCTCCGCTGCCTCTTCCCGCACTCTTTTCATTATTACATAAACGACGCGCCCTCTTCTTTCGACCCTCAAGAGCAGCACGCGATTTTCCCCGACAACCGTGTTTGTGAGAATATTTTTCGTTCGGGGTTGATCCGAATTTTTACATTTTTTTTTCTTCTCTCATTCGTATCTTTTTAAATATATTTTCAAATCGACACGTTCGAGCGCATCTGTCAACCGTACCCACGTATCTGTGTAATAATTTCATTAATTTTTCACATTTTTGGCATAAAATATAACCCGCGTTTTATCTCCGTACATGCAGAAGACCTCCCCCCCTCCTCCCCCCCCCCAGGATCTGGAGATGAAAAATTGCAACGAAAAAAAAAAAAGAAAAAAAAATTAAACACCACGTACTCAACGTAAACGTTGCACGATAATATATCGCGGAGTAATGTATAATATAATGTGAAAATAAAACAGCTGGCGAGGGGGGTGGCGGTGGGAGGAGGAAGGGGGGAGGGGAAGCCGAAACAGAATTAGTAATTGAAAAAGAAGGGAGCAAAAAAAACAAAAATGGGGAAACAGAGAAAAAAAAGTCGAAAGAGTCAGCAAAAAGCTTATCAAACGTGAGCGTGAACCGGGAGAGTTTGGGGTTGATATACGCGTGTCAGAGGTGGGTGGGATAGGATGGATGAGACGAGGAGGGCGAGGTGGAAAGTGGCGTTATGTACCCACCCAGAATCTGTTGGAATAACGAGCTCGAGAGGAGAAGTACGACGGTCGGATGGTGAAAAAAAGGAGGAAATAAGGGGTGAAAAAGGGGGGTGTGGTATCCGTATACGTGAAAAAAACAATATATATACATATATAGTGTATAGTATATATTGCGTATAGTGTATAGTGTGGTTGTACGTATATTAGGGTGCTTCGTTTGAGACGATTATTTTTTTTTTTTGCTCCATTTACGGAATATCACTCTAAGCATCCAAAAAAGAATTCTCACCAAAGATGAGCTCTTAATTTTAATTCTAAATACTCGCTAAACGACTTTGAAATTTTCCCATTTATTTAACACGTAAATTTCGATTTCTTTTTTTTTTTTTATTGCAGTTATCTAAAACAACGCGGCATTTAAGGATATTCAATCGGCTGTAGATGTAAATTACAGGGGATTCTTTGCTCTTTGAAAGCACCTACAGCCAATCTATGTTTTACGAACCGACTCGTCAGTAATAAGTCTTAAAACCGATTTTTTCTTTAATTTCATGGTTTTTTTCATTATTCTCGTGAACCACTAACTTCACAGCAAAATTGTATTTGACTTCTTTGTAGGAAATTAAATTTCCTACAAAAAAAAAAAGCCATGTAGGCCAAACCCGTAAGCCTAGTAGTTTAAGAGATACATCCAATTGAACATTGAAAAATTCAAAATATCCTCGTTTTAGCCTAGATTTCAGTACTTATTCATTAAATTATTGTCGAAAAAAAATTAATTACAGTATCGCTGATACAAAATTGTAATTGTCATTATCATGATTATTGGTGTTATTATTATCACTAATTTTTTTCAGAAAAAAAATTGAAATTTACGCGTTAAATAAATGGAGAAATTTCAAATTCGTTTAGCGAGTACTTGGAATCAAAATTAAAAGCTCATCTTTGGTGAGAATTCTTTTTTGGATGCTCAGAGTGATGTACCGTGAATTGAGTTAAAAAAAAAACAAATATTCGTCTCAAACGAAGCACCCTAATGTAATATGTATATATGTATATATGGTGTTACACCAACGCGATTGTCGCACGGCGGGCCGCTACGTAAGCAGAATTTCAAAGAGCGTTAAGATTTAACGGGTGAATAAAACACGTGTTGAATCCCGGGCACCGTTGTCGTCATCATCATCCTCCTCCTCCTCTTCATCCTCGTCGTCGTCGTCGGATAGTATAGGCAACTTGCCCCGCGTCTCCACCCCCGTTTTGCATATTAATTACCGTTGATCCATGTAAGCGGTGCTTACGCTTGCCTCTTACATCCAAATTGCCGAGATTAACATTTTTGCGATTTACAATACGTCAAGGCAGGCCGATTTTTCGTTGCAAGAAATTTTTTGTTTTTTTGTTTTGAGCCGAGGGGAAATTTTGGTGAAGTTTTTTTTTTTTTTTCTACGTTGCTTCATATTTCGAAATCACAAGAAAACATGTAAAACAGGAAAGAAAGCAATAATACGAAATTTTCATAGAATTATTCATATTTATGGAAATAGAAATAGTGGATGGATAATTAAAAGTATTCATTTTAACGAAGCATCATTCTTTTTTTAATTTGGATTCAAGTTTGAATTCAGCGAGGAATATATTATTGAATATTTAATTTTGAACAGTCAGTTCTGGTAGAGAAATAAATGAGTTGGAATACTTGAATGAGAAAATCTTACGCCTCAGTTTTTAGTCCAATATTAAATTATATACATTTCCATGAAAAATTTTAGCTTATATACTTTTAACATCGCGAGGAGAGAAAATGTTCATAATTCTTATATCTGTTGACTTATTGAGCTCAAATTCGGATCAAATTTTATCTCGAGGGTTTTGTGGACTCGAATGGTCAAAATGTCAGAAGTTCTCATTCGTATACGATGGGAAACTCTTGAATTACACCGTCAAGAAATTAAAACCGAAACTCGTTCCCCTGACTAATGAGCGTGAGAAAAACCGGAGCTTCCCAGAACAAAAAATTAAAAAATTGCCCAAATTAAGGAGTCAGACAATCTCGAGTGTAATTGAACATCGAGCTTATCTAGCAACAGGTATAAGTATAGTATAATCTACCTGTCCATGGGGTTAAATGGTAACGGGTTCTCCATTCGAATAGCCTAATTACTTCAGTTATGTGATAAAAGGTAGTGAAAGCGGTCTCGAACTTGAAATTAAAATAAGAAACGAAAAAAAAAAAACCAAGGAAAAGGAGGGAAAAAAATTAAATTAATGAATTCATACTCCTTGTATGGCAAAGCGCTGCGGCTGACTTCGCGCGGCCCAAGAGACAGATAACGAAATACTTGGGTTCTTTACTGAATACAAAATATACCTCATTCAGGGTTAGTGGTTGTACCTAAAGAAGAACCGAAGCCATGTGAAGCAAGGAGGAAGCTTGCCTGGCTTGCTGGCGTAGCAATATAAAGGCTGGTTCTGGACGCAGATTCCTGCACCGACATCTTACCGACACTCCCAAGACACAAACCTTTTTACTAGTATATTTCAGACCAGAACCCTTTTTTCTACGTTATTCTAGATTTTGCGAACATTTGTGCCTTGGGAGTGTCGGTAAAATGTCGGTTACGGGAATCTGTATCTACAACCGGTCTTGTATTACTATTCATACAAAATATATTCCTGGCTCAGGGTTACAGTACATTATACCTAAAGCCATGAGAAGCAAGAAAGAAGCCTGCCTAGCTTACTTACGTAACAATACAAGGCCAGCTCTGGACACAGATTCCTGCACCGACATTTTATCGACACTCCCAAGTCACAAACCTTTCCACTAGAATATTTCAGAAACGAACCCTTTTTTTCTAGATTATTCTAGATTTTGGGAAGGTTAGTGTCTTGGGAGTGTCGGTAAGATGCCGGTTATAGGAATCTGTATCCAGCACCGGTCACATATTACTACTTATAAAAAATATACCTGGTTCAGGGTCACAGAACATTGTACCTTCAGGAGAATCGAAGCCATGAGAAGTAAGGAGGAAGCTTCCGGGCAAATCGATACCCTAAGCCTTGATACGTAACAGGCAGGCCGCACAATACGGAGAGAGTGCGATTACGCCGTTATTGACAATAATTCTACCCCATAACGGGCCTTTCACCCGACACCGAGCAGCTCGCCTGTATTTCACTAATTCGGTAAGATCCCAGGTGTTATTTATTGCGCGTGCAGATATTACGCGAGGAAAATTAGCCCTACTTATATGCCTGTAAGTAATATTCGTTTCGTGCATAAGAGCTGACACTTGAAGAGAGTTTTCTTGCCTTCTTACCATTTTTCGGTCTAGATCGGCAGGTTCAAAAGATACAGCCGAAAAACGGTGACATCTTATCGTTTTTTCTCAACTGTTGATCCTATGATAATTTTTTAATATTGCAGCTCTTTGAATTTCTTACTATTTCGAATTTGGAGTCTATAAAAGCTTAAATTGTAACAAAAAGTGTTTTAGTCTTAAAAATCGCTAGCCAAAAATGAAAAAAAAAAAATAAAAAAAATGACAATAATTTAGGCATTCTTCTAATTCATATTCTCGAAGCCACATCCTAATAATTAAGCTCACTTATCGGATCGTGTTAAGCTCAAGCAGATTTTTCTTTCTTTACTTGGAACCAACCTGTGGAATGACCAAATAAAACCTGAGAAAAGTTGTAAATAAATACGACACTAGTGAGTATAATTCATTCTCTTCAACTTTATTCCCATCGCACAACAATTACTCGATAGATTTTGATATCCTTAACGAAGTGCTAGTAAAACTATTAACTTTTACGAAAAATTCCACATATTTTTATATCGCGAAAGAGATAAATTAGCGACGTATTCGGCACGATTCGACGTCGAAGTCAAGGCGAATTGTTGAGACCAGGGTGTAAAGGAAAGTGCTATGGGGTGGATATCCTCTCGGCTATTCGAGGGGTGGGTTGAAGGGGGGCTCCTGCAGCATGTGGTGGTAACGACGGTCGTCATTAGCAATGCTAATGCATCTTTCGAGCGATGAGGCGCGCGCCATCGCAGGTAATGCCTCCTCCACTTCTCCCCTGCAGGAAGCCAACTCTCCCCCGTCTGATTCTACTCGCCTATTATACATACGTAGGTATATCTGTACGTACCTTATATGTATAGGTATAAGTACTATTCCTCTTCGTTCTCGTTTCTCCCCCTTTCTTCTGGGTCCGTGGTTTCCCTTACTTATATTATACCTATACATAATACGTACCCTTTACAAATCCAAGTGCATCCTCGGCCTGTCTGATTGGCTTCTCCATCACAGCAGCGATACGTAACTCTAACATATATATGTATGTGTATTATCTGTCTGACTCACCATGCGGCAAATCAGATTTTATAAATTAACTTCGCATATATTATATATATGCGGAGTTTATTCGTATCATACATGGATGTATCTTTATACAGAATATTGTACTGCGATTATTAATTGTACGATTTTGAATTGACCTTGAAAATTTTTAACAACGATCTTTTCAACGTCATATCATTTTCATGTAACATATCTGAAATGTAATTATCACTTTACTTCAAGGTTGGCAAATCTTATTCTTCTTTTCTTATCTTTTTGTTGATCTTTGAAATTGATGGGTATCTTTCGATAAGTTTTATCATCGTATAAATTTAGATCCTGTACCATTAAAAAAAAAACGAAGAAAAAATGCGAAAACAAGAAACTCGAGATCACGTTCCAACCCAAGGGAGTGAAATTAAAAGGAATTATGAAACAAGTGCCTAATTGTAAATTAGCCTATAGATTTAGAGAGAGGAGGGAGTGGAGTAAGACGCGTAACAATGAGCGTTAAATCCTGCGAGACTACAGTTTTTATTACACCGATTGTGTAATTAAAGTGGTGCAGCCGGCAGGCACGAGTGGGAAATTGCTGAAGGCTTTGCGAATATGGCTGCGGAATCGAATCGCCGTTTGATCGTTAAATTAGACAAGGAAGGATTGTCAGAGTAAGAAGGTACATCTCGCGGTACAGCCAATTAAGCTTGATTAGAAGGTTGTCTTTAATTGCTATCCCAAGTTCACTCTCGAACTGACTATACGTACGATATGTACATATACATATAACGCGTACATGCACCTATATACATGCCTATGCCTGTATTACCTGCAATACAATAGTCAGGTTACATATTCTAAGGATCAAGTGGAGTGAAATTTCGGAGGGATGTAAAGTTTTTTTTATTTTTTTTCCTCTCTCTTTCTTCTTTATGCTTGTGAGATTTTCAACGGTCGTAAATCCTCCGGCAAAGGGATAAGCAAAAAAAGAAGGGTCCGATTGTAAAAACTGATATCCGAATGACCCGCCGTTCTTTTTTTTATTTATTTCTTTTCTTCCGAATTTATCTCTTTTATTCTAATGAAGTCCCACCCTTTTAATCCGTTCCTCGCCCACACCTCCCTCCTAGCAGACGTGTCTGATCTGATACCCGTCAGAAAAACATTATTTTTGGGAAAAGAGAGAAAAAGAGAGAGAGAGAGAGAGAAAGAAAGAGAGCGAGAAAAAAAAAGAGTACGAAAGAGAACATTGATATAATGATTATACACAATACCTTTTTTGTCAGTTTATTCAGCATCCGCATATTATCTGTAGGACCGGGCTTTAAGCTTTAAAGCGCAATAGTTCGACCTGAGAGAGAGAGAGAGAAGGATGGAGCAGGGCTGGACCATGCTTAGTCGGCTTTGAGCCAGAACGCTTAACGATATTGACGCGTTATCTGACCGCTTAGCTCAACCAGTATAAGCAATATTGTATCGGGTCAGCAAGCCACCGCTTATTGTATCTCTGAGGACTCAGGTATTGATAATTTGGGTATTGCGGAACTATCACAAGCTGTCCCTTATTCGCTGACAATCATTGAGAGAACAATCCTCTTATGGAAAATCACTATTTTTTATCTATATAAGTAGCAATACAAGGCTGGTTCTGAATACAGATTCCTTTACCGACATCTTATCGATATTCCCAAGACACAAACCTTTCTTCTAGATTATTCTAGATTTTGAAAAGGTTTGTGTCTTGGGACTGTCGGTAAAATGGCGGTACAAAAATCTGTATCTAGAAGCTGTCTGTTATTGCTGCTTGTATTATCACGATATTATCGTAGGCTGACAATTTACATCGTGCGGGAAAACAAATTTCTATGTATATATACATGTACGTACAAGAACAGTTTGTAACCGAGTAGGTAATTTAATTCCCTACATAATGAAATTTTGTACAAACATATTGTTTGAGCTTGCAGCAAACTGTATACAATGGCGATGAATTTTTAATATACACCGAATTCACTGCACCCAGCTTGTTACGATGTTCATAATTGTTATAATGCGGGGTGTGAAAACGGGGGTTTGGCTTTTCTTCCTACAGGTATATAATCCGCAATTCATTTCCTTCGTGCATCCGCGGTGGTGATATGCCCGCACTCATGGAAGCTGAGCAGTTTTTTAATACCGCAGTGCTTCATTCGGCGAAATAAAAAAAAAACGCGATACATTTCCCAATTCCATATTTATACCGCTTGACCGACCTCATATTTTTTACAAACTTGAACGATGAAACAAAAAAGTGAAAAAAAGTCAATGCCTCTAGTATGATTACGTCATGTTATGCTACGGTTTTAAAAACTGTGCAATCATGATTTTTCCATAAAACAATTATTTCACGACTCATCAACGTTACGAATTCCTCAGCCTTGTGTCCTTTTTTCATATCTAATTTCTGAAAGAGGCAAAAATCCCTCGTTTGAGCTTGCAACGTGCTTTCAGACTGCGCCAGGACAAGGGTGGCGGCGCTTGGTGTCCCCGAAACATGGTGACTAAGGAAGGCAAGGAGTACCTCGAGATCAATCTCCACACCACCAGGGTTCTAACCTCGGCCCGGACTCAGGGAAGGTTTGGAAACGGTCACGGAGTCGAATACACCGAGGAGTATTTCGTCGAGTATTGGCGCAACGGGTTCACCAAATGGACGAGGTGGAGAAACCGGCGAGGAATGGACGTGAGTATAATATATAATATTACACTTCCAGGAGAAATTTTTTTCTAACCCTCTTCTGCACCACCGAATAGAAGAAGAAATTTTTTTTAAAACTCCCAATTCCATTTCCTTCCGTTTTCGAGAAAAATGCCAATTGCAGCCTTCTGCTAATTCGCTTCTTTACCTAATTGTCTTCGGGCAGTGTTTTATTTTTTCCTTTAATTATATCGTTTTCTTTTTTTTTTTCTGCTGCTCCGAACGACTGACAGATTTTTATTTTATTTGTTTATTTTTTTATTTTTTTTAATTGAATTACAGCTCGTTAATTGATTACGGTTACTTATACAGGCGTACATATAATTTTCGCTACATATTTTATCACACGGTACAAAACACGTGCGGGGATTTATAAAAACAGGGTGAAATGAGGAAGATTGATTTTGTTCAAGTTGGGGAAAACACGGAGCGAAAGCAATAAAAAAAAAAAGTATATAATTTAGTGGAAAATCGTAGCGGTTAATCACCGCGGATTATTCATCATGAATCAGTTACGCAACATTTAACTCGGACGGATAAATTCACACAGCACTATGCGTATATAAAATTTAACTTATCATGAAAATGCTTCGTTTTTTCTCATTATTTCAATTCTAACGACTGAGTAAAATTCTATTTTCGAGGAGCTGAAAATAAAATCAAAATTGCATTGAGATTTATAAGATACGAAATTTCGACTCACATATTTATTTATAACTTTTACATCGCGCCAGAATTTTTTTTTTTTTTTTTCCCCTCTACACTTCTCTTCTTTTCCGCACATATCCTCCTGCCTGAAATTTGCAAAAACAGATTTGTTTTAATGTCATTTCATCCGACTGAAGTTTGTCGTTCCCCTCGCACCCAACGAACCCCTTTGAACCGGGATAAAAATTACGGAGTCTGCACACCCGAGGGTAATAGAATTTCACCCTTCTTATTTTCGCTCTCTTTTCTCTCCTCCCTTTTTTTTCCTCGTGTTGTTTTTTCTCTTTCCTTTTTTCTCACTCTTATAATTTTCCTTCTTTCGCACGAAACCGTGAAGCGTTCCAGGATAGAAATTAAAAATTCCCAGTGATTAGTGGAACTCCGCGATTGAGTTTCATGGCGCAGGTGCGCTAGCAAGTTGCAGCTCTCAAGTCTCGACTGAAACTTTTGCACACCGACTCGTATCGCTCCGAAGACGTTACGGGACTCAAAACTTTATTCGAGAAGTCTCGCATGTGCAGGAAACCTGCGCCTCTCAAATATTTGCTCAGACCTAGAGACGTCTACTTTTCGACTGCGCGCTTAACGGAAACCATTTTGCTAATTGTGACATATTCGTGACGTTAAATGAAAAGAAAAGAAAAATTAAAATAAAAAAATTTCAATATACGCTGTACCGATTCTACCCATTTCGTATCTGTCATTTAATTTTTCTTTCTCCCCGATTTTTATATGATTTGTTCTGACATTGACGAGTTAAAAAAATTCTGGCATCTGACGGACGTTCATTGATCGTGAGAATCAGACGGAATGGCAATTTTTTTTTTATTCTTTTTTTTTCCCCTGCTGTTTGTTTCCTCCCTTTATTCGAATCACGTTATTTATCCAAGGGGGGAGAATAAAAATTGTTTTTTCAGCCCATGTACAAGGGAGAAAAAAACATTTTGAATATTTGAAACGAATAAACAAGTGTGCTGAAAATTATGGTGATGATTAGAATTTTTAAACATGTTACAGACATTTTTTAAATCGTTTATCAATTAAATCTTTTATTTCTATATATATATATATATATACAGCTTGATCTTCTGAAGTGCTTTTTGAAAAATGATAGGAAAAACCAATCGAGCTTGCAAATAAACCCACATGCATGTACACAAATCCAGCGTCTAGATCATATCCGTAATTCTTCCGTTCAAATATTGAATCGGAATT
Organism: Neodiprion fabricii; assembly: GCF_021155785.1. NCBI lineage: Eukaryota > Metazoa > Arthropoda > Insecta > Hymenoptera > Diprionidae > Neodiprion > Neodiprion fabricii. The sequence goes on along the minus strand of NC_060240.1, from coordinate 2,740,559 downwards.
AATACCGGATTATGTACTTTGCTTTTGGATTTGTACATACGTGTATGTGCATGGGAAAATATCCATTAACGAGCCATGTACCCACTAACGAGCCGACGAAAAATTTAGTGCATTTCTGCATTTCGTGCAAACTTTGTGTATATGTAAATACCTATCATATTGGTATTTATATGCAGAAGCGTTAACTTTTCTGCCTCTGTATTAGGCAGTATGTGAAAATACACGCGGATCTCGCACAGCCGTTTTGTGTATCATACGCGTATATCTATAGCCGTAAAATATTAATTGACAGGAATGTACACTTAATCTGTATGTAATTTTGTAAATTACACACTTTGCCGATGCTACGAATGAAATTCCGTTTTGGTTGCAATTTATATCGCATTTTCTAGTCTACCGATCATTGATTTATGTTACTGAATATTGAAAAATTTTGAACTTTCAAAAAAAATTTACCAATCTACTAAATTATTAGAGCATAATTGGGAATCAAAGACTGAACAAGAGTGATCGAGATTCATCAAGTTGAATTAGGTTGAAGCATATTCGTGTCTTCTACATATAGAAAAGGAACAGAGAAAAAAAAAGAAACTCAATTTTCGCACAGAATATCTTACTCGTTACATTTATTAAGTATCATACTAGATTCTCCATTTTTTTAATTGACAAAAGTGTGCAACGTATAATGCAATTAAAATAATTCATAGATCACAGCGTTTGTAAACATAAATAATCGATAAATCATCGGATCTTAAATTTCTGTTTTGCTTGTCAATAATTTTGACCGAAAAAACAATATACCAAAAATCGATACAGATCGCACAGAACAAACTGATGCTCCCTATTTTGAAATATTATACGTTCACGTCACGTCAGGTGATTTGTTTACAATCCATTCTCGAACAGAATAAGCCTATAGGTAGGACTTGATATATTATTTATTGAAATTGGACCAACTGTCATACGAATTTGACGTTAACAAAAGGTGTTCGCTTGTACAATGTAATCCTCTCGTTGTCAGTTGATTAATCACTGGATTATTAACTCTGACGAAAATGTTTTCGTTGTATGAAGGTCGAGAAGGTTTTCCGAAAAAATATGTCGAAACTCATTTCAGTTATATTGATTTTAATGAAACTTCTATTCCTTAATGCTTCTACTTCATCTTTGTGGTCTCTAATTCCTATCTTGATTATAATGCACCTTCGTAGGAATTTGAAACAGCTACATAGGACACTTGATCGATTTGAAAAAAAGAATTAAAAAAGGCTGTGAGTGCCATTTTTAAAAGTAAAGTTAAATTCTAGCGATAAATAATTATGAAGATATAAAGGTTATCGCCAATTTTTTTTTAATTTATGGTTTCAGGAACTTACAGCCTTTTTTATAAATGAGTGCGCAAAATTCTATTTTGCGTATGTTGTTGAATGTGCAAAGTAGTACATTCCCACACTAGTGCTGGAATTGAATCGAAATATCTAGTAACACTAGGAAAAAATGTTATAATTCAATTCGCATATTAGTGCAGAAATGTACTACTTTGCACACTCATTTGATTACGCAAAACCGAATTTTGCGCAGCAAGCTAAGAAAAATAGCATACTCAACACTTGCGCATTACTATTTTATACCTCCCCTTTAAATATACTATTTGAACAGAAAATCGAATCCGTACAATCGAAACCGGGTTCGTCATAATAACGCATAGAAAACGAGAGAAACTTTATCGGCAAATTTCGTATCTTGCTAACTTGCACAACAGTTTTCCCTACTCGTAATGGCGTTGAAGAACAGTTGTTCAACACGTGTCACCGCCTCACGCACGTATTCCGTTGTCGAGTTTGCGAATCGGCCAGGCCATCCCGTCCATCCGCCCCCAAGCTGGATCATCCGAAGCTCCGAGTTCCTCATTTGAATTCACGAGGCGCCGGGACGGCGCCGAGAAGTTGAGCTTTGCGGGCCCCCTGAAAAGGGACCGAAGGGACAATCGCGGACAGCGGAGAGACGTGTCTCATTCCGTTCTTTAAGAGGAGCCCAAGAGGAGAAACAAGCGGTTTTTCCTTCCTTTCTACAGCTTTTTTTTTACCGTTGCCAGTCCTATAAGACACCGTCAAATTAGCCGGATTAACGAGCCGATTTCTAACGTTATTGGAACTCGTGACGCGACTCCTTTTCTACATCTGCAAAAACGAACTTTGACCCTAGCTCGAAATCTCGAACGATTATTTTATCATCAGAGCCAAGTTGCACGGAACTGTTTTATCATTGGGGCTAAGTTGCACGAAACTGCTTTATTACTAGAGCTAAGTTGTATGAAACTGTTTTATCATTGAAGCTAAGATACGTGTAAATGTTTTATTCCTCGTTCGATTTTTTACAGCAATGAGATGTATCATATTTATATCTTTCAAAAGTTTTCAAAGATTCTCAACTTCGCGTCTTGGTATTTCGATGCGATTGCGGATTTCAATCAGGATCTATAATTATGCAGGACACGGGTTGAAGTAACGTGTCGCTCGGATCTGCAACGATACCCTTTGGCAAAGCGTCCGATCCTTGTCAAATTCAGGACGAGTCTGGCTTCTCTACGTCTCGGTAGCAGCAGTTCGAAGGCGAGAACCAACTTCGTTCGTGATTAGCATATATTCATTACCGCCTTCTCATGCAAATCAAAAGCAAAGAGGATAAAAAGAACAAATGTAGGCAGGTATACGCGAGGGGTGCAAAAAGGGATGAAAAAATACTCTGGCTTTTTACCTTCCCCGGCTCGTTCTCTCATCGAGATGGAATAATCATGCCGTGCCAAATGCAACGACAGCTCTTCGCATTAACTGAAAGTGAATTAAAATATTTATTTAATTATGAACCTACGCAATACTGTATAATTCATTTTACGTTATATGCAGATGGACATATATTTCTTTTTATTCATTTTGAATATTCATTCTATATTGTCACGCGACGTTTCAATTCCTCCTAATGCGTCCATCGGATATATTTTGCGTTAATACTCATATTCGCGATGAGTAATCGCCGGATAATCCGATTTATCGATTATTTTATCATATTACTATATTTGCCCTACGCTATTATTCAGTTCCCGTATGTAATAAAACAGAGAGACAGAGAGATATGATGAGAAATAACGTTTCGACGACTTTCATTTTGTTAAGACGAAGCGTGAATTTTGATAAATCAGTTCACCGCATCTTGCGACCTTTTATTCACCCCTTAATTTTTATTTCCTTACATCATTGGGGACTGAACGATCCGTAGAACGTGCTTTTCATCGATTGAATGAAAAAAAAAAAAAAAACGTAGGAACCCTTGTTTGAGAAGAGGGGAACATGATTCCGAACCAACTGATCGCCCCGATGCGAATCAGAATTATGTTTGCACTTACCGTGATTACACCATCAATTTTGTTTTCGAAATTTACAAAACGTTACTACACTTCGAAAATACTCCCTCTGTAATAAATTTTTGCTTAAACATATTAATATTACATATATTAAATTGATAGCGATATATTATTCGATGTTTTATCCGTCCAGGTTTTGTAATCATAATATCACAATCCTCGATTGGAATAAGAATCTCTGCAATGTAATTTACAATCCGTTTTATATTCCCATTGATACGTAATTAGAAAATTCTTCTTTGCATTTGATTACTTGTCAAGCCATAATAACACGGTTTTGCATTTATATGAAGATCAAACTCTTGATTATGAAAACCAGAACATGGCGATACTTGTTTGTTTTTTTGTTTGTTTAAAAATTGTTTAAATTAAATTGATAAGAAATATGACGAGTTTTGGCGATTGGAAGCTGATATCTCGAAGTTAAATAAGCAGAAGGCTGGAATGCGAATGCGAATAAGAAATGGAAAAAAAAAACGATACGAAGCGAAGTTGCCGGTATACAGAAATGTTAGCCGGCTGCCTGCCTGCATGCCTATACAACACCGTCGAACATTTCTTAAGAGAGGAAAACTTTTCCCAGTCCTTTGTCAGCCGTTATTATTATTATTATAGTTGCGGGGGTATAAAACGCGTACCGTCATAACTTGTAATTAGTAAATGCAATTAACAAAATCCCCGTAACTCGAAAAGTTTGTAATTAAAATCTCATAACATTATAACGCGAAACGCTCGATTGAGCCAAATTATTAAGCCGTGTTGTAACCTCCTGTATGTGCGTACCTTATAACTTCCATAATCCCAGGCAGCTAGTGTTAAAAATTCATATCTAATCTGACAGCAAACAACCGCCCCCTTTATTTCGCATTTTTCATCCCCGTCTCTAATTCTTTCCTAAGCTCGTTAATTCCTAATGCACAATCACACTGGCAAGGCCGGCACAATAACAACGTGTATTAATAATAATTTCCACCTTGTATAGCCTGCAACAACCTCAGGGCGAAGAGTCGAGAGTTTCCAGAAAAGCTTTTTCGAATGATTTATGACGCCCTCGGCGAGCCAGCTTTCATGTTAAATGTGACTAAAAAACATTAAACTTTTGTCCCCACTTGAATATAGCCGACGAGTCTCGCCTCCGAGTAGTTTACGCGAATTCTCACATCGAGCTTGCACGAACAGGCTTGCAGACGTACAAAGAAGGGACAAAAAATCAATCCCTGAATTAAGCTCGGGCGATCTTTCATGTTTCTAAGGTATTATCATAGTTTCCCAAAAATTTTCACGATTCGTCTTCGTCTTTGTACCTCTTTTCAAAAATCGATTTACAAATTCTTACAGTTTTTTCGGAAACTAAAAAAAAAAAAAATTTTCAAATTAAAAACCCGTACAAGATTTTCAGGCGAATGAACAGCCGTTGAATAAGTGTATTTGTCAACAACACAATAAGCAGCTGTGTTGAAGAGGTTCCGGGGAGTGGGGGAAGGGGCGGGGGGGGGGGGGGGGGGGGGGTGACTTTTAATATACCGGAAAGGTTGAATCGGAAGTTTTCACGAGTTTTCCCGACGATTAATACACGCCTAAACAAGGTGCGGGGCTAATTGCTAATTATAATACCTCGTTCCCACCCAGCAACGCAGTCGAGGCGCGTTTCATTGTTATAAAAATAATAACAATAACTCATTGGGGCATAATTATCATAATTACTTGTGCTAATTATACAAATGGACGGACACGCTGTCAGAAAACTGAGCGTTGTTCTACATCGTCGTGTAAATAAATATGAACAAGACGGTATTAAAACGGTCTTGAAGCGAGTGTCACTCATTTAAATAGCGCTTTGTTTTAATTCCCCTCCTTGTTAATTTCGGCCGAATATTCTTGCTCGTTATTATATCGTGCAGAAGTTTCGACTTGGTGAAAAATTGATACAAAGTTTTTTTCATGTTATGTTGATTGTAATTATTACCTGGAATTTAAGCTTGCGAAGATTGTTGTTTTGTTACAAAGTTGCCGTTGTAGGGAATTTTGGTGAAATGATTACCGTCGTAACATAACGATTATTAATATTGTTCAAAGTGCTAGAAAATGTGATATAAATAGTAATTATTCAGTTTGATTATAGTTGTTCACAGTATGTTATCCGGTTAGTGTAAAATAAAATCTGTACTTTGGTTTCCGAAACCTTTTCTCCCGCCAAACAAGTAATCTTAATATCAATTTATTGCTACACGAATATCAAACAATCGAAATATAGTTGGAAGAAAATATAAGAAGACTGACGGAAATCAAGAATAACTGTATTAACACAAATTTATGTTTTTCGGGTTATTACGGTGCTGGGGCCTAATTCCCCAGAAATATTAACCCGTGATAAAAAATAACCCACGAGAAAAATAACTTGGACAAAAATAACCCGTGACAAAAATAACCCACATGAAAATCAGCCGCGACAGCAAAAATAACCTGCGGAAAAATAACCTACACGAAAATAACCCGTGACAGCAAAAATAACCCATGACAAATATAATCCACACATAAATAACCCACACGAAAATAACACAAACAAAAATAACCTACACTAAAATACCGTGAGTCAAAAATAACCCACTTTAAAATAACCCATACAAAAATAACCCACACAGAAGTAACCCGTGACAAAAATATAACATTTATAAAATGCAATTCAATTTCATTTAATTCAACTAAATGTTATTCAATACTTTGTCAATTTTTTTCTGGAGTTATTATTGTTCAGGTTATTTTTATACGGTATATTAAGGTCGGTCACTGATCATTACACTTGCAAAGGTCGTTTTCACCCCGTACGAAAATGTTTACACCTATATTATAACGAAGGGTTGCACTACGAGCACAACTAGATACTTCTCTCGACGCGGAGAAGAGCCGAGGATTGCGGACAGGGCTGCAGGTCGGTGTAAGGCAGTCCGATCAATTCCAGCCCCATGTATAGGGTACATATACCAGATACCTAAACCTAGCTGCAAAGGATATCGCGAGTAGCTGAGCCGGCGGTTCTCGTCCTTGTTTATGAGAGTATTAATTATTCCTATCGCGTATTGCGGCTGGTCGGCTATCCTCCTCCGTAGTTATATACCTACACCGGATTGCGACAGCTCGCACGTATACCTGCAGGTAGACATTGGCGGCATGTGCATGCGAGGCAACGCATCCAAGGGCTCTTTACAGGAAACGTCTACCTACCTGTTTCAAAGGAAACGCGTTTCATTTTCCGGACAGCACCGATCCCCCTCCCCCCCGCTTTGCCGTTAAACCTGAAACAGCAACGACTACGGATTTACAACCATTTTTCAACCCCCTTTGAAAGCTTGCGTACATGTATTCGGATATGTGAAACCTTTGGATCGAAGAGATCGCTGCGTCAGATTTTTATGCTTACCTGTATACTTTAGGGTAATCCTCGTAGAAGGTCATTTTTGGAATTTTACCGGCTCATCCCTCCCGAATCGACTTTGAATAATTCAAAAATAATTTCCTCATTTCTTAAGATTTTTATCTCAACTCTAAGTTCTCCCACCAAGAGGGTGAATTTCCCCATTTAACTCTTTTAAGTACACGTTGAATCCACCTCACGGATTTCGATAAAATTTGGTCTTAGAGGGTTTCTTGGATCGCTGATTACGAATCTCAGCTCGAAATTTAGAAATTCAAAATGGCGGATTCAATATGGCCGATCAAAATCCTGATAGAATCACTTAATGTTGCCATATTAGATCAATGATTTTGAGGTTTGTGATTTCGAGTTCAAATTCGTAATCAGCGACCTCGAAAACCCCCGAGTATCGAGTTATATCTAAATCGAATTATTTTTTGGATTTTAAAATTTTGAGTTCATATTTGTAGTCAGCGACCCAACAAATCCCCCTGTACCAGATTTTATCAAAATCCGCTGAGTAGATTTGATGTGCCCCTGAAAGGGTTAAATGGGAAAATCCAACCTCTTGCGGGCACGTGTTGGAGTTGATGTAAGAATCTAAAAAAATGAGGAAATTATTTTTGAATTATTCCGAGCAGATTTCAGGGGTGAGAGAGTTGAAATTCAGAAATGAACTTTCTAAGCGCGACCGTAATATACATGTATATTAGGATGGTCCGTACTTTAGACTTTTTATAAATTTGACTGGGACACTCCCAAATTTCTTTCAAATGAGTATATGGAAATCTTTTCGAAAGTACACTGGCCTCCGTCCCATCCCTCAACACTCTCGCAAGGTCTGTGAAGTTTGGGATTATTTTACACATTTTTTTTACAGATGCACTAACACGTGTCAACATGATTCGCTATTCTTGGATACCTTACAGGGCAACATTTTCTTATCATTTTTCGGATTTTTGGTGGTGTACAGTCAAAGGATGCACAGTCGAGTCGTGCAGAATATAAATCAATAAATTTTCCCTCCAATCACTTCTTTATGAAAGCAAAATCGGAGAAATCACGGTACACAAAAATATTTTTAGCTGATTATTTTTGCAAAGAAATTATCCCTCACAAATCGTCTATGTGCATAAATTTTTAACATCACCAACGTATTTCTTGCTTAATCATAACTTTATAGCCCTTGAGTTATTATCACGATTTTGCGTATAATATCAGGTTTAATTTTCTCTCTAATTGCCAAATGCACACAAGATCGAGAAAAAATATGGCTCATCGCCAGATGAATTGTACGATATTAATTCGTCAATAAAATTAACTGTTCTTCAACAAAATGGAAAGTAATATGTGATAGATTCTTAGATAAGAATACACTTCTGAAAATAATGTAAATTCTCTGAGTCTGTTAAATAATCATAAAATTTTTACGATTTAAATTCGTGATCTGAAAATTTATCCTCCGAATTACACCTGGGATTTTCGTTTGATTAAATTCAAGTTGATTAGGTTCTGTTGCATTTCTCTATCCTTTGCTGATTCGTGTTTTTACTCCAGCAGAGTTTCAACCCAGGTTCCATAGATCCTTAAATTGTCCAACGAAGAAGAGGGGATAAAAACGAATGTATGCTAGCTTGACTTTTCGGTCTGAGAAGGTAATCCCGGTCTTCTTATCAAAATATAAAAACCAAAGATCGATGTGTTTTCATTCCTCCTCGTCGTCGCTAATTCCGATAGTTTTTATCGTGGACACTGCAGGTCGGTATCAGCGGGTAGGTAATTCCTCCCCAAAAATGGGAAAGAGCCACCTGGAGGTCGTAAACGCGTTTGGCCAAAGGGAAACCCCGTCAAAGCTGTAAGCCTGACGGGCAGCCTTGCCCGCCTGACGGATCATCCCCCTTACGTATTTAATAATTCCTCGAGCGGAGGATTTGTGACCAGCCCCGATTACGTATCTCGGGCAAGGGTTTGGCAGCCCCGAGCCTTTCGGATGGTCCGATTCCGCAGTCTAGCAGCACCTGCGGAACCTTGTTCGTAAAATTATTACACCGACCCGACGGCTAAGCCTCAAGTTTTATAATAACCCGTAAGTGCCTCCCGAGGCGAAATTGTACCCCCCACGTTCCAATTTTACACATGTATGTGTTACGTTATATATATGTTTGTTTTGCGAGCCCTGTTGCTGCTGTTATTGTTATTGTTACGATATTATTATCGTCAAAATTTCTGAGTAAATTTTAGTAGTATTAAAACGAGAGTTCTTGACACAGATTCCTACTACCGACACTTATCCACATGACGTTATCGCGGAGGAGGGTTTGAGTCTGGGTAAAAAGTCGGTAAGTGTCGGTAGCAGGGATCTGCATCCAGAACTCTCCTCATATTATGTCTAACTCAGCGAGCACTCTCACCGACTGGCTACAAATTTTTCATCTCATCCGGTGAAAGGATATAGGATAAATATCATCATCGCTCGTATTGAAACAAAATTAATAACCAACCTCTTTTACAATTGCACGTCAATAAAAACATATCCGCAGTCCAGGATGAAGTGCGTGAAGAAAACTAGGAAGAGACTAGAATAGAAAATATTGTTGAAGATCGTGACTAGGATGAATTGCGGGTGTCGAGGGTGTTGTTTCCGAAAGGGGGTGGATGGAGGGCGTCGAGGGCGAAACAGCTCGTCGATCAATTTAACCACGTAGATCCGTCACTCTGATTTCAGCTGCTCGTCGGTAACAACAATCCCTACACAGAGAAGGAGCAGACGTTCGACCCACCGATAGTGGCTACAAGAATACGTTTCATCCCCTACACGTCCCACATGAGGATAGTCTGTATGCGAGTTGAACTTTACGGCTGTCCCTGGACCGGTGAGTGAAATTTAAAGAGACTCTATTTTCCTACCGTCTCTCGCTTGGTACTATACTGCTATACGTATACACACGTTATTATACCCTCTCTTTTCCACACGGGAAATCAGCCAGTGCCGAACGACAGTCTGCGTAGAATCGATTAGCGGGTTGGAATCCCGCAAGCGATGTTTCAATTTTTCCAAATTTCGTTCCGGAAAAGCTCCCGTCACACTCGGGGATAACATAATTCGGAAAGTGTATCTTTCCGGCGGTTTTCCAACCACCGCTGTTGTATCAACCCTTTTCGCGAGAGCCGCTCGAGTCCGGTCCACCATCCGCAAACCCTGCAACCCTCCACCGCCAGGTTTACTGCCCTCGGGCTGTGTTCCCTCGCTCCTGTAGATCCTTTGCTATTTTACGCTAAAAGAGAACGCAAGGGTGGGCGGTTGTCTCTCTCCGTACCAGCGGAATCCAACCACCACCCCCGCCCCCACCCCCAACATCCCAGCCTCTATCTGAGATTAACTTGGATTTATGATCACCGGCAAAAGCACAGCTGTGTCTGCATTAATCCAATCCGAAACTGCCGGCCGAATAGCTCTACTCTGCTCTCTGCTGCACGCCTGTATTATTATAGGCATACCTACAGTCCGCCATTTCCTGCTCGGCCATCTGCCACCTTTTTCGGGATGCGGATCTCGGTCTTTCTCTCTCCTTCTTTCTTTCTCTGTGTGTATACGTTAGTACGTATACGGTACTGCAAACCCAACAATATACACACAACAATCTCGAAAAGTTAATTATCGCGGCGGACTTTCCTTCCGTCATTTCTTCCTCGCTGGCTATTATACTATTTTTCCTTATTTTCGTTTCGTATTTTTTTTTTTTTTCCATTATTATTTTCTTCTTCTTTTTTCTCTCTTTATCCCGTGACTCCATTTCCGTCGCTGGTATTCTTTTCTATGCTATACAGTCTCGCTTTTGCATTTATAAAGTAAAACTCAACTCTCAGTTGCTTGAAATGGATAATATATACATTAAGAAGGAAACAGTGAAACTTAACAGGCTGACTGCGCTTGCGCGAAATAATTGAACTCCGTTGGTCGAGGAGATCCCACCACGGCAACATTTTCATCTGCCACGTAGTGTGGCCAACTTAAGCAAAACTACAGGGAATGAAATGTCAAGCTCTTCCACATCGAGAGTGAGTGAATCGAAATTATGCTGTTACTCGTTACTCCTAGTACACGATAAAAAAAACTGCCGAGCCTTCACGAATTCGTACATCAACTACATATTTGAGGTCTGCTTTACCCAAAAAAAAACAATTCGCATCACCAGCATAATCTCCATAAGTCGCGTTTAACAGCTGAAGAAGCTTGAGTTGGCTATCCTGCATCAAAATACGACGTAGCCTATCTCCCGCATGCGCAGTCAGATGAACGATCTGATAAGTTTCACCCTACCTTCTCATTTTCAGTATAAAGTTGACGACGTACGGCGTTCCCTTATTTTTCCTTCCTACGACCCGTTGATAAAATTATTATTTATTATTTTGGTCAATTTCTGCTCGCAGAAGGCCTCGTCTCCTACTCTATGCCCCAGGGAATTCAACGAGGATCCGAGGTCGATCTTTCAGACAGAACCTACGACGGCCGCGAGGAGGGTGGACACCTCTCAAGGGGCTTGGGCCAACTCGTTGACGGCCGTAAGGGCGCCGACAATTTTCGTCTGGACGTCAGTGGCAATGGGAAGGGTAAGCTGGCCTCGATTACTTCTTATTTTCTTTTACCTTGCCTTCGCTCGTTAGGTATTCAGTTTTTCAACCATAAGCGCGATTCAGATTCCGTTTCACGATGGTATTTGCCGACGAATTCGAATCCCTACCGCGTGCAGTTTCTTATAACTACCCGAAGGTGAATGCATATGCATTACAATACCGGTCAACGGAACGCTGATAGCTTTTAAGGTGTGTGTAAGGATATATCAGAGAAAGGTAAATGCGGCTGAATCCCCATGCAACGTTGGTAACTCGATGTCGAACGGTTCCATTGAGTTGAGGGGTTTCTGGAATTACTGGAGATCCCTGGAAGATGAGGGAACAAAAGATCCAATTAGCGTCAAAACGCGCGGAAAGAGAAGAGCTGAGATATTCATCTCTCAAGTTTCAATTTGTATTGTCTCCGGCTCGTTTCTCTATCGTCGGGACGCTCGACGTCGCGCTGCGGTTGACGGATCAATTTTTAATCCTGCACGCGACAAGTGGAGAAATTTTTTCCGTTTCCTCGCTAAATTTGATTTCATTATTATCATTATTGTAGACGTGTGGTTTCCTTTTTTCTCTTCTTCTCATTTTTTTTTTCTCTCGCCTTATATCGCGACTCGCGGGCCCGTTTTGGCAAAAGTACAATATGGGGGCGCAATTTCCGCCGCTCTAGAAATCCGCGGCTCGAGATGAAATTTCATTAATCGTTCCCTTAGCCGCCGGGAGAGAAAGGGGGCGGCACATGGCGCCTCGAAACGTCTTAACAACTTTACCGGTCTACCCAGCGGGCCAAAGTGATTGTGCAGCCCGACGTAACGCCTTTACAAATTCTACCTGATTAAAACCTCCGCGGTTATATCGGCCCCTTTGACTTTGAGGCACGCATCCACCTGGATTTAAAAGGGGTTCACAAAAAACATAATTCGCTCCACCAGCAAATATCAGTGTTAATATAGCCTCAGCAAAGATTCTAGCTGGTGAAGCAAAAAATCTGCAAACATGGTCAAGTTCAAGTTCCAATGTATCAAATCCGTTAGTTAAACTAGCAAAACTCTAACTGTCGCAACGCATTTTATTTCTGCGCCTATATTAACATTTCTTCCTATCTGAATTGAATAGCTACATTCCTGAATTCCTAACGACTTCATAAAATTTAATGCGCATGCGTTGAGAGTGGCTGTTTGCCAGGGTGACCAACCATCATAAACATAACCTCAAAAACCTTAACTGTTATGGATTGAGCACAACTGGCAGCGACAGTGATCAAAACTTTTGAGGTTATATTTACGTCGGTTGGTCACCCTGATAAACAGCTACTCTCGGGTTAAGGCGCGTGCGCATTAAATTCTCGCAGACGACAGAACGTGCAGTCGTTAGGAATTCACTTTGTGTATTCATTTATTCAGTGTTTCCACGCATCAGATGAATATTGTTATCCCTTGTTTCGATATCTCGCGGCCAAGTTCACACTGACGAACGGGTATTTCGTCCGCCGAGGAACGAATGGAATTACGGGTCCCGCGGCGCATTGTGTCCGGTTTTTCCCGAACGTACATTATACGTATAACCTTTCGAGAACAAAGCGGCGAGGAGAGATCACTCCCCGGATAACTCGCAGGTTCCCAGAGTCTATTCTCTATCGCCCAGTCTACTGCACATACATACCTATACCTACTCCCGGAGAAAAGCTCCCGGGACGTTCGTCAAATCCTGCGGGGATAAGAAAGTGACAATAAAAAAGAAACGGGAGAATGGAAAAACGAAGGAAAAATTCAATCAGCCGGGGATCCGCCGGAGACAGTGGAAAACGATCGGACCTACGGACCTTGCAAGCTTCTGTGTGTACATTACGCTCATGTGTGCATTGTGTAAGAGCGGAAGAGCTCGGGGGCCTGGACCGCAGACCGATCTTCTGGTCGCCGAGAGGGGCGAAGGGAGGGCGTAGAGCCGAGAGGGCTTTGGCTACATTTGAATCTGTTCGGATTTACATTTATATTGAACCGCAGGCTAGGCCGCGCGGCTGCTGTTTACCCGTTCCTCTACAAATTTATGTCTTTCTATTACCTGTATGCGTAATTTTACATTTTTCCCATTCAATGGTAGGTAGGTTTACCGTCGCGGATTTGCGGAGACAGCTTACCGTCGGCTCGTCGCTTTTCTATAAGGCATAATAAAGTAAAGTCAACCGTCGGCGTCCCGGTCATCTCATTTCCGGCTCAGAGAGGCCTCCGAGGCTTTTCACCTTTCGACCGGGCTTTAACCGCTCGGATCGCTTCGCTTTGCCAATAATTGACCGTCCCGGATCGCCATGACCGGGGATGATGATTTTGAAACGCGGCAGAGCGGCCGGTTCAATTAACCACGGTGTATCCTGAAGCTCTCGTTTATTTTCTTCTCGTTGGTATTTCCACGGATACATAATTACACCGCTAATTGGAATACCACTCGCTCACCCAACGACCGATCCGCCAACCACAGACTGATATAATCCATAACCATTGCCTTGCCGAATATATAATTTCGATGCGTAGAGTTGGAGCTTCCGCACTTTTAATCCACGGTTCACCGGCAGGCAATTCCAATGTTGAACAAAATAATTCGCAACGAACTTCTGTAGAGCTATAATTTCGTATCAATATAACTATCTGATGTTAACCGTTACGAAAAAAAAATAAAAATTCTGCACAACATGCTAAATTCCCGTAAGAAAAAAATTGAAGGGTACCAATTCACAACCAAGTTGAGCGTTTTGAGGGGGTTTCTCAGTAAGGGAATCTCACACCATCATTCCACGTCAATCCAACACCATTTTCTGATGTCAATCTCTCACGGTCCACTGCCGAATTTCCGAATTGACCAGAAAAATTGTTCCAGAGCAGCGGGCATCGGCAAATTTGCACAGAATTTTAACACGACCATTTTTCACACTGCATTTAACCACGGTAAAGAACCTAAAGTGGGTAATTACTTTGTTAAAAATCAGGACTAAAAGGACGCGTTGAAATTGATGACTGAAAATTTTTGCCCCTAAAACGTCGCCCGCGTCCCAGCTCTCCTGTCATTCACTCACGTTCGTTTCCCGTCAAACGAAATTGCCAAACTTTTCCATTTGCCGGGCAGAGGGCAGCCGCACCGAACGAACGAACAAACGAACGAACGGCGGGGTGAGCTGGCTCAACTTTGGTCGGAATAAAGCGATTACGCGTCAATAGGTACCCATTCGCCTGAACGCAGCAGCTGAGTGCTGGTTAGGTTGCCTCGCGTGCCGTGCAGAGTCGGGGTGAAATTCGCGCCTTCGATTGGACCGCCAAGTGGTAATTCTACAGGGTGGAATTTCAACGACTGAATCTCCATACCCGATCCCTTACCATCGGACACGGGCCTAAATTAGTCCGCGGAATCGTGATACGTCGGTGATGGTGTTCGCGCCGATCCCTGCAGAGCCGGGGATCGTTCGGCTCATTGGAAGTCGGTTCACGTTCCCTGAATTACGGCACATGCCTCGTGGACACCGATACTATTGTAGGAGAGTCGAGACCATCATTCAGGGTTCATTTCAACGAGCCGACTAATCTCGACGGGCGACCCAAACCTGGGGAACCATTCACCCGAGGATGGATATTCGTCTTGGTGGCGATAAACCCGAGCTCTTTACCTGTGCAGGTCAGGAAAACCTCGGAGCAATGATATTCAATTTCTACTGCAGGAGAGATCGGTTCGCCTGGATATCGTCACGGGGTTGGTTTTTTTTCTTCTGTAGTCATTCATTGCGAGGGTAGGTAGGTACAACTGATATATTACTGCATATAGCCGAGATGAGAGCGGTTGAATTACGGTGCGGGAAATATGACTTCGGAGCCGAGGGTAACACGGAATCGATGATGACCCAGATGCGGATGAAGTATTTTCCACACGAGAAGACTCATACGACGCGCAAGATAGTTCTAATGGCGAATGGTCTCGCAATAACCGGCGACTGTATATCTTCGAAAACTCTTTTATTTATCTTCAATATAGACTTTGAGAGAGCCCGAGTCGCGTGGTCTCACCCCTCCTCAAACTTGGCGATATTGTATAAGGTACCGTAGTAGCTTCTCTCTCCGACTCCCGAGGAATGGGAACAAGAAGATTCAAGCATTTCAAATTACTTATGAAACAACTCCTATCCGTTTTATCCAGCAGGAATTTGAGCACCTTCCTATTTCTGTTCCAAGGATACGAGTGGGTCGGATGGCGCAACGACACCCCAAACATGATTGGTCATCCGGTTGAAATAACATTCGAATTCGACTACGCGAGGAACTTCACCGCTATGCATCTCCACACGAATAACCTCTTCTCCAAGGACGTACAGGTGATTCAACACGTATTCAAAATTGTCGCAACTAGCCCGCTGACTTGTCATTTTCCTACCATTTGACGCAGGTCTTCTCGCACGCCAAGGTCTACCTCAGCGGCGGTGCGGGAAGTCAGTTCAACGGCGAGCCGGTCCATTTCTCCTACATGCCGGACCTCGTCTTAGAACAGGCTCGTGACGTCACCATAAAGCTCCACTCGCGGGCCGGTCGGTACCTCAAACTTCAGCTGTACTTTGCCGCCAAATGGATAATGCTCAGTGAAGTCGTCTTCGAGTCTGGTGAGTCTTGTTACGTCACAATTCTCACATGTGAATGGTTCACGGTGGTAGTTCCCGATCAAGGGTTTGATTGATTAGACCACCTCTTAATTCGACCGGGAAACTCGATCCAGCTCGACCAATTCGTCGACCTCGGGATCTTTTTTCACGAAGCTCAGCAGCCGTGCAAACAAATTTTCAATAAATTCGAGAGGTCGCATAGTCGAATGAATCTGGAGTTACTTCCGAGGGGTTCGATTTTCCCGTTCACCTATTTTCTGTAAATTTTCACTTCCCCCTTTGCAGTTACTCTTCCGCTGCTCTCCGCGCGATATGAATAGCCGTTGAAGTGCCCTGTGCTCATCAGCGGAGAGCGCACATTGCGACTGAAATCGAGTTAACGAACATCGGTGCCAGTAGGTTCAATCGCAGAAACAGAGTAGGTATCCCGAGGAAGATTTTCTCCCTTTTTCTTGAGGGCGCAGGAGCTGACTTGTTGACTTAAGGAGCGGCGGCTGCGAGCTCGGGCCGCACCGACGCCATTAATCATTCCCAACCCTCTCTCTCCTCTCTTCCTCTCTTCCTCTTCCTCTTCTCCGCACGGTTAGCTTACCGCTGCGAGGTGACTGTCGCCGGCAGAGAGGCACCCACACTCTCTGCTCTTTGGGCCCCTCCAAGCGCCGCTCAAATGCTCCGCTGAACCGCGTCATCGATAAGAAAACACTGTAAGATTCCGATACAGCACTCGACTGGCACTCACACACGGGATTCCAGAAGCCGGAGACCCACACCTAGAGCCATAACAAACTGCGGACCCGCCGCCTGCTTCCGACGTTCAATGGGAAGCGAAAACTGCCCACGTTTATGTGCCGCGAGCTGGATTCCAAGCTCTTGGTTCTTCGCCCTACTTTCCTGCTTCGGACAACCATTGAAACACCCTACTTTACGGCGATGATTGTGCTATAGTAGAATTTTTCACTTCTTTCCACAGTCATCTCCGAGTGGAACAACACCGACGACGATGACGCAAGGAACCGTAGCACCATCGTCATCCCCGGAGCGACGGGAAGTCCGTATCAAAACAACGAGGGTCCGCTTCAGAGGGACGAAGTCAAAGCCACCTTCAACAACAACAACGACGCCACACGGAGTGACAATATCTGTAAGTCGAGCAGGTGCAGATTGTTGCCTCTACTCCAGTCTCTAATTCTTGATAACGATTTGAACAATTTCTGCCTCAGTTCCAGACAAGAGTAAAGAGCCGGAATCCCGGCAGCTTATCGGTCTTGTGATCGGCATACTGACGACGGTCATCGTCATGCTGTTGGCTGCCATCACCTTCATATTCTACCGCAACCAGAGACTCAAGGCGACATTGTCACCGCCGACCTTCTACGACCAACATAACGAGCACCAGCATCCCGAGACCAAGGTGAGATGTTTATTTTTCACTAATCCGCGAATTTCCCCATTCAGTTGACTGGATGACTCGTCCGACTTGGTCTCTGCAACTGGTGCAGAGACTCGACTGAATTTGGAGATGAGAAGGAGAGAAAGAGAGCCAATTACCAGCGATTGGACATTTATGTAAACTTTACGAACGTTGCTCCTGCAGAGCAAGTACTCACGTTCATTTGCTGCGTTTGTCCGCACTCCAAGCGTTCGTTTACTCACCCTTAGACGGTACAACTTCTCAGATTTTGTATACACACCGCGTAATCTCCAGATGAACGTTTCGTAGCTACGAGAAGAGTTGCACCAATTGATAGTCCGCAGTCCCAGCTCCGATACTCCAGCACTTTCTGAATCAGGAACGTTGTTCACGTTGAAAATTACCGCAAAGATAAAACGACGATATCGCGGATCAAGAGTCGATGATATTCCCCATTCCTCCCTCAATGTCTCTTTTCCCAAAATTTCTCGACAGGATGTTAATAATCGCGTAAAGTGGTCCCCCCTATCTGCCTCAACTTACACCCTTATAGACCCTCGAATTCGTATAACTACCTTGCAGACAAGTTTTCACGCGGTATATACCAAACTTCTTTACGAACGCTGCCTGATACTTTGTATAAAGAGGGTGAAAATTGCGGTCCGTTATACATGATAAGCCTTATATATACCCACTTGTAACTACCGATCGATGCAATACTATTATTCCAGTTTAAAAGTTTTTATTGGCTCTCGCGGCGCTGACTCCACTTAATTAGAACCCCTATAGCCGCGGAGCAAGCGACTCGGTACAAAGCTGGAATATACAGGCAACGACGACGAAGGTTGTAGGAGAAGGGATTCGGGCCGAGTTGGAGAACCGAGACGGAATTCACTGTCGCGAAACTCGGGACGTGCGCTATCGCCATCAGTCATTCGGTCTCTCAGCCTCTCCTTTGCTGATCCTCTTTTCTCCTCGCAGCTCCTAATTCTGCTCTCGTCGCATTAGCCACCTGCTACCCCCGACATCTTGTCTGTCTTGCAGACCCCCTTGGAAAACATACTATACGTAGGTACCCTTATAGGACAATGCGCGTTATACACACCATCCACATCCTCCTACACGGCTGTCCGTCAACCCTCAGGAAAACCTGTTCGGGAAAATTTTTCGTGCGCCTATGGTGCGTTCCAAGCCAGCCAACTCGCTGCTAAGCTTTGATCGTTTCGATTTTAGTAATGAAGTTGAAGTTAGTAACGTTATTGTCTATTCCAATGCATGTATCGGAAAATCCTTACTTTGCATTTTTAGGATTATCCGAAATTCAGTGAACCATGATAAACAAAATTACTCATATTTTGAAAATCCAACTCCTAAAAAGTCGTGCTAAAATTCCACAACGATGATTTTTTCTTACCGATGTTCCGTTACGTTAACGTTACTGTCTTCAGCCTCGTTTTTAGTTTGGTTCAATCTTTTTCAGGTGATGATAAAGCCTCTAGAGCCCAAAATTTTGATGTCCCCTTTTTTTTTTTTTTGTTTTTAATACGAACGATTTTCAGGAATAAAGTATATTCAAACGTTTTTACAGTTTAACCGGTTTTTTTTTTCTCCGACTCAAAAGCACGTTTTTCACACCGACAATTTCAAGGCCGACCTTTGCTGAAATGGCGTTTATTTTTTATTCCCATCGCACTGAAAATTCTCTCACCTACAAAATCAGATGAAAATAAAATTTAGCAAGAAATACCGAAACATTTGTTTAATTAAATAACGTCAATTAATCCAGTTTTTTTTTTTCAAAGCTAGTTGATGTATTTTGGAATAGTCTTTTTTTAACTTGAATACTTAAAATTGTTCAAAATCTATAGATCCATAACTTTGCATAGGCTACGATATTTCTGGAATAGGTATAACGAATTCGAAGAACGGAACGTAAACTCGGTAACACATAAACTGCAAGATTAATAGAAACGCAAAAATATGGTTAGACATATACGCAGAGTCGCGGTTTTAATTCAGCATTATTTTACGTTTATCTCGTTCGGTGTTCATTTCGTTATTTTGTCTCAATTTCTCTTTTTCATTCCACTTTTAGTTAGTTTTCTCTCTTATCAGTTCGGAATTATCAGAAGCGTAGGTAATATTCGCCAAGGTAGGTAGGTACACACGCAATATAACACACACGCGTGAGCTTTTTGCCCCTTGTAAATAACCCCGTGGTTTGAAACGATTCGATAAAACCACCGACCAGGTCACACATGCACATTACGTAGAGTATAACAGCGTTACACCCACACGACGAGTGCGAGTGGGTGAATGTGGATGACATGGAGATCGAAATGGCGCGTGAACAAACAGCCATATCCGGTTTTACACCTATGTACAATATGATAATACAATATCGCTGCTCATGCACACGTCCATACAGCAGCGTGCGCAAAACGTGAGGTGTTGGGGTAGATTGAAAACCTCGCACCCCTCGTTCTTGGCCGATCTACCATGCAAAGAGAGAGAGAGAGAGAGAGAACAGGGTGTATGTATCTTTACCTACACTGTACGCAGTGAACAGATTTGGCTAAGCACATAGACATTATATAACGGGTGAAAAGGGGCGAAACACCCCGAAGCGTGCGCAAACTTTAATCTCGGACGTAGGTACGCGGGGTTAACGGAGTTCCAGCTATTGCAAAAAGGTATGGAGGGGGGGAGGGGGTGGATAAAAGGGGGAAGACGACTCGCTTCCGAAAGATACAACTTGGCCAACAACCATGAAGTCGAGAAAGAGAGAGAGATAGAGAGAGGGGGAGCGGGAGAAGAGTTTTGCGGGCTCTAGGAGGGGTGGGTGGGTGGGATGCTGCAGAATCCTGATGGCTAAGTGGTTATCTTATCTTAACGGTCCGTGGCCTCTCTTCGTCCCTCACCCCCGCGGCGCTAACGCGCCCTAAACGGAAATTAACACCACCACCACCATCACCACCACCACCACCACCACCCCCGAAGAGAACGCCAGTCGGTTGTCGCGTCGTCTGAGAGCTAACACAAAAATCAATGGGCGTAGCGATATGATAACCTCGAATAGCCGGTCGCATCGTCTCGCCCTAAACGCTACGCGACGCCATCGTTATATATATATCAAACATAACATAAACACCGTGGCACCTTATCGCGAACCGACTAACTCACCAATTGTTTGTTATAAAAATGTTAATTTCCTACGAGAGGTGCCCAGGCTGACGAAGCCAGAGATCGCGACTCCTCCTCTCATTCGTCTTTCATGTCTGTGTTGTCGGTACGAGGGAAACTATAAACCCACACCGTTTACAACACCCTTCGCACCGATGACGTAGATAAATACCACAGTTTCTCCTTCGTCTTCGTCTCGTTCCGCAGGCGCCGACAATAAACGAACTTTTATCACCCAGTTTTCCGATTTTATGCGTTAAACATTTTCTTCCAGAACGGTCATTCCGGCTAATGAGCACAACGAATTCAATGATAAGGGATCACTTTCGCGTGGCTTAGTTTTCCGGTGTTTTATCACAGGAAACCAGATGATATAAATATAGTATACCTGTAGCCGCTTCTTCAACGATGTTGGATATAACTATCTGGCTCTTCGATCATCTCCTCATTTGTCGAGGGTTGTGTAATGGTGATCTGCTGGCCTTAGACTGGTTGAAATAATCACGACAGCAATTGTACGTAACTATGATACACAATTTTTTTTACTTGTGGTCTTTATGCATTTTCTTTACAATGGTGAAATTGTACGTAAAGTTTTCTAGTGTCGCTACGTCTGTTGTATACAAGGAAGTCGTTCTCTAACTAACTCTCTCGGAGTTCTTTAATAAGTTTCTGAGTGAGAGTTGAAAATTTTCCAAGGGTGTAAATTTGCTAGTTCCCGTTGATTGGCGAAAATTGTTCAAGGAGATATTCTGAGTCGAGAAGTGAGAGTTTCGAGGGTTGGAGTTACGATCACCGGTTTGACGTGTCTCAACAATAGACGGCAGGGTGTCGGAAAGTTCCGTACACACCGTACTAAAGAAATTTGGCAAAACGAATGTTTGATGCGACAGCGAGAAAGATGAGGGGAAAATGTTTACGAAGGGTTAGTTTATGTTCATAGGCTGTCTTCTTACAGATGCCGAAGTAACGTTACTTTCACTTTAACCCCAGGACCCTACGCTTCTTTACGAAACAAATAACCTACACATGGGGTACTTTGGAAGGTGGTTTCAACCCCTCAAAGTGTTTAATGGCGGATAAAAAAAAATACGTGTCGCTTAGCTTTCGGTCTACTATCGCATACATATTACAAAAGACATGAAATCTGAGATATCGACTTGGAATACCCTTCTTGATAGTCGAGCTAAGCGTTGAGCGTGATTGTGAGACTTCGACTTACTGCCAGGGCACCTTGGGGCCGAAAATCATTGCCCCAAGTGACACGTCACATCCGGCCCAGACGGCACATGTCGGCAATCCGAATCCTCTCCCGTATCCCGCCGCGAATAAGATCCGGGATCTGAACCGACGCCTTTCCTAATTCTTTCGCAGGTCTGCGTCGAGGATACGGCCCAAGGAACGGAAGAAGCCCCGGAAGACAAGGGTCCGATCTGTCCCCCACTTCCGCCGCAGTACCATTCCGCAGTCTACAAAACGTCACAGCCTCGGAAGACCTGCCTGGACTATGATCCCGGTCAGTATTCCAGCGGGATTATCCTGTCCCCGCAAATTTCATTCTGCGGGATAAAAATGATCGAGGAAAAGTGGTGGGGTGTAATTCAACGCTCGATTAATTACCCGCTGACGATTTTTTACCACGATATTTAACGTAAATACTTTTCATCGAAGATTTTACCCTGGGAGAGTGAGAGCTTTACCCTGAATTTGTGAACGCGTCAATTGGAGGATTAAAAAATTCACCCCCCCCCCCCCCCCTTTTCCTTCGCTCTCCACCCGAGATGAAAATCCGTATTTCCCGGAGGATTGAGTTCATTATTTCTACCGATGCAGAGGGACTCACGGAAATACAGCAGCCGGTGATCCCGCTGCTGATGAACGCCGCAATCAATATTTCAAGGCCGATTCCACCTGTCGACGAGTACCAGTCTGATCCACCGCCGATACCACCGCCGCCTGAAAAGTACTACGCAAGCACGGAAATACTGAAGGTGAGTCGAACTTGCACCGGCGGATAATTTCCCGGGAATTAAAGCTCGGCGCAGAAATCAAGGGATGCGAATTTAGCGGTTGGGCGATGAGCTTTTCACAAACACAGTGACCGTGTTGAGGTTGATGAAAGTTTTCTTACTCGTATTAAAATTTGATACTGATTAGATTCGTGAAAATTTTATCTTAGGCTTATGGTTAATCGGACATTATGTAACAAGGGAATAAAGTTGAAGCGTTATACCCGTGGATGCGTTTACCGCCTGAACGAAACGAGCGAACGATACTGGAGGAAATATAGTCTCATATTTCCCGACAATCTCATATGTGCCGCAAATGCGGGAAAAAAGTACTACTTTTCTCCCACAGATGAGGGAATAAAGTTGAGAGGGAATAATATGCCACTTTTATCCCGTTTATCAGGTAAAAAAAGTTAAAATTATGG
The DNA here is from genome assembly GCF_021155785.1 of Neodiprion fabricii. Taxonomy (NCBI): domain Eukaryota; kingdom Metazoa; phylum Arthropoda; class Insecta; order Hymenoptera; family Diprionidae; genus Neodiprion; species Neodiprion fabricii. Next base: position 2,717,442 of record NC_060240.1, on the reverse strand, counting down.
TTGAATCGGGAATAAATATAATACAAAATCATATCGGTGAATATTTTTAGCGATGTAAAGTGTAATTGTATAAATTTCAGTTAACCCTTTTAGGGTCACATTTTCTATCAAACAAATTTAGAAAATCATAGGTGATATACAGGTTTAGGGGTCGCTGATAACGATTCTGAATTCAGAATTACGAAATTCGAAATGTTGTAGCAAAAATTCATTTTTAAAAATTTCCAAAACCTTTTTTTCGAAAACTAGCGTACGAAAAATTCTGAAAAATTATATACTACGAAACTGTACATGGAGAATAGGAAAAAAATGTCAGAGGCTTATTCATACTTAAGGGAATATCGCCGAATAATCATTTCCGTTTGCAGATAAAATATCGCGTTTCAGGATCTGTATTTTTTTTTTCTTCTCGTAAACAATACGTGAAAAGTGCGGGGTGATGGGGGTGAATTTAATATACCCATAGGAGAGGTCGGCAATAAAAGTAACACGTCGAAAGGGGAGGAGGGGGAGTAAAAATTTTTCATTTAAAACTATGCGGGCCGAGTTTTCCGCGGCTAATGAGAAACTGCAGCGGGAAAACGTAGCCGTCAGGTTACCCAGGAATTTTGGCAAAACTGCGAGGGTAAAAATTCGCCTCGGGCTGTTGCAGAGCCCCCTACCACCCCTCCCACCATCCCCTACGCCCCCACCAAGCGCCAAAGCATCGAGCAGCATGACGAGCTACAGTCCGGAGGACATGCTGACCGAGGAGGAGGACGAGGAACTCGGGATATTCGACTTCCCCAGGGAGCGGCTCAGCATCGTTGAGAACCTCGGGAACGGCGCCTTCGGCGAAATTCACCTCTGCGAGGTTGACAGGTTCCCGGGGTTCGACGACGTCTTCAGGTCAGCTGGCAGCCACCTCGTTGTCGTCAAGTCCCTTCGGCCTGGCTCGTCCGAGACTCTCAGGTTCGTATGTGAGCCGGGAATTAAGATCGTCACTGCGGAAAATCGTTCTTGCGCTGTTTTGGAATTTTTTAGGAAATTTGGGTAAACACTTGAACCAGAAAAATTACTGGCTGGTCGAAAAAATGGGGCGGGGTTGAAATTCCGAGTTTGAAAAGTTCCGAAAGCACCAAAATCTGAATTTTTTTCTTTTCGAATTCTAATGTAAAGAACTCGAACTTTGACGAAGAATCAAAGTTTCGAATGTTCCGATACTCGACGGTCGAAGTCAAAGTTTCAAAAGTACGAAAATGAGTAAATTTAAAAATCTGAAACTTCGAAATTCCGAATGATCGAAGATTTTCAGTTCTGTGAATTTCTGGATCGGTGAAATTTCACCACTTTGATTTTTAATTCTCGATATTTTTTCGTTCGGAATCCTCGTCCCTCTGATTTTCGGTTTTCTGGATTTTTCACACCCACTTGTTGAGTAGACTACGCTGTGTGAGTATATTTTAATTTTTGGAATCTTACTCCGTCAAAACTTTAATTTTCGGAACTTTGCTTTACCGTAACTTGAATTTTCGTAATCATGTATTTTTGAACTTTACGCCGTCGGCTTTCCGACCGTTTGAAACTATGTTATTTCTCAAAAATTTGTTTCTCTACATCAAGGTTCGCCACCAAATAATTCGGACTTGGGCGCTTTCGGAACTTAAACCCCGTCCCCGAAAAAGTGTTAAAACTAAAACGAGATAAAACGGAGCTTCAACCCTTCCAGAATGCTTATCCGTTCAAGTGAACGTACGCTTTGAAAATTTACAACAAAAGTTTCGCTGATCAGATTTCCTTTTAAGATATAGATTTTGTCAACAGTTGCAATACCTTTCTGAAAAAAAAATATATTCCACTGTCTCACCTGATTCGATCATGTTTTCAGTCGTGCAAAAGTGCATGTAACTTTTGTCCTCGTTTACAATTTCATGGACCATACATATAAATTCAATTTCTTTTATTTGTAAAATAATAATCATGTTTCTATCGTAGTCTCAAATATTATTGTGGTTTAAATGGTCGATCGGTAATTGCCGAGAATATAATTCCAAGCTCCCTCGGTTGAGATCATTAACCGGAAGTGACCGAGCGCCAGGTTCCAGATTCGTGAGGAAAGGACAAGGGTTGGAGAAATCGTCAAGCCTCCGGGGTAAAATATCCTGAAATAAATTTCAGGGTAGAATTCCAAGAGGAAGCAAAGCGACTGGCGCGTCTCTCCGACTGGAACGTTTTTCGATTGCTCGGTGCCAGCCTCGAGGACGATCCGATGTGCATAGTCCTCGAGTACGGAGAATTCGGCGACCTGAATCAATACCTGCAGAGTCACATAGCCGAAACGTCGAGCGTTCAGACCGCCAAAACGCTGAGGTAAATCCGATATTCACCAAAATTGTCCGAGCGTCGAAGCTTATTTATCATTCAACGCCTTCCCGAGATCTATAATGATCGAGCCAATCCTCGTTTGGCTAATTGCGATTACTGCGCCTCGATTCGCGTAACGAGACGTTAAATCACGCGATTGGATAGACGATTGTACTTTTTTCAACAATTTTTTCTTTTACATTTCATCCGAAATCAATGAAGCAATTACAACACAGGTCTGCGAATGAAAAAAAGTGCACAAGTTTTTAAACTTTTTTTTTACATAGATTTTTACTGATTGAAACATGGAAAAATACTCGAAAAAATTTCATCGCGTCAGGTGATTTTTTCTTCAACTCGTGTTTGTGGTTTCATCCAGAGTGAAACACCCATTTAATTTGAAATCTGCTATCCTATTCTTGATCATAAAAATCCTATGAAAAAGTGATTTCTGACTTTCGTTTAATTACTAAAAAACATCCCATAGACCTGAAATAAAATATTATTTTGCAGACCAGTGCAATTTTAACCCTCGGAATTTTTGATTTTATTTGTTTCATATTTTTTTTTTTGTCAACTTTTTCAGTTGATATATACAATAGCACCTCTGGAATCCCAATTTTTTCTTTCCAATCGAATCCTAAAACCTTTTTTTTTTTTCGTTTTTCGTTTTTCACGAGATTGTCGCAAATCTTTTCTCACATACCTATAATTTCAAACTGTACATTTAGACTCGGGATAATTTTTTTCACTACTCTCAATCGATCTCGTCGTTTCCGAGAGCTTGGATCAAACACATGCCCAGAGTTTTTTTTTTTTTTTTTTTTTTGAGGTTAAAAAATCGCAGACCCTCCGACGATTTTTCTTTTTTCTTTTTTCTCTTCGCTGCTCGTTAACATTCTAATCATGCCTGATTACGCGGATTACCGCAGACGTAAATTTTTACGAGGCACGTTGTCTCGGTGACCTGCAGCGTAAACATCCCCCCCCCCCCACCACCCCCTGACCCCGTCCGACCAACCCTCGCAGGTTATCCAGTTTCTTGCAAAACCCTTCGCTCCTGTGTTTTTCAGCTTTGGTACCCTGATGTACATGGCCACCCAGATTGCATCTGGCATGAAGTATCTTGAGGAGATGGATTTCGTTCACAGGGATCTCGCCACAAGGTAATAATAATAATAATAATAATAATAATAATAATAATAATAATAATAATAATTTCACTGAATGCATATGTACTTTAATTTTTTTTTTTTTGTCTTACCTTATTTGTGTACGCAAAGAAATTACAATATTAATTGTGCGCGTGAATTAAAAAGTAGCCCCGAAGTTTCTGAAAAAAAGGGTGAGCAGAAAAAAACAAAAGTTTACGAAAACACGGGTTGAGTAAAAAAAAAAAAAAAAAAAAAAAAAAACAGAAGAGGGATAGAAAAGGAGAATTCAGGGTCGGATTGAAAGTATATTAATTTTTGTATTTTTTTATTCTTGACATCGACGGGGCGGAACGTTTGACAGGTTCAGTTTTTGGGGAAAAATAATTTACGAGGTAGAAAATGAAAGCGCAAGGGGGGTTGGCTTGTGTGCCGCGTGGCGCGCGGCTCGTTGATTAACTGAAAGTGCAGAGAGAGAGAGAGAGAGAGAGAGAGAGAGTTCTGAAGGGGTGGAAAAGGGGCGGAGGAGAAGCCGGGCGGCAGGCGGTGGTGGGATCGCTTTATTAGAGTAGTCCATTGTTTTATCGCCACCCGATTAGAGGAGGGCCAGGTGCCGGTTTCGTCCTCCAGGATATCCCGCCACCGAAATCCTAGGCGTCCATAGCCGGCAGCGCGACACGCCGGCACCAAAATGGCGTCGGTTGGCTGGTCCCTGCAGGTCCATTTACTCTTTAATGGAGGCACGTGTTCGAATTATTAACTATAATCATAAACCCCGATTATAATTACCCCGTCGTTTGCCGTATAACAGTTGAACGCGATTGCGTATAAACGTCTATTTATGCACGTATGTGTGCCTACGGGGGTGACGTGTGTATACGTATGCAAACACTGATTGTATATCATATTATACGCAGACACGCCTTTGCGAACATTAACACCGAACTACCGTTACTTACGCGTTAATTGTTATGATTTATCGAGACCTAGCACGTGTCACCCTGCACGGTGCGGTTACTCTTGAAGGGGCTGCAAACACCCTTCGCGCCGTTTGGAGGAGAATTTTCTCATCGTTTCTACAGGGGATGAATTTCGTTGGGATTTTATTAAACTGTTTAGTATTTATTCCGATTTTCTTGATCGCTCCACGTTGAATTGTATGTATGTGTTCGGGTGGTTCATTTTTTAACTTTTTTTTTTTAAGGTACTAATCCAAAGATGTGGGATAAATATTGAACAGAAAATTATCGCAAGGCCTGGAGGAGGTGGGAAAATATTTAGAGATCGCTACCGATTATTGAAATATTTTTTATTTATTTTTACACGTACACCTTACGGACTTACATGTATATTAGTTTATCTTTTTTGTGTCGTGGTTCAATTAATCGTTCACCAATCAACGGCAAACTGCGCCTAACAATTCCGCAGTTGGCTGTTCTCCTCTTTTATCCGAAAGATTAATCGTCTCGGAGAAATTTGGATAACAGTTTTTCTCACCGAAACAGGATTATCGCATCACCTTGATGTCCCTGTTTCGTTTTCAGTAATGATTTTTATGAACGACGCTTAATTGGACAACGATACGTAAAACATAAACTAATATATAAGTCCGAAAGGTTTACACGTAAAAATAACTAAAAAAATATTACAATAATTGGTAGCGATCTCTAAATACTTTCCTACCTCCTCCAGGTTCGATGAAAAATTGTTTTTTAGCATTCGTCAAGGATTTTTTGAGTAGCACCTTGGAAAAAAAAAATGGTAAAAAATGAGCTACCCATTGGAACAAAACAGGGTCGTGCAATTGCTCGTAGGTACGAGCGAACGGGGTGAAATACCAATTAGCGTTGCAGCTCGCGCTAGAATTACGAAGTTTCGCGGATAGCGTGGGTATAATTGGATATGGCTAGGGTGTACCTGAAATGAGAGATACCTCAATTCGTTCGGTATTCGGTTTATTATACGTACACGTGTAGGAGTTTGTCGGCTCGATGCGACGTGGAATGCAACTTTTACTGCATACACGATGATCAGATACACACACGTAATAATGCAGCGATGCCAAAGCTCGAAATCGCGAATCCGACACGAGACGCAGTAACGAAGGTGCGAAATTCCCGATTCTAGGATATTTCCAACTGTTTTTTCTCCAGGAATTGCCTCGTCAATCGAGGCCATGGTATCAAGGTTTCCGACTTGGGACCAGGACGGAGACTCTACGCTGCAGACTACTTCCGGATCGACGATCGGCCACCTTTACCCATCCGCTGGATGGCCTGGGAGTCGATACTCCTGGTAATTTTGCATTTCGTGTCTTATTGTTAGTCTGTAGAAACGTCCAAGAGCCATTCGCTTGGAAGTCGAAGAAACCGTTTCTATTCTTCGACATTGATTAGAAGTCACTACGCGCAGTTGAACACGCAAAAAAAAAAAAAATACTTGCGATGACGGACGATCGCGAATCGCACTTGGGCCAAAGTCCGGTTGAATCCCCTCGATCCGTTGCTCGCAAATTGATCCGCAATGTCTGCGGATTTTCGCTCTGGCAGCGAGTAGAACGAAACAAAGGTAGAAAATGCCAGGGATTTTAATGCCGAAAGTTCTTGGGTTGATTTCCGGCGTATCGGGTGTCGCAATTTGTGTCGAACGATCGTCTCGGTGAAATTGAATTCCTCGTAACACGATCCTCGAAACAAAACTAGAATTATTAGACAGATATTCGCCGTTGAGGAAAATCTAATGGAAAGGAAAATTCGGTTTTCGAATTCTGCGTGAAACGACGATCTGTAAGCCAGATGCTCCGGGTGCCTTTTTCGAATTTCCGCGTTTCGTAACCGTATATTATATTTATACACTCCATCAACTGTGCGGGTATATGCGATATGTATACATGCAATATACATGTATATGTATGCGAAAACTACCCTCGTGTTACATTTAGCATACATTTGCATACACAGGCTAGCTCGTCGAGCTTTTGCTTCAAATTGACTATGTCATTAATGTTTCATTATGGCCCATTATTTATCCAGAAAACCCCATTACGTCGTACTAATGAAACGCATCTGGCATCCGTGCATTAAATATACATACGTATATACCTACCTGCCTCGTGGTTACGTAGGTAGGTCATTATATTTCCAACTAACGTCAGAAAATCAAGTATAAAAGGACTTTTCTCGCAGGTATCCTGAGAATAATTTTTTCGCGATTTTTGGTAAGCTTTTTACACGACGTAGATGGCGCAGGTGTATCACAGACACTATCGCTAAGGCACAGGCACATGTACACGGAGATAAATTCGTTAAGTTGGCCCGGAAACTCGGGACTAATTGGCTCAAGTTTGCGAAAGTATCAAGACTGTCGGGTAGAAGGAGGATGAGACGAGGAGGAATTATTTCCCCCGAGTTGATCCTCGACTCAAGAGTCAAGGATGCTGCGGTCCTGGCTCTTGAACCCGCGGAAATTCCATATACTCGGTGGGAAACACCGCTAATTGATACTCCGGGTATAATTCAGGGGAAATACACGTCGAAGAGCGACGTCTGGGCGTTCGCCGTTACACTTTGGGAGGTCCTCACCTTCGCAAGGGAACAGCCATTCGAGGAGTTGCCCGATTACCGCGTCGTCGAGAACGCGACCCTCTTCTGCCAGGACAACGAGAGGCGGGTAAGTTTCGGGAGGTCAGGGATATACAGGCAATGAAGATATGCCGGTGGTGCCGATTTCCGGGTGAACGGACCTTGACGCGAATCGAAAGTCGGGAGTGGAGAAGAACCATCCGTTCGAACAATCAGGGACGCATCTAACGTAGGGTCCAGTCACGTTGTTCTACGGGCATAAATCTGATATAAAGTTAAATGTACCAGTTATCAACCCTGTCCCAATTGTTGAAATTTTTCTGGTTCTGTTTGTTTGATCCTTGGTTCTAAGATTACCAAAAAATGAATTTGTGATGTCTAGCAATTGGTTTGACTCATCGAGAAATTCACAATTTTTGCCGTCGATTTATGATTTTGGAAAATGGAAAGGTCAATGGTTGGGTCTGAACGAATCAATAATTGGTACACTCACCTACCTTAACGAAGGTTTGGACGTGCAGCCTCAGGTCCATTGATTTGATATTAGTTGAAACGACATTTTATTGACCTGACCTAACCTCACCTAGACTAACATAACCCGATCTGACCTGATCTGATCTAACCTAACTTAACTTGACCTGACCTAACCTGACCAAAGTGGTTGATCACTATTCAAAAGTGGCAGACGTCGACTACGATTACATGAATCACACGTGACTACACATATTACAATGATTGCCGAAAGACTGTAAAGATTACACGAAAATTATACGGATGGATTGCAAAGAGATTGCAAAACTCACAAAGATTTTATACACGGTAAAGATTACAAAGATTACCCAAAGACTGTAGAGATTAGACGAAGATTACACGGATTGCAGAGATTACAAGGATTACAATTGATGACGGGTGATTACAAATTTTACAAGGATTCCAAGAATTATAAAGAGTAACGTGACGAATACAAAGAGATTACAGAGATTACCTGAAATATTATGTAAACCAGATTACAACAGTAATTAACCCCTTGTTTAAACAATAAATTTCAGTTACAGTAACATAATTATAAACGACTCTGAAGAGATGGTATTATCGAATCATTTCTACATTAAAAAAAATCGGATCGTTTAACCGATTTTAATAAACTGGGGCATATTTCGTTCGTCAATGACTGTTCGTGTTTGGTGTATCCTGAATTGTTGAATATATTCTGTTTTATCTCCGCTCCCCGAGACTTTTGGAACGCGGATAATATTCGGTCCCGTTCATCTTTGTGTAACGGGGTTTTTCAGTTCGTCCTACTTCCGCTGCCAAAAAACTGCCCCAAGGAGATTTACGAGCTGATGCGCGAGTGCTGGCAGCGTGGTGAAAACGACAGGCCAACCTTCCGTGAGATCCACTTATTCCTGCAGCGTAAGAACCTCGGTTACAGGCCAAACAACAACGTCACCTGATACAGAGAGCTGGAAGGCTGGAACCTGATTCGGCTTTCGATGATCGGAGAACTAAACGGCAACTGGATGCAGTGGGGATACCCTAACAATTACCCCTAAGCTCTTAAAGGGGTCAAGACTGGACCAATACCTTGTATCCTATCCCCGTAAACAATATTCACCCCCTGATGATATGCGTCGAGTCGATAGAGATCGTCTGCCGTCGCAAGATTTTACAGGGTGAATTTCTGACGACCGAACGGATCGGTATCCGTTAAAATCAAACGCGCATGCGCTGAAATTAAAGAGCGCGGCTGCTTGCCAGGGTGACCAACCGTCGCGAGCTTAACCTCAAAAATTTTCACAACTGTCGGTGCTGAGCGCGACTGTGAAAAAATTTTTGAGACTACGTTCTCGACCGTTGGTCAACCTGGCAAACAATTGCTATCTGAAATTTCAGCGCATGCGCGTTTGATTTTAACAGACGCCGGACTATTCGATCGTTAGCTATTCACTTTGTGGATTATAGCGTATACGGAGAGATGCTCGAGGATCTATAATGTTGTTCCTTAGTTTTTACTCTTCCTTCGATTATCCCGCGCAGAATAATCTCAGCCAGAAAAGCCACAAAAAATACACACCTGATTCACGCGATTAAAAAGTTCGATAAATGCGGTCATGCAAGCCGGTCGTTTTCTCCGTCTGCAGACGTGATGAACACCGTTATTAACCTCATTATTGTTGTTATTATTATTGGTATATCATTCATCGCAGGGTTAATTACTCAACCCACTGCGAAGAATTCGGAACGAACGGATTATGTTCAAGAAATATATGCCCGATTTTTTTGCCACGTTTTTTTTCTTGACAATAGTCATTTTGTTCATCGTTTACTTATGCATAAAAATGTTTTTAGCATGAACAAGCGGTTCTGTATACACGTGAATCATATCGCAGGATCTGAGATAAAAGATTCTAGCGTAAAAGCTAACAAAATTGTTGATTAATCGAACGTAAAAAGAATGGAAATGAATAAATTTAATAGGCAAATAATCGTTGCGAGGTATAATTGCAGCCGATATTGATAAGCCGTTGTAGAAAATAAAGACGAAGAATTGTATTGCAATAAGTTATAGATAATTATCTAATTCTTAAGCTTCAATAATGCGCTTAGCCCGAGTGCATGAATATTTGACAATACCGTGGTGGTTGCAGAATAAAAAAGAAATAAAATAAAATATATATATATATATATATACATATGACATAGTGTATATGAAAATATATATATATATATATATACACATATCTATAATAAATATTATATAAAAGTTGTTGACGAATGAGGTAAGAGATTGGAAATTAATAATTGAGGAGAAGAAGAAAATAAAAAGAAAAAAAAAAATTTACGAACGAATAGGTAAAAACATTTGGTAGTAGCGTTTTAGTAACATGATTAAAGAGTGAAAAAGGGTAGACAAAAAAGAAAAAGAAAAAAAAAGAAAAAAAAAAAACGAAGGAATTATAAGAAACACTTTAATTATAATACGGGGTAAAAAAAAAAGAAAAAAAAAACGGAATAAAATAGCTTAAACAAGGCTTACCTTATATACGTTTTATATTAAAACATTTTTACGTATATATATGTATATTTAATTTGCAAACGTGGTATCGCGTATATAATTCAAATTTATATATATGCACACAAAACACACACACACACACACACACACACGCGAACATATATATATACGATAAACATGACAACAATAATTATATTAACGTGAATAATAAACGCATACGTATACACATACAATATATACATGCATGGATGAATATGAATTGGGGTTAGTATAAAATGAATCCAAATATCGTTTAAGTAAGGTTTAAAGTTTCGCGTATATACGACACGTATACCGTACGAGTAATTATGTAATACTTGTAATGTCATGTTATTATACAACGACCAAAGAACCAACGACACGATCAATGATCGTGATATTAATTTTTCTACGATCTGTGTATATATATAATTTGATCGGTTGAATTATTGGTTTCTTACCTAAATTTTCAATTTCTATCGACAAACTTAGATGACGCTTTTTCCAAACCCGCGGTTTCATTCCATTTGTAAGTGTACGGAGTGACGCTAGAAAAAAAAACAAAAAAAATAAAAAAATAAATGAAAAAAAGAAAATAAAAACACTATGCGTTAAATATCGAAGAAATTTTTTAACGGGACGTATAATTTAAATGTGAAAAGCTTTGTATCCGAAAAGTGCGAGACGATATCTTCGATATGGGAATTAAAAGAATTGAAACGAAAGAAAAACAACAACAAAAGGACGGTACATATAAAATGGAAACGAATAAAAAAAAAAAAAAAAAAAACACCGATGTTCGAAAATCGTACATATCCTGATTCTGCACAATAAAACTATTATAATAAATACATTATAATGACTGTATAATATAAATAAAGTTTACTACTCTACGTGACACGATATAACTATTATTATTATTGCTATTATTATTATAAAATCGGAGCTAATTGTCAAGTAATATTATGAGTTGAATATTGTTGAAAATTTGAGTCGTTCGATATGAATAAAAGAAAAATCATATCATAATAAAAAAAAATCCTGTATACTTGTGTACGCGTGTAATATGTTTCGCACAATATACCTACTTAAAAAATCTCGAACGTTTTTAAACAACACAAATATATATATATATATATATTATATTTATTTAATTTTAAAAATAAAATTTATTACATTTATCGTTTAATCGTGCAGACTAGTTTTGTACAACGACGAGATGAAACATTATACATACGCCTCCATGTCTCGGGCGTTTTTTGGGGGTGGAGAAGAATTTTTATTTATTTTATTTCTTCTTCCTCCTTCTTCTTTTCATTCGCAAAGCGTCAAAGTTTACTCGCGTCTGAGGTTGAAAAAAATCTATACACATGTGTATTATAAATAGGCAAACTGCAAAAAACGCTCTCTTCGAAGTTTTAATATCTTAAACTTGCGTCGACGATAAATAACCGATGTTAAGAAATTTTTCACCCCGATTTAAAATTCTAAACCAAAACCGATCAACGATCAGCGATCAACGTGAACGTAATTGTTTGTTTTATACACCTGTACAACGCGAAAGTTCGAACCGCCTGTTATACACAAACTGGTCGAACAAAATTGAGCATAAATTTTGTAAACACACACGCGCATTATACACCGCAGTATAATCGGACGGGGTAATTTTGTTTGTCGTCAAACCGCATTATACGCCTGTGCAATATAATTCAATCCATAACCGCGATATGCTGCGTGACAATATTAGCACAAGTCTCATCGTTGATCGCTACTGAGTTTCCTACAATTTGCAAATTTCTACAGTTACACGCTACGACCTATAATATTGTTACTGCAGGCCCATCAACCTCCGGGGTACGTATTAAATTACGCTCGCGAATTTATATACACGGATCTGTTGAACGAGATAACGGCGATTCTTATATATGTATAATTGTATACATATATAATATACATGTATATATATATATATATATATATGTGTGTGTATAGCAGACGCCACGATGCAGGCTAATCGACCTTATGGGAAATAAGCAGTTTGTCAAATAATCCTGCCTGCATCGCAAAGTGCTCGAAGCACGCGATTTTCCTAAACGTATACATATGTATACATATATAATCTATGACTGAGCCGAGAATGCGCAGTAATTTAATAACACTACGTACACAATAAATACATTATACTGTAAATAAATAACCACCTTGCGTAATGTGTAATTAAGGGGGAATAAAGCTTGGACGGTCTAAAATCATACCTATTTTTTTTTTTTTTTTTTTTTTTTCAACGATAATGAAAATACTTGGAGGAATTTCAGTTTGAGGGCTTCGTTACTTATAGTTTGGAAAAGATTTTAGAATTTTTTCATTGATGTTTATAAAAAATTTACGGCGTGGCAAATATAAGTAGCGAATGACTTCGAAATCGAGAGCTTTTGCGGTAGCGGATCTCCTGACGTCAATTGTTCAATTTGTAACGGAGAGAAAACATTTTTTTGATTCAAAAACACCTTTTCGGTTTCAAGCTCGTGGCCCAAATGTTGAAAAAAAAAATTTCACATGTATACGATTATGGACAAAAAATGTTGGGATTGAAATTCATAAATTTGGCCACGAGCTCGAGTCAGTAAACAAATTTTAAAGATTGTGTAAAAATTTCAAGTCGATGAGATAAAAGTTGACCGAGGAATCTTCGCCACCGGATTAAAAACGTGATTATTCGTTGCTTATACCAGCCATGCGGACATTTTGTTAATGATTTGAATGAAAAAATTCTGAAATATTCTTGAAACTATAAGTAACAAAGCCCTCAAACTCAAATTTCGCTATGTGTTAAAAAAAAAAAGATCTCCTTAAATTAGGTGCGATTTTAAACCGTCCAAGCTGCCTCCCCTCCCCCTTAACGTAAGTTATACGTTTTACGTTCGTCGTGACAACAATGACGAATAATAAATAACACACCAATCGTCACGAACTAAATCTACTAAAAAAACAATCGACTGTTATTTCACACTCGCACACAAACACACACTCAATTGTAACATACAGTATAAATGTTCGCTGAACGTTTGTAAATAACGATTTTTGTTTGCGAAAATAAACATATATCCAAAGCATTGAACACGATGGTCGGGGATGCAGCGATCACTCTTGGAACCCGAATTGGAAACCGCCGCCGAGCTTATCCGGCAAAGAAGCAGCAGCCACCTTCGTAAGGAGAGAAGGGTAAGTCACAGGCTAACGAGAGATGCTCGACCTTTCGAAACCCGGACCCACCCTCAGGCCTCGACAAGGGGATCTCGACATCCAGCTTTGAACCGGCACCGAATATTGTCTAATTAATACCTGCGGAGATTCCCATGAAACGGTATGGAAAACCGCAAATACGCGGCAATGTATGCCGAACGCCCTGGGGAAATTTTACCTGCGTATATGTGCCAGGGTGTTTCGAATTGAAATAGAAAAAAAAGCAAAGTACATATCCATTTTCCCACCTATACCGGGGCAATCTCTTGAAACTTGAAAATCAACCGCGCATGCGCGAGTTTTATCGGCTCTTCGTGCAGGCTGACCATCCCGAGTTTTCAGCTGTCAAAACGATTCTGACGGTGACGTAGTTGATACGAATTTTCGAGGTTAGAAACTCAAATAATCAAGGCAGCGACTCGGAAAGGTTTCGGAAGCATTTGTCATTGGGTCGGAGAGTCGATTCTTCAAAGAACGGTCGGAATTTAACGCTTAATGCTTAGGTTGGCTCACCTGCATCGCGGACAAGAACATCGCTGCGGGAAGATTTGGCCGACCAATGAGATTGAATTATTTGGCGCATGCGCGGTTGATTTTCAAGTTTCAAGAGATTGTCACGGTATAATTGCTATTCCTTCAATGCCGTGATACGTCTACCAATTCCGAGTTTAGACAGCGTTAGTTGAACAAGTCTTGTCCCAGATTTATGACGAATGTCAATCTGCTGGCTAGGCAAAAGCTTGCGTAGTGGTCGACCCTATTCACTACGAATAGTTTGTACGGTAAGACTTTATTTTCTGTTTAAAATCATAGTTGAAACCGATAGAAGTGGAGAAAATTTTCAAACATCTATTTTCAGTATTGTTCAAAAAAGGCGGGGGTAAAAAACTATAAAGATACAAAAGTGTGTTTTACAGAATTTTTAAAGCTTATAAGTCGAAATACAGAAAAACGAAATTGCTACTTACGTTAGTTAGAACCTAAAAAGCGCTACTTTTTCTCACTTCCTTACCAACAGAGCGAGCAAGTTTTTCAAACTTCAGCTGCTTTCTGTATAAAGCATCATCTCATTAGGGGTAAACTGTTGAACGCCAAACGAAAAATTCCTTTCATTACGATCTCGAAGAATATGCTTGTTCCTGGTCTAAAAAAGCTTTGAAAATACTGGACGTTGTAGCTCAAGTATAAGGCCAAGTCGTCTAGATTTTTGTGATAGCAAAAAAATTGCAAAGACGTCTTTCACACCCACATATTTAATTATTGTTTTGTTTGTTCTGGATTCATCGTAGTAAATAAATTAAATTGATTATTGCTGTTCTTTTGAACACAGAACGAGTTCAACTTTTACTTACGACAATCGGGATACGGCTTCAGGTGATTTTTTTACAGCAATAAAAACGTTCGAAACGACCAACCCCTTCAGTCATACAAATTTTCATGTCCAAGCCTTACCACAATTTAGTTACAACTTTTTCGACAAATTTCGACCAGAATCATTAAATTTCGATAGTTTTGTTCGATTTTGCATCCACTATATTGGATTTAAAAATGATAAACCTCCAGTTTTAGATTCTTAATCAGCATTCCCAAAAACCCTCGGTAACAAAATTCAGGCCAAAACATCGCGTTCAAAAATGTTTCACCGAAAGGGTTAAACTCTGACTTTTTTTTTAACCAATTATAAGGTTTTAGGTTTAGTAGGATGATGTTTCACTAATGAATTCACCTCCGTTGGTGGAAACGTGACGTAATTGCCGGAGATTTTTTAAACATTGATTTGCCTATTTCTACTTCTTCGTTATTCAGACTTCGTAGATCCCTTTGATCCTTAGCAGGTTCTAAAGCGGCTGAGTTAAAAGCGAGGATAATCCAATCAGACGGTTGTCAAGTCCATTAGAGTCAACATCCAGAGACACACCTGGATCACTGCACGCGGACAATAATTTCGGGCAGAAGGAAACCTCGCTGCACGGAGTCTTTCGCAAGCCCAACACGTGTCCACGTCACCCGTAACTTCCGGTAAAATTATTGGACGTTTGTTCGCCGGGGGAGGATCGTAATGGATCAAGATGTCACCCCGACGGCAACGCCTTCAGCCCCTCGACGTCAGAAACGCCGGCTGACGTCACCCTCGCCTAATCAAGGTCCAAAGCTCCGAAGCCTCGCTACCTGCAAGCTCACCGAATACGGCTGAAAATATACGGCGAGGAAATTATTGCGCTGGGTGTTGCACAGCCCGGATAAGACGGTCGGAAAAATAACACGCCTTCGGTGTAAAGGGGTGATGGACAGAAAACTTAGAAAACAGTCCGAACCATCTTTTCTAACCCCAAGCTTCGTTCCAATTTCAAATTTGGCCCTGCAGTTTTCTCACCGCAATTGGTTCTCCGTCGAATTGGATCGATTTACAGTATGTCATAGTAGTACTATAACGTACTGAAAATCCAACCAATTTCCATAAGGATTCTGCGGGATCCTTTCCCACCGTTCGTCAAAGGGACCTGATTATGCAGCCGGATGTGCGAAGCGCGATTATACTTTTCGTGGGTGAAAAATATGGTGGAGGTGTATAATCACATTGGTACGGTATCGAGAGGGTGGCTGACAAATGAACGACGAAGCGAAGTGACGGGTTGAAAAAGCCGGCGTCGATCCTCATCTCCTGTACGTTATATAAGTGACGAGACAACATTTTGACGACCGGTCGACACGGCGATGAAATCTCGTGCGAAAATTTTCAGCGAATTTGCTCAGGGGTGTTGAAACTCGTGTATAATTCAGGATTACGCGAACGATTTGTACCCTTTGAGAAGCTCCCTCGAAAGCTCGATTTTTTTTTTCTTCCTCACAGGTACGTACCTACACGTGGAGAAAAGGCGTAAAGGAGAATCGGCAAATCGTTGTTTCCACTTTCGCGAATCATCCCTCAAGCTTAGGCGAAAATCTCCGGGCATACATGTGCGTGACTGCGGCTTAGACACGCCCCGGGTGATCCGGACGGATGATTTTCGTCCTTTGCGTTTGTTTATTTATCTTCGTATCAGCGAGCTTGCGACGTGCCACGTATTCCGGAGGGATACAACGGATATGCCGGGGAAATATCCGAGGGTCGTTGCGGAAGCGCGGGAAAAGCTTGCAAAAATTCAATTCTCCCGTCCCACCGCTGTCACCAATTCCACGCTGCTCTAAGTGCTGCACGCGTCTCGTCTCGCCGCTGCACTCATCGGTATGCAAAAGCACGCCTTCTGCCCGTCGACTCGCTGTCTCGAAAACGAGCCCGGACCGCGTTCCTGGTTTCCATTACACCCCCGTCTTCCCTTCTCCCGGCTGCCAGACGATAACGTATCTGCTTACGGCTAAACAATGTACCGGCCTCCCCCGAAAGGGTGAGATAATCCCGTTGCTCCGCGGTAATAAATTGTCCCCGAATATTTAGCCCCGGGTATTTTGATTAATCTTTAAACTGGGAGACGTCTCGAAGACATTATATGTATATATATATACACCCTGCAGACCTCGCCGCGCTTTTCACGAATAAACGAAGACAAAGTAGTAAGAGCAAAACGATCGTTACTTTGCAGGTACCCGGTCTTACTCAAACAAAACCCCTGCAGTCTCTTCGCTTCGACGATCGGAAGGGACGAATATTAATCATAATTTACCCCCAGGACGATCTAGTCACGTCATCCTCACCCTCTTTGATAAATATTAAGCAGGCTGGTTGGCTGAAAATCGATGCGGTTTGATCATTTCATCTATCTGGTCTTGGTGATGGTCTTACATGCTTTGGTATGTTTATCAAGATATCGTATTTTCGAGTTGTGCAATCGATTGATTTGTTAACACTGTAAAAGATTGATGGTGTTAAGGGGGAGGGGTACAGGTTGGACGGTCTAAAACCATACCTGTTTTTAGGAGTTTCTTTTTTTTGTTTAAATGAAAACACTTGGAGCAATTTCAGTTTGAGGGATTTATTGCTTAGAGTTTTAAGAACGGGTTAGAATTTTTTCATTGATATTAATAACAAAATCGTGGAATGGCACACGTAAGTATCAAACGACTCTTCACATCACTTGTCCAACTTGTGACATATGGAAAACATTTTTTTGAGTTAAAAATACCTTTTCAGGTTAAAGCTCGTAGCCGAAATGTTGAAAGAAATTTTTTTTTTTCAAATAATGTACGATTACAAACGAAAAATTTAATCTTTCTACCACAAGTTTGTTATAAATATTTGTATAAAAAAATTTTGGGTTTGAAATTAAAAAACTCAGCCTCTAGTTTGAATCGATAGACAAGGTTTAAAGATTTTGTCAAAATTTCAAGTCGATTGGATAAAAATTGACCGAGGCATCTGCACCACCGGATTGAAAACGTAGTCGTTCGCTACTTTTGCATGCCATGCCGCCATTTTGTTATCAATTTCAATGAAAAAATTCTAAAATGTTCGCGAAACTATAAATAACAAAGCCCTCGAACTCAAATTTCTCTAAGTGTTGTCATTTTCTTAAAAAAAAATTAAAAAGAACATCCTAAAAATAGTAAATTTAACAATAGTAGCCAGTGCAGACACTATAAAACAATATTTGTGGTCAATTCAGAACTTGAACGTTACATAATAACAGATTGGCATCAAAAAATATTCCATAGAAGTCTACACCGAATTTTTGAATTTTTTTTTTTTTCTTTTTTTACAACGTAGACAAATAAATCGTAGCTATTATGGACTCCCTTTCTTCAAGTGCCTTTGAAACACAACTGCAGATTAAATTTCACTCGAGGAAATATTGTTGAAACAAGTATCCGACGTTGTGTTCCGAGTGCAAGTTAGACCGATCCTGGAATAGGAATTCTCGTGAAAATTAGTAACTGGCGTATGTTTGCTAAAAGCCAACAACAGCCGCTCGGCTAAATTTCAATGAACATAAACTTTTACCACCACCACAACCACCAGCACACACCGCTTCGTGTAAATTTTCTTATTCTACGGCTCTGCGGTTTGTAGGCGTGGGTAATTACTGCAGTAAACCTTTTGTTAAACGAACAACAGGCTGGCGTGCCCTCATCCCCTCTCGAAATGATTAAGGCGGAAACACGTCGGGTGAAAATTATAAGAAGAAGAAGAAGAAGAAGAATAAGAAGAAGGAGCTGGATATACAACAAGTGTGCAAACCGACGGTTTTCCACTTAATTTTTTACAATTACTAATAACGCCAATAACGAGAACAATCTCAAATCTATCGCTGGATCAAACGAAAACGGGTTTCGAGAAAGGTTTGTAAAAACCGTCTCGTTATAGGTACGAAGCTTCGCCTTTACTCGCTGCAAAAACTGTTATTCGTTAACTTTTTCCTCTAACTCAAAGCTGGAAAATTTCGCGGTACGAAGCCAGCTTAAACTCGTGTATCGGTAGACTGTTTATTTCAAATCATTTTTTTTTTTTTTTGTTGCACTGTCTTACGGTTGCTTAAATAAAGTTGGATCGTTTGCGAAATTTAAACAATTTTTCAACACTCTTCAACTGGCAGACGATGACTGGCGCAAAATCGTCTCAACGGTTGAGCGAAAAAATACGGTGGTAAAAAGTGCCGTTAGAGTGTTTGAATTTACCGCGCGCCTTATGCGGTGGGATGATTTAAAATTCAGATTCAAATTGTCGGAAGGTAGGTTGGTACGACAGAACAGTCATTCGTTATAATTATGCAAAATAAAAGAGCGAGTGGTCAGGACTGATTAAGATTCACCGTCAAGTCGAACGATTTACATGTTTAAAAAAAATAATTTATTTATTCTTATTCAGGCAATTTATTATTGTACGAGCATTAAATTTTCGCAACAGTTGCAAGAAAATATATAGCAACAGCGATCGTAATGATAAAGAATAGTAACGGATACTAGACTTTCCGGTAACGGCTATAAAACTAATTTTCATTTTCTACCGAGAACTGTATTTTCGATTGTGGTAAAAAATGAAAATAGTTAAGTACCGAGCGGTAAACGAAACTAAAAATTTCTCTCAGAGTATAATTCATTGCAATCGAGAGAGAAAAATCAGTTATTCATTGACAGATATATTTGTTATATGAATTAAAAACGTCACCTGCAAGCGATGAAATATTATTTTAAAAAAAGTTGAACGTTAGTACCAAATTTTTTGTCGAAATATCAAGATGGAAAAGACAACAAGTCTCGTTTCCTTATTTCCACTCGGTTTTTCCGCGCTACCGGAAGAAGGGAAACTATATAAGCCGTAGCAGCGCCGTGGGGTGAACATTTCCATTTTATTGGACACCGAAACGAGCGTCGTGGACAATATAGGAATCCAAATTGGGCAACGTGAAAGCTCTCGGTGTGCAGCTTCTGCTCCGGGACATCATCTGCATGCCGACTGACTCCGATCTCGTTGCCTCTGCAGAACCAGATGCCGGATGTGTTTGTATCTACGAGCGATTCCGTTCCAACTCTGGTACATAACCGGTCGATCCATTTTTCTCGAATCTACGTCATTTCTCCGAATCGTAATACACGCAGATTAGTGGCGGGGTTGAAGTTTCGAGTTTGAAAACTTCCGAAAGCGACCAATTCCGAATTGTTTGGTGGGGAAACTTGAAGTGAAGGAATCAAACTTTGGAGTAACAACAAAGTTTCGAACGGTCGGAAAGCCGATGGCTCAAAGTTACGAAGTGCAAGATTCCGAAAATTCAAGTTACGATAGAGCGAAGTTACGATAAATAAACTTTCGATAGAGTTGAATTCGAAAAATTGAGTAGGTGTAAAAAATGAGAAAAACCAGTGAACGGAATGACCACGATTCCGAACGTTGAAATATCGAATATCCAGAAGAAAGAAAGATCAAAGTGGTGAAATTTCACCGAGTCAGAAATTCACGGAACTCAAAATCATCGATTATTCGGAATTTTCACGTTTCACATCTTTAAATTCTCTCATTCCTGCGCTTTCGGAACTTTTCAAATTCAGAATTCGAACCCAGCCCGGCAGATTATACAAGTAGATATCACAGACAGTTGGAATAATTGAAATCGGCAGAAAGAAAAAACAAAAACACAAAAAAGAAAAACTTTTTACAGTTTTTCATGTAATTCAAAATCCATGGCAGGATTTATTCCGTAATTTGAAAACTTTCACTCGCTGTAATCGATCAAAGCGATGTAAAGGAATATAAAACTCCAGTCAGACTTAAATTAATCAAACCTTAAAAACTGGGGGGGAGTGGAGGAAAAATATCGTTGAAATTCGGTGGCTGATCGATTGTGTTTAGAACGCCTTGTACAAGGTGATCCGGGGAATTGGGTATACAGATACGGGCAAGTAGCGTGTGTGCAGATTATTCGATGCGTCTGAAGCTCAGCCGGCAATCAAACGGCTCGTCGGACGGACACGTCCAATACCCGTGACACATTTAGCCCAAATACGTGATTAATGTTTAATTGTAATGACGAGCTATTGATAATGGTCAGCTGCAGGATCCTCGACGGAACGTCTGTACGGCGGCTCGGTCCCCTGTCGAATTGACGATTTCCGCGGACGTGAATCCCCATAGCCGTAGGATGCATGGTTGATTCGATATTGGACGAGGTGGAAAAACGTGAGGAAAACGGAACGGTCCGAAAAGCTTGGAAAGTTGGTTGTAGGTTTGATTGAATGTCGATTTTAAACCCCTCTGCGTCAAAGTATGACTCTTTTTTTTTTTTTTTTGTTTATTTTTAACCACCATAATGGATCCGCGATACAAATTTTGGAAGTCTGACCTTGGTTTCGTTATCGGTGACCAAAAAAACCTGCTCCTACCCAATTTCTACCAAAATCGGAATATTTTGTAGATTTCATTCCATCGTATCGGATCGCAGTTTTGGATTTCGCAATCCGACTTCAGATTCGTGATTAGCGACCCAAAAAGTCTTACGAAATCAATTTTCATCCAAATCCATTCATCCATTCTCATGATATCGTCAGTTTTATTTGATTTTTTGGAATATTGTGATTTTGAATAATTGAAAAAGTACCGAACCGATCAAAACGAAAATCTAATGTGTTCTAAATTTGGAAAAGCCGCGTCGATTGAAACCAAAATCATTGGAATCCAGTGTAACACATCCTCAAGATATCGTCGGACAAAAAAATTTATCATATGCGTACATACGTACACAAACACACACATCCAAACGAAAATGATTGGAGGTGATTTTCCGAGCTTCCAAACGTGGAAATCTACTGAAAACTCAACTTTTCATCAACTTTTTTTTCTCTTAAAACAGAAAAACGGGAAATGAAAAATGTGAAACATCTCGTTACTAACAATCTCAAACAATACGTAGACTTTATTCTGAATCGATTAGAAATACGTAATATTATTATATCATTTGAGAACGAATCTGACAATACGCTTTATAATAACTAGTAAAATTTTCGTCCAAATTAACCGCGTATGTACAACATATACGTACAAACACGTAAGAAACGGTTTGTAAAAAAAAAAAATAATGGTGAAAACTTTACAAGCCTGTAACTTTCGAGTTAATAAAACTTTTAAATATCTAATTGAATACTTTGAATTTAATTTTCTCGCAAACGAGCATTTCTCCGGGAATATTAATATTTATATTATACCATTTGCGAGATATTCGCGTTACGGAATTTCTTACGATTTGAATTAATCGAGAGAAATATTTTTTCCCAATCTCGTTTCACCGTTAACTTGCCGAAGGGGACGAGGAGCTGATTGCGAGTGAGTTTTCGGAACACATCAAGGCAAGAAACACTCGCGGCTGATTATTATCATTATTATTATTATTATTATTATTATACATATACCGACGACGAGTAGCGACAGCCGGCGAAAACCAGGCAGTCAGACACGAGGCGCAAGTGATCGCGTCCCGTTCGGGCCAGACACAATTCTTGACTCTCCCAAAATTTATTCCTATTAGGTATATACGTATACACGATGGGGAGAGGCGAATAAGAAGAAGAAGAAGAAGAAGAAGAAGAAGAAGAAGAGAGGATGGCCCGCCGCCAAAGAGAGGCGGGATTACTATTTACCGTATAAATTTGCATTGGTTTGAGAGAAAATCGTAGAAGGCGAATCCCCCCCGTCGTAAATCTTACACCGGAATCTAAAATCAGTGATCCCCGCAACGTTTATGCCTTTAATCCTCGACGACGATTTCCCAACTAATGCCGATTCCTTTTTTCTTTCTCTTTCTCTCTTCTTTTCGCTTTTTCTACGTCTGTTTAGTTGAATGTGAAAGAAACGAATAAAAAAAAAAAAGAAAATCTTCGCACGTTCGTCGAAGAAAAATTCGAACATTATTGTCTATTCAAATGTTTGCGAAAACTTGGAGAAAAATACTCGACGTTTCGAGAAACGAATTTTGTTTATCTTTACCTCACGTCCGCTTTATGAAGGCGGGTAAAGAAAATATGAGGATAAAATCAGAGAAGGGAGGAAACAACGAGCTGAAGTGGATGTCGCGCGTAGCCCGTCGAAAAGACGAGTTTATGTAGAAAAGCTCGACTGGAGAGGGAGGACGGGAAAAGAAAAAGAAAAGGAAAGAGAAAAAGGGATCCACCCACACCTGACCCAACGACGCGACTCGAGTCGAGCCTTGAGGGTAATATTTTATACAGCTTACCCGAGTAAGGGAATCTCGTCGTTTCAACGCGGTGAACGAATTTTCCACCAATAATTATTTCCTACCTTTAAAGTAATGAGATTTTACTTTACGTGTGCGTATATTAGCTACGTAATATCATTCAACGTATATAACGATGAAAATTCAATTCCATCAATGATATCACGTATCGGCGGGTATCGTAACGTTTTTCGTTTACTTCTGTACTTTTTAATTTGCTTCTTTCAGCGGCGGTCAATAATTTAATCCGAATGTGCGACAAAGGAAAAATGGAAAAAAAAAAAAAAAAACGAGGTTGAAAAATTGAGGATACATTCTCCCCGAAATATTTTAATCGTTATAGCTTCGAAATTCTCTCGTTTTGCATTTCACACATCCATTGTATCCGCGTCGCGATATGTATTTCCGGCAAAGGTTTTTCACAGGAAACGTCAGGGGTTCGCCGACAGGGCGTGAGAATCGGAGGGTTGGGGGAGGATAGCGTCGGGAAATTTAGTCGAAAAGTTTCTTTTCAGAGGGTGAGAAAGCCTAGCCGCCCGACTGACTACCCCCCCCCCCCCCCCCCCCCACCCGCAGAATAAGGTATGTTCATAATAATACAAAATATGCGAAATCCGCAGCAGCTGGATATGCTGTACAACGCTTTTCACCACGCGTTTCAACCCCCGTACGTTTTTCATCTTTTCTTCTCCTTATTTTCTTTTTTTTTTTTTTTTTTTATCCACCTTCATCCCATATCCACCGCGCAACGCACTCAGTCTCGATTTTATAACCTAGGTAGACGGTAATCCGAGCGAATTTTGCTGCAGGACAGCAGACAGCGCAGGGGTGAAGGAAAATAAGGGAGGTGGTTTAAAAAATTCGGTCAAACCGCGGAAACAACGCCGCAGATTACAATGATAATACTCCAAGTTTTCACTCCTGCGGAAACGGCGAAGCAAAAGTACAACTTGTAATTCCCCGCGAGGAGAAAAAGCGCGCTCCAAGAGGGAAGAACCGCACCGCTAGGGGATGAAAAGCTGAGCGCGACGCGGGCCGGGAAAAGGCGCCACCGAGTGCCAATATCTTCGCAGATTTGTGGCCCTCGAGAGTCTCCCTCACCCTGATCCGCTTCCTCTGATCTCTCTGCCTTATACATTTCATCTGCACGCGGGTATCCAAGACCAACTTTCCACCCCCCTTGTGCTAAACTGTTGCAAGTTGCATAAATAACCCAACTTACGATTCGAGGGCGAACGCCTGATCTTTATAATATATATTCTCATGGGCGGAAAACCGACGCGTGACTTTCGTTTCGAAAATACGTAATGTGAGGTATCGACCTCTGTGGTCGTGATAATTGATCGGTTCAATTTTGTCCAATTTTTCAATATTCATTTTCGGTTGACAAAATCGAGTTATGTAAGAATAATTTAAGGGTGGACAAAACAAGCGCAGTCTGAATTGAGACTAAAGGAGACGAAGACAACGGTTTAAAAAAATCGAAAACAATGTTATTGGGGCATGAATGATACAATGGACGCGAATGAAGGAATTCTCCTAACGGAGTGTGCAAAATTTGATTTTGCGTACTCCTATGAGTGCGCAAAGTAGTACATTACCGCACTAGTGACACAAAATGAATCCTGCGCACTCAGTTATGAACGACTTGCGTTTTTCGATTTCGCTCAGACTTTTATAGTTGAAATTTTGCATCGCTTATGTTGATACTTTAACACTTTTGCTGCTACGGTAATTAAACACCGGGTTCGTTGAGCGATAAAAAAGTGACCAAGTCATGCAGAAATTAGAAGGTGGAAAAACGCGTTTAACATCGATACGTTTTATCACTTCAAAGTCCGAAGCAGGACTGTTTTTGCAATAATTTTCATCGACGCAGCAACCTTGTTCATTTCATAACATACGAGAGCTCTTGTATGTATTTTATCTACGATGGCTATTATATCATTAGAAACGGAGGGCAAAACGGATGATTTGACCATTTGTAGCAACATTATATAAGGTCATTAGCGCAAATAACGTTGCTAGATTTTATGAACAATATTTTTGTTCTCGTTTCCTAAAAATTGGGGATTCGTACACAGTCCGATCGATCTTTATCAAACGCACACTTTCCGCATATACTAAAATTGAACGCCCCCTCAACCAGACGATGAGGATGAGCTTTGTCGAATCGACCGGGGAACAGGAACTAAACAGGATCGAAGGAGGGGTAACGTCGCTCTAACTATGCACGATGCATCAATTAACTAAGCTCGTAAGCTCTTTAGTTAAGTTGGCACATGGTGCGGATCCCGGTTGGCGTTACCTCCCCCCTAACCGCCATCCCTTTAACCTCCGAGCATTTTGCGGGTCTGCACGCAACTCAGGAGCAGCCAGAAGAGCTGGACGGACGGAAGTCTCGACGTTGGCATGATCAGCGGTGTTTGGGGATGAGGGATGAGGGATGAGGGTGAAGGGGTAGGGGAGGAAGCAGACGTGGCGTGACCGAGGTGTCGGGGAAGGGCCTTGATTTGCCCGTGAATAATTCAGGAAACCGAAATCGGTTCGCTTTATTCGCTTATATGGATAAAAATTCCATAGAAACCCGCGACTCGATTTCACCGCATGATTTTCAAATTCGTATATCGTATCTGTATTTTATGTATATCAACCCCCAGCCCTCGAATCTGTGTCCATAGAAGGGCAGATAAAAGTCAAATTTCGATGGATCATCGTTTGGCGGGGTGGTGGTTGTCCGTTTCTTCGTTCCTCTTCTCACTTCTTTTTGGCAAATTTAAACAGAGCACGAGGAATAAAAGGGAGGGATAAAAAGATGAGGAGAATAAAAAAACAACAGGCTATAAAACGCTGGTAATAAGGTCGGGGTGGAAAATCTTATGCAAATGACGACATGGCGAGGTAATTGTGAACGGTTGCTACATGAGAAACCTCAGGGAGTTAAGGGAGGGAGACCGTGGTTTTTCATCCTGAGCTCGAGGATGTGCTTAAACCTGCAATTAAGTATTTTTTACTCTTTCGTTTTCAGCCCCGGCATGTGAACTACAGGACGGAACGGACGGTCGGAAAAAGACTAGAAGTTAAAAAATTAACAGCGGGGTGAAACGCGGGTATGCACGTTGTATACAATATGTATACATATATTAGGGTGGTTCATTTTTGAACTTTTATTTTTTAAACTGCCACTCCAACAATTTCTGACAAATGCTGAAAAAAAAAAACATAATTATCGTAGAACCTGGAGGAAGTTGGAAAATATTTAGAGATCGCTACCGATTGTTGTAATATTTTTTTTATTTATTGTTACGTGTAAACCTTTCGGACTTATATATTGGTTTATGTTTTACGTATCGTTGTCCAATTAAGCGTCGTTCATAAAAATCATTACTGAAAACGAAACAGGGACATCAAGGTGATGCGATAATTCTATTTCGGTGAGAAAAACTGTTATCCAAATTTCTCCGAGACGATTAATCTTTCGGATAAAAGAGGAGAACAGCCAACTGCGGAATTGTTAGGCGCAGTTTGCCGTTGATTGGTGAACGATTAATTGAACCACGACACAAAAAAGACAAACTAATATACATGTAAGTCCGTAAGGTGTACGTGTAAAAATAAATAAAAAATATTTCAATAATCGGTAGCGATCTCTAAATATTTTCCCACCTCCTCCAGGCCTTGCGATAATTTTCTGTTCAATATTTATCCTAGATCTTTGGATTAGTACCTCTTTGAAAAAATATAAAAAATGAACCACCCTAGTATATATGTATACATACATATACAATTACTATATAGTAATTATTTTAATGACGATATTCCACTCTCTTGGTATGGATTAGTAATACACTGTAAAACGAGAATAAGAGTGAAGAGAAGGAAACAGCTTGCGTGTCGGCAGCTTTAAAGAGTAAATAAAGAGTCTCACCCTTTCATCCCGCGAAAACCGTTGTACTAAAACCAAAATCCGGACCACGCTGATTTTATCCTTTACCGCGCGCCTCCACTTCGCTCTCTGCTAAGCCCTTTTCGCGCTAAATTATACATCCGGTTATTTTTCACACTGTGACATAAGCGAAAAGATGTTTTCCAAATGTGAAAAAAAAATAATAATACCCACCTGAAGTATTGCGGGAAAAAATAACCGAAGCGTTCTTGTTAACAATTATCCTTAGCAAAATTTTTATTTCTACCTTATAATTTTGCCTTTTTTATTTATCTTTTTTTTTTTCAACAAAAAAAGCGCCCTCAATTTTAAACTGATCAACTCCAAACTTTAACTGGAGCTTTATTTATAAATACATTTTCCAGTGAAGTACGTGGGATTTTTTCGAATGATTGAAGTTTCACGATCTTATGACCGGATTCTGCCATTAAAAAAAAACCTTTTTCCTTCGAATTGACACCATTTTTGTAAAAATTACTATATCTGAAAAACCCTACGCACTTCGCTAGATTTTGGCATCGACTTACAAAAGCTTTTTCGTATTTTGTTCTAGATTGAAAATTGCGACCTGCAGGTGGTTGCCCGTGGATATTATTTAAAAAAAAGATGTTTCCTTTCATTAGCCACTGCATTGCCGTTTTCTTTTAAAACAATTAAAAACAAAAGAAAAATAAAGGTTCCTGTACTTCAAGACTTATATTAACCCATTCGCTCTTTCGTGCACTATAATATGCAATATTCATTTCCGTTTCTCACAACTTTCTCGAGATACGCCGCATATCAAATAATAGTCAAATACGCAAAATAGGGGTTAAATTTTCTGACTAATCGATTGCCGCTATTATTTTGTAGAATTATTCTCCCACCTTGCGTTGAAAAAAAAAAAAGCTGAAGTTCCGAAACATGTCCAAAAAGTCTTTCTTCGCTTAAACAAAGGCATTTAGAGTTAATATTTTCATTTTAAAGTGAACGGGTTAACATGTATGAAAAACAGAATTAAAAAATACAAGTTCATCTTTCTTAAATAAATTGTGGAAAATGAGCCTCGATCTCGTATACACAAAGTAATATCACCCCTTAAAATCAGGGTAAAATTTTCAAGCTGCTCGTTTGTTGATAGACGGAAAGGTTTTCGATAGCCGACTAGCTTCACGTTTAAACGTTTAAATGTTTACATGAGGGAATTTCCTGTACAGCAGCGACGTTGAGCCGCCGGTGTAAGGAGCTGCACGGATATCGACCCCACTTATTGCCAACCAGCCGCCCCCTTTCATCCCTTTAATTTTCGCCCGGCCTGCTGCAGACAACTCGCGGTCCGCCAATTTCAATGATCGCAGGCATTGAAGCGCGCCGGGGTAGAAATTTTTTCGGAATTTCAAACGCTCGAAAATCTCCGTGAGAGAAATTTCTCTCGTATAAAAATCCACCGGTATAATCATTGCCTGCCGATGTTCCCGCGAATTAAACGCCTGCTTTTAGCGAAATTGGGTTCGGACACTTCAGAGGCGATGTTGCGCTGCTTCGGTCCGCCCAATCGCTGATGCTGGCTAATTTATTCATGGTCAATGCTGCCTGCAACCCCGCGAACCAACGGGTGCTGAGGGGTGGTCAACCTTCGTCGCTTTATTGTCGAGTCAACTTCGGGTGGCTGATTATTGGCAGGGAAAGCTTAGCGAGCAGCCAATTTTTATGCCCCTAAAAAATGCTTGTACAGTTCTCGGTTTGTTTTTAGATTTTCCTTCATTTTTTTTTTCGAAATTTGTTCAAGCAAAGCTTCGCTATTTCGATATTACGAAGTGATATTTTACCCAAGAATATTTCGAGTGCACTCTAATTTTCTGAAATAAATGTCTTTACTTTCTCGACAGGAGTGAGATTTTACTTGGGAACATTTAGAGAACCCTTCAATCTTCTAAATATTTCTTCCGGATATTCTGACGTGAAATCGGTTTTTAATCGGTAAACTTTATAGGTTAAAATTTAAAACTTACTGGAAACGAAGTTTTTCAATATGTTACTGGATAAAACAGTTGGTAAGATTTTGATGGAGATTTGTAGGATTCTGTGCTGATCAGTTATTTTTACAGAAACTAGAATGATTGTTGATCGAAGTCAAAACTATCAGACTCTGTCGGTTACAAATCAGAGACACGGTGAGTTTCGCTAAATTCAGTGTATCTTGTAATTTTATCTTATCTTAACAGATCTTCGATTCACGACTCATGTAGGCACGATTTAGTTTGAACATGAATAATTTCACTTTCTGCGGAAATTGCAGAAAAGGGTTAAAAAAAAAAAAAAAAACATCGCTCAGTGTAAAATGAAATTGTACATTTAAACCATTATCAGTCACTTTCCAAAATTGAGAGCTTAAAATAGAGATAAATATAGAATCATATATATTTGAATGCGTGTCAGCTATCCGAGGTTGATTTTAAATCAATCACCAAGGGTTTTCTTTTTCTTCGTTCTTAGTTCTCTGAAAAGCTGTCACCGGAATCCCTGTCGAGACGAGTATTATAAGAAAAACCGTGCATAAGTGATGAGAAAATCGCGGCGTAACATCGAGCTTTCAAGCCAAAAATGAGCTTGCGATTTCTGTCCTGTTCACCTCGAGTTTCGTAGAGGTCGAATTTGACTCTTCGCAGCTTTTCCGAGGGCTGGACCCAGAGGCTGGGACCATGCGTGCGCTCACGAAGCGCATCTGCGCAGGCGGTGCCGCGTCGGCCGGGCAGGTGAGGATTGCGAGCGCGGTTTAAAATCGATGGTACTCTAAGGTTGGCGCTCAGTCGGCGAGAGAGCTTCGCGCGCGTCGCTCGCCTTCGTTCCGGTGTGATAGCCGGTACCGAAATCGCGCCGTTTCGCATCCGGCGCTGCGAAAACAACCGAGAATAACAAGTCGCTAAGCGTTCCAAATGGCAACAAAGACTCTGGAGAAATACCGGGTGCGAAAAATGTCCGGAAATCGCGAGATCACAGGGGACTAATGCCGGAAGTGACACGGCGGCAACGATTATACCGGGTTTTATTAGCATGGGAAAAAGCCCCTCGAGCCTCGGTGAAGCTTTCGGATTTCACTCTCTGCGGAGCTTGCGGGATTCTTTGTCGGACACTGAACGTTTCGCTTCGACGTGCCGTTGTAAGAGTTCTTGTTATGTGAATTATTGTGCCCCGGCGGGAGCTTTCGAGAGCTTTCAGACGATATTCTGACTACGGGAAAGCTCACGACGGAGACGACTGGAAGACGGCCACAAATTTGGTGAGTACGTGTAATACTGCGAGGACATTTTGTCGTCCGACAAAAAATCGTGCCCCGTTGCCGTAAGCTCGATGATCGAAGTTAAGGGTTGATTGTCGAATCTCTTGGAACTGAAGATTCCAGATTTCAATTTCTGGAAAATTTGCAGGATTGTTTATCGAACACTAACCTTTTCGCCTCATTCTGTCGTGGTAAGAGTTCTTAATATATGAATTTCCGTCGGCTTCTCAGAGCTTTCGAGGGCTTGCAGACGATATTCTGACTCGTGAAAAGCTCAATACGAAAACGACTCGAAATCAGTCTCAGGTTCAGTGAGAACGTTTGATAATGCAAAGGAAGTTTTTTTCCCCAACAAAAAACTACGCCCCGATGCCGCAAGCTCGGTGATCAAAGTCAAGGGTTGATTGTCGAATCGCTTGAATCCGTGAATTCGTTTCGTTCTATATCTACATGCGCGACGAATCGAGGGTGGAATCGACAAATTATCGAAGGGTGTGAGCTGCGTGTGTGATAAATGGGGGGCGGAAATGTGGGCGATGCGTGTTTCGCCTGGGCAATGTTATCGGTTACACGCCTCGACGATATGAGCTTTCGCGACAACGACG
Organism: Neodiprion fabricii; assembly: GCF_021155785.1. Taxonomy (NCBI): domain Eukaryota; kingdom Metazoa; phylum Arthropoda; class Insecta; order Hymenoptera; family Diprionidae; genus Neodiprion; species Neodiprion fabricii. Next base: position 2,686,627 of record NC_060240.1, on the reverse strand, counting down.
ACGACGACGACGACGACTTCCAAACTCTCCACAGGTAGTTCTTTGCCGGGGGTTTTATATTCGCGTTTCAAAAGTGCGACCCACGCAGTATGAGACCCCTCGCAAATCGCGTTACACAAAGGGATGGATACGCGAAGCTTTATCTCGTCGCGAAATAAACCCGCTGCCTGTACGAGCACCCAGAAACTTTGATACGGAGGTTTCAATTCGCGTGCGTTCGTAAACGTCGTGCACTCTTGGAGTGGCAAATGTTCCCGGAGCTTTTTTTTTTTTTTTTTTCAACACGGAAAACTTTGCATCGGCAATGGTAACCAATTCAACCCTCGGAGCTTTTTATTCATGGGGAAGTTTGTTATTCGCTATGTACGACGAAATTTAGTCTCGGATAACCTACAATTGCAGGATTACCATTTCACTTCGTGAAAAAAAATCTCCCCACCCCCCCTCTCCTGGCTCGAGCTTTTGTCGTCGGGATAAGCACGAAATAACCGCGGGGAGTCTGCAAGCTCCAAACCCCGTGTACCTGTTTCTTTCGTTGTTTATTTATTTTGGCAATATCACGGATAAAACTTTGAACAATCCTGCCGCAGCAGATCCTTGAAAATTTCCACGGTGGAAAATTAAAGAGGAGAGAAAAACATCGTTGTTTTATATGCGAAGTCACTGTACATGATTTAACGTACACAGGTGTGTAATACAGTGGTTTTTTTTTTAACTCTTATTTTTCTCTAATATACCCTTCGAAAAGTTAGTTCTTAGCCTCAAACGAAGCCACGCGAAAGCGGAACTCGTTTGAGCAGAATTCTATAAGGTGCCTCATCTGGTTTTAATTTTTCAAACACTCTAACCGAAATATCTCGAAAACTATACAAGTGGGGAAGTTCTTGGTTTTATTTTGTAGATAATCAAATTTTCTATAAAAAAAAAAAAGGTTCAGACTACTTTACACTTAAATCTTCACCTCGTATTCGATACGAACCTTTAAAGTTGAGTGCATGGAATAAACGAATGAAGATGCTTATTACCTTGTGATTTTTTCTCTCACTCGTCTTCTAAGCTGATACAAATAATGTCAGATAGTAATCACGATCTGGTTTGAAGAACATTTGATTATCTACAAAACGAAACCAAAAACACCTTTCCAACTTGTATAGTTTCCGAGATGTGTCGGTTAGAGTGTTTGAAAAATTCAATGCGTATAAGTCACCTTTTACAATTTTGCTACCGTGTTCCGGTTTCACGAAGCTTCGTTTCAGGTTAAAAACTAACTTTTCGAAGGGTGTATAATAGAAGGAAAAAAGTTGAACAAAAACCACCCTAGTATGTATACACGTATGCATCTGTTCTCAAGAATGCTCTCACTGCAACCGTGTTTTTTCCACGCTATAAGATACGAGTATACACGTCGGGTGAAAAGACTTGTTGAAACTTCTCGCCGTTTAAAGGGCCCGGTCAGGTCAGGTCGTAATTTTAACCAAAATCCCGCCGACATTAAATTGCCGATCTAAACGTTAAACGGCCCGAAAAATTCGTGTCTAGTTACTTAAAAAGTGAAAACGAAGACATCGAACATTGTTATTTAGCCTCGACTAATTTCCTCTGTTACTCATATTCTCAAACAAAAGCTGTAACAATACCTGTAACCGCAATATTTTAGAAAATAATCAACCAACCCCCCTAAAATGAAAAATCAGAGTTAAAATTGAAAAAGACCGGTGTTTATATGGGCCGTGCCAATATTCACTTGCATGGGGTGAAATAGGAATGCCCCGTATTCCGAGGTTGGTTTGCAATTACCGCGGTAGAGCGAAATTAAACATCCAGCTAACGACGGCCGGTGTGTATTAGTTGCCTGCCCATGGAAGTTCGCGGTAAATTTTTTTCTCCCTCCCCCCCAATTTCTCTATTTTTTATTTTTTCCTGAAAATAGGAAGCAGAAAAAACCGCGCAGCATGCAAAAGTGATGAAAGCGTGAGATTCTTTTTTCCTTAATTTCGCTCACGGTGAGTACGAGTATCTTATATTAAGGGCAGTGGCAGCAGCAGCTGCATATACGAGTATATGCGAGACTCGTTGCTACCCTGAACTGGTTAATGGAATCCCTTCTCGGGACGCGACTGTCGCCTTGCAGCCATGATGCATTTTCCGGTGCAGAGACTGCATCGTGTAAGAGGGACATATGCCATGACGTTTCCGCAAATCGCATCGACGGCTTTACGTGCAGGGGTGAAAGGGCTGAGTCATCGGGCAGGTATTAGCTCCGAGTTGTGTAGCAAATAAATCGATAGGCGTTTGGAGAAGGACGTGGTGGTGGTGGTGGAGGAGGAGGAGGAGGAGGAGGAGGAGGAGGAAAGAGAAGATAGCCAGGCGGGCGGTAAATTTCATTTAGAAAGTTCGTCCGGTCCTCGGATGACCCATGGGAGTGCTAGGAAATTGCGAATCTAAGCTGAGCAGCAGCTTCGGATTGGCTCAGTGTCGACAAATTAACGCCCAATCAAGCCTCGGTAAATTTAGATTCCCGTTTTATCGCCGACTGGCCTCGAGAATCGCGTGCTGCGCTCGCCTCGGAAACCGGCGAACGACGACGTTGACAAAAATTACCCAACCCGTGCCGTGCGAGGCCTTCTTCTTGCCGTCTAAACGGCGATTAAATCAAGAGGAGGGTGGATAAAGAAAGCCGGATGTCACCGCGGCTCTGGATAATAATTACCGCACCTACATCAACCGCGTTGAAAAGATAAAGGACATAAAGGGAAACAGTCCTATCGGGTTAACCCATACCGGCATAAACTCGTTTCACTTCCAAAAACCATTTTGGAAAGCTCGAAATTTCTCCCTGCTACCGAGAGCACGGTTTTTTTACCCAGAAGGATCTAAAATGGACGAATTTCGTTTCCTCGGACGTGTCAACGTTGTCGAAGAGTAACTCGAAACCGTGCTTTTTCACCGTGCTTATTCTAAACACACGATCACTGAACGCGGCTTAAGCGTCGGTAAGGAAAGCCGCCTTCTTTATCGCCCTTTCTCATATCCACCAATCACCATTACACACTTACGGACGATGAAATAATCGTTTCTTCTCGCCTGTCAGAAACGTCAGACTTATAGACGAACTCGAGAAGCACGACGTGTGGTATAGAATCGCGCAAACGAGGAGGTGTAAGCGGCGTCAGGAACGCCTTTGTTGCTCGAGCCAAACTGGCTATTAGTGGAAATAGTCGAATCGATCGCGGCTCATCCACACGTATATCCTGCACCAACTCCGGAGGTTCGATAAAAAAAAAAAAAAAAAAACGCTCGATTTACCACCACGATGTCTGTACCTGTGATATATATATAATACAGACGTGTAAAATATAGAAGAATATATTTCATCGGTTCTTTTTCTCGTCTCGACTCAATTTCGTAACTGAAGCATGCAGATGGCGGTGAAGAAGCAGCCCCTTCATCGCGGAGTTGAAAACAAACCGTAAGGAGTATTTTTTGGCCGTACTTTTCATCGCTTTGATCAAAATTTTGTCATGTTTTTTTTATTTTTTTTTTTTTTTTATTCTGTAAAATGATTTCTTCGTGTTTCATAAAACTTTTCGCAGCAATTTTCTTAGAATAAACCGTATCGGAATGCTTACTTCGATCGATGTAGTTTTGTATAGACGATTGTCGAATAGTGTCTGAACTTATTTTTTTTTTTTTTTTGTTTTTTAAAAACAAAAAGCAACTCGAACAAGTTGATGAATTTTCTAATTTGACTCATTTACACAACCAAATAGTAAGGAATGAAAACAGAAACGTTATTTCGTTGAGTCGAAACAGGGAAAGGCCATGAGATTTTTGTATGTCAAATTAAGTGGGCACACGTCCCGATTAAATTTTCAATAAAACCAAAAGTTTAAAAAAATCGTAGTTTAATAAAACTACGAAATTCATCGTATCCGAGCTTTGAAAATGGTTGTGTGTAAGTGTCTGTATGCGTAGGGGAACAGAGGAATACCGAAAGAGAAGCGAAACAGAAAAAGTTAAACGGAAGTGGTGCAGAGTAAATAGGGATGTATTAGCGAGCTTGGTGTACGAGGGGTACGTACGGGGTGGGTACTCTGGGCCGTTAGAGGGCTTAACGGAGGTGCAGGGAAGTCGAGAGGACGGGTGAGGGAGAAAGAGAGAATGAGAGAGAGGGTGGGACTTAGGGGGAGGTAAAAATGAGAAGGGAGGGAGTCGTGACAGTGACGGATGAAAGCGGAGAAAGGCATTCCACCCCCTGCCTCACCCTGTTATGGTGGTACATAATTTACAACGCTCGACGATGCAGACCGCTCGCTAAACTCCAACGTTCTCCACTTCTCTTCCTTCTCCCTTCTTATTCTCAGATCGCGGGCCGCTTATATATTCCATCACGTTCTCTCGTCCCGAGAAAGGCGAGATAAAAATACCTAAAAATCTTCACGTACCGATATATTTTTCCCCAAAATTGGGATACGGATCAACAACGCCTCACACGTCAGCGATAACCCGTCCGCTTTTACAATTTTCGTGTAAGACGTTGGTTGCAAATTTTACTTGATATTGTTGGGACGATTTTTGAAAAGCTTCTTAAGCACCGTGGAATACAAGCGAAAACATCTCGTGATCGTTGGAATTATTAAATTTAACCATCGTGATGCAATGTTGTGCTAGATTATATCGCGCAAACGAGTAATTTGGATTCATTGTCGGATCACAATTAATTAAGGAAACGGAGATCTGACCTGATTTATAAGTCCCGACGATATTTCGCAGACAAACTTGACAACGAACAAGAGTGCTTTTTGCGCATCGTTCCACGGCTCTTAATATATACTCGAGATGAGATTCGAGTTTTTACCGTCAACTCGGAGAGACGGTTCCTTTTAATTAGACGGAATAAGAGCAGGCTCGTGGTCTCGTTCGAAAAGCTATCATCTCGCGGAACGTGCAAAGAGACGAACTCCTCGCTAGTTTCCTTGACCCGGTTTCCGCATCCTGGCAGGAGCTGGACTCGATTATATTGTTATAGGTATCCGGTGATTTCAACGCCAGGAAGCCTGATCCTGCGTAGATAAATATATACATATAACATATGCTCTGGACCGATTTATGAATAAAGTCTGCGACCTTGAATCGTCGCCCCGCACATGCAGACGGCGTCCATCATACCTCGAATCTTATCGCATCGCGAAAAGCGGTTTTCTCCCGTAAGGTGGAAAGGAAATGAAAAAGAAGAGTAGGTAGGTGGTTGAAGATTGCGCGGCTGACTCGTGCATGTGTCAAACCCCGTATCTCGCATCTCGAGCTTTTGGTCTGCAGGGCAGAAGAAGAAGAAGAAGAAGAAGAAGAAGAAGAAGAAGCATCCCGTTTATACCAAGGCTGCAACACACTTTGCGCAAACGGGAAGCCGTTATCGCGACGGAAGTGAGCGAGCGCAACCCCGTGGAAAGCGAGAAAGAGCAAGCCATCAGCCGAGAAGGGTTCTGTCCTATGTACCTGCGATAAGTCGAAACTGCGAGGGTAGCCGCGATAATGTGCGGAGGGAGTTCTGCTCTGCAACGGTTTGCAGAACAACTCGATCCTCCTCCGCGTCGTCGTCCTTATTGTGCAATTTCGAAAAGAGAAGAAATCCGCGAGCAAAAATCCCGAGGTGCTCCTCTCGGAATCAGTTGTTTGATCGTCGCTGAACCGTGCAGCATGTAGACGTTCGACCTCCGAATGACCTCTGGTCCATTCCAACGGATGACCAGAGGCCAAAACGCGTCGAATACAGCAGCAAGGAGAATTCTGGATACAGATTCCTGCACCGACATTTTACCGACACTTCCAGAACGTTTGAGAAATGAGCCAGAGTGAGGGTATCCCCCAACCGTTGAAAATTGTCGAAATGTTTGTAAAATGTCGGTAAAGTGTCGGTAAGGTGTCGGTAAGTGTCGGTATAAGGTCGGTGCAGGAATCTGTATCCAGAACTCTCATTGCTAGTCTACCGCGGCGTCATAACGAGAGAAGAGTTAATGGGAAGGAGCATATTGTGCCCTCGGAGAAACTGTTGTCTTTACTCTCACTAGACTTATGGACACCTCGTATAATATACGCTTCGGGCAAAACGTGCGCACGTGTCTCGGATGCGAAGAGAACCTGCGAATCTGGATTCCGTGCATTTGTTTTCTTTTTTTTTTTTTTCTTTTACCGGGTGGTTTTCCCACCGCAGCGTAAATTAGGATGAGAGGAGAGTAGAGGCTTCTATTTATCCTGCATTGATCGGCAGCTGCAACGACGACGCCTGATTTACACCGTGTTTTGGAATCCGCACATGGACGAATTAACACGAATTGCCGCAGAGGTACTTCGTGCTACTCGTCCATAATTAGCAAAGTTTGGAACTGAAACCGCCATGACTAAACTGCAGCTCCCTTCACTCCGGTACATTATAGGTATATCATGAAGGTAGTCGCGGAATCTGCCCTCCGGGATGAAACTGAGCTTATCTCTGTGATTTGACACACCTGTTCTTTTTCACAGGTTCACATGAGACCGAGTCATAGGAGACAATTGGTCGGGCAGGATGAAGGCCACGCTTATTTTTCAGCTGATATGGATTGGCGAACATGTCGCGTCGTTCACAATGGGTAAGTAGAAAAACTAAAATTGTGTTTAGATGTATCATGAACACATGATTGCGATCCATGTTTCGATTGATCTATGCATGGATCTGACGATCGAATCTCTGATATGTCATACCTGACTCTTTTCAGCCTTTTACGTTCTTCTTCTTCTTCTTCTTTTTCTCCGTGTTTTATATCCGAGCTCGATATATCAGGGAACATATAGTAAAACGATGAACAGCAGTTGGTTTTTTTTATGTTCGTAATACACGCACGAGAAGAGAAACGATATAAACTGCGGGTGGATGCGAAAGAGGGATTCATCCCCCTCATACAGTCTAGGCGATACCGAGAAGGATGTCGCGCGTGTTTATCCAGCTCCTTTTGACAACCGGTTCATCTTTTTCTCGTCTCCTTAATATCTCCTCTACTCGCTTTTTTCTGTTCTTTGTTTTTGTTTCCTGTCACATCTCAGTCCAATGGTACAACAAATATCGCTCACGTGTGTTGGTTCACTATGCCGAGTTTCAGCCAAGATTCGCTCTCTGGTGTAAACCGCGCTTTGAAGTGTAGGCATAAGTTCCTTGCAGAATTAAGCAAGAGGAAAATGATCGAAATTCCCTTAGCAGCTGTCATGTTATATTATTTGTGGATGGGCGTTGGTTTTCACCGGACGCATTGCTCCACTGAATTGCTGTTGGCGTTACCGTTGCAATCGTAATTGAACGGCTTACCTAAATGACGAAAGTAGAATCCCATTAATAATGGACGGCTGAGCCCGACGCCGAACCAAACGAACCGTTTCCCCGAATCGATGCCGAGATTTCCACCGGCGTATCTCTCTCTCTCTCTCTCTCTCTCTCTCTCTCTGTGGATGTGAATCATTCCTGCAAGCCCTCGCACCACGTGCTAAAGCTCAATAAACCGTTAATAGGTTACGCATCTCGTCCCCCAACATCCAACGGGTATCCCAAGCACAAAATATAGGTCAACGATCTGCCAAATATTGATGAAGGAGTGAAAAAGCATTCTCGGTTTGAAGAAATATTGACTTCTCTTTTCAACAATGATTTGAATTTAAAACAATTAATATATGTACAGTATGGTAGTTCTGGAACCTTTGGACACATCCTAATTGCCACGTTAACTAAAACGACTTTTGAGTATCATTCCTGTAGCAACCTTTGATAACAATGATAATAGTGTTTTGTTTAAATACTCTGAAACCCTCCCCAACCCAACTTGGAAAATTGTTGAACCGGGCAAGCATGTATTCATAAAAAAGGGGGATCGAATCAGTCCTGCAACGACGCAAAAGAGCGTCATCAACGCCTGTGTGAAGAGGTGAAGGAACAGGAGCGTCGTTACCTGCAACTCTTCGAAGGGCTAAACGGAAGAGCTTGCGGCAGTCGTTGGAGGTAGAATACGGGAGATGGCGAAGGTTCCCTCGTTACGGTAAATGGCAGATCCTCTCGGTGAGTAAACAGTTGTACACAAAGGAATACGGAGAAGGGCATGGCAGGCAGCGAGACTCGAGACGCTCCGAGTGTCCTCCGACCCGTCAGCGACCTCTGCGACCTCCGGGACGTCGCGACGTCGCATCCCGTCATGCAGCTCATCCTAGATATAATCAGCTATAGAGAGCTGGCCCCCTTTCATTTTCCGGCTAGGTGGAAGGATCTTCCAGTCATCGGCTTGTATCGATCAAACTCGTGTTTCTCCGCTTTCATTCTCTCGCGATGATTCGCTTGAATTCACTTCGCCAAAATTAAAGTCCACCCTACATAGCAGAGGAGTCCAATTGTCAACGGTTGGCTTAGTGCTTCGTGGACTTTTCTAAGACGTTACGTTTTCATTCGTCATGTACCGGAACGATATCTTGAAACTTGAAAATCAACCGCGCACGCGCCAAATAATTAAATCTCATTGGTCGGCGAAATCTTCCCGCAGCGATATTCTTGTCCGCGATGCAGGCGGGCCAACCTACGCAAAATTTGTACATTTGAATTCTCAAAGAGCGTAAGCATTAAATTCCGACCGTTCTTTGAAGAATCAACTTTCCGACCCAATGACAAATCCTTCCCAAACCTTTCCGAGTCACTGCCTCAATTATTTGAGATTCTAACCTCGGAAATTCGTATCAACTACATCGCCGCCAGAATCAGTTTGACAGCCGAAAACTCGGGATGGCAAGCCTGCACGAAGAGACGATAAAATTCGCGCATGCGCAGTTGATTCTCAAGTTTCAAGAGATTGTCCCGGTATTTAAACTCCACGATAAGTGCGTCGCTGCTCTTTTCATTCCTCATTCACACATCCGTCCAAGTATATCATAAAGACGTACGCGATATCGTTTAAGCAAAAAAAAATAATCAAAGATAAATTAAAACGTACTAACAAAACGGACGAATCGTGATGTGAAACAATTTCGACAAGACAGAAGAACGTTCTTTACAACGTGCCAAGTTTATACACGCAACGTATTATAATAACTCCTAATAACACCTCTTGAATTTTCTCGGTAAATAACAACCAACCCTTCATATTTCTAAGTTTTTTCGCCCGATGCTCCTTCCCCAAAACGCAGTCTAGACTTTAGACTCTAGAGTCTAGACCTGCGAGCGTGAGATTATACCTTTGGGGTAAACACCTGTTTCCACGCCGCATGCCGGGTACATTTGTTAAATTATTTGAATTACATGCCCCGAAACGATCGAAGCAACGCATCCGTGTATTGTCAGAGAACAATATTAGGACTGCAGGCTTCTGGCTTACGATTAGCCTCTTGCTAGGCGTTTGCTTCGGTTCGCTGATACGAAATGCGATCATGCTGAAATGGATTTTGCAATTTAGGTACCAGACTGCAGGGCTACACGTAGATACGACTCTGTGTGTATGATGGCTGAATAGATGCAGACAATTTAATTAAACAGGCTGTATTCAGCTGATTAAGCTGCAGATCGTCGAACAAGTTAAATAAATTGCTTATTTCCTCATCATTTTAAGGATTAATTAACAATTTTTTACCAACTTTACCTCTCACGATAAACCAAAATGCGTGAAATGACTAGGAACTTATCAATCCCAGTCTTAATATCGTTTCTATCGAATATGTTTCATTTATCTTTCTTTTTTTTTTGTTTTGTTAACTCTTTGTTGAACCCGTAGCCTGAAAGTCACGAACGTATGTTGGAATTAAATTTAATAATCAAGCATCAACCCGTTGCATGTGAGAATTATAAATGATATAAATATATCAAACATCGCGCTAATCCAAAAATTCACGATTCGTCGTATCTCTACGCGGGTAAAGAATTGTAATCGTGCAGTATTTTGACTTACCGACTGAGACTCGGATATCTGACCACCATAATCAAGCACGCGTTAACACGCGAGGTGCGTTTTTTTTTTTTTTTTTTTTATCAACAATATTATCTTATCGTGCGTACCTACGATTTGATAAATATATACATGTATAAATGTGCCTACGCACGGTCATAATTCCCAAAATACAACGTACCCGACAAAAATATGTATAATCTATCGCATTCCTTACTCAGCATTGATTTGATAATTTGACGAATTTTCATCGTAGACTCGACTTGATCTACGAATCGCTTGACAAGATAATTGTTTATACATGACGTATATACGAACAGGGAATACCGTTGAATATTGTTGTATATATATGATTTTTCGCAAACTGAATTTTCGACAAAATTCCTTTGGAAGAGACTTTCCATAATCTCAGAAATCATATCCAATTGTTTTCTTTTTTCTCTTTCCCTTTCACTTTGTTCCTTTTACCAACGAATGTATTCGGCTTTTCCTGTGGATATTAAATTTACCTCTACAAACAGGTATTATTCCACATATATACATATATTATATAATATCATACTTATACGTATCTACCGAGGTGCCCCGTTCATTCGTAAAAGCGAAAAGTTTCGTTTGACAAAATCCCCGTGACGTGTAAAATTGTAGACGCGAAAAAAACCTACAACGAGTTTAAACGCACACCGACTGACAAACTTTTCGCTTTCGGATGGTATGAATAATTGATGATACCCGTGTGTGTTGGCCAACCAAGTTCGGTAAATATTTGTCATAATAAGCAGCTTGTCTTGCAACGTTCCAATACACAAAGTTGCTTCGTAGCTTGCGTTAAAAAAACTTTGTACGTACCTGTAATATCAATTTCGCTGAGTATTCAACGTTCTTCTACATCAATGTCAATATTAAATACATAATTGCTGTGAATATTACTCGCTGTGGTTCGTATTTCTTTTTTTACTTTTATTTTATTTTTTTATTTTTTTTTTTATTATTCGAAATAAAAATATACAGTGTATACGAGCCACAGCTGCTCGATTTACAACCGACACAAAGACTTCCTCCGAGCTTTGTGCCTACTTTACTTCATATTTCCCGCGCTCTCCGACTCCGAACGTCAATTTATCACAGGCTCGTTACAGTCCTCGATTCGCTTTTACCTTACATGTACACCGAACGATAACTGGATAAATGAATGATAAAAAATGCAGTATAGAAACTCAGCCAGGGACGAAACTCGATGCGTACGTGTCTGATCGGTGGGCACGAATTCGAACGTGCTGCACGGTATTTCCGCTAACGAGACAGGTCATCTATTATTTTCCCCTCCCTTCCTCCATCCCCCGTCCGGTTCGAAAAAAGAAATACGGTGAGATATATAGATAAACGAAAAAATAAAAAAAATAAAAAAATAAAAACAAACAAATCTGTACACCGATCACGCCAATCTGAACATCATACGTCGGTTTATCATTCTAATCGCGATGTGTGTAATACAGGTAGGTACATATTTTCGTACAGACAGCTGTCGCAGTCGATTTTTCGTTTTTCCAACCTCCCTATACATATACATGTATATACAGTATACATAATATATATATATATATATATATATACATATATATAAAACACACATCTAGATGTACGTGAAAAGATATGTATGTAAATCGGCGACGATCGCGTCGATCCCTCGTTTCTAAATAACACTTTTCAACCCTTGTCTTGGCAGGGGGTGTAAAATCGCATGTCTCCCGCCGCCTTTCAAGGGACACAAAAATGAACGGTATAACCTGTCGTCTGTCGACTTATGTCAGACTTAAGATCATATTTCATCCCGGCTATGATTTATTTTTATTATACTCGCGGATACGTAATGCGCGTATTGTAGATACGTCCAGGATTGATGTAAAAATAAGGTAGAGACTTTTTCGAATGCCTGATCGATCGAAAACTAGAGGGAACAAGCGGATTTATATATATATATGGAGAGAAAAAAGAATAATATCAAATTTGAAATTTCGAAGTAAAAATTCAGATTCGTGATTAACGATTTTAAGGCCTTTGGATTTTTTTTTATTTTTAACTACTGTAATGGATACACCGTTGCAAATTTTGGAAGTTTGATCTTGGATCCGTTATCGGTTACCCAAAAAACTTCCACCTACGAATCACGGTACCAATTTTCATTCATTCATTGTCAAGATATCTTCACTTTTACTTGAATTTTTGAAACCTTGTTACTTAAATAATTGAAAAAGCACGGAATCGATCAAATCCAAAATCCAATCACTTCCAAGTTTGGAAAAGTCGCGTCGTTTGATACCAAAATCATCGAAATCCTGTAACTCGTTACCAAAATATCGTCGAACAAAAAAATTGATGACATACGTCCATCCGAAAATAACTGGAGGTGATTTTCTAAACTTCAAAACGTGAAGATCCAGTGAATAAAGCTCAACTTTTTATTTTCGGGGTGATTACAATAACTTTCTCCTTTCTCCGTTTCTCAACAGGGAAACTGGAAGTTGAAAAAAATATAACAGCGATTGATCCGTGTTTCAAATTCCGCGACGGGTTGATAAGAAGAATCTATTCCTGGATCGCGAAGCGACGAACCGCGCGTTTTCACCCTGCATGCGTGACTCGGGCTGCCGGTGCATAATGCAGCATTATTCTCGCCTGGTCGGTGCCACCCCTGCGAACCTCTGCCAAGCACAATGCACCCCTTGGAAGAGGCTGCCGACAGCCTTCCGCTCGGCTTGAAATGCGTTTCGCTGCGCTTGCCTGACTCAAATTATACCGCTGCTGCTGCTGCTGCTCATAAAGACTACGAACGTAAATTATTCTCACCGTAGAGGGTGTGGATCGATTCGTTATCACACTCGCAAAATTAACTATGCAGGATACAAAAAAGAATTTTTTCAAACGAGAAACAAATTTATTTTAAAGTTTAACACCACTCTATTTTAGGAGCATGAAAACAGGGATAGGATTTCTTTTCGAAGAGTTTGTTTAAAACTTATTCGTGTATGAAATAAAAATTTCAAATCGATCCAAGCAACGGTGTATGCCAAATAATCTGTCCTCCGATTGATTTCGATGAAAATTCGTTTAAAGTTATACGCTCCGAGACACTGTGTGGAAAAAAATCGAGAATTGAACAACGAGAGTTATTGTTTTCATGCCCCTAAAACGTTGTTTAAGTTGACAAAAAAAAAAATCCTAAATTGGCGTTACTCCTTGATGTGTGAAAAAAACACTTTGTCGGAAAAAGGCACGATTCCACACGTTTTCCTGCTGTGAAAATGACCGGACAGGATCGCTGAAAATTTTTAATATGTTAAACTCGCGAAGTATAATATCCTCGTCGATTCAATTACCGGATACCAAATGTTTGAACGACCGTACTTCAACACCCGGTGCAACAACTTCGGAACTCTCGTAGCTGCGGTCGATCGAAAAAATGTATAGAGAATATACTCGTAAATTCTCAGCGTGTGCAACTTCGCTCGATTTTTTAAACGCGAGTTGCGACGAGGCTGGAATTTTTCAACTTTCACCAAGCATCCCCGCAATTCCGATCTCATCCGTCGAGCGAATCGGTATCGGATATTTGATCGCTACTCCGATCTTCCTCAAATTCAAGAGGAGAATTTAAAATGGCTGTTCAAGTGGAATTTTTTTCAAACCAACTCGTCGAGCGATTAAAGAAACAACCATATGCACCAAAGGAAAAAAAAATCCAAACAGTTGTCATATTTTTTATTTTTGTTTGAAATTTTTTTGATGCAGGTACTTACGGAGTCTTAATTCTCCTCTTCAATTATTTGTATCCCCGTTGGCAAAAAAGTACCGACGTTAATTCCCAAGCTATATTTTAATGTCCATCGAGATATTGTGACCGATGAGAATGGATTTTCCGTGTTAAAAACGCACGTGGGTATCTCATTGGCCGACCATTCATGCGTCGCGTTTCGTCCCCCGAGATTGAGTGACTGAGTGAACGAGGATTAATTTTTTAACCCCGTGTTAAGCCCGTCAAACTTCACCCCTCGTAGTAGGTCCGACAGAATTTTCGCCGACCCCGTTGTTTCGCCAAACTTGTGTTAAATACACAAACGTTCATCGCGAACCTCTCGTTCGGATCGTGTGTGTGTGTCATTTCAACAAATAACTCGATGCCGATGACTTTTGATAGAATTTTACATAACATAATATATAAAAAGAAAATTTACTCGATTTATAACCGGTCATAACGTATTGCAGAAAATTCTTTCCTGGATAAGAGACAAAAATTTATTTCCTTGAAATAAATTTCCTACCGATCAGATGAAAGATAATTTTCTCCTTTAGCTGCAACGAGTAAATTGTTATTTAATCCGTAGGTTCGTATTGAAATAATCATCAATGAACATTTATTACCCATTGAACAATCCTCAAGCATCGAGGGCGTGAGGTGTCTGATAAATCTCGTATCATGTGATAAAACAATGACAACTAGTAAGCGAGAGTACGAGCACAAAAACCAGTTACACTAGGCATTCGACCCCGAGCGAGGTTTAGCGAGCAAGGGTTTTAAAGCTAGTAGTAGATTATGTAACAAGGGAATAAAGTCGTAGATTAGCAAATGCGGGAAAAAAGTGTTACATACTTTTCTTCCCCCCTCAGGTCAGGGAAAAAAGTTAAGAGGGAATAATATGCTACTTTCGTCCCTCTTTTCAGTTCAAAAAAGTAAAGATTACGGTTAAGTCGGGAATAAACCTTTTTTTTGTCTTCAACAAACGAAAAAGAATCTTTCTTTTCTGAGCCTACGGGTATTCGACGAAATTGTTTCAACCGTTGTGCAACCACTTTGCTCTTATCAATACAAGAAGATAGAGAGAAAAAGAGAGAATGCGAGAGAGGGGGAGGAGGGAGAGTGATGGGGAGGGGAGGGGAGGGAATGCAGATATATATATATATATATAGGCACTGAGATCGCATCGATTCGCCGAGGCGAACGTGAATTCAATTGTACCTTTCATCGTATTTCTTCCCGTCGCTCTCTCCGTCTTTTCCCCCATATGCATTTCCTATACACTCCCCCATACACATGAATATACATGTATGTATACTCGCAGCACACAAAACTACCCCTTTCTCTCTCTCTCTCTCTCTCTCTCACACACTCTCTGTGTGTTCAGGGTATGGCGTGTCGGTTTTATCTCCTCATTCCCGTTCCGCAATTCAGTATCCCTGCTGGCTCATGCCGGGAATAGTGCCATGCGGTGCCTGTCTTCATCCCCCCCAGTGAATTGAGGAATCGCCATCGCCACGCCTATATGTTCATTTTGAACCTCCGAATCCTAACAATAAAAACTTTTTACCAAATTCTTGATTCGTCTCAGCTTGCGTGATTGTTCGAATTTACTTGTCAGATTCATTTTCATATGAAGGAATGTTTTTTTGTTGTTTTTTTTTTTTTCTTGTGTATTTTCCGTACCCAAAGTACGCGTTTCTATGACGATCAAGTGAGTCTGCGATTGCGCATGCGCGGAGTACGGAAATGACCACTTTTAAGTCCTAGAAGTGAAAAGTGGTATTTTCTGCACTCCGCGCATGCGCTGTAGCGAAGAAATCTGACGTTACGCGAGCCTAACCTCAATTTCGTACTTCGTGAAAGACGCGTGACATACTCTTGTTATACAAAGAATCGTGCGCAACAAGGATGCAACGGTCTTTTCGCCTCGCGTATTTACAATATTCGTCTTCGGCTGACCTACGACTGATATCGAAAACTTAACCTCGGTTCGAAAATACCGAGTTTGCCTCCTTGTTACACAATACACTATTCTTGAGATTTTTTTTTCTACGGTTCGTCGACTTTTTCCAAACCTCAGATTCGTCCTCGACAGATTTCATTCGTGCCGCGTGTAATCGAAAGCAAATTCACGTTTCGATAACGAGCCGAGCGTGGAAGGGCGAGGCGAGAGGATGGGGAGGTGAGGTTTCGCGAAACGTCTTACGAACGAACGAACGGAAAATGGAAGTGGGCGATGAGCTTTAAATCCCCCGGAGAGAAAATCGTCTCGAGGATGCTCGGCCAGATTACCGCTCAATTATCCGGGCGAGAAGCTTTTGTTCAGGAAGACAAACCGCCGCCGCCACTCGAGAAGGACGTACCTCGATCTCCACCGTGACCCAGAAGTAGTTCCTTAACCCACACCTACGCCTTCATCCCCCTTATGTATACCTTTCCACTCTCCACTTTCCACCTCTCCCACCTGCATTATCCACCGTCAAAGTTCGACGAGTGCGCTTGCCGTTGTTTTTTTTTTTTTTTCCACCCTTACCTCACTACCTCTAGAATCGTCACCTCGATTCAATTAATCCGGATAAAAATACGCGGTCCAGCTGATCCGAAACCAGACTGCACGGTTCGCGATCAGTTGTAAGTGCTGCTGCATCGATGAACGACGATGCAGCCGAGTTCGGTTCGGTTCACGGGATTTAATACCCTCGGCCACCTGACGGAATCTCACCGGTTTCAACGGGGGAATTTTACCACCCCGTCAACGGTATATAGCTCTCCTATTTAAAGCTCTCCGCCGCTTTCCACCCCCGAAATAAATCCGGGAATTACGAATTATTACATTCTTTCAAAGTTACAGATTCGAATTGGCGTATATTAAATACGTCCTGTAGTAATTTTTCTAAAAAAAAAAAATGAAACGAAGACGGAGAAACAGTTTTTCCACCATACTTTTCATCGCCGTTGAAAAGTAAAGAGTCAAAAATCTGAAAATGATAAAACTCGACAGCCGAATGTGAGAAAAGTTTTGAAGAAAAAAATTGGAAGAACAAAAGATTTATAAATTCGTTTTTAAATAAATATGTATAAACTTGGGAAAACGTGATCGTTTATTTAGAAAATGTAACGAGAAGGAAAAAGTGTACGGGCCGAAAAATATCAATTCAAAGCTTTTACGTTAATTTTTATGTCAAAAATGCGATCCAATAATAACAATTTTTATTATATTCTTCCAACTATCCTTCGAAGTTGTGAAATCTTGGTCTTCTAATATGTGTAAAAAATATCGCCACATTTAACAAGATTTATCTGAATATTATCAGATTTTAGAAAACTGGGTGTTTTTTTAAAACTTTTCAAATGAAACTTCAAATACGCCGGGTAGAAAAATCCTGAAGAAAAATTGCAATTGCATTTTTCGTCCTGTACCTACTTTCGTGCGAAAAATGACAAACCCAATCTGATAAATCTGTCAGGGAATGCCCCATACATACGTACTCGTAAACTCGTTGTGTGCGAAATGCGCTCTTTCCTTTTACGAAGTGTAACCAACCCCGACGATCGCTGCATGCAGAAGCGAATGCTAAGCCCGATGCGTTTCAAGCCATTGAAATCGCTTTGTGAGTACTTCACTACTAGCTGGCGGTGCATTTACATGTCGAGTATAAAGTACGATATTCCGCAAAGCGTCGCGCGTGGCATGTATGGTACTTTGTCGTGAGAAGAGCTTTAAACAGGGTTCGAAAGTGAAAACGGGAGAGAGAAAAAAAAAAAAGAAGTTGGATCAAAATTGAAAGAATTATTGTACGCGCGTCGCGCACGATGTAGAAAAAGCTTTTACATCGGGAAAAAAGCTTTTCGTCTCCGAAACTTTCCGCAGAAGGGTTTCAATTAGAGGGGAACGAGGTCGAAAATGAATGGCTTTGTTATTTTATTTTTTTGTTTTTCTTTTTTTTTTTCTCTTCTTCTGTTTTTAAAACACTCTTCCTCGCTCACTTGCCGCGCTATTCGCAGTCTCGAAGGTACAACCCTACTCTGTATTACGATTGGTTCGTGAATATACGTCATATATCATCATGCTGAACACGTACGTGTAGATACGTACAGATATGTGTATATACTGCATATATCTAGGTACGCGTATAGGTACGAATATCATGTTTAATATACGACCGTGCTGGAATTTATGTTGAAAAGTTATGCAATTCCCCGGCGCAAGCTCACCTCTTCTCTCTCTCCGTCTCTCTCTCTCTCTCACTCACACTTTTACTCGCTCTTTCTCAGCAAACAGAAACGTCGAGCGGACAAAATTGCCCAAGATTGTAGAAAAATATCCGTATTATTACGTAATTGTTGGTTTAGAATTATTTCGCCGCGATGAAAATTGCGGAAATTTTAATCGGGGAAAAAAAAAATGAAATATTATTGCTTCGTGATTCCGTGAAAGTAGGTTTTTAGAATGATGTAAAAAAAAATGTGGACGAAAATTATAGAATAATAATTTGAAGCTCCGGGCTTTTCCGCAGTGAAATCCGATTCCGCCGATTTCGGCAATTTCTCCCTCGGCACAAATGCCGACATTTTTATAGGCGCACGCTTTGTTACAGGTGTACGTAAACCCTGCACGCAATAAGTTGCGCATTATACGGATATGATGTAGGGGAATTTTTATTGCACGAATTCGCGACTACATTTCACCCGTTCAGCCTGTCATGGAGAACCGGTTAATCTTCGCACGTATATTTCTTTACTCGCAATTTATGCTCCGGGCAAGCGTTGTTCCCGATGTTTACCCGAGTATATAAACCCTGGCATTATACGCTCGTACGCCAACAGGGATCGAGGAACAAACGAACGAATAAACGAAACGGTTTTAACCGATCGGGGTTTAAACCGCGTTGAATGATTCGCGGGGGTTGAAAATCCGCGAATTAGTCGTTTCAAGCATGAATTGCTGGGCATTGTGCGATTTTGCGAAACGTTTTTTCCCTCCGCGCATGCGCAGCTCGGAAAAGGGGGGCGAATCGCACGCCGCTGGCAAGACGAATTGTTCGACGTGGAATGCCTGCTTTCGCGAACTGCGAAAAAACTGCGTCGAATCGCGGCAAGCTGCGAGGAAGTTAGCCGGAGAGAGAGAGAGAGATGTTCGAACGGACGGGGTTGAAATTTGAGTCGGAATTTGATAAGATCCGGAAACTCCGAGGTCCGATTTTTTTCGTCGCGAAAGTTGAAGAAAATACATCAAAGTTTCGAACGATCCGAAACCCGACGTTCGAAGTTCCAAAAGTGCAAAAATTAAAAAATTAGTAATTTTAAGACATCGAAATTTCGAACACCGAGAGAAATTTTTAGAATCAAACGCTTTCGGAAAGTTTCAAATTCGGAATTTCAACCCCGCCCCTGCTGGGAGGCTTTTACAGGATGCCTGATATCTCTGAAGCGTGCAACAAATTTCGTCGTCGAGAAGAAAGACTCGGCTGCATGCAAATCGTTGCAGCAGCGATTCTTTCCGCCACTCGAAACGTATTCATGGGATTGCCTGACACACCTGTCTTCGACGAGATCGTTGCTCGCCTTCCGTTTCCCCGATCCCTCGGGAATATCGAAGTTACCCCGAATTCCTCCGAATCTACGAATCCTTATCTTTCGGGAATTCTCTTATTTCCGACAGCGCTTGGATAAAATTTCAATTATCGTCCGATACAAGCAACAATATATAAAAATCAGGTGAAATTCGTTTCGTTACAATTTAATTACCGTCACAAATATTGTTCCAGTTAAAAGTAAACGTTGTACAAAATTTTATATCACAATTTGCAAGGCCAGTTATTTAATCCAACCTCCGTCTACTCGATGATCAAATTTTTTTCAACCGTCAATTTACCGCCAATTCAGCAACGTGAAATAATCGCGATAGTTGCAGAGAGACTAAAAAACTAAACGATAATTAAAAATTTCTCTCATTGTTGTAATTTTTCCTATTATTTGATTGTCAAAAATCCGCATTTCGGTTAGAATTCAAATTTTCATCGTCGTCGATACCTTCCAATTCTCCTGTTCAATTCCACATACTCTACACAAGTGTTCGAATATTCCGCGGCAAAGTTAACAGCGTAAAAAGTGCCTGTGCGTTATTTTTTCTTTTCGAGTTTCCGGCGTAAAGCTCGTTAATATCGCGTTCACATCGAGTATCATTAGCGCGGTTAGTTTCCACCGTTACGAGCATGGAAACCCGGATATTTCAGGGACGGGTAACCGTGCCTAGATACCTCGGCGCAACTATCAGGGGTTGAAAATCTGTTCCAGGTCCGAATGCGTTTCCAATAAGTCCCTCCGAGAGTCAAGGAGGACAAACGTAAGTAAGTTCCGAGTTTCACTCCAGTCAGACCAGTCAACCGAACACATCCGAAAGGTGTTTCCCGAAATAACGCGATCACGGAATGGCATCAGGACCCGGGAAAAAGTTACCTACAATAACATCAACGTGCGATTTTTCTTTTCTCCCGTTGTGCGTGACGCTTGATTTTCACCTCGTTTTCTTATCCCGCCCGACGTCTTGATAAAAAAATAACGACAGCATCGATTCGGTGGGTTAAAAAATAACACCGACCTCCTTGTTTTCATTACTACACTATGCCCCGATAACGAGGGAAGAAGAGAAGCCGCGAACCTCGATCTGAGGCGCCCGTTTTAAACTAACGAGGGTTAAGAAATGGGTTCATAAAAATTTCACCCCCACCATGATGTGCCCGTGCAGACCGCTGTCTATACAACCAACAGGAAGACGTATGCTCGGACCCGTGAAAGCCACCCCCCACCCCCCACCCCTTTGGAAGCCCGACTTAATATTAATGACTCAATACCACCCCACACATATATATATATATATATATATATATATATATATATATTTACGCATCATGCAGCCTACCGCGAGTCCCGAGCCATTTATTACGGTTGACTCGCCCCGGGCGACGGCTGAACTTTACTTTCCTCCTCCCTTTCCTTCTACGCCCCCCTCTTTCCACTTATTTATTTTCTCTTACTTCCCCCCCGACCGAATTCGGAGACGAGACAAACGGGCAATGGGATGGAAACTCGTGGAACAGTCTCATAAGAAGTTCTAGACGGACCCCCGAGGATCGGGGACCTTTTTCATGTTCCGCACGGGGAATTTGGATCGATGAAATTTGCGAATCTTATATGGGCGGACGGAAATGTCCGGTCCGTAAGTATCGCAGAGTTGTTGATGAAACGATTGATCGTGGTTTGTCTTTTTCTTTTTCTCGCGTTTTTTACACATTTTTCGAAATGTTTCAGGATCTTGTAATTCACCCCTGGGGATGGAGTCGGGGACCATTCCAGATTCCGCCGTCAACGCTTCCTCCTCGTACGTAACGAACGTCGGACCTCGATATGCTCGGTAAGTTGGCTCGGTCTGTTAGGTTAGTGTACCAGTTTTTTTGAAAAATCGTGGCCAAAATTGACATTTTTATTTTTTTTTTTGCATCCGTTTTATCCTTAGTTCTGAAATTACCAGAAAAATTAATTTTCTAGGGTTCAATCCTCTGGCAATTGGTTTTAGCCGTCGAGAAATTCACAATTTGTGTACCGTTATTTTATAATTTTTGAAAACGAATGGGTCAATAATTGGGTCCAAACGTGTCGGCAACTGGTACGCTTAACTTACACAGAGAATTTCTAACGACTGCACGGTCCGCCGAATCTGAGTAACAGATGTGAAAATATGAAAAACGATGAAAAAAAGAGTTATAAAAAAAAAAAAAAAAAACGAAGTCCCAATCCGAATCTTGCGTGAAAATGTTTCGTTTCTTAAACCAAGTGCCCTTTTTTTTTTTTTTTGTTCTTGTTTCATAAAAATCAAATTGGGTACTTTTCAGATGGGTTTAAAAAATTGGGTAAAGACGAGTGATTGAAAAAAATGTCAAATTTTTTTCGAAGCTTTTCAAGGGTCTTACTAACGTAAGAAAAATCCTTGGTGAAATTAAAAAACGTCGTGTTCAACCGTTCAACAGAGTTGACATGGAATGCCCCATGTATAAAGGACCAAATAAATAGTTATAGAATAACGTGCATTATTGTGCTATATATATATATATATATATATATATATATATATGTATATATCGTGTTTTTTCATACCTCCAGTCCACTCCACTCGATCAAATTTCGCCCAAAGCTTTTCGACCCGCGACCATTCTTTCCATTCCTGTTTCATTCGTCCCGAAGTCGTTATTCATTTTTCTCTTTCTCTATCTCCGTCCCTTATTTTTATTTTTTTTTTTCTCTCTTCCTTGCTTTCGTTATTCTTTGTCCCTTCGTCCCCTTTATATTATGTTGTATACGTGTTTCTCTCTCTCTCTCTCTCTCTCTCTCTCTCTCTTTCTCTCTCTAATTCGAAACCGTATTAAATCGCATTCATTTGTCCCTGTATATTACAGCCGTCACTTTCTCATCCATTTTCAATTTTTCCGCGTGTGGTGGATTGAATTTTATTTTCGTTACTTCACGGTATAATTATTCCCGTTATTTTATCGGGCTTAAATTATTGCGTATCGCGTATGTGTAACAAGTTTACGTAACGAGAATGAGATGAGAGGGGAAAAACGATTCACGTGTCAAATCACATAAAGTTTCGAAAGAATTCACAGCGTGCAATTTATAACTTTAACATTTACTTTCTGAATTCGATCAAATATATAAGAAATCGGATGATTAATTACGAAAGCACGAATCGTCGGGTATACTAGATCAAATATCCGGTAATCAACTACACTGAGAAAAATTTCATTTGTTACAGTAACTAGAAAATTTCGGTAAAACAGCAAATCGTTAAAAAAACTATTCGAATTTTTTGGTAATTGCAACGCGAAATCCGTTTGGTCGGTTTGCTCTACTTTTTTAGTTAAACAAGGCTTCGACGTCAATTTATTATTGCACGAGCAATAAATTTTCGCAACAGTTGCAAGAAAATATAGCAAAATCGATCGTAATTATAAAGAATAGTAACTGATACTAGACTTTCCGGTAACGGCTATAAAACTAATTTTCATTTTCTACCTAGAACTATACCAATTTTGATTTATTACATGTATCTAAAGATTCGGAAGTTCGTAATCGAATTTACAAGATAAACCATATAATAAATGACGCGCTGAATTTTAAAAAAATATTCAATGACGCAACGCGCGAACATTTTTAGTCGGATTACCTAACATGGAATTATCGTATTCGTCACGAAGCAAGAGGAACGAAAAAACGAAGTTATAAAAATAACAATCTTCAGACCCACCCCCCGAGCTTTTTGATCGTTCGAAAAAAACGAAACAATAATAAGATAACGAAGCTTTACGACTTCCGTTTGGTCTTCTCGCGGTTCGATTTCCTCCGAATAATAGCCGATTATGATTTCAGATTGCGAAAAGAGACAGCGGGGGGTGCCTGGTGCCCGAAAAGGCCGATCGAGGCGGATGTCCGGGAGTGGTTGCAGGTCGATTTCGTCGGCTCTCACGTCGTGACGGCGATCGAAACGCAGGGTCGTTACGACCACGGCAGAGGCCAGGAATACGTCGAGGAGTACACCCTCGAGTACTGGAGACCCGGGTTCGCCGAATGGCGGGAGTACCGGAAGTGGGACGGCCAAAAGGTTCGCCTCATTTTTATTTTCATCCAAAGCACGCGTTTCTCATTAATTCGCTCCGATATTCTTACGGTTTAGAAAAATTCATCCTCGATCTGTACTGCTCGACTATCGAAAGCCACATTTCAAGCAATTTATTCGGCACGATTAGAGTGTTTTTTCAGTGGATCCTAAAATCAGTGATATTCCAGGTTCCAATCAATTTTTCGGTGTAGTTGTGTAAATTTTTCACTACAGTTTTGCCAAAATTGAATTCCGAGAATTCACTTTTGTATGACAAAAATATCAGTGATAAACTATTTTTCTTTTATATAAATACAAAATATTTCCTCATTATACAATTTCAGTAAATTTCGGGTGCGATTTCAGTTACAAGTATTCGGTAGAATATCAGTCGGTAAAGAAATCTTTTCGATTTCAGTGTTGCTCTAGCGGTAAGGTCGAAAAATTTTAATTCGGTGATCTTTCTGCGTGACTTTGGTATTCCTTTAATGCAGTTGCGGTGAAAACAGGGTGTTAAAAAAATTAAAACAAAAAAAATTCTCAACTACACCGTGAAATCTAAGTGCAACTTCGGTTCAATTTCAGGGGTACTTTGACCGGTAGACAGTTGTATTTTTTAGCGTAACAAAGTTGAAGGCACGCCGTGATTAGATCAATTTACATTTGCATCCCGTGGCATCGTTTGCCTCCCCCAACAAAGCCGTGGAAGAATCGACCGGCGAGTGTATTTTAATACCACAGGCGTTATTTATTGACTAATCTGCATGGAGGGCAATGAAGAGGCGAGCTTCCTTCTACGCGAAAGCTTCGCCTTTGCTCGAACGATTATCCTCAATATCCTGTATTAAGTCCAGGGGGAGAGTTTGCAGGTTCGGAAATATACAACGCCGGTGATATTATGCATTATAAAGTCTAGCTTTGAACCTGTTCATTATATTAAAAACCGTCCTGAGGACTCGAGCGCCTCCTCGATCTATATCGAACACCCGCAACGCCGTTACGTCCTTTTTTTTTTCATTACATTCAGACAGTATATTCTCCCGGCTCTCACTCTTCCTCTATTTTCCCCAGATATTGACAGGGAACACCGACACGGCCACCGTCGTTTCTCAGGAACTTCACCCGCCTATAATTGCCACAAAAATACGCCTGTTACCGCATTCGGTTCACAGGCGAACCGTTTGCCTTCGCATCGAGCTGAAGGGCTGCCCGGAAACCAGTAAGTCAGACGAACACTTTTTACCACCCTTTATACCGACCTTCGCATTAATTATCGCTTGCAAATTTACATATTTCACTCTCCGAATTCCCCGCGACGATTCGCAGTGTTTAAAGTTACGTAGATAACGAACATTGAATCGCAGGAAAGTAAAAATCCACTCGGTTATAAAATTTGTTTATTTTAACAGAAGTTTAAGAAAAAAAAGACCCCTTTTTCTTCGTTGAGATCACATTGTATCCAAAACGTTGGACGATGCAAAGTTCTCTATTCGCAGAATCGTAGGTTTTGTTAACGTTGCCTCCAAATGGGGTAGTTAAATTTCTTCATCCTGGCGATAGTCACGCCCTCCCGGAAGTTGAAAGTGAAAAACGCGGTATGCGCTCGATTATATCGAAGTTATCGGAAAAACGCGACATGCCAGTCGGTTTCTGTGAACAGATAATGCGTCTGGTGTAATTCGAGAGCCAATTAAGAGGAGGGGGGATTTTGGAATCAGCGCGGAATCGTCGTAACCGCGTCTTAAGGCGGCGCCGAGGCAGACCGACATTTGCATAAACAATTTTTCGTCGGTCTGTACGAACGGCGGTCGGCACGATAGCTGGTCCCGGTTCTGGAGCGTTCCAGGTTCCACCGGCATAAGAAATAATCAGAGAGCGCGTGAGAACGAGAGTGGCAGATTTATGGCGGTCGTGCACGACACCCGGTTGGCTGAAATACGTTGAAGTCATCGCAAATGGCTCTTGAGGCTCCGACAGCGGCGCCCCGATTAATAAATCAAAAACCGATCGCGTTTACCCAATTTTAACAAGTACGAACAAGTTCCGACTCCTCACTGTGACCGTAATGCGGTCGTCCACCTTTTCCACCTCCTCTTCAATACCGAACGCCGCCTCGTAACACAGCATGCAGCGTCGTCGCGTGCCTTCGCAGATGAATTAATGCCCAGGCCGGTATTATAACGCCGGATTCCAAACACGACACGACACTTCGTCGTCCGGTGGCTTGTTCCTTATCGAATGAATTATTGAGGTGGTCGGTTAGCCGAAAAGCTGTGCTTTTTATTAATTTCATTACGAGATGATCGCGTAGTGAATATTCATCGAAAAATCTCTCAACTCTTTGATGGATACATTTTTTCTTGCGGTCCTCAGAGTTGCTGATTTCGAAAATAGGGTCGGATCTGAGAAATTTTTAGAATTAAAAATGGTGGATCAAATACGAGTGATTAGGATCGATTCTTGTATTTTTGGCCACCGTATTGGATCCGTCATCTTGGATTTTGCAATTCCGGCGCCGGATTCGTTTTCACCGATCCCGGAAACCCCCGGGCAACAAATTTCAACCGAGTTGGATCAATTTTTATATTTTGAGTCTACTATAATGGATCCGCTGTTTGGAAATTTGAAATTCTGACGTCAGATTCGTTTTTAACGACCCCAGAAACCGAAGATTATCGAGTTCCACTTTTCTATTCCCCACAAACTTTCCACAATTACATTTAATCTGTGAAAACAAGCGGTTTCAACACTTTATAGCCCTTACTGTATTCGCGGAATCATCACAACCCCTCTTAAAACATCAACATTGACATCTTATAAGTCCAATTATGTAAAAAGAAAATGAGAAATAAAAGATACTGGACTTATAAACAAAGACTTCAAGTCGCTTCAAGATTTGCTCAGGAATCTGATAGAAGACCCCTCCAATTTGGGGCTATACTCTATCTACGTATCGTTGTACAGTGACAAACTTGAGGACGGGTTCTTCTGCATTTGGGGTAAAAGAAACAACGTTGACAACCAAAATAGCGGTCCATTGCCGAAATTCGTAGGTGTTAACTTTCAGGCGGAGTTGTCAGCTACACCGTCCCCCAATCTCCGGTAACAGAACTTGAGGACACCTATTACGACGGGATAAAGCGACAGGGGAATCTCCTCGACGGTATCGGGCGGCTAATGGACGGAGAGGTTGGAGCCGACGACTACAGGATTGACACCGGCTACGGAAAAGGTACAATAAAATTGAAGGTTGGAAGGGAAAGTTAGATAGTGGAGACTGTTTTTTCCCTCCTCCACCTTCGTCTCATTGTCAGCTCTGTCAAGTAGCTGAAAACTTCACCCTTGCATTGTGCGCACCGCTGAAACGGGCTGTTATAAGTATACGCGAAAAGACGGTTGGAATGTTTTACACTGGGGATCTGGGTCCATGGATAGTATGCACCATACATCCACCCCTCGACATTTGCGCGGATGCTAAATTCTACCGGGTAATGATTCATCTTCAGGTACGGGATGGGTTGCCTGGATGAGCGATTCCTTTACCGAGAACTTCCTCGAGCTCGTCTTTCAGTTTGACGAGATCAGGATCTTTCACGCCGTCCACTTATACGCCAACAATTACTTCTCACGCGACGTCCAGGTACGTTGATGATCGTATACCTTCTTCTCCAAATCACGACGCGACATTCTACTGTAGGAATATATATCGACGAAATTATGGCAGGTCTTCGCCAAGGCGGATGTCTGGTTCAGCATTGGTGGTCAAGCCTACCAGGGTCGACCCATTTCCTACTCCTACATGCCCGACACCGTGCTCGAAAACGCCAGGAACGTAACGATCGGTCTCCACGGTAAAACCGGCCGATTCGTCAAGCTCCAGCTACACTTCGCAAACCGATGGATCATGATTAGCGAGGTCGTCTTCGAGACCTGTAAGTTTACCACTTGGTCCTCATCGTCGGATGCAATTAGCTGCACAGCATCCAAGGTACACATCTCTCATCGCGATTGCGTTACGGAGTTGAACGGCAGGTCTACATATAGATAGATAGATATATAATGTTTAAAACGCCCATGGCATTGTTGGACAAGAATTAGAAACACAAGTAAGGCGGTAAGAAAAAAATTAACAAGAGGTGAAACGAATAGTTGGGTACATGGATGACAGAAGTTCACTTGCGTGCAGTGATTACGTCTGTCGATGTTGACGCGAAAGTGAAAAAAAAAACTATAAACACAAATTTGACTATAACGGTGACGCGTTCTTCTCTGAGCAGCCAGTCTGCCCGATAACGCAACGGACGAGGTGACCAACTTCGAAGTTGGGGTGAACGAGTCGCCAGTGAGTCCGGAATTGGATCTGACTTTGCAGACGAGTAAGTACAATTCAAAAAGCCCAATGGACTGAGGGATGTTTTTAGTGGGCAGCGGGTGCAGTTGGTATGCTCAAAGCGAGGTATTTTTGCCGGGTTCCTATTCAGCGGAGGCTTTCGGGATTAGGATCTGATTTGGCTTGATTGGAGCTGATTAGAACGGCGTGCGGAGGCATTCCCCAAATTACGTAAAGCCAAAACACAAACGCCGAGGCATTCTGCATCCCCGTCCGACCCTTTCACCCTCCCCCGCAGCAATATTACCAACCTTATTCTATATGTACCTACCCAATTGCGCATGTCAGTGGAAAGCAGCATCACTGGATCAATTATTTTGAGCGACCTTATTCTTCGGAACGAGGCGTGATCGATACGCGCTTCGGTTCATCCACAGCTGTAAGCGGAATCACAGCATCCAGGAGCCATAAATCTGCCGCTCGTAATTGCCGGTAGGTTCTGCGTATAGATCCCGATACCGGCATCTTACCGACGTTTCACCCGCTTTATAGCTCAGACGCAAACCCTACCCAACTTCCCGTTCCTCTGTTTCAAGATAAAAAAGAAAGTTGTAATTACCGCGCAAATGAAAAGTTGAGAAGAGTTTGTGTCTGAGCTATAAAGCGGGTGAATCGTCGGTAAAACACCGGTATCGGAATCTGTACGCAGAACCCTCATTGCATACCAACTATTGCCTCCTGCATGGTGTGCATGGAATTATACGTCTGTTGACTTTACTTGATGAAAATCGTCACGGCGCGAAGGTGTAATCAGGCGTGCGGATACAAGCGTGCGTTATTCGCGATTCGAAAGGGGGATGAGGGTGGGGGTGGAAAACGAGAGAGCCAGCTAGCGGGCTCGAGTAACTTCATTAGGAAAATGAGGCCTCTATTCTTTACCCCGCGTAGATGCGATTAGCAAAAGTAGCGTCGCGCAGGGGCGGGGGTGCGGTTTATAATTCACGCGGCAACTTCCACCAGCTAACGTAAACAATTAGTCGGATTAGGGAAAGGGGCTCGTGTAAGGCGGCAGAGTCGCGCCTTCGGCTTCGCGGTCCGCACGCGGATAACCCGCAGGGTTGATACGAGGGGATGAAACGGGGAACCGAGTTGCAGCCAGCCGGAATATCCGGAGCTACGTGTTTCTGATATGCATATATCTCGTTCTCCACTTAAACGTGTGTGAGTATGTGTATTATACCTTGTATAATGCATACGTAACGCGAATTAAGCGACGTGCCAGACGAGCTACGCGCTGTTCCGTTTCAGTGTCGAGATACGCACAGGGTGTCCCTTTTCCAAAACTACTCTCCTTTAGTCGATATTCATTCTCGAATTTAGGACCGGAACCGTGCTAGATTCCAGTTTTTCAAAAAAAATACAAATACATGGAATTCTTTTTGGGAAAATAATTCTTCTCTTTCCAAAATATCCCTACACCATGTAGCAAAGATGATTATGGGACAGAATTTTGTTTCATGATACACTTGAACTTTCGTTCGTAATGTATTTATTACAATATAACAAGAAACAGAACTTCATACAATTATATACAATAGATGGCGTTTGTTACACCCAAAGCGGTATATAGCTCCAGATGAGAAGAACGTAGAATAACAACTGCCTAGATCGTCAACCCAGTCTATTTCTTGAGTCTATCTTTATAGTTAGCCTCTTTCTCATTGGTTTATTATACCTCCAAGACACCATTTATACTCTTACGAAACCGGGACGCCCTGTCGATGATTGTTTGTACGCAAATGTACCTGCCATATGCCCAAAATACTGTGTGTGTGTGCGTGTGTATATTACATATATATACGTGGTGAAAATTCGCGAGGGGACAAGTGCACACCATGGTGATGCTGCTACTGGTGGTGCCGGTGGTGGAGGCTTGTTATAGCAGATTGTGCTACGGCACTGAATACATACGTGAGGAAATGCATATTTCAACCGAAAGATATACGCGCGCGTATGTGTATGTTGTATACATGTATATTACATATATAAATATACATACGTATGTATGTACATACCTACGCAATGCATATGTATGAACGAATTCTTCTACGCGATCGAATACGGGCGCCATGTATCAAAACCTCCACTGCACCGACACAATCTATATTCTGTAAATACATGTATACTGCATAAGCTTTACACTTTGAAGGAAAATGCATATTTTCTACAATACACGAGGGAGGGACGCGGTCCTGATGAAACATGGCCCAGATTTTCTCCTCGCTTTTCGCGCTCCTCGGGCACGAATTTAGGTAGATATAGAGCTGCGTGTAATCATATTCTTTTCGTCTGGTTTCATTTCGTTTTCGGTTATTAATTGAAACTGGTTTTTCAGTGTTTCTTAAAATTATATCGTACCATTTTATATGGATTATAAGAGTAATAAAATTCCTCCGTGAATTTCAAATGATATTCTTACAACGATAGAGAGAAATACGATATCGCATAAGCAACGAAAGGGGGTTTGAAATATCTTCATTGAAATAGACTTCCTCGTTCCTAATTTTTTGTTTCCAGACTCTCTTCCTTTATGCTTTTTCTTCTGTTTTTCAAACGTCTTTGGAAAATTTATTGAAAAAGTTATACGGTAGCCAGCTTATACCGAACTTATACCCACGCGCTTATACCTATAAGTTAGTCGTGGAACCTATTTCTACGTATAATATCCGACAGGAACTGCAGGAACAACTTTATCAATAAATTTCGCTACAGATGAAATAAAAAAAAAAAAAGGAGAATGATTCACCTTTATATAAGGGAAGAAAAACGAAAAGAAAGACGTTCTTTGAGCGAGGAAAAAAATTTCAAAATGCCAATATATGTATACACAAGTTCGTTGCCCTTTTCGAAAATGTTCGTAGCGCCATCGTTGTTCCGTCGTTTCGTTTCGCGACCGTCGCGTCGAGGCATGGGTAATAATTCGTTGATTTTTTCCCCTCCTCCATTCACGGAAGACGCGAGCGGCTTATAGAATAGGAAATTTCTCAAGTGCCAGGAAAGCCGGGATACTGTAGAGGTATGTAACAGCCTCCGAGCAAGAACAATGTAGGGTAAACGGGCCTGAAACACTTCTCAGAGAAATGGTCTAGACTTCCGTTATACAAGGTAGTGCGGTTGGACGGTTTAATAATGTAACTGATACACTGTACCTACACTCGTGCATAGAATATACACGTACATACATACGTATACATATTACATATAGATACCATAACGCGGTATCCACGACGGCAAGGAATTGACGTTAAGTATGACTCTATTGTTGCCAACAATGGACCAAGTTTAGGCGCCGCGACTTCCTACTCCTGGCGTTTTACCAACGGGAAAGGGTGCCGGTATAGGTAGATGGTTACACGGAGAGAACTAACAGTAATATAACGTTGCATATTAATACACCTACCAAGCGAATTTAATCACGTGTAATAATATTGAGATTGATTATGCCCAGACGTTCCGAGCCTTTGTCTAAGAATATTGTTGCCCTGTTCTATTTTATCTTTCCCCTTTTACATGTGTGTAACGTATATCTTGAAACATCTGGAAATCAGTTACAGCCAGAGAAAAGGGCCAGGAATACGTCGAGGTTTTAATCGGCGTCCTTACAGCCATAACTCTTCTTCTTCTTCTGGTATTCGTTATCATCTTACTGCTCAGCCGGCGACAGAAGCTACAAAACTCACCGACCGTTCTGAAAAATCCCTTCGGATTCGCTATCAACATGAAGGTGATTAATACTTAGTACACGGTTTCTTTATCGACAGATATCAATTTCCATCAGACATGTACATTGATCGTCTGTTGGAGAATCGAACAAAATAGGGGGGGAAAACTGTGAGGAGATTCGAACCCTCCGTCACTGGATTTATGGTGTCGTTTTCCTTTTTCTACGTTTTACACCTGTTTGAAGGGTCTGCTGCTGAACCTAACACCAAGTGGAATGCTTCGCGACAACGGGCACGCCGGTTCCCCTGGCGCCGCCGAAGATTTAAGCATGCACGAGTCCCTGACAATGGAACAATTTCACTCGCCCCTCGTCGCCGCTCATTCGCTCTCCTTCGAGCCGACCTACGTGACGGTGGTTAAGACTGGTAAGAGCTTGCAAGAAAAGAAACACTTGTCGGCAGTTTTATTTTCCTTTTATTTTTACTGCTTTGCTTCTTTTTTCATTTTTTTGGGATGAAATGAGAACCCGACATGGGGTGAGAGGACGTTTTTGTTCCTCAAAACACGATACTGACAGCGAATTAACGCGCCTGAATTCAGACCACCCGAATTGCGTCATTGCGAAGCAGGCTGCACGCCGTAGGGCGCGCCGGAGAAAAATTTTGATGCAAAACTTGCAAGAAAACTAGAACATTTTTTGTTCTGTTAACAGTGTCTCTGGACGCAGTGAAGGATTTCGAAGACATCGAGGACGAGGATATCGGAGGTTCCTCCGAGGCGTACGAGAGTAAGCCACGAGGTGGAGTAAAGACGGATTTGGTAGTTAAGGGTTCGTCGGGGTGCAGCAGCTACGCCTCGCCCACTTCGCATCAGGTTAAATCCGGCTCGAGACATTCGCAGAATTACAGAACGCTGCAGTCCGGTTCGAGGGGGACAAACCCTCCTGTGGTATCGTCAGCGTCTCCCCAGAGGGACCTTGACCTCTGGCATTCTAAACGGTGGCATAC
Source organism: Neodiprion fabricii (assembly GCF_021155785.1). Lineage (NCBI taxonomy): Eukaryota > Metazoa > Arthropoda > Insecta > Hymenoptera > Diprionidae > Neodiprion > Neodiprion fabricii. The sequence continues at coordinate 2,654,172 of NC_060240.1, read as the reverse complement.
CGCGCCCAAGGAGAAACACAAGGTTCGTGTAAGACCGCCACTAATTATGACTGCGCGCTGTACGCGCGATAAGACAGCCGCAGGGGCGGAGGAATGGGGCGCCTTGCTTCGCCCCCCTCCCTCCTCTCCACCCCCCCCCCCCCCCAACTCAAGATCTTGAATTCCGTCTCGTTGCGGTTCGTTAATGAATCGGATGGCGCTGTGCGAGGTGCAGACAGCCATAAATCCCCTAAAGTCTGCTCACGTCTGCTCGGCTGGAACGAACCTACAGCACACGGTCTCGGGTCCTCACGGTAGAGTATTAAAATAATGGAAGTTGACGGCGCGTTAATTAGCCGACACCTCTGCGCTGCTTCCACGACGGCGTTAAAACCACCCGCCTTCGCCATATCATATGCGTATCATATACCTGTACCTCATGTTTATGACGGTTGGAAATTGAGTGGCAAGTTTGCTAACTGCTTAGTGGATATGCGGTTCTTGTTTGCCCGACAGTTAACCGCGCTTTCCGACCTTCCAGTTCACCTTGTAATCCTTTCGGTATTCGTGCAACTGGTGCACTTGTGCCAATTCAGTTCTACCTTGTGTAGAAACTTGCGGAATCTACACTGTAAGAAAGTTTTAAAGCTACCTTTTTGTTTGACTACACGTCAGATACCGGCACCCGTCGTCTGCTGGAACATCGCACCGAGCATGAGCAGGCCATACAAATGCAAAGAAACAGAACCGTCGGAAATACCAAGACAGTGTCTCCGCGTTGCTGAGAAACTCGGTTCGGGTCACATCGGCGAGGTGAGTTTACACCGAGGGTAATGACTGTCGTAACTAGTCGATATACAGCCCTCCCTCCACTCGTACGAGGCGAATTCAATAATCTCAACAATCTTGCTAGCCTCCCTTAACGACGTCCAATTACCCACTTAATCTCAACGCCCCAATTCTACCCTGATGATGCATACTTCCTGATTAGTTTTCCCCCTCCCCCTCCCGCCACCCCCGAGGAATAATTATCCTCCTAATAATATAATCGATCGTCAATTTTACGATCGAGTTCTTTTCTCTCGCCGTGACTTTCTGCACGACACCGTTCCTCACCCGCCTTCAAACCCATGCAGGTCATCATCTGCGAGACGGTTGGACTCGGCGCCGTTCTTCACGGCGTCGGTAAGCTGGTTGTTGCCCGGGTGCCACCGATCGGCGGTGACGAGGCCCTCAGGGAGGTCAAGTTTCTCTCAAACCTCGTCGATCCGAACCTGGCCCGCGTTTTTGGCGTCTGTGCCGGTGACCCCGCACCCTGGACCATCATGGAATACACGGAACTTGGAGACCTCGCTCATTATCTGCAGTACAGCGTTCCTCTGACCGGTGCAACGAGGACTAGTTGCAGTCTGAAAGCCCTCAGGTACGTGGAATCATCACCGATCGGGAATCAGTGACGATTTGTGATAGAAAATCGCCTGGTACTTATTATTTCCGTCGAATCCTACCTCTCAGCGCCGGCGGATAGGCAACCGAAGGTGCGCTAATGACAGTGAGACAGACCTCGAATGTAACTTTGGTTGCCGGTCTGCCGGTACCAAGGAGCAAATACGGACCTCAAACGTAACTGCGGTTGCCTAACTACCGGCGTTGAACAGCGAAATTAACCGATATCTTTGATTTTCGCGACCCTGATCACCAATTTTCCACAGTCAAGGCTGCCTGCTCTACATGGGCGCGCAAATAGCGTCGGGGATGAGGTACCTCGAGTCGAGGAATCTCGTGCACAAGGATTTGGCAGCTCGTAATTGTCTCCTGGGACGTTCTTACGCCGTAAAAGTAACCGACATCGCGATGTGCAGCGATCTGTACAAGAAGGACTATTGCGACATCGGCGGAAGGCCTCCGGCGCCAATCAGATGGCTGCCATGGGAGAGCGTGCTCTTGGTGAGTGTCGACCTCGTAATTCGTTAATCCGTCTTTCGTATTTCCGTCATCTTGACTCCTCGTGTCTTTTTACAGGACAGATACACCTGCGCCAGCAGCGTTTGGTCCTTCGCCGTCACACTTTGGGAGGTAATGAGCTTGGCTCGGGAAAAACCCTTTCAGCATCTCAGCAACGAGCAGGTCATCCAGAATGCCGAGCTAATGTATTACGGGGGAGAGCTGCAGGTGAGGGTTATCCTACTTCTTATTCTATAAGTCGTTTGTTTTTTTCTAAACATATTACTTCATTCGTACACTTTTATTTTGCACTACAGGTGTTTCTGCCGAAGCCAACTATGTGCCCGGAAAATGTTTACAAGCTGATGTGCTCCTGCTGGAAACGCGAAGAAACCGTACGGCCGAGTTTCAAGGAGATCTGCGGGTTCCTGGTCACCGTTAATGGCGATTACATGCCAGCGTAGAATGTAAATCGTCGTGCTTGACTGTGATAACTGACGAAGAGCGCTAGGAAATCGATCTCCTGTATGCGTCAACGTTTCGTTTAATGTATCGCGCTGTTTCCTGAGATGATATTAGTAGGGCAGTCAGCCTCTCTCGGCCGAAATTCTTAATGATACATCATCCTAGCGCGTATAAATGATGAATAATTAATTGTCAGCTTGTGACAATCCTTAGATATATAAAAAGCATATAATTATGTATATTCGATTATGTACGATATGTTTACGACACAACGTTGTGGTTGTTAAGATTTGCGCTGACGAAAAAAATAATTTACATACTTGGATGTAGCTGCTGAAAATTGTTCGCGATAAAACAACAATAGCCGGAGAAATCTGATAAACGGTGGCGGTGAGAAGGTTTGGAGAAAATGATAATCTAACGAACGAAAAATTACCGTGCAAGTTTAATTTTTCGAACGATAAGCTTTTCACTGATTTCCCGATGATAAGTATTCCGTTTGTACACCGAATGCGTGAGTGATGTTAACGATTAATTAATTACACGATGTACAGATCCTTAACTCTATAGTAATTAAAGTATAAATCGCGATATAAAATTGTAGGTATATTATATGAATAATTTGATCGTATTATATTGTACAATGTATAATAGAAAATTCTATAGAATCTAAAAGCTGACTAATCTACGAACTTGTATATTATAGCGTATACTTTAAATTATATATAATGCGTCTAAATGAGTAATACCGTTTTAATTTACAAAACTAACAAACAATTTCTATAGTTAAAATTAAGGGAAAGTTTCGCTACCGGTAGTATTAGACTCGGGATTGCATTTTTCGCGCTCGCTTCTCATAATTTATTCTATTAAGAGTCGCAGCGGTAGAAAATTTAAAGTTAAAAGGGTTCTCATTATTCGTATAACGACGGTTCTACGCTAATAACTCGGGTCTCTCAAAATTGTGCCGCATTATTCAAATCCGTAATGTTTGTTTTTCGCTCTCCTACGAATTCCCACGAATGCGTCGAACGAAGGACTGGAATTCGTGCCAGTAGTTTTTCCAAATGTACCTAATCCATCAAAGAAGTGACTTTCGTTGAATTAAATTCGACTGGAATCGGTGAAATCGATTCCAATCATTTCTAACGACGGAGTAAAATTCGGTTCCTACCAATTTCCGTTCAATGGAACGATAATTGATGGGAGCGTCAAAAAAGGTTACAGGAAAATAATCGCAGAACCGAAAATGATATCGTTAATGTCGCCGTTTTGCGAGGAAATCGGGAGGCAGTTTACCTGCACCGGTGTCCAAATAATTCAAACAGGGAAACTTGAATTTTTTTCTGTCGTATAATGCCAGGCTATGTCACGGCGCAATTCGTCTCTCAGACAAATTGGCCGTCCAATCGGTAATATTCCAACCCTGTACAGGTGAACCAGGAAATGTTTGCGACATATAAGTAAGTGCTGGTAAACGGAATGGATACGTTTGTCCGAGGGGTGGAAGCCTGAAGGCTGGGTGGACGGTCAGCCGGGTCACGAGCTTTTATCCACACTCGTTTGTGTCCCCGTGTCCATTAGCCGAAATGAAATTGGGCAAATTGTCCCATTAGACAAAGCGAAACGTGAGTCGTTACTCGGACTTGGACATTCGTTTTTACCGGGACTCACGAACACCGGAAGCCGGCTGACGACGCGACGTCCCATTTATGCATCGCAATTTATGCATGTTTATACACGACGCGAGTCGCGTTTGATGGATGGAATAACGAAAGTATGTACGATTATTCCTAACTACGAAATCGATGGTGTTTCACCTGAAATTATTATCGATGCTTCGAATTTTTAAGGGGTATAGTCGTACAAGTACAGAATTCAGCACTTCAAAAGAACGACATTCACGATTTAATCGAATGTTTTTCAGACGATTTGTGAAAACCTGGTCAGCGAGGCAAAATAAGCCCAGAAGCATTAAATTAGGAAGAAAAATACTTGAGTTTAATCATTCACAATGTTTCAATTGTAATAAAATATATTCTCAAATTTTAGCTTCCAGTAATTCATACTCGATGAATGCTGAGTATAGAGTTTCCATACAGCTGGGAAAAGTAGCGAAAAATATCTACAGATTGGGCGTTATTGGTAAGCGAAGACTCGAATGGAACGAAATTAGTAGAAATTGCAAAGATGTAACGTTAATCAAAATACCGTATATAACTGTAATAGAGTAAATGAACAACCCTTTTCCGTTCCCACTTCTGTAACGAACTCCATACCTGAAGAATTTGCCAAGTCACCGGTCCTGAGTTTACAGAAACATCCTTTAAGTCCAGTCAAATATTATCATCGATTTTCCTAAAGATTTCTTCTCTTTTCCCGTAACTTTTCATCCAGACGTTGGGTCTCATGAATCCATCAAAAGCGCGCGCATCAACTTTCGCAATTTCGTGGAACCAGATTTCTTTTAGTTCTATTAGTTAGTATAAGAAAAAAATCTGCCCAAAAAACTAGGACAGGGGCTTGAAGTTTGGAGCAGACTTTACAATTAGTGATGTTGAAAAAACGTTTTAGCCAGAAAATATACCAGCCGAGTCTCGACCCTAATTGACCGTGTTCATGACGCGGTGTAAATAATGGTAAATTTTTCACAGCATTCAAAATACAGCGTATTAAGCACACGCATATCTGTCGACAAAAACTTACGACTTCCTTTCGGCCTGCGATGCACGTTATGTATATCGTATACGTACTTACCTACGTACCTATAATACGAAGATATGGCTCGAGGCGTTTCGATTGCAACTCGTCCTCCTCGGAGATAGCAAAACCGGCCTGGCGATTTCAACCAGCTCGGGGCTGCTCGGCCCTTCTCTTCGTCGGTTGAAGTCCGATAAGAGCCGTAGTACATGGCATTGGAATGAATAAAAAACCGTCCAGCTACTCCTTGGATACTGAATGTAAGTATAACCATGCCACTTTGCTTTGGTGGCGTTGCTGCTTGTTTTAAATAACACGCGTTGCGAGAATAAACCAAAGCGGTGTGTATACGTTAGATATCGTTGTATAACTGTGCACGTCACACGCCATGCCAATTCCTTATCGCAAAAGTCATTTCAATGTCCGTTGAATGTTTTACGAGTGTATCGCTGAAAAACTTGATGGAAGATAATTTGAATTTTAAGTGTATGGAAAGTATTCTAATTACTTTACAGGCTGCTTGTATTTTTACACATGAAAAGAAACGCCTTCGGTGTTATTGGGTGTAATGTAATGTCGAATGTCGAGAATTTGACGCGATAAAAGGTGAGGAGAATTAGAAGCCTCGAAGGAAATATTCTTCATTATTTATGTCTCATTGACCTCGACGGAAAATCGTGATACAGCCGTTGGTTTTGTTTCAGTGCTGCTATTAGATGCACGACGACTGCTGTAAGGATTTTCATGGACTAGTTTTACGATGAGAGACTTGACATTTCTGTACAATATAACCACGTGTATAAAGTACGTTAAGGTCAAGCAATAAGGCGAGAATCTGAAGATGACGCGATGTCAAGACTACGGTCATGTGATCATTTTTCATTTCCTAGTGCGTAAAATGGGTAGACGAAAAAACCGAGCCCGCGATTTTTATTTTTCATTACATGGACCTCGAGTTTTTCAATTTAGGGACGTTTTTCTTTAACGCTACCTTCGGACAGTATCGATCGATTTCATATTCACGTATATTTATCTCAAACACATTTCGTCGTACTTGGATGCACCGTTTTTCCTGAAAGTACTTTTTCCCACTAGTCGAGAATTTTATAATCTTAATTCTACAGGAAACACCGCGCGATTAATATACGCAATTAAGATTAACAGCTTAATACATTATCCTCGTCTTTCAATTCTGAACCAGTAAAGTCTACGTAACTTTACTTGTAAGTTACAGTAAAAAATTTTTGAATCTAGGTTGGTAAGAAAAAAACCAAGAAAATAACTTTTGAAAGCATAATGTTGAATTCGGGTTTAAACGGGTAATAATTTCTTGCTAAGCACTGCCTTGAACCTAATCAGTACTTAACCGCAAACGGTTACAAAAGCCTTGCACTAGTTGAAAGAAAAATTTGCTCAACATTTATACATACATATGACGGTGGAATTTAATCTCACTGAGATCGGTGCTTGGAAGTTTATAACAAAAAAAAAAAACAATCCTGCAACGCACGTATCGTGCTATGCAATTCTTATCGTCGATGTTGTCGAAACTCCGGAAATTTTCGCAATCTGCGTATAAAACGGCGGGGCATTCCCGACATATCGGTGATGAACAATAATTGTTTTTTTCAACCGCATTGCGCCAATTAGCGCGTGATCGAGACAATCTCTCGAAGATATCGCTAATCGCGTTTCGTTCGCTCGTTCGCTCGTCCCCACGCAAAAACTTTCTTATTATCATTACGTATAACGTACGCGCCCACGCTTCCAACATTGCGAATGTCTGACGTCCCCCTTTGCAAATGTGTAAGTGGTTACGCAGAGATCATGGAAGCGTTAAAGCGCGTGCGTGTCGAACACCTTCCTTCGTATAATAGTAGCCGCACGGGAAAGTGCCGGCATTAATTCGTAAACAGTCAACGAACGATCGAGAAGAGTAAAAACGCGACGAGGTTTGCCAAAATGCGATTCGTTTGTATTTTTCTATTCACCGTCACGGCGCTCGTCGATCTTCCAGGTGAGTCCGAACCTCCGTTTCGTTGCAACGATTTAATTTCTAATCGATTTCAAGTAAGATCCTAAAAACCCAAGCATTCTTTCGATAAAATTTCACTCTCGGTGTACCGGATAAAGCAGCAGTGTTTTCACACCGTGAACCGAATTCAATCCGCATCGCGTTCGTAGCAAGATTAAATGATCGGTGACGAAATGATATAAATCGAACATCGGTAAGCAATTTTTATCGCCAATCCGTTTTCAGGTAAATCTGCCGGCGAAACTTGCCCAATGGAAAACTGCATGTCGGCGAATCGTTGCGACACTCTTTGGAAAGGGGCCGAATGTCCGAACAAACAGGAAGTCTGCTGCAGCGTTGGTGAGTTATACATGGAGGGTTGAAGGGTTGAGGAGGACCATCTCCGTGTTTGGAAAGTGCCCGTAAACCAGAGAGAAATTAAAATGGGAATGCCGGAGCAAAAGTTCCACAAAGCTCCGATCAGATTGTTTCTCTTTGTTGGTTATAAGCGCCTTTCCGGTGACTCGTTGAACCAATTTTCCAGTTAAAAACCCCATACGAGATACTTATTCTTACCTCTACTCTCCGCAGTGAGTGATTAAGGTTCGTTACATAAAACCTTTCGACTTATTCGTCGGTACAATTTCAGTGAAGAGACATCAGGAGACATCCTGTCGGCATTACGGTGGCGAATGCCTCAACAATTGCAACCAAATCTTGAAACGTCCTGGTCCATGTCCCGGCAACAAGGTATGCTGCGTCCTGGTCGACTGATCGATGGATCAGATAACGTGAATGGTGGACTGATCGTCGGTTGGATTGTGTTTTGAATAAATGAATTAAGAATACGAATGAAAAAATTTACCTCCTTATCTATCGTTTAAAATCCTACAATCATTCCGCGACAACGTTTATATCGATTTGGTTTTACAAAAATACACCGTGCTAAAGTTGGTTTAAGAAAAAAAAAAAAAAAAAGAAACTACGTGCATCTTCAAGATCACGAGTTACGGCTTGCTTTTATTTATCAAACCTAAAAACAAACTCCTGCGCGAACATAATTATACGGAAAAATCCATCCGAACCCAAACAATTGCTGACATCTATCGTTTTTAAATTTATTTTTAAAAACTTCTGCAATTGTCCCAACTCTAAAACAGTACCCTAAATTTTTTATTCAAGTGGTTGATTATTGTTCGTTATTGTTGAGAGTGATTTTGAAAATAACGTTTTTCACAATGCTCAAAAAGTATATCTTCTCTTTTAAAGATTTCAAGATCACCCTTCTGACGTACCGATTTTTTTCATTAGATTCAATTGTTTTTTTTTTTTTTCATCCACTGAAACATTGTTTGAACATTTCCAAAAAATTCAACAAACTTCGATCTTTCACTTGGAACATTTTTAGACCGGTTTCATTGTGGAGCGATTTTTGTCTATATTTTTGACACATTCAACTTGTTTTATCAACTTCGTAATGAAACCAGTCTAGAAATGTTCTAAGTGAAAAATCTGTAAAAAATAGACGCATGGAGAATTTTTCACGAACTTTCAGACCGTTTGAGCAATGTTTTAGTTAATCAAAAAAATTAAAAAGTGTTGCAAGAAATATATAAAAGCAAATCAGCCGGTCACGAGCCCGGTCTTAAAATGTTTGGAGAATAAAATACAGTTTTAAAAATATTTCAATGTTGATGTTGTTGCGACTCCGGAAATATTCACAATCCGCAGCTAAATTCCGGGACTTCCCCGATACATCGGTGATGAACAATCACTGTTTTCAACTGGCAAATTGAACGCGGACGATTGCGCGAATCATTGCAGCTTGATCGAATTGTAATTAAACATACAAATTACGCAGGTAACAAAGCGTGTGCGTGCGAACACTATTGTTTATACAATACTAGCCGCAACGAGTCAATAATCTGTAAGAAAAAAATCCGCCTCCATACCTGCGACACAACTAAAATCCTCCGACGATACTGTAACGCGTTTGATGTTCCTGGTCGTACAAAGTGGTTTAATTAAAGAAACCGTAAGCAGCGTCAAGGTCGTCGATGTTTTTTGCCCCCACCTTTAACCGTTTATCAAATGATAAAAAAAAACACGTCTCGTCTCCCTGAAACATTTTTACGTAGGCAAGGAAATCCATACGACAATTCGAAGGTCGTATTGAATTTTGCCGATCGTTCAATGGCGTTGCACGCGAATTCGTATGATACCCGTCGCGTTTCATCCGAGCTGAAGGAGACGGCTTCGGGGGTAGAACGAAACCGACTGTAAGAAAGAAAAGAAGGGTGCCGGGGGCGGTGGGGAAGGAAGACCGGCGAGTAACGAGGGGGACGAGGACAAGAACAGGGATGCCCGAGGCGCTGCAGGCAGACGCGAGTCGCAGTCGTTTCGTCCCCCGGAGGCGAGTTCTGAGCGAGGATGACGCCGCTCGCGGTGGCTTCAAGGATGGGGAAGTCGGGGTCGGGGTCACCTGGGGGCCCGTCGAGGCCGCCCGCCGGAGGTGGGGGCGGAGGAGGGGGGGGGGCGGAAACGGGCAGAGATAGCGGTGCGGCTTCGCGGCCAGCGCCTGCGGCGAGAATGAGACAATGCGCGGCCTGCCGCGCCGCCTCGGGCGAAGCTGCGGAAGGCGGCGGGTGTAAGAGGACCTCTCTTCGAGGCTGTAACGACGCCCGCCGGGCTCTCTGCCCCACGGCTGGCAACGGAACGGAGAAAATTATAAGCGCGGAATGAAATATTAATAATAAACAATATACCTATACCCTCCGAGAGAGAGAGAGAGAGAGAGAGGGAGGGAGGGAGAGGGAGACGCCGCATGTAATGCGCAGCTTTGCAGCATGTGAGACTGCAATCGTCGTCGAATGTATCGCACGTATATTACGCACGCTGAACTTCCGTGTAATTATTCTGCGAATTGTTGTTGCACGGTGAAATAACGCTAATCACGTTCCGGACGCAGTTACGCGGAATTAGGATATTGCGGTACGAAGTTTAGGGCCGATGCGATGTTTCGATCTGACCGATTTCGTGATGTTCTGTTGCTTATTGTACTCGTATGTTAGTCGGAACTTTGGTACGAGTGCTCAATGCATTGCGTGTAGGTTCATTTTGTTTTATTCAAGAATTGGTTATTGTTATGTCGGAGGTGCGGATGGAATTGACTTTGCAATGTTACTGTGGTGCACAACTTTCGATTGTTACGGCTTGCACAAGTGGTACCAAAGTATACGAGAATCGATACAACTACCCAAGTGTCTGTCAAATGTGGATTGAACCAGTTTCGCGGATTGGTGTACTAATTATAGAAATTAGGAATCAGATTTTCTGACCTATCCGTCTTCTCAGAATCTGCTTCAATACGGTAAATATTTAAAAACTTCCCGTTACAGTTTTCTGCTTTTTCACCGATGTAACGATGCCGAATCTGCAATAATATGCATACCGACAATCAAAATCTAAAAAACTAATGGTAGAATCAATACAACAATACAAGTTAAAACATGCGCATGATAAAAAAGAGTGCGCGCTTGTCGGTGTAAAAATTACGTGTAATCTAATTTTCAACTTGGGCAAATTTATTTTATAATTATTACAAGTAATAATATGTTATGTATTTAATACCGCTTTAAGAGCACCTGGTCTATTTGAAGCAAAAAATATATTTCCTTTAGTTGCAAATTGATTGATCGACATTATTTTACAGCCGCTGAAATGCTTTATGAAAAAAGAAACCACAACATTTTCTGACAAGTCTGGTATTTTCGCTATCAATCTCGAAAAAATAGCAAATTTTTACATGAATTTCATTTGAACATTGAACAACTTTTGAAAGAGTAAAGTTATGAAAAAATTATAAGTGATCTTTTTTGTAGAGCATTGAATTTACGTACATTGCCTCGTTACTGATCTGCAAAATTCAAAGTAAACAAACAACATTATTATCGCGTTTTAATTGAATGAAAAATGTAAGATTGCGTTCAAAAACCACTGAATATCAACGTTCAGGGATCAAATAATAACAGGCGTTCATTTCCTATTCCTGCAACTATTATCCGTGTGTCTTTGGGGAGAGAGAAAAAAAAATAAATAAATAAATAAAAAATTCCATACGCGTCTGAATCACCGCCGCACGCGGAAGAAGAATACCGAAGATGATCTCGCGGTCCTTGGGTCTTTGCTGGATGTGCAGCGGTGGATGCATCGCGGTATGAATACGATGTGGGCACCAAACTACCGGAGGCAATTTCCTAATTGCAGTGAGCGAGAGGTTTCAGGTACGTGTACACGAAGACTCGGGGGCGGGAGCCGGAGGCGGGAGGAGAAGAAAGAAGAGACCGGGTCTCGGAGGGCAAGGATGGGAGAGGGGGGGTTGGGAGGTGGAGGTAGAGCCGAACGCCCCCGCAACCGTAACCTAGCTCCAAGATCCTCGGAGCACGAGGCTCACGAAGAGCCGGAGGCCCTCCGCACTCTTTCCCCTTTTCATCTCGTCGCCGCGCCGAAGGTTGGCAGGGTGGGGGGGGAAGGGGAAAAAACGAACCCCCGATCACCGAGTTTCCTCTCACGGCTCGTCGCCGAGGAGGTGGTGTGCCTACGAACGGCGGGAGTATGCGAAGGCGGTGGAACACCTCCGACTGTTCGCGGATAATGGGGCCTTTGTTCGACGACACAGCCTCCGGCCGGTCAACGGACCTCGAGGATCTTGGGAATAATCGTGCGGTTTTGCTCTCCGCAGTGGACCCGATGATTTCCAGATCGTTGTCAGAGATGAAAACGCGGGATTCGTCATCGCGGTGAAAGAGATTCGGAACAGATTCGATGGGGTCGGGTTGAGGTTTCGAAGATGAAAAGTTGAGACAGCGTCTGATTCCGAATTGTTTGGTGGAGACACTTTGAGTAGAGAAATCAAACTTTCGAGAAACAACAAGGTTTCGAATGGTTCGAAACCCTACGGCTCAAAGTTTCGATAGAGAAAAATTACAATTCGCGTAATTTACTCAACAAGTGGGTGGAAAAGATGAAAAAAACCGATGATCGGAATTACCAGGATCCCCAACGATGAAATATCGATACTCCAAAACGAAGCCGGATCACAGTGGTGAAATTTCATCGAGCTAGACATTCACAGACCTGAAAATCTTGGATCATTCGAAATTTCGATTTTTCAGATTGGCAAATTTTCTCATCTTCGCACTTTCGGAAGTTTGAGCGTCAAGTTTCCGACCATTCGAGAATTTGATGTTTCGTCAAAGTTTGCTTTCTTTGCTTTAAGTTTCGTCAGCAAAAAAAATTCGGAACTTGACGCTTTCGGAACTTTGACCTCGCCTCGATTTATTGACCTGGCGGGCTTTTTTCGACGGGTTCGTGTGTCTCGGAAAACTGAGGCACGAACGCTAATGAATTGTTTTGGTGAAAATTGGGAATTCGATACCGGGTATCCCCCTCCGGTCGACGCCGGGTGGCGTCTCCATCGTAAACGAAACCAGATGCCCCACTGCCGCAAGGCCGAGGACGTCCTATTCTTCGAAGACAATTACACGAAGATCGATCAGGCTCTGGTCATCTTCGTAGGTACATACCTCAGCCTCAATTCGACGTATAGATTACAGTAGAGTGTGGGAGAAAAAAGGAAGGGAGAATTTTTTCACAAGATGCCGTGCAACGGATGTTGTTCGGCTTATCGTCTTGTCCAGTCGTCGTCAACTTGAGTTTCGGTGACAGCGCGATCGTAATGGTATGCCGAAATCACGCAGTATCATGTCTCGAGAGATACTCGAGAGTACCTATCCAACTTGATAAATCGGTTGATGAAATAGTTGCAATTAAAGGCGAACACGCAGGTTATAAATATACAAAACGCGATTCGGATCTGCTATCCAAGGTAATTGTCTTATATTTATATTTCAAGTTTCTTTTTTCGTTCCAATTTCCCTACCGAAGTTGGAACCGTGTAACTGGACCCATGCCTGCGGGCAGTACCGACGTCTCTTTCTCTCTCCGTCGCTCTCATTCGGTTTTCGCTTATTTACAACTTCGTTTTTTCTCAACTTTAATAGGCGAAACGGGGGGGTGGGGGGACTCTCGATTGCTGCAGGAAGAGGATAACGCTCGTTGTTGGTGGGCCACGGCGGCTAGTCTGATCCACGATTACGAATCGTTCTTGGCTCTCTCACGTGACCTCTGCGGCGGGTGGGTGTGTGCTTAACCTTTTTGATGGAAAGGGAGATCGAGCGAACGGGCGGTAAGAGGGGGGCGGAGACGGGAACGGGGGGCAACCTCGACGTCCGACGATCACCCACGCAACCCGGCATGTAAATTACCAGAGGCTGTGAATCATTTCGTAAACCGCGTTGTAGACTGTAGCTGTGGCCCAGGAGAGCCAGGCTGGGGCTGGGATACGAGGGGAGGGGGGGGGGGAGCGATTCTGGGCCCGATCCTCCTCTGTCCTGCGGGCCCCATGGCGATCGGTACCGCGGCGCAGCTCGCGTCCGCTTACATAAGATGAAGACGAAGGAAGAGGAAGAGGAGGAATATTCCTTGAGAAAGGCTGCACGACGATGCTGATCGTCGCGGACGCTGATCCCCGTAGATGGCCGTGGGACGCGCTTCGGGCCCCAACTCCCACCTATAAGGCTTATTAGGTATTTCAGGCTTCGGGAAGAATATGCAGGCCGCGAAGGAGAAGAACAATATGCATAAGGGGGCGGCGAGGGGTCGGGGGGAACACCTTCGTCCCTTCTCTCCTCTAAATCTCCTTCCCGTTTCGTAGGATGAGAGGATCACGGTGTTCATCGCATCTCGCGTTCACACGAGACCGCTGCATATTCTATTTTTAGACACTCTAAAGTCGATCTACCGCCGCGTGACTAGCCAAATGGAGGTCGTAAGCTCCCACCTCTTTCTACTAATCATCCGTCTGTCTTTATCTTGTCAGTGAGAAGCTCAGTTAGCAGGATTTAGCAAAACAAAATGTGTTGAACCGTTCGCGAAACGCTTCCGCCAATACCGCGAGCGTTGTCCCAAACGCGTCACTACGGTTTGCAACGATGAATTTTCAAGGCTCGATTCTCGGTGCTCGGGCCCCTCAGCGAAGGGGAAATTGCACGTGGTCCACTCTTGCCATCGTTTTATTGCGCGTCGAGTAGCGTTCGGTGGTTTATAAGCGCAGGAGACGATCGAGCGTCGGAAATAAAATTCGAAGCGTGCGGATCGACGGTGGCCATCTTGATTTTCCAATAATCGATAGTTGAAAAATACACGCGACCGGACCCGACCTCGTCATTTCCGAGTATCAACGTCGTGCACTTCCTCACAACAGTTCGCAAACAGGCGAGAAAGAACGCGACATCGACTCTGTGTGGTGCAGAAAAGGCGTCCAGGCGGACTCCGACGCGTTGTAGGTACAGCGATGCGAGGATGAGGTGGAGGTGAAAAGAGGATCGAAAAACGGAGGAGGGAGGGAGGGAGGGCGGCATTGTCTGATGATGAGGGTAGCCCGTGGTGCCGTGGAGGAAGGCGCGGAGAGACGCGGAGGAAGACGACCGCGGCCTTACGCCTCGGGCGAAACACGACCCGTTTCAAAGACACGTAGAGGTATAGGGCCAGCGAGCGGAAGGGCGCGCCCTAAAATATGTGGACCCTCGGGCGACGCGGACTCCTCGTTACATCCCGACGGATGCCCCGAGGCGGCCCGATTTGTCCGTCCGTTCGTCTGTCCATCGGTCCGTCGCTCGTCCGGTTGACTCTGGAGCGCCGAGGTATGATACAAAAACACGAGGTTATTTTCTCTCTCGCGCACTCGTACGGTCATACCTCCGCCATTCGTCGACAGGGACTCGAGCCCCTGACCCTGGGGCAACGAGCGATACCATGCACGACGACCTTATCCTCGTCGGGCGGATAACTCGCCCACGTGGGTGACGAACCACGGCTGATCTCATCCTCGTGCATCTGTGCAGATGCGTCTACCGCAGGGTCCTTCCACGGAAATTCCGATCGTTGGAATCCATTATGTCCAGTGGTCCCGGAAACGTCCTCGAATTTGTTACGAATTTTTTACTGGACACCATGGAATCTCGGATACCTTCGGCTACTTCCAGCACCCTGTCAGGAGTGTTTCGTTTTGGTGCATTGACATTGCACGTGGTGGAATGTTGGGATTTGGCGATGAAACCGCATTCGGCGCAGCCTCGTTCGATCTTTTAACGTTTCCGTTCCGTTTCTTTGTCTGCTTTTTTCCTCTGTCATTCAAATTTGCATATTAACACCGACGGCGGATAATGGTGATGGGATATTGGCCGGGCAGTCGGCCGGGGCTCCATGCCCTACAGCTCTTATACTCGTTCGCGTCGGCGTTGGCGTTCGCGGACCGTTTCGTGCTGTTCGATTTGGTTCGGAAACGCCTTGGGCATCGAGGAATAACGTTGTTGGCCGTGGCTGCTTCGCCCTTGGGCTATTCCAATATAACTACAATATCCTGTAGAGGAATATCTCCGTGTAGTAGTGAACCTTGCGAAGGCGAGCCAGCCCGCGTTCCCTCAATATCAAACGCTGCGTGCAACAACACCCGGGAAGCAACTCCATGTTATATACATTTTTCGTTGACCACCGTGTCAAATCAATAAACTTACAAAAGGAATTCTCCCAAGACCATTTAACGCATCTCGGATCAACCTCTTTTCATCAAAATCCACCCATTCCGTCCAAGCACCAAACAGCTACGCAACACTGACATGTTTTCTCTCGGAGCAATAATTAGCGTTTCAGCGAAGTTCTAATTGAATCCTATACAGTACATCGTTTAGCGCGTGAACGAATGTCAGAGTGTCATCTTCGACTCTAAACCAGTACCATAATCGAGACGAGAATAGTAAGTGAATTTCGTCGCACAAGTTGTACCGCTTCGTGAAAAATTCGTTCCTACAGCAACGGTGCTTTATCCCAGATCACCAATCCTAAAAACTATCGTACACATCGCCTGTCTATAAGTAGCGATCAGAAATGATCGAGACTACGAATACCTGTACCCGGTTTTGGCCGATCTCTGGCGACTCGAACCTGCGACATAACGCAGTTTCGGATTAATTCTTCCGCGGTACCGAATCTTGATTTCGGCTTCATGGTCACCAACCCAATGTCCCTAGTTACACCCACTTCCACTTTTTTCCTGGGTTCGTGAAGAGGTGAAACTGGATCAATCCGTGATTTGGAGTACCTTGAGACCCCGATGAAGGCACCGAGTGAAAATATCGCCGGATATCGAAATCGGCGTCGTCGTCGTCGTCGGCGGCGGCGGCGGCGGCGTCGCGACGCCAGCGTAGGATGATCGCTGGCCTGCGGTCCGTCTCGACGTCGCGAGCAGCGCAGTTCCCGCTCGGCTGTCGCGTCGTGCGCGTCGATGTGCTGCACCTGTCCGATATTAACGCGGGAAAACCAACCACGTGACAAGTGTGACGAGTATTATAGATATATAATATAATAATTAAGAGGAAGGTGGGCGTAGCTGATGCCTACGTGCCGATGACAGGAGGACCGTCGCCTCGTAGTCGCATTTTCCGCGCATATCGAGAATTTGACGACTGACTGCGTGTCTTTTCTCTTCTTCTTCTCCTTCATGTTTTTATTTTCATTTCTTTGTTTCTTTTTCATTTTCGTTATTCAATCTTCATTTCTTTTTTTCGCGTGTGAGTTGGTGCGATCTTTCACCTCTTATAATACATCCGACTATCTTGTGGTGACCAGTTGGCAAAGCAAAGGGGGATTTGTTTGAAAATCGAAGAATACAAAGTGCTTCGAAAGTGCCTGATTATATCGCATTGGAATTTCGAATCTTTGATCGTCCACGGAATTTGGTCAAGTTGAAGAAAATCAAGGGAAAACAATTCGTCGTGGACAATCGGGGAGGAGCCGTCAACCTGGAGGCCACGTGTCCGAAACGGTGAGCATGACGCAGATATTTTCTCCAACATCCTCATGCGGGTGCATCCTGCAATGCGGAGTCCCTTCAGCATGCCATTTCCGTATTAAAGCCCTTTGTATTCCTAATCCAAAAGTCTGTCAAAGCGACTATCAGCCACCGTTTTTAAAGTAATTTTAACCGCGCACATATTTGATCAATGAATGATTGTAACTTGTTGAACTTGTAAGCAACTGTTCAGATACGGGGTATTTTTTCTTTTTTTTTTTTTTTCTTACACATCTAATTCTTGTCCGTGGTTTGACTTGTTCGCTCGTATTATAACGTACGAGGGGAATAAAGTGCGGGGAATAGCGATCTGGTATAAAAAGATTTACGAGAATGAATCGTATGATAGGTATACAAATTGGTGCTGCGACCTGAGACCAATCAACACGCAAAGCGGGGCAATTAAAACCCAGAAGCTACCGAGCACGAGCGAAATTGCCATTAAACGTGATGTATGCACATACATATAAGTATAATATATAGGTATACTGTAGATACAAACAGCCGTGTCTGCGCGAAATCGGGAATTGATGCCATAGCTAGTCGATTACGTACTCGACAGTTTTTAATCCAAACAAATCATTAAACTTTATCACTAATTAAGGTAAAAATTTAAAAAAAAAAGGATAAATTTATTCGATTTTCGCATCGGTTTAAATCCGATTAAACTGAAAAGTGAAATTTCGGTGCAGTTGAAACCTGACAGAGAACTCGAATTGTTAGTATACCTATACAGGTGTGGGTTGAGAACGTTTTCCGAGCATCTGACGCAGAGGGGCACCCCTCGTCACAATATTCCTCATCTTTTCCCTCATCTCGATCCTTTGCTCCTTCTCCCTGCGGTAAATATATAATATAAGGCGTGTTTCAATCGCGTATACTTTATACTACACCTATATCGCGTGTATATATATATATACATATATATATATATATGTACATTTACACTGCACCTCGGGCTCACATCAGTGGCGTTTGGAAAGACTAGCGATGGTTGAGGATAACCCGGGGAGCCCTGAGGCCCTCCGAGGTTGAGGACACGGGGAGGAGGGTGAAAGGAGAGGAACCGGGACGCCCGGGGCATCGGGGGCCCCCGGGTGCAGACGCGCTTCTCGTTCCGTTCCCGTAATTAGAGCAGAAGCCCGGAGGGCGAGCCGCAGGCGTTCGCGTCAGTATAAGAGGCCCCGAACTTATTCGGGATCAGGGTGAGGAGGGAGGGGGAGGGGGATGAACGGACGGAGAAAATATCCATATTTTTATACACGTATGTAGGTGTGTATGTACGGCATATTCCACGCCGACTTGGTAAACGGTTGACCCTTAATTTTTTTTTCATTTCACTAAGGATTTTTCCTACGTTAGTAAAATTAAAATTGTGATATCGTCGTCAGACAATATAACGTATCGGCATGTATAATTGCTTCGATGATATTGTAGTAACACAAGTATTTATAGAGGCCGATCTTGTTAATTACTTCAAGTGAGGTACGAATATACAGTACGAGTTATAGATTAGTGTTTTGTATACTCCCAGGAAAGTTTAGAGTTTCAGATTTTTTGCGATATGCAGATGGATTTTTGTGGTTTTGGAATGCTAGAGATTCTTGAATTATTCAGATCTTCAATGATTTAATATTGTTTTCCAACACCGGTGTTTCATCGCTGGATCGTATAATAGACGAAGTTTCGTCGAACCGTTGAGGAATAATGAAATTGGATGGTTTTGAAAATTGAAATCACTAATCTGACACTCAATATTTCGAATGTGATAGATTACGGAAAATGATTAAGTCAGAATTGAGGAAAATATTTGAGATGAGTGTTGGTTCGAAGTTTGAAGACTGTTGCTGAAACGTTATGAAAGATATGAAAATTGAGAAATTCGCATCTAGGTATAATATAATGCTAACAAAGTTCGATTGCTGCAAGAATCGTTGCAATCATGTACCGGTCTACTTGTAACAAGCTTCATCACTCACGAATCTCTGTAAGCGACTGCCTGTGTATAACCGGAAGTATCTGGCGTTTCTAAAATTTTAAAAAATCTCGTATCGAGACATGTCAACTTGCATGTCATGATATATAATTATGTAACTGCATCAAAAATTGGACTTAATTCCGAATAACGAAAACTCTTGTATTGTATGCACGCAATTCCGTGATTACTGATTAAAAAAAATTTCGAATATTGCTATCTTCCTTACAACACTTTGCCGAATCTTTGCCGCTCTCAGAATGAAAGCCGGAATGATATTCCGAACGCAAGGTAATCTCCAACGAGTTTTCAAACACTTCTAGAACCGGGTGCAAAGTAGGTACGTATACGAAAGGTGTAATATGCGGTCCTCGGTCACGCAGCCTGTATCTCATACCCATGTGTAGGTATATGCGTAGCGTATCCGAAGTTTCCGTCTAGTTGGCAAGTAGGCGAGAGAGTATAACTGGTCAAATAGGCAGGCCACAGACGAAATGGAGCAAGACACGCATTGGCGCGTGTCGGGGGAGTGCCAGTGCAACCGCCCCGCTCAGCCCCCGGATCCATCGAAGAACGAGCGATACTGACCTCGGCTCGAATTGCACAAGATACGTGGGATTCTCTGATTATTACTCGATTTCGACAGCCAGCTGTAAAACGGCGCCTAAAGTCAAAAAACAAAGCTCTAAGAAAAAAGGATTTTGCTACTTATTACGTGCGGTAATAACAAGCCAGTGAAGGATTCAATATGGCCGCCGTTTACTCGCTTGCGATTTTGTTTCGGCCCTTAGATTATTTCCAAACCTCGGTGGCAATCGAGCGTTACTTCATACCGAAGATAACGATGGCAAGAATAGTTTAACCGGTGATTTCACCATCGACGAAAGCCTAAAAACCGAGAATTCAGTTTGCGAAATTTGGACGCGGTATGTGCCTTCGCTTTTCTCAAGACATGCGAATAATATTTTGCTGTGTTTCCCCACGTGACGGTGAATAAAGAGACAGGTATTTTGTGTGTAGAAATTTTTATATAAATGTCGAATACTATCTAGGTTTCGCTTTCCTTAGTTCCCGTCGTCGCGCAAGAGTAAACTCGCGTCATGCCTGCTGCTGGATAATGAGCGACGTTTGATCGTTTGAAAGTTCATACTACACATAGCTGGCATATACACAGAGCTATGCCACTGTAACTTCAGCTTGTAAGACTCTCGATTCGTCGGTTGTTCAAAGCAATAGAGCTGAGACGGTAAAAAAAAAATGTTGAAAACATAAGATATTGGATAAAATTGAAAATATCTATTTAGCCTTACATTTCCTAATGGCAAAATTCATCAAATCGTAACAACTTCTTCTCGGATCTCGTTTCATACATTCGGTACGAGGCTAAAATTGCAGCAGCATGTGAAAAATTAACGGTAATGTAAGGAAAAAAACAGCCGCGACTAAAATCATTTCATCGCATCGTCGAGTTATCCCGAATAATGTAAGAGCGGGCGGTGAGTAGGTCGCGAAATTTTTGAAAGTATTCGTCGGACGGCGATCTTGGCTAAAAGGTAGGTTATAATAGAGGTCATATACAGCGACGATGGAAATCAAGAACTCGTCGCTCGTCGTGCGTGTAAACTGTAAGATGACGCAGCTGTGCGCATCTCCGAAATTTCCAGCACCCAGCGTCCGCGCGGTTTCGAATTCTCCGGTCGCCGCGCCAGTGCGCCGTTTTGCATACACACGCGACGCGCATAGATCAGCCGCTAGATCCCCACCGCTTTTTGACCGACCGGGGAGCGCGAGCCAAACCGGTCGGGCACGCGCTCCTCGCCACAGCCGCGCTATCGCCCCGTTCTATCGGAATGATAATCCCCATCTCCACTGCGCTGATGGCAGCCACCGAGAGCATTCACTCTGCGACAACCGCGCGGAGCGAACCATACGGTCAGATGGGTTTCAGGAATTTTTTGCTTCAAGTACTTCACGGCTGCCTGACGGATTGCCCATCCTTCAAACTCGTGTACAGAATTTCAAGATACGACTTAGAATTTCAGCACTTTCATGTAATTTCATACGATGACGTATAGGATTTCAGAGATTTAATGGAATTAAATATGATTTCGGAGGATTCCACAACATTGCATAAGATCTCAATTGGTGTACAAACATTTCAGAAATTTCTGAAATCACATGAAAGTGCTGAAATTCTAAGTGATCTATTGAAATTCTATTCGGATATCCATTGAAATTTTATGAAATGTTGTGGAATCTTCCGAAATCATATTTAATCCCATAAAAACTCTGAGATCCTATATAAAATCGTATGAATTTTCTTTGATACCCCTAAAATCTCATGAAATCCTGTAGGATAATTCAAAATCTTGCTGAATCCTTTGCAAATGCAGAATTCCGACTGAAACCTCTGAAATATTCTGAAATCATATGAATCATTTGGATTCTTCGAAATATTTGAAATCGTAAATCTTGAAAACTGCAAGTCTACACATAAACCGATGAGTGATTAGCCTCTGGAAACTGCACCCAACGCTGGTGACTACTTCGTCCTTTGATAATCGATAATTAACACTTTAATTCTTCGAGATTTTCAAGTGCAGGAAGACTGAAGGATCCGTTGATACAAAAATAAAAAATAAAAAAGTAATACTACAGCGTTGCGCTTTCTTTTTGCAATTCCTTGTATCCTCCGCATGCAGATTTCCATTTATGTATTCCGTTAATTAGCACGAACGAGGCGAATCTGTCACTGATCTTCGATCCGCATTTGCGGCGATGATAATAACGATAATAACGCACATCAGCCGCTGCTTAAGAAGAAGCTGGCGGACGGTTATTATAACGGAAGCTGATATCTAATTAGCGGTTTTCTCAAGTTCGTAATTAACGGTGCAGCTTCTCCGTCTCTGCGGCAGTGACGAGACGGAAAAATTCCGAGCAAATATACATAATACCCGATGATATTCGTATACTCGGACCGTGAATCTTACCTCATAGCGCCAACGCGAGTTCTTGAACATGCGGCTACTTACGCCTTACAACCTCGGACATATTTTTCGCGGGAATCGAGTGAAACGGAGAAGTAAAAGGCGGCGCATGCACGCGGCATTGTGCGTTATATATTTTTGAATTTGCATCTGGATTGGCGCGTCAGAGGCGGCCGGGCAAAAGCGAGCTCCTCCGGCCCTCGAGGGCCGAGGTATATGCAAGATTATAATACTGCAGGTATGCGTGCGTCGAGGTGATAGGATGCGGAGTATCCGACGCCCCGTGAGTCCGAGAGAGACGCTCGCCCCCGGCGATCCACTCGCCCTCATCCCATGCCTGCAATGGGCCCGACTCTTTGCACGATCCTACGGCGTTTTACGGACCGCAACCCCCCGCCCCCATCCGGCATCCCTCGCGATACGAGTCCTCGTCAAGACGAAGCTGCCCGCATTCCAGGGACGAATCGGGACCAAAAATTATTCATTTCTTTCGGTGATTCCCCGGTGTCTTCGGAAGCAGATGAGAACCTGAAGGACCCAGCGGAAACAGTCTTACAGGAGTTGGTTGGAAAGGACCCCACGAAATCCTCATGGAAATTGGCTGGATTTTTAGTATCTTGTAGTATATACATATTCTCTCGATGAAAAATTCTCGTGGACACAAGTCCGAATAAGAAAGGTGTACAGGTTTTTTGATATCTATGGATTTCGGGATTTTTGTGAATTGTAAAGCTTCGAGGGGACGCGAAATCAAACAAATCACTCAAAAAACTGCACGGTCGATTCTCAAAGATAGGCAGGAAGCTGTGATCGATTCCATCGACGCGTTGATTCCATCCACGAACTCGCTGGTTTACCGGAAGGAAGTGCAACGTCGGATTTCTCACGAAGAACGAGACCCTCCGACTCTTGCAACAATCGACTTGTCCTGTTTTTCACGCGTCTGCGGAATCTCTGCGAATCGGCTGTGCACTTTTTGAGTGATATATTTGATTTCGAGTCCCCCTCGAAGCTGTGTAATTCGCAAAAATCGCGTAATCCATAGATATCAAAAAATCCATCCACCACCTTTCCAAAGCCTGTATCTCGGAAACTGGTGATTTTCGGGACTTGTGTCCATGAAAACTTTTCTGATCAGGACCATATGTACTATACTACATACTAGAAACCCAGCTATTTTCACTGGGAACGAATTTCAATAAAAAACCAGATCCAAATCCAGGTTCCATTTCAATTCAAAATCTATGAGAACCGTTGCAATTTTCCGACAAATTGTACGTCCCAAAAAATCGAGACTAAGATAAATTAGTTGTCATTATATCAAAGGTTGTAATTCGCCCCTGGCAAGAAATTTCAACAGCGATTCCTTCACAAACGGAAATGTAATATGTATAAATACAGCTGACGAACATCTGATGGGTACAGTAGGTACACTGTATCATTTCATCGCGCCGCTAGCCTACTTAACTGCCTTATTAATACATATGAAAATCACACAGATCCACGACCCCCTGAAATTAATCGTATGATTATAAATGGATGTGAACGATCGCAATGGGGGTGGAGGGGGCTAATAGGGGTAGAAATGTGAGAAACAACAGCATGCAACAATGGGGTAAAACGGAGTGAATCGTTTCTCCGTAAATTTGCACGATCGTTTGAATGGACGGGGGTCGGTACGGGTAGGGGGCTAATTAAGTGGCGACGATATAATCGCGGAGCGAAAGTCAGCGCATGGAGTGCATGAACTTGCATTTGCGGTAATTAAACCGAGAACCAGCCGGGCTGCTGTCGGCGTGGGTCGGTCGGAGGCAATTCACCGTAATTAGCGCCTGTGCCCTGGCTCCCACTATCCTGATTACTTGCGCGTGCCAGGATCCCGTTTCGCTACCCACTTCCTCCCGAGAACGGTGATCTGCCCACATAGCTTCTGTACAAAACGTTGCCCCGTTTCGTTTGGCAGCCGGTCTGAATGGCGCTTGGAAGCTTAACGAGGCTGCTTCTTTCTTCAGCTTATATCCCACCCGCCTTCTCCGGCTACTTTCCCTTTCGCGAATTTCAACCGATATAATCGTTGAGCCAATACCCGTGTTCTGCAATTAACCGCAAGTCTACGCATAAAATCAATCGTCCTGGTTTACTTTGTGCTTTTTTTCATATCATCGCTTCTTACCTCTGTTTCGATACAAACCGCAATGCATTTCGTAACTCCCGGGCTTTCTCTATATTTCAGACGGAAATGTGAGGCCGACGGGAAGGAGACCAAGACGGAGCTGGC
Organism: Neodiprion fabricii; assembly: GCF_021155785.1. Lineage (NCBI taxonomy): Eukaryota > Metazoa > Arthropoda > Insecta > Hymenoptera > Diprionidae > Neodiprion > Neodiprion fabricii. The sequence continues at coordinate 2,629,857 of NC_060240.1, read as the reverse complement.
AGCGCAGCGCAATATGTTCCCCAGCGCTCAAATAAAAATGAGGTAATTTACCACTGAACTAGGTATATATATACAGATGAAAATGGAAAAGAGAACACTTTTATTCATCTATCGTACAATTTCTCAACTTTTTATATTTTCATTGCACTCCTCGACGGAATTTACAGATTGCTATCGCCAAGCAGTTCGCCAGCAACGTCGCCAACGATGTCGAACTCCTCTTCGCCCACTCCTCCGACCCCCGCGGCCCCCGCCTATAACCAAAAAATGACGGGGATCCCCTGCGTCGCTGCAGCCTCGAGGTACACGGCCCCTGTCCACATTGACGTTGGCGGAACGATTTATACCTCATCCCTCGAAACCCTGACCAAGTGAGTATAAGTTTCATTTATATATGCATAGGCTTGATTCGGATCTTCGACGAAGACTCCTTTTGTCCATTCCGTGAAGGCGTGATCGATAAACGTCGGTAATTCCACGGTGAAGTTGAATGAAGTGTGAAGAAAGGACCCCGCAGAATCCTGATGGAAATTGACTCCCGGTTGAATTGGCTGGACTTTCAGTATGTGGTATAGTACATGTACTCCCGATGCGAAAAGTTCTCATGGACACAAGTCCCAAAAATCACTAGCTTCTAAGATACAGACTTCGGAAGGGGGGTGGATGGATGTTTTGATATCTATGGATTACGCGATTTTTGTTTTGCGGCAGCCAGTATCCATAAGCATTCTGCGGTATCCTTTGAAAGCGACCATTGAAAAATTCACCCTACCGACACTTTGGCTTCGAGCATTCAGAGCTTTTTCCTGATAATTTTTTCGTGTTACTCATCGAATATGCGATCCAGTTGAAAGTATATTCATGCAAGTACGTTCACCGAAAAAAAATGTCAAGCTTGTCAGATTAAACGTTTGACCGCGCATGCGCAAGCTTTGTCATCACTTCATGCAGGCTGGCCAACCCAAGTTTCAGCTCAAATTTTTTTCGTTCGAGCAGACCTCAAACAGCTGATGTAGCTATTAAATAAGGATTGAAAAACTTGTACCGTGGACTTTGACTAACGAGATTACTTAAATTGCGTACCGTTTCAAGAAAGTTGAAACTCTCCTACCTTGCAGACGAAAATATAACGGGCTGTAAGATCTCGCCGACCAATGGAGCTGAATTATTTCGCGCATGCGCAGCACGTCAATCATCGGCCTGCGAAGTTTCACCGTTTCCATTCGGCGCACATGTAGCCTGTACGTTTATGATATAATCTCATGGTGCGGCCGCGGCGTGTATAGCTTAGCTTTCGACAAAACAATAAGGTCGAGAGAGCCTGTAACGAGGGAGGAAGGCGCAGCGGAGCGTGTCGAGAGCAGACCGATTTCCGCGGCCCTAGATCTTTTTAAGCGTCACATAAGCGATACTTGGTACAGCGGTTGCCTATCGCCTCCAGTTCCTGCTCCATCATCTCATCTAACCACCTCCGCCATCTTATTCTTATTCTTCTTCTCCTTTCGAGAAGAACGATAGGCGTTCTACAAACGCGGTGAACCGCGGCCGGTGCCTCAACACGCTGATTTCTGATCCCATAAGCCGCTCTCGATTCGCTTCAAACGATCGCTAATCGCGTCCGGTTTATTTCAAAACACGTACAGCTGCCCCACGTCTCTTGTGTGTGTGTGTGTGTGTGTGTGTGTGTCGGTGCTGAGCTCTCTGCATCTGCATGCGAGGCTGACAGATTCAGTAGGTGAGTTGGACGCCGCCGCCGCCTGCTTCACTCTGCTACTTTCCGTTACAGCTGACCGATGTCTAATCGGGGGAAAAAAATCAACCGCTGCACTGCAATCGCGAATCTCGTCGGTTATACCTTTAACATAGAAATAATTATTTCCCCGCGTTAAGGAGGTCGTGCCGAATCGGAAATTACACTTACGATTCAACATACATTTCGCAGAAGCTACCAGCGCTCTACAGCAGGGAAATTTCTTTGTAACATTCGATGCTGTTTTCACAGAGACTATCGTTAAACCGGGAAACTATGAACGTTTTTCTCTGCCCTTCGAACCGTTTTTTAAACTGTTTTTTTCGCAATTTTTTCCACAGTGTCAAGATAAAGAAACCATCTGTTCAGTTTGCAATATTTAGTCTCATCTTGGTCGGTTCTCAGAAGCTAGATTAGAGACCTGAAACACAGGTACCAGAATTATTTTAAAGATTTCAACTTATACGGTATTATATCACAGGGCGCGGATAAATAAATCGAGCCCGAAATTTGCCGCTACAAACTCGTTTGCGGGATTGCTGAAATGCCGGAGGCTTGATGAGTCTGGGACTAAAGAGAACACTCGATTGAATCGTGTCGGTTTGTTCTATTTAATCCTGATCCAAACTTGTATACGTAATTTGTTTCTTCGGTAGAATAACACAGGCCTGCGAAATATAACTTTCAATTTCCCCTGAAAATAATAATGCTTTTTTTTAGGTATTTAGTTATGTTGAATTATAATATAGTGCTAGTTTGTTTACAGCACATCGAGATTTATTTTCATGTAAGTTATGTATATTTACAAACTTTTTAACAATATTTGTGAAAAAATAAAATATAATGAACGTTTAGTTATGAAATGAACAACATTGCAACGTGCAACATGAAAAATTTGGAAAAACCGCCCATATGTATTGTTTTAAGGTTTCAACAACATTCCAGCTTTCAAACTGATAAAATGATCACACTTACGCATGAATAAAAGAATTATAACGATTTGTAACCAAAAATTTTTGAAGGTATACAACAAATTCGAAACATTTCGATGAGTAAGTTGAAATTTATCAGATTCCTTGAAATTTGATTATACAAGGATTTACCTATGATAATAGATACTGATATTACATGATTGTACAATATATTAATGACACATTCTCTCTGTTTAACAAATTATAAGACGTGTATTTTCTTTTCCAAGTTGAAGGGAGTGGGTGGGCAGTAAACCCCTCGCGAGAATAATCTCTGAATTTATTCCCTTGGTACATAATGTATCTATCTTCTGAGAAAACTGCCGTAAAAGAATTTTTCAAATATTTCTTGCCATAGATTCGTACCTAATACCTACGGAAATTACTGCTCAGTTTTATAAGAAGAAAACTATCGCAGGTCTGTGTAATCCATCAGGTACATGAATAGGCAGGTTAAAATAGCGATAAAACATCCTTGACTTATGGTATCAGGACAGCTGCTCTAAGAGACTCAGCTCGTCCTTAACCTACGTACCAACCAACCAACCCCAAAATCCGCTGCCGATGGTAGATCTGCGGCATTAATGTATATGTATAAATGGATATTATAACGCTGCATACGAACGAAGGCAATAATACGAGAATGATGTGAGCCGATCGTTTAACATTTTCCCATAGCAAGCGAGCCGGCGAAACGAAGGAAAAGGAAGAAGGGACGACCGGAGAACCGAGAAGAGGATCTGACCCCGCCGCTCGGGGATCCCCGGCGGTCATCACGCCGCCGCCCCCCGGACGCGATTCCTCCACCCCCTCTTGCCCGGCGGGCCGATGCACAGGCCCCCCACCCTTCTCACGGTGTCCCTTCCCCCGGTCCCTCGTTCCGTTCCGTTCCGTCCCGTCCCGTTTCGTTTCGTTTCGTTTCAACATTTTTTACCTGACTTATGTACAACAGAGGGATCGGGCGCAACGCGGAGCCCAGGGCCTCTCTCTCTCTCTCTCTCTCTCTTTCTCTCCTTTTCCCTCTTTATCTCCGACTCAGTGCAGGGCCCTGTGACCCACCCCCCCCCCCCCTCCGACCCCCTCGGCCCCCGGGGCTTGCGGGCGTTATTACGCGTTATCGCGAGGATGCTATGGGAACGCGCCTCGGGCGGCCGGGTATTCCTCGTTGTGCCATAACGTACATACCTACCTACCTACCTACCTACCTCCGCGATTATACCTATATAGGTATGTGCCCGCATACCTGTACCTCTATACCCACTAACCATGCCGAAGAATAATGAGTTTTGTTTTCCTCCGCTCCGCAGGCTTTGCTTATAATATAATACCTATAACGCAAACTTGCCGGTAAGCAAAAATGATACTGCGCGCAAAGTCACGGGGGGTGTGAAAACCGATACACAGGGGTGTTTTTTTTACGGGTAACACGAGTTCGCTTATCCCTGTTTATTTACAATATTTAATCATTATTCAAGAAGGTTTTGTTTCAACTTGTTCCGTTAAATTCTGAGGCCAGTCTCGGGATTCTAAAAGCTTATAGGTTATGATACACTAGTCGCAACTTTCATGCGATAGAGGTTTTAAGGTGATCCAGATGCTTTTTATACATCCATATATGGCTGTGTTATTACTGCACCTAAGTGTATGCGAATAATCGTATAACCAGAGCAAAATCTAGTGCGGCCTTAATATTATACGTTATTTATACCATTTTTATTGCTTCCGCTGTAAACCGGATGAATGGAAGGTCCTGCATACTTCCGGTCGCGATGTCTTTCAGGTAATTAAACGCGGAGATGCCGTTTCGTATTCCTCATTTTACAACTCCTCAACTTTCACGCTTATATCGTGGTGAAATCTACAAAATTTTGCACACATTTTTATACCAAACACCACATCTATATACTGACTATGGGATCTTTCTCGCTCGACTTATTTTTTATCAACGTATGTGACAAAACTTGTGATAATTTTGAAATCACGATCTAATATCGGTGCCGTAGGTTCATCTCCTGAAATCTGTCTAATAATAACGAGAATCGTGTGATTCTAGGAGAAAGACAATTCACGAATCAGGCAACGAACGTCGTTAGGTCCACATCATAATTTCAGTTCGAAGAGCTCGGGTCTTCGATTGAACGGTTATAAAATTTTCGGAGAAGCAGCAGCTGCAGTCACAGCGTCGTCGGAATAGGTGTAGGTATAAGGTATACCTATAGGAATGTGTAAGCGTCGACACGACGACGCCAAGGGCGTGTGTAAGCGAACGGAGACTTCTGGAGCAGCTTGAAGCGACTTTTGAACAACTTCGAGGGCAAGTGAACAGGTGGAGTTGATTGTCCGTCGGTCCACCTGCCGCTGATCGCTAAACTTTAGGACTCACTCCGAACCACCGCACCTTCATATTATAATAATTACCTTATAAAAGGCTCACTTGGAATAGCTACAGGTATACGGAGTATATCATGCATGCGCAAGAACCACGCTGCTTTCGCATCCTTTCTCGATTCGTCTTCAAATATTCTTTGGCTGTACGATTTGTGTTTTTCTAACTGATGGCACTTGATGAAATCCGAGGGATTAATCACTCGTGAAATCTGGTGTACACTTTGCTGGAAATCTTGTGAAATCCCTTGAAATCTTCTAAAATCCTTTGAAATCTTTTCAAATCTTTGTAATCTTGAATTAGGTGTACATCAAATCGATGAATGATCAACCCCTCGATAGAATCCGAACAAAACTACGATTGTAGGAAGCAGATGGCGAAAAAATCGTAAGTCGTGAGTCCCGTGAGGTACAAAACTATAACACGTTGTAACACATGTCACAATTCTGTTTCTGAAGGGCCGTTCTACAAGACAATGGTTCGGGGTTTATTTCTCCTGGTTCAAATATCTTGGCGCCAAAAATACTCTATTATACGCCTTATTACTGTTACATTATACTCATAGACAATCTTCTTTCGCAGGTACCCAGAATCGAGATTGGCAAAGCTGTTCAACGGTAGTATACCGATTGTCTTAGACTCGCTTAAGCAACACTACTTCATAGACCGAGACGGTGGGATGTTCAGGCACATTTTAAACTTCATGAGAAATTCCCGTCTGCTCATACCCGAGAACTTTGCAGACCTGGATCTACTCCTGGAAGAGGCACGGTACTTCGAGATTGCACGTGAGAATCCCAATCTTTCATTATACGTTTACATACATTATATTTCCTAATAAATGCCACGGTATGCCGGGCTGCCTACCACTGGGAGGAACGAGTATCGGTAAAACAGACCTACCGAGTCACTTAAACTTGACTCCGGAACACGATAGCTAAACGCTTTAGCATAGGTTGTAGACAACGAAACAACTGCTCGGCCAAATCCGCACAACTTTTCAATATCGGCAGTTTCAGCTCACTTGCGAGAACACTAAACGTACTACCTACCGATAACTCGGTAGGTCTACCTTACCGATATTTGTTCCCCTCAGTGGTGGGCAACCCAACATACTGCGGCGTTCACTTGAAAACACCCAACACCCTGTACGTATATGAATAAGTGCACAAGTTAATTTCGCGAATGATTCCCAACTCAAGTAGCCCTGCAAGATTATCCCCCAGCCGACTGACCGATTCTGTAAATGTTTCAGCAATGTGCCGGCAGCTCGACCAGATGAAGAAGGAGCGCATAAAAAACGGTGGAACGGGCTCTTCGCCGAGCCCGACGCCGACACAGCCCAACTGTGGTAGCGGGGGCGGACCGCAGGGGTTCAGAGACTCGGAGAAGCGAGGAAGCGACTCCTACGAGTGCGTGGCGCTCCACGTCAGCCCGGACCTGGGTGAGCGGGTGATGCTGTCGGGGGGTCGAGCGCTCCTCGACGAGGTCTTTCCGGAGACGACCCAAGCGGTGATAGACGCGCGTTCAGGAGTCGCTTGGCACCAGCAGGACGCACGGCACGTGATCCGATTCCCCCTGAACGGCTACTGCAAGCTAAACTCGGTGCAGGCGATAACAAGGCTGTTGAACGCGGGGTTCCGGGTCGTCGCTAGCAACGGAGGCGGCGTCGAGGGTCAGCAGTTCTCCGAATATCTCTTCGTCCGGCAGTCGGTGAACACCTGACAAATGTCCTCGCCACCCGCGAGCCGCTGCAAATCGGCAGATTCGCAAAACCGATAGCCGAGCCCCGCGGCACCGCGAAACGCGGGTTGCCGTCCGCCAGGCGCGAGTCCATTACGCATCTCGCTGTTAGGCATGCGCTGCTTATTCTCCGCGGCGAATAATTGCGCTCTCTAGCGCAACGGTACCGTGTTATTTTCTTCGACTGTAAGTCGCACAGTACCACCAGCTATTTGGATTGCGCAACTCGGTACAGCCACGGCGCAAGTATAAAACGCACCGCAATTAGGCGATAAAATACATTTTTACCTCCCGTTGAAAGCTGTGCAGGGATGTTTCATTGCGCGCGGTCTCGTCTAACGCGGCTCACTTTACTGTGAGAAGTGAAAATCATTTTCTCGTCTGCTCTGGGAAACCGTGGATATATAAGTATCGGCTGTACGCTAGACTAGTTTCGTTTATTTATTTATTGTAATAGTTATTACGCACGATAGAACGATCGATGATGAGAGTATTTTGCATAAGTATTGTATGTTTCATAGGGATTTTGTTATTCATGTCTTCAAATTTTAGGTGTCATGATTCATTTTTACACCCTCATCTATGATGCATTTTTATACTCGGTGTAAGATCTTCAATCGATACCATTGTCATTCGCCTTTGAAATTTTTCGTGATGCAGATATGATACGCTTTTACCAAGCTATAGGGAATACTTGTGACAACCGAATTGCATCAATTTTTGCAAACAAATACCATGATCTCCGCGGGTTGAAATGAAAAGACTGTGGATACGGTATACGGTGATAAATTATTGTTTGAAACCATCATCTGTAATTCTGTACTCATTATTGTTATTATCAGTTAGTTTTACAACCACGATCGAGGATTTACAGGTACTGTGTTCGATTTCTTTTTTTCATTTCTTCATTTTTATGTATTTATGATAATTTACACTTCATATTATATATCGCATATTTGTATTTAAATAATGCTATCAGAGAACGAAATACAAGATAAGCAAGAAAAACAAAATTTTATTGTACATATTATAATTGTGCACTTGTATATTATACATTCTAAGCATTGTTCTAAACGTACTTATAATTTTACTGTAGATAATAAACTATAATGATTATTATTATTATTGATATTATTATAACAACGAAATGTGAAACGTTGATCTCATTGATAAAATTACTATTATTACTGTTCCATATCTTCGTTAATAATCCTGGGAATGCATTTATAACCTCTGCTGTTCTTGCATACATTACAGTTCTGCAAATAAGAATTTGAATCGTAGCAGCACGGTTTATCTAACCACGAAAATTCCTATCTCTACAATTCGATCTTGAATAACTTGCTGAAAGAACCGCACAAAATACCGTTCGAACGGTATAAAAAATATACCTATATTCAGTCTTTCAAGCCTATTTTCAAATTTTTCGGATATTATTGTATAATGCAGTATATTATAATACAAATTCTTCGCTCTCCCTCTGTCTAAAATTCCTTTTGATGCAGATTGTAATCGTTGAAGTAAGCTTAATTGCTATTTGAGTTAACGGGAAAACAAGTTTCGAGGTTTGTTTGCGAGCGTTATATTAAACCGCTCTTCAAATTGGACGCAAAGCCGATATGTTCGGGGAAACCGTTGGTGTCTTGATTTGTCATTAAATTATTCCGTGCAATCGATACTAAAAGAAAACCGGTACCTACTACCGGCAATGGAACTGAAATCGAGCCACTTGCTCGATTCCGTCAACGCAACAACGAAACCTCTCGCTTCGCACGGTGAATGAAAGGAGCATAAAAATATTAACAAAGGGCATGTTGGAGCAAGGAGAGACTCGATTAGGCGAAGGATATGAGGGGCGGGAAGGGCGGGGGGGGGGGGGGGGGGGGAAGAGAGCGAGAAGTGTTTATTCGACCTGGGAAAAGTCCCTTCGAACGGGAATATGAACAGTGCATAGACAAAACAATTGAATGAATAATTTATGACCGAGTTAGTGAGGAAGCACAAAATTAAATTAAAATTAGCACCGAACTAGTAGAAGTAGGAGAAAAAAAGAACGATATTATAGATGAGCGGGTAGGTGGATAAAAATAAATAAGTATAGAATGAAGAAGTGGTGTATAAAATGAATAAAGAAAGAGAGAAAGAAAAGAAGAATAGATAATTAAATAAATTAATAAAACAAAGATATAGAGAGAAAGAGAGAGAGTAAGAGGACTGGACGAGAGCAGGCCGCGGTCGACGAGCGGACTGAACCAGCGAATGAACGGATGGACAGACGAATTCTCGAGCTGTGTGACGCCTCGAGGCAGTTGCCATGGTTACTCCGAACTCAATATCCGTGAGGCCGGCGGCGGTCCCAGCCTCGGGCTGTCATCCCTGGAACCCGCCGAGCGGAGCGGCTGGCTGATTATATTCCATTTCTGGATCGCCCGGGGCCCGCCGCCCAATCCTCGACACGCGAAATACCCTTCGGCGAAACGTTGAAGCGCGTTTCAAATTTTCGGATCAAGCCCGATCGAGGCGAGCCGGCGTTTTCAGGCGCGTTGCATGCTCCACGAACTCACTGCATGCGGATTGAGGGAAGTGGACCGACGATATTTTTTGGCTATGGAACGAAGCATTTCATGTCACGTTGTACTCCTGCCTTTACCGACCGAGCAAACTCACCCTTTGTCTTCCTGTATTAAATACACAAACGAACGGCAAGGGTTCGTATTTTGTCGGTGCATCGCTCTTTTGTAGCAGAATTCAGGAAAGTTATTCATATCCCGAAAATCGTCGACAAAATGTGTGGTTTTTTGACACGAGTTGACGGATTCAGAAATAGTGTATTTTATGAATTTAACAGTAGTAGTGTTTGATGGTGACTTAAGAAATTACAGCAACTTTCCTTGTAGTTTATTTGTTACATATACGTAATAATTTTTGTATCATATTGTTGATGCCGGAAATAATTAGTTCATTATTATTTATGATATTCAAAATATGTACAATAATTTGACTGAAATAACAATGATTCTACGGCTCTGGTACAATGATGCGTTTCCACACTCCCGCCAACACAGCGGCATCATTATGCGTCTGCAGTCGTTTCGAGGTGTTCGATAATAACATCCGCAGCCGCGCAGGGAACAAGAAAATCTGCAGGAAACCCTGCTCAGGTGCGAGCGCACTGAATTCAAACTTCTGCTTGCTGATTAGACGCCTGAACGACGTGACCCATCGTACAATTCGTCAACGCAATGGGAATTGGCAATTCAGGTCCTTTATTAATTACACTCGGTTGATAACACTGTATGATACTCGCTGATAAGATAACAAAATACTGGGCTGATGCAATGACCTAGTTCTAATCTGAGAATAAAGAAATTGATCGATCGCTAAACCCATCGCTTTTCATCAGAATCCAGTACAATATGTGATGATTTAGTATTAACTCTTATGATCTCTCCCTCAGCTCAAAGACTTACTGTAAGACGTAACATTCAAAAAGAAGAATAGCTGACCACTTTGGATTCTTAGTTATATTATAGATAATTTTCAATAGTCCTGAAATGAACTTTGAAATGGGTGGTGTCGACAAAATTTTGCCTGGGGTATCGATTGTACGCAGTCCGAATTCGCCTAAAGAGTTACAGCCTAAAGCCGCAGGATTTTGTTCGTAATTTCTCTGCTGCTTGTCTTTTGCTCTTTTCGCTGCGTTTTCTGAGTTCCTGGGGGTCCAATTCGTCAGGAAAGGGTCACACAAATCGAATCTAAGACCAAAAATTTTTCGGTCGAAAAATGAAAAAAAAGTAACCCCTTTGCATTTTTGGCGAAAATTTTAGCGATTTTGAAAAGTGGCGGAATAAATTCTTTCTGGCACTATTTCGACGTAATTTTGCGAGAGAAATCGATTGGGCGCAGTCCCAATACGCTGCAATCAACGCATCGAAAGTTAGAGCCAAAAAACGAGAACCTGAGTTTTCGACATTTTTCAGCAGGTGCTTTTTCCTTCGTAACTTCTCTCCTGTTGATCCCACGCTCTTTTTGCTGTGTTTTCTGAGTTCCTGGTGGTCCAATTGGTCAGGTAAGGGTCATTAGAATCGAATCTGAGACCAAAAATTTTTTGGTCGAAAAATGAAAAAAAAGTAAGGCTAACCCCTTTGCATTTTTGGCGAAAATTTTCGCGATTTTGAAAAGTGCCGGAATAAATTCTTTCTGGCACTATTTCGACGTAATTTTGCGAGAGAAATCGATTGGGCGCAGTCCCAAAACGCTGCGATCAACGCATCGAAAGTTAGAGCCAAAAAACGAGAACCTGAGTTTTCGACATTTTTCAGCAGGTGCTTTTTCCTTCGTAACTTCTCTCCTGTTGATCCCACGCTCTTTTTGCTGTGTTTTCTGAGTTCCTGGTGGTCCAATTGGTCAGGTAAGGGTCATTAGAATCGAATCTGAGACCAAAAATTTTTTGGTCGAAAAATGAAAAAAAAGTAAGGCTAACCCCTTTGCATTTTTGGCGAAAATTTTCGCGATTTTGAAAAGTGCCGGAATAAATTCTTTCTGGCACTATTTCGACGTAATTTTGCGAGAGAAATCGATTGGGCGCAGTCCCAAAACGCTGCGATCAACGCATCGAAAGTTAGAGCCAAAAAACGAGAACCTGAGTTTTCGACATTTTTCAGCAGGTGCTTTTTCCTTCGTAACTTCTCTCCTGTTGATCCCACGCTCTTTTTGCTGTGTTTTCTGAGTTCCTGGTGGTCCAATTGGTCAGGTAAGGGTCATGAGAATCGAATCTGAGACCATAAAGTTTTTGGTCGAAAAATGAAAAAAAAGTAAGGCTAACCCCTTTGCATTTTTGGCGAAAATCTTCGCGATTTTGAAAAGTGCAGGAATAAATTCTTTCTGGCACTATTTCGACGTAATTTTGCGAGAGAAATCGATTGGGCGCAGTCCCAATAGGCTGCGATCAACAGAACAAGAGCTACAGCCAAAAAACGTGAACCTGTGTTTTCGACATTTTTCAGCAGGTGCTTTTTCCTTCGTAACTTCTCTCCTGTTGATCCCACGCTCTTTTTGCTGTGTTTTCTGAGTTCCTGGTGGTCCAATTGGTCAGGGAAGGGTCATTAGAATCGAATCTGAGACCAAAAATTTTTTGGTCGAAAAATGAAAAAAAAGTAAGGCTAACCCCTTTGCATTTTTGGCGAAAATTTTCGCGATTTTGAAAAGTGCCGGAATAAATTCTTTCTGGCACTATTTCGACGTAATTTTGCGAGAGAAATCGATTGGGCGCAGTCCCAAAACGCTGCGATCAACGCATCGAAAGTTAGAGCCAAAAAACGAGAACCTGAGTTTTCGACATTTTTCAGCAGGTGCTTTTTCCTTCGTTACTTCTCTCCTGTTGATCCCACGCTCTTTTTGCTGTGTTTTCTGAGTTCCTGGTGGTCCAATTGGTCAGGTAAGGGTCATTAGAATCGAATCTGAGACCAAAAATTTTTTGGTCGAAAAATGAAAAAAAAGTAAGGCTAACCCCTTTGCATTTTTGGCGAAAATTTTCGCGATTTTGAAAAGTGGCGGAATATATTCTTTCTAGCACTATTTCGACGTAATTTTGCGAGAGAAATCGATTGGGCGCAGTCCCAAAACGCTGCGATCAACGCATCGAAAGTTAGAGCCAAAAAACGAGAACCTGAGTTTTCGACATTTTTCAGCAGGTGCTTTTTCCTTCGTTACTTCTCTCCTGTTGATCCCACGCTCTTTTTGCTGTGTTTTCTGAGTTCCTGGTGGTCCAATTGGTCAGGTAAGGGTCATTAGAATCGAATCTGAGACCAAAAATTTTTTGGTCGAAAAATGAAAAAAAAGTAAGGCTAACCCCTTTGCATTTTTGGCGAAAATTTTCGCGATTTTGAAAAGTGCCGGAATAAATTCTTTCTGGCACTATTTCGACGTAATTTTGCGAGAGAAATCGATTGGGCGCAGTCCCAAAACGCTGCGATCAACGCATCGAAAGTTAGAGCCAAAAAACGAGAACCTGAGTTTTCGACATTTTTCAGCAGGTGCTTTTTCCTTCGTAACTTCTCTCCTGTTGATCCCACGCTCTTTTTGCTGTGTTTTCTGAGTTCCTGGTGGTCCAATTGGTCAGGTAAGGGTCATTAGAATCGAATCTGAGACCAAAAATTTTTTGGTCGAAAAATGAAAAAAAAGTAAGGCTAACCCCTTTGCATTTTTGGCGAAAATTTTCGCGATTTTGAAAAGTGCCGGAATAAATTCTTTCTGGCACTATTTCGACGTAATTTTGCGAGAGAAATCGATTGGGCGCAGTCCCAATAGGCTGCGATCAACAGAACAAGAGCTACAGCCAAAAAACGTGAACCTGTGTTTTCGACATTTTTCAGCAGGTGCTTTTTCCTTCGTAACTTCTCTCCTGTTGATCCCACGCTCTTTTTGCTGTGTTTTCTGAGTTCCTGGTGGTCCAATTGGTCAGGTAAGGGTCATTAGAATCGAATCTGAGACCAAAAATTTTTTGGTCGAAAAATGAAAAAAAAGTAAGGCTAACCCCCTTGCATTTTTGGCGAAAATTTTCGCGATTTTGAAAAGTGCCGGAATAAATTCTTTCTGGCACTATTTCGACGTAATTTTGCGAGAGAAATCGATTGGGCGCAGTCCCAAAACGCTGCGATCAACGCATCGAAAGTTAGAGCCAAAAAACGAGAACCTGAGTTTTCGACATTTTTCAGCAGGTGCTTTTTCCTTCGTAACTTCTCTCCTGTTGATCCCACGCTCTTTTCGCTGTGTTTTCTGAGTTCCTGGTGGTCCAATTGGTCAGGTAAGGGTCATTAGAATCGAATCTGAGACCAAAAATTTTTTGGTCGAAAAATGAAAAAAAAGTAAGGCTAACCCCTTTGCATTTTTGGCGAAAATTTTCGCGATTTTGAAAAGTGCAGGAATAAATTCTTTCTGGCACTATTTCGACGTAATTTTGCGAGAGAAATCGATTGGGCGCAGTCCCAAAACGCTGCGATCAACGCATCGAAAGTTAGAGCCAAAAAACGAGAACCTGAGTTTTCGACATTTTTCAGCAGGTGCTTTTTCCTTCGTAACTTCTCTCCTGTTGATCCCACGCTCTTTTTGCTGTGTTTTCTGAGTTCCTGGTGGTCCAATTGGTCAGGTAAGGGTCATTAGAATCGAATCTGAGACCAAAAATTTTTTGGTCGAAAAATGAAAAAAAAGTAAGGCTAACCCCTTTGCATTTTTGGCGAAAATTTTCGCGATTTTGAAAAGTGCCGGAATAAATTCTTTCTGGCACTATTTCGACGTAATTTTGCGAGAGAAATCGATTGGGCGCAGTCCCAAAACGCTGCGATCAACGCATCGAAAGTTAGAGCCAAAAAACGAGAACCTGAGTTTTCGACATTTTTCAGCAGGTGCTTTTTCCTTCGTAACTTCTCTCCTGTTGATCCCACGCTCTTTTTGCTGTGTTTTCTGAGTTCCTGGTGGTCCAATTGGTCAGGTAAGGGTCATTAGAATCGAATCTGAGACCAAAAATTTTTTGGTCGAAAAATGAAAAAAAAGTAAGGCTAACCCCTTTGCATTTTTGGCGAAAATTTTCGCGATTTTGAAAAGTGCCGGAATAAATTCTTTCTGGCACTATTTCGACGTAATTTTGCGAGAGAAATCGATTGGGCGCAGTCCCAAAACGCTGCGATCAACGCATCGAAAGTTAGAGCCAAAAAACGAGAACCTGAGTTTTCGACATTTTTCAGCAGGTGCTTTTTCCTTCGTAACTTCTCTCCTGTTGATCCCACGCTCTTTTTGCTGTGTTTTCTGAGTTCCTGGTGGTCCAATTGGTCAGGTAAGGGTCATGAGAATCGAATCTGAGACCATAAAGTTTTTGGTCGAAAAATGAAAAAAAAGTAAGGCTAACCCCTTTGCATTTTTGGCGAAAATTTTCGCGATTTTGAAAAGTGCAGGAATAAATTCTTTCTGGCACTATTTCGACGTAATTTTGCGAGAGAAATCGATTGGGCGCAGTCCCAATAGGCTGCGATCAACAGAACAAGAGCTACAGCCAAAAAACGTGAACCTGTGTTTTCGACATTTTTCAGCAGGTGCTTTTTCCTTCGTAACTTCTCTCCTGTTGATCCCACGCTCTTTTTGCTGTGTTTTCTGAGTTCCTGGTGGTCCAATTGGTCAGGGAAGGGTCATTAGAATCGAATCTGAGACCAAAAATTTTTTGGTCGAAAAATGAAAAAAAAGTAAGGCTAACCCCTTTGCATTTTTGGCGAAAATTTTCGCGATTTTGAAAAGTGGCGGAATAAATTCTTTCTGGCACTATTTCGACGTAATTTTGCGAGAGAAATCGATTGGGCGCAGTCCCAAAACGCTGCGATCAACGCATCGAAAGTTAGAGCCAAAAAACGAGAACCTGAGTTTTCGACATTTTTCAGCAGGTGCTTTTTCCTTCGTTACTTCTCTCCTGTTGATCCCACGCTCTTTTTGCTGTGTTTTCTGAGTTCCTGGTGGTCCAATTGGTCAGGTAAGGGTCATTAGAATCGAATCTGAGACCAAAAATTTTTTGGTCGAAAAATGAAAAAAAAGTAAGGCTAACCCCTTTGCATTTTTGGCGAAAATTTTCGCGATTTTGAAAAGTGCCGGAATAAATTCTTTCTGGCACTATTTCGACGTAATTTTGCGAGAGAAATCGATTGGGCGCAGTCCCAATAGGCTGCGATCAACAGAACAAGAGCTACAGCCAAAAAACGTGAACCTGTGTTTTCGACATTTTTCAGCAGGTGCTTTTTCCTTCGTAACTTCTCTCCTGTTGATCCCACGCTCTTTTTGCTGTGTTTTCTGAGTTCCTGGTGGTCCAATTGGTCAGGTAAGGGTCATTAGAATCGAATCTGAGACCAAAAATTTTTTGGTCGAAAAATGAAAAAAAAGTAAGGCTAACCCCCTTGCATTTTTGGCGAAAATTTTCGCGATTTTGAAAAGTGCCGGAATAAATTCTTTCTGGCACTATTTCGACGTAATTTTGCGAGAGAAATCGATTGGGCGCAGTCCCAAAACGCTGCGATCAACGCATCGAAAGTTAGAGCCAAAAAACGAGAACCTGAGTTTTCGACATTTTTCAGCAGGTGCTTTTTCCTTCGTAACTTCTCTCCTGTTGATCCCACGCTCTTTTTGCTGTGTTTTCTGAGTTCCTGGTGGTCCAATTGGTCAGGTAAGGGTCATTAGAATCGAATCTGAGACCAAAAATTTTTTGGTCGAAAAATGAAAAAAAAGTAAGGCTAACCCCTTTGCATTTTTGGCGAAAATTTTCGCGATTTTGAAAAGTGCAGGAATAAATTCTTTCTGGCACTATTTCGACGTAATTTTGCGAGAGAAATCGATTGGGCGCAGTCCCAAAACGCTGCGATCAACGCATCGAAAGTTAGAGCCAAAAAACGAGAACCTGAGTTTTCGACATTTTTCAGCAGGTGCTTTTTCCTTCGTAACTTCTCTCCTGTTGATCCCACGCTCTTTTTGCTGTGTTTTCTGAGTTCCTGGTGGTCCAATTGGTCAGGTAAGGGTCATTAGAATCGAATCTGAGACCAAAAATTTTTTGGTCGAAAAATGAAAAAAAAGTAAGGCTAACCCCTTTGCATTTTTGGCGAAAATTTTCGCGATTTTGAAAAGTGCAGGAATAAATTCTTTCTGGCACTATTTCGACGTAATTTTGCGAGAGAAATCGATTGGGCGCAGTCCCAATAGGCTGCGATCAACAGAACAAGAGCTACAGCCAAAAAACGTGAACCTGTGTTTTCGACATTTTTCAGCAGGTGCTTTTTCCTTCGTAACTTCTCTCCTGTTGATCCCACGCTCTTTTTGCTGTGTTTTCTGAGTTCCTGGTGGTCCAATTGGTCAGGGAAGGGTCATTAGAATCGAATCTGAGACCAAAAATTTTTTGGTCGAAAAATGAAAAAAAAGTAAGGCTAACCCCTTTGCATTTTTGGCGAAAATTTTCGCGATTTTGAAAAGTGCCGGAATAAATTCTTTCTGGCACTATTTCGACGTAATTTTGCGAGAGAAATCGATTGGGCGCAGTCCCAAAACGCTGCGATCAACGCATCGAAAGTTAGAGCCAAAAAACGAGAACCTGAGTTTTCGACATTTTTCAGCAGGTGCTTTTTCCTTCGTAACTTCTCTCCTGTTGATCCCACGCTCTTTTTGCTGTGTTTTCTGAGTTCCTGGTGGTCCAATTGGTCAGGTAAGGGTCATTAGAATCGAATCTGAGACCAAAAATTTCTTGGTCGAAAAATGAAAAAAAAGTAAGGCTAAACCCTTTGCATTTTTGGCGAAAATTTTCGCGATTTTGAAAAGTGCAGGAATAAATTCTTTCTGGCACTATTTCGACGTAATTTTGCGAGAGAAATCGATTGGGCGCAGTCCCAATAGGCTGCGATCAACAGAACAAGAGCTACAGCCAAAAAACGTGAACCTGTGTTTTCGACATTTTTCAGCAGGTGCTTTTTCCTTCGTAACTTCTCTCCTGTTGATCCCACGCTCTTTTTGCTGTGTTTTCTGAGTTCCTGGTGGTCCAATTGGTCAGGTAAGGGTCATTAGAATCGAATCTGAGACCAAAAATTTTTTGGTCGAAAAATGAAAAAAAAGTAAGGCTAACCCCTTTGCATTTTTGGCGAAAATTTTCGCGATTTTGAAAAGTGCAGGAATAAATTCTTTCTGGCACTATTTCGACGTAATTTTGCGAGAGAAATCGATTGGGCGCAGTCCCAAAACGCTGCGATCAACGCATCGAAAGTTAGAGCCAAAAAACGAGAACCTGAGTTTTCGACATTTTTCAGCAGGTGCTTTTTCCTTCGTAACTTCTCTCCTGTTGATCCCACGCTCTTTTTGCTGTGTTTTCTGAGTTCCTGGTGGTCCAATTGGTCAGGTAAGGGTCATTAGAATCGAATCTGAGACCAAAAATTTTTTGGTCGAAAAATGAAAAAAAAGTAAGGCTAACCCCTTCGCATTTTTGGCGAAAATTTTCGCGATTTTGAAAAGTGCCGGAATAAATTCTTTCTGGCACTATTTCGACGTAATTTTGCGAGAGAAATCGATTGGGCGCAGTCCCAATAGGCTGCGATCAACAGAACAAGAGCTACAGCCAAAAAACGTGAACCTGTGTTTTCGACATTTTTCAGCAGGTGCTTTTTCCTTCGTAACTTCTCTCCTGTTGATCCCACGCTCTTTTTGCTGTGTTTTCTGAGTTCCTGGTGGTCCAATTGGTCAGGTAAGGGTCATTAGAATCGAATCTGAGACCAAAAATTTTTTGGTCGAAAAATGAAAAAAAAGTAAGGCTAACCCCTTTGCATTTTTGGCGAAAATTTTCGCGATTTTGAAAAGTGCCGGAATAAATTCTTTCTGGCACTATTCCGACGTAATTATGCGAGAGAAAACGAATGGTTGCAGTCCCAACTCGCTGCGAGCAACGAATAAAAAGTTACAGCCAAAAAACGTCAGATTTCGTTGGTAATTTCTCTGCTGCTGGTGTTGCGGCGTTTTTCTTGCCTCTTCAGAATTCTTTGGGGTCCAATTAGACAAGGAAGTGACACTCAAACCTGGATCGAAGAGTTTTTGGATCAGAAACAGGAAGGTTTCGAGTTTGGACTTTTCACAGTTACATCTTTGCTCAGGTCTTTCACATTTTCACCGCCCCGATGGCTAAATGTATTGTACTCGTCATCAGAATACGATGCGCAAATTTAAGTGGCCGACATTTCTTCACCTTGACATCAAAGCCTTTTCTAATAAATTTTTTTGTGTCAACCTTGAACGAAGTCAGTGCGTTGATAAATGACTTATAATAATGATCAAGAATGTCTTCTAAATTATCGTCTAATACTGTGCTTCGAACTGTTAATAATAAAAAGTAAATTAGATCCTTGGCTCCAGAATCATAGTAACCAAACTGAGAGACGATGATTTTAATACCAATTGGCTTAGAATTTACGTCGTATTCAAATAGCGTACTGTTAGATCAAAATCACCATGCGTCATTGTGCCCCGTGGCTCTGATGGTTTTAAAAGTCGGTAATTAACCTGGTACTTATATTTCAAAAAAAAATATCATCAATATAAATAATGTATGGCTTTACTCCTGGAATTTGTTTGAAAATATCATGTACTTGTCTCAGCCCATCTTTGACAGTCTGCATTGTTGTATCATTTTCTTAATATACTAACACAGGCATAACTCAATCTTTGAAAGATTCAAGATTTTTCCATTTTACGGAAATGGTTATAGCATATAATTCTTTGTCATTCTTTGATACAAATTAAGTCTTCAAATATCAAGGCTCGTTTTCATGAACCAATAGTACGATACATATTTTTCCACTCACCTAACGTTACCTAAATATACTGTACAACTATAAAATAAGTTTTTAAAACTATCTTAACAAGATAAAATATTGGGACACCAATATTTCAATAAATATAATAATTAAATTCTAATTTCGATAATATATTGTTGCATGAATACGAGCCTTCAAACTTTGATTTCATAAAATTGTTCAATATTTTATTCACGTTACTTTAAAATACATTCATGGAATTAATGGAAATCGTGAAATTACACAACGCAATGATTTATTGTATATTAACAATTCTTAGTAATCTCAGAAAGGTTCATTAGACCATAGGGAAGACCGGGGCGAGTTGGTACACGAGGCGAGTCATTGCCTCGTAGTTTTTAGGAGAAACAAACATGTAAGAAACTCTGGATGTTGACCGATTAATTTCACTATACCTTGTATTTCTCTAAATGACAAGCCTTCAAAATTTCTATTTTGTGACTTCAGAATTTTCGTTTCGATTCTTAATCATTAAAATAAACTTAACCACAATACTTTTGAAATTTTGAAAATATATTTGTGTTATAAAAATGTCATTTGAATATAGACAGCACAGGTGACTTCTGTTCTATTGATTTTCTCAGAATAAAAAAAAACTGATCGCTTCGGAGCGATTTGGTATAATTTTTTGTGTCAAGGCTTTTGGTACTGACTCCTCTCAAGTATTGGTTGTTAGAACAGAATTCAACAATAATTTTTAGCA
Source organism: Neodiprion fabricii (assembly GCF_021155785.1). NCBI lineage: Eukaryota > Metazoa > Arthropoda > Insecta > Hymenoptera > Diprionidae > Neodiprion > Neodiprion fabricii. The sequence goes on along the minus strand of NC_060240.1, from coordinate 2,609,930 downwards.
AACTTAACCTTGATCTGAAATCGATAAACGAATTGTATGAATTTTTTAAATACAATCACGAGTACTTTTCAATTTGTATAAAATGATTCTCAATTTAAATTTTAATTTCACCCACCGAAAAATCTGTCCTGAATCCGCGACTGTCGACTATACTTGAAAGAAATTGAAACTATGCGCAATTGTTTCCTTGTGCAATATCACGTCGATATAGCATCTGAATAGATTTATAGAGTAGCTTAATTAATAACGAGTTGCAGTAAAGGTCACAAGACATATTATGATTCAGAGTTTCTATTATGTACCATAAGCAATTTATACTGATACGTGCGACACATTTCTATATCTGTATAATGTACATAAAGCTATACTTGTTGTAATTGTGAATTCATGCTGACAAAAGTTCTTTTATTTTTAAACAGTCTCAATATAATAACAGATGCCCAATCAATGTCGATCTCCGTTCAACATCTCGCTTTCAATGCTCTTTTCAATTTCAGAATATATCACATGTCTAATTGAAAAAGCAAACGTTGACGTTGCGAACTTTCTTCATTGTTAATCTGTTTCTGATTCTGATTTGTTAATGAGATTTCATTAGTCTCATGAAATAAACTGTTTTGACTGATACATTTGACATTCATACCTTATATGTTTAAAATCATCCATTTATAATTTGGTTATAAAATCAAAAAATAAAAATATGATTCTGTACATAATTCTACATACTAACTCAATATCGTACCATATTAACCTTCGACCGGTTACACGGAAAGTTGTTGCTTGTAAAAACATCTCATAAAAATTGATTCACAATATCAATACGTATGCGTGTGTATACTATATACGTAACTCAAATCACTTGTTTAAAACATATCATATACAACATAATTCGTATCATAGAAAGTAAGGTATTTACAGTAATAATTTATGAACCAAAAAAATAAATTCCAAAATAGAAAAATAAATAATTTTCGACAAACAATATTAAATCAGGTCATATCGTAAATCTTAAATAATTTTATTCGAGTTTTCTGAAGTTTACGACTTTAGACAGAAAAGTCTAACGTTTATGAGAAAACAAAATGAACCAACCTGACAGATGTCTAAAGTATGTGTAAGCGAATAGTTAGAGTTCTATAAAACCCTGTTATCGTCAGACAGAACAAGAACGAATGGAAGAGAAAAAGAGTGAGGAAGAGTAGGAGTTGATTAGACTGTTGGTGAATGACCTTTATTTAGCATGTGATGTAATGTGATAGAATTCATTTTTGTCCTGAATCTAATTATCCTTCACACGCGCTGTCGCAATTAAATGCTACTAGCGCCGTGCGATTTGCAAGTACAAAGAATTTTACTTCTGGCGTTTAGCGTGAATGAATATAAATAAAAGATTCGTCCTAATTACTCATTTCGCACTTAGCCAAGGAGAATAAAATCGCAATATTTGAGACTTGTGATACGATAAAAAAAAAAAGTCTCTGCAAATTAACCACACGTTGTGTGTCATAATATTAAAATATTCGTAGGTTTGAAATTGTTATCTGAAAACAATCAACTGGTCAAGTATTTTAGTTTTGCAAAATCGCACTTATAAGCTTGTAACATGTTAAATTTTAATTATATACATATAAGTATATTCATATCGACCGTTCAACATCGTTAATTTTTTTATATCATCTTCGTCTAATCAAACAATACATAAATACGCTTAAAATTTAATAAAAACAATTTGATTGTTTGAAATTCCTTTAACCGAATTCTTTGGAATTACTGCTAAAAATGATCCACCAAATGTTACCTATCTTTTGTTTTAATTTATTTCAGTTATTGTTCTCTGTGTGGCAAAGCGACGATAAAACATCTTCATAATGATGCATGTGTGTCTCAAATGTTTCCAACTGCTCCGTGAGATCTCCTACTTGCTCAGCAAGTGTTCTCTCTTCAGTGAAAGCTTGAAGCTGCGGGGCGCTTTGACACTCTCGATAAAATGTGCCAAGATCACTGTTCGCGTTCGTACCGGCGAATGGTGTTTTCTGAAAAAAATATACGATGCCATCATTTTCACTTTTGCATCAATGATAAGATCTGAATAATGTAAATAAAGATAATAATGTTGACAATGAATTTAATTCGATAGAAAAAACTTTTAAACAACTCAATATGCTTGCAAAATTAGAGTTAACTCAACATTACGACACGCGTAGAATGCACTTTTCTTAAACCAGTTTATGTTATCGCATTAATGGGTATCGCTATTATTATTCACATTCGCTTTGGTTTCGAACGTAATTCATTGTTAAGTTATTCAACAACGGCCCACAACCTGATGGAATTCATTCAACTATTGCATCCAGCTGGGTACTTATCAGCTACTATTTATTCATGCAGTAAAATGAGTTTGCAATTATTATCTTGGCCAAAGGTCCACGACATTTCAAAGCAATGTTAATAGATTGACTTCCTGGTATTCATTTTTATTCATTTGCCTGTTTGGCAGTGAATTACTACCGTCACTTTATACAGCAGTAAACGTTTGACACAGTATTATCAGTCGATCACCTTCCCATTCTCTGACATGACATATGGAAACATAAATTATTAGGCCAAAGAGCACGACTCAAATTAGGCTATGGTAACTAGTTTTTCCCTAAAAAATTTGATGTTTCTAAATTTCATCACAGATGTTAAATGATGATATTGAGAGTTTGATATTTTTGCACAAACATAGCATTTGTGTTAATCTTTGGTGAGAAAATTAATAGATAATCAAGCGAAAGTGTTAATGCAACAAAAATAAGTAATTACCAAGTCTACCATAATGAAATCGTCGTTTGCGCTCAACATAGAACAGCTGCTCCGCCTCGATCCATTTTGCGAATTACATTTCGGCGTCGAATTGCCATTTAAGGTTTTTTCCGAGTTGCCATTATTGTTGTCCGTTTGTGGCGCAGTAGTTCCTGACGGAGGCGGGATTACTGGCTCTTCAGTGGATGGAATTGGCGGTGGAGAAGTCTGACGTGGAGTCAGAAGAGCACTGAACGGAACATCTGGTATAACCAGATCCTCTTCATTCACAGTCACTTTCTTGTTAACTGCGAATGCGCCAACTTTTGCCGTGTCACTCAAGGAAGTATTGTTCTCTTCGCTAAAAGCATAAAAATATCCCGTTGTTAGCTTAAGTCGTTTTTAAATTTTCCCACAAAGTTACACTTGACTTACAGATTTGAGTGAAAAATTGCACAACCGCAACTTATTAGCAATAGGTAAAGAGAAAGAAGGAATGAATAAAGGAAAATGTGAAAAGTTTACTAATGGCTAAAAATAATCTGTAAATTCATGAACGTTTGGTTAAGCTATGACCACAGCAGTTCTGTTCAATGAAATTATGCAACAATAAACTGTCGAGTAATGTTGTCAGTTATTTGAAGTATGCATATTATGCTTATGACGCAGGTTTCAGTAACAAGCGAGGTGTAAGGTCAAAAAGAAAAGACGTCATTACGTCAAATAAAGTGAGCAGTATTCGGAACAACAACCTGGATCTAAGTTTACGAGATCGATAAAACAGAAAGAGCAACAGTAGCAATTTCTGCCTTGACACATAAACCTGTTTTAAATAGTATAAATAATATCTTAACATTTCATTATGTACAAGATTTTCGTTGAGACAAACCTTTGATGGTAGCGAACATGTCTCGGGCTAAGATCTGAGTGAAAGTGATCACTCTTCAGCATTACAAGGTCCCGACCAGTATGAGTAGGAGAAATTGTCATTTTGGTTCTATACGATAAAGATATTTGGATAGTTCCAACCGGAGTATAGACCTGGCCAACTCTGACGTGCTTGTAGTTATCACCTAGAATTGAATAAAACATGAGTTGCTGTACACCTGCATTATCTAGCGTAGTCAAAATACTGGATTTTTTGTTCCAAGAGATAAACAACTAGTTGAATTATTTTTTCTTATTTACAAATTATGAACGGCTCATAATGTTAGCTAACGAACAAAAGTGTGTCGTGAAAACAACTTTTTTCACACTTCGTCGTTGTATTAATGAAGCAACAATACTGCAAATTTGGTGTTGCATTGGTATTGTGTGATGTGAGAGAAAAAATTGAGTCCTTGAATTTACTGTAACTTTGCCAAATGACTATTGAAAACTTACCCAATGTATGAAGCTGCGGCTCTCCCATGTAAATCCTATAGCAAATAACGTAAGAATCGGGTCCTTGTCTCCGACTCAGTTTGTAAGCCGGCGTCACCCTGGTCACGGAAAGTAAGGACTTCAACAGAATACCCATTCTGTTATAAACTGTGTAAGTTATTCTGACCTCGGGGTCACTTTGTTCCGGTAGGACGCCAAGGCTCCATGTCTCCAGGACCATGGTGTCTCCTTCGATCGTGCGTAGAGATATTTCCACACACAGAGGAATCCTGAAATTGACTGTTTCCCCGCACAGAGCCTTCTTGGCCTCTGTGAGAACTTCAGGCAGGTCTTGTATCGCCAGGTTGAACTTAAAAGAAAAATGATATGCCTGAGATTATTAAACCGCAAATTCAATCAAGTAACGGAAAATTTCTTGTAAATTACTAGCTGTGGGTTTAAAAAAACGCTGACCAAAAATTATCCAGAGCGCTTATTAAAGAATGTTTCAGTCGTCTCTCATACCGAGATGGAATCTCTAAAGTGAAAGGAAAATTAATATCTTCCATTAACTAATCCGCATGAGACCAATGAATTCGTTAAACATAATAAACCCAATAGCGTTTTAAGACTAATCACTTCTCAGTATTATTTAATACAAGTAATTTCTGTTAATTACATCCGTCAAGATTACAAGTGATTCCGTTGTACGGAAAATATTCATTCACAATGTTTGACGGAGTTTGAGAAAGTTACGACCTATGCGTGAATGCCGAATGTTGATTGCCAGTATCTTGGTAATGATAAAGTATAGATTTTCTCTTTTGTACGTAAGCAAGTTGAATTATAAAATTAGAGAGTAACGTAAGAAGCAGGAAAGGCAAATATTTATACATGTATACTTAACAGGTAATAAACATGAATAAAGTAACACAAAGAGAAGACGTTCGTTGCAAACATTGATTTCCAAAGTTCACGGAACTCACTTGATTTGTCACGTAAAGAAATTACGCATTTTCTCCACATGTTCCATCAAATGATAATAGAACTGTTTTTAAATTTTGTGAAAGAAGCGCACCGCAGCTAAATGGAACTTGATCTCAGAAATCTGATGTGAACGGATCTATCGCAGAAGATTACGTAGCTCAGGAAACAAATGTTTGAATTACAGTTGAAACATCGATGTATAAATTATCAAGAATAGACTTTAAAATCAATCTCAGGGTTTTGCAACAAACAAACGTGATCCATACTTAACGAAGGAGAGTCGGAAATTTATTCCACGCCTCATCACCTGGACAAATACGATTACATAGCCGATTGCGACGAGAATTATGCAAAATCTTTTTATCTCTCTCGCTCTACAAATTTATCACATGTTTGTACAGATTTTTTTTTACATTTATATGCATGGGCACTGAATTAATCCAGTACAAGACAGAATAACAATTAATCTTTTTCAATTCTAATTATTAACTGTTTGTCGCAGTAACATATGGTTGAAGCTGACATTGAAACCCTCAAGGCTCCGGACAAGAAAAATTCATGATCCGAATGAAAGGTGTTGTGCCGATGAAAAAGAAAATGAAATATGACTCAGAAGGTTTAATTACGGAAGACTGTTTTCTACAAAAGCTAAGACTTTGCCGTCGAACAACATTTAAAAGGAGGAAAACTATTCAAGGTAGGGATAGAAATATACTTGTCACATTCCTACGTACAGAATAAACAAACGTGGCACAATATTCAGAGTCTGTTGAACTCCGTTTAAGCCTTGTGACGGTGACACGAGTTCCGTGTTCATACATCGAAAGAATTAACCGTCTCATTCTATATAATTGAGATGTTAAATTGATGCTAAGTAAGTCATACGTTGGGTCGCAATGGAATAATTTTAGTTTTATTTATGCCGAGCAACGAACGAAGCGCGTCGATTACGTATAACGAGGATTTATAGCGTCGTTCTGCTTGAGTAAAAGAAAACCGAATGCAAATCGTAAAAGGTGAACTTACCCAATCAGTGCCGGATGAATTCGGCTTGCATTTCGTGTTAACTTTCTGGCCTAACCTCGATTGCACGATGATTTGCGCCGCCTTTAGACCAAGGAATTTAGTGAACTTGTCCAAGTCTTTTTTGTCCTGCATGTTAAGTTCAGCATTTGACATGTTGCGGCCCGGTATTTGTTCACGTTGATTCACATGTATTCGCATTTTAAATCACCACCACGTATCATAGTTTCCACAGTCAGTTTTGAGGACAGGTACGAAGCACTCCTTAGAAGCACTCGGCATTGGCTTGTGTAACAAGCTCTCTAAAAGGTCTCGAACGTTTTTCCACACACTGGTCGACGAATCGCCAATACCAAATACACGCGATCGTAAGCGTCAGATTTCTACCGTAATCACGTTTTATCTTAGTTTTACATCTGCGTTATTTCGCCAACGAACAAACGTCACGTCCGGGAAATTCTCAGCGGAGGAAATTCCTCTGTCCACGTTGAAATTTCTCGCACTTACACTACACGACTCTCTCAAACTCCCCGTCAACCGTCAACCACTCCCACACGCGGCAGCCAAGCGACTGCGCATTCGTTCTGCGCCTGTCTAAAATTTAACCGGAGAAATTCGAATCATTCGAAATTTGAAATGGATTTTCGATCGAAAACGCAGCAATCGTGTTTTATGATCTATTAATTGAAGTTTTATCAGCTTGAAAGCGACTCTTTGATGAAATACAACAATGCAATAAGTAGGCAAAATATTTTTCTATTCTCGATCAATTTATTCTTCGGTATTACGTAGAATATCGCACATTCCACGGAACGATAAGAATGTATATGTTAAGTGAACTAAGATACCGATTATTCGACTCACTTCACTGTGGTCACTGGGTAGATAAATACTGTATATTATTGTACAGTATCCTTTGTACTACCTTTTATAACGGTTCTTCACTTCGCAGGTATAAGTTCATTCAGAGATGTATCCAGGTACATAAACCGTAAAATATTGTCACGTTTCATCCACCGTCCATTAATTTACGATCAATCACTAAACGAAATTGGAATTTCCAAATAATTTATAAACCGTACCGTCACGTGCCAGTCACCAGGTTTCATTGGAAATTTTATAACGACGTGGAAAAGTAACGTTGCGCTACGCTGGTTTGCGACAAGAGCAACGGCGACGAATGCGATCTTGGGACAAACAACGTTCGAGGCCGTCTGTTGGCTCCAAGATGCCTGAGAGCTGGCGCTAGCCGTGCAGCTTACAAGAAGGTTGTATGTGTCATGCTCGGTAGGGGGATACCGAGAAATAAGCAGGTATAACGTGCATACAAATACCTGAGTGTAAGCATGCGTCCCGCACTGTGCGCAAGCGGCGTTTCTATTTTCGATGAATCCGAAATAGAAGCACGGCGTTAGCAAAAATTTTTATGCACGTATGTATTTAGCTCTTGTAGCAGTACTACATTTACCGAGCGAGCAAGCTCAGTCTTTTTCTTCCTTTATTAAATAAACTGGCCCCCTGAAATGCGGTAAATGTGGGAAAAGTGGGATGGGTCATAAAATCCACACATTTTACTGACGATTTTCGGAATATGAGTAACTTTACGGAATTCTGCTACGAAAGAGCGACGTACCGTTAAAATTTCAACCTTTTCCATTCGTTTGTTTATTCAATATATCAAGAAAATGGTCAGTTTGCTCGGTGGGTAAGAGTAGAAGTACTATATACCCTTAAACCTATGCAAAGCTGATCGTTGGAAACGAGCACCCTGCCTCAACAAATTGAAAAGCGGCAGCCCGTTCAGCTATACGTTCTTGGGTGCAACTGAAGGAATGTGACTACATATGCGTATAACTCGCCGATAACTGCACCGTGACGTGGCGTCTACCAGAGATTCGTTTAAGATTATGCTATTCACATTTGATGTGCATCGTGTTTACTCGCTCGGAGAATACCTCGATACAATAAAAGGAGGATTGCAACGTCGTTTTTAGTGATGCAAAATAGTATGACCGAATGTAAAGATGGAATAAATTTTGATTATACAATAATTTATGCCGAATGTGATGTGTTTTTATGACTTATCAAAACTGTCGACGCAGCGCGGATACTAATTTGGTAAACAGAAAAGATTCGGGAAAAATATCTTTATAGCCAGAAGGCATCGACCGCTAATTGTGTCTTGACACGTGTGTATAAGATGATATAATACATGTTAGATCTGCAAAACTGTGTACCACACATCGACAAATTATATTACACTCCACATTATTGAAAAATGTGTGTCTATTCTTAGTTCAATGCGTGTTACAATTAATTATTAGTATATAACTTCTAAGAGGAATGGGGACAAGGAAAAAGTGTATCTGTGGTCATTAGCTGTTTGCAATCCGACCACTTACCGGTCCCAATTTTGGTATAGCGTTACTGTGACGTCAATTCGTAATCCGATAATGCTCAATTCCATTCACGATCTGCCGGCGTTTTAGAGGACAGCATAGATCTTGTTTACGCATGCACTTGAGGAGGACGCAAGTAAAGAAATAAACAAATCCATTTAAGTTGTTTCGACAGACGAATAATTGCTTCATATGGTCGTTTGCTTTAACGAGTTATTCGTCCTTAGCGATTTACCTTATCTCTGATTCTCATGTATAATACTTTCTTATCTATAATAATTACTAAACATAATACATGATGACGCGGGTAAGCGCCGCAAGGCCCCTGATGCAACAGTGTACGCATTTTCGGTTGCACCGACGTATTGCCGGTTGTCATCGCGCAGGCGGCAAAACACTGCGATTACGTAAAAACCTGCAACTTAGCTATATCTATTGTTATTCAGACGTTTTTTCGACGAAGCCTCGGTTACGCAAGTCAAACGGATCCGGTTTTCGATACGACCCGCTTAATTCTATAGGTTCAAGCAAATGAGTAAACATTACGCAAGCGAACCCGGGACCGGCTTCAATTTTCCTCGATCGCAACTGCGATATGTTACTTATACCCCGATCGTAAACTCGCGGTTGTCATTGTAATTGTATTTATATTTACCGATCAGAAGTGATCCGTATGGAGGGGAAGAAGGAAATAATACTCGACCCACAATCGTTCCTTGTCAGAACTTCGAGGTCTTGACATTGAATATTAATTGTCCTAGTATATAAAAATAGCGATACCGATCACAGATTATCCTTCGACATTTCTATTCATTGAATGCTATTTGTGCATAAAATAATACGAAGTATCAGTTCTGATTTATATTTTTTTATTACGTTTTTATTCCGTTCAGATACGCTAATTTCAAGTGCATTTTAACGACTTCAACCGGTAGCTGAAAACGAATGGAATTAGTTTTGGATTAGCGACGAGGCGAAAAGAACAAGGAGTGCAGCAGCAGTTGTTTACTGGAAATCAATCGATTATTTATTTAAATACAATATATAAGTATAATAATTAATAAAATAACCGTATACACAAAACAGGTATATATCTACATCTGTAAAAACACAACTATCTAAACATCAGGCATCGCCACTGCACGACGATATCATCTTGGAACATGTTAACTTCAACGAATATTAATCGAAGCGTAAAAGCATTACAGGCAAAATGTTGGCTGTACGGCAGATCGAAATGAGCATTTTTTCAAAATTCTATTTCAATTACAGAATTCGGCCAATCTAACAAAGCAGTTCGAACGACGAACGATATACGATGGCAGTGTAGTTATTGTATTGTCTATATATCCAGCGTGAAGTGGTAAGTTATTAAGATCTACAAGTCCTTCGGCTAATGATAAAGAGGCTCTGTGCTATAAGTATGCGAATAATTGGAGGCATCGTCATTATTATGTATATATGTATATTATTCCGGCTCCCAAAATTGACATTCAACATGCATTAATCATATAATCATTCGGTGAATTTTGTTACGCGTGTGTCAAGGTTTTAGAGTGTCTCTGTATAGCTTAAATTCTCCAGGAAATAAATTAAGCAGTGAAAATTGAAATAATAAATGTATTGTTACGACTATCATACATCAGTGCAGTGGCGTACCTTGCGGAACTTTGTCAATTTTCGTATTAATTTTTGCCTCTTTTTTTCCACTTCTCCTTTATCCTGCGAACAAGGCCGTTAACGTTCGATTTTTATACGCAAACAAACGGAGATCTGTAATAATTTATTTCTCCGAGACTTGTCTATGCAAAAATATACAACATACGTGTCTTCTTTCGTAATCTATAAACGTAGATTTTTATTTTATTAATTCTGTTTTTTTTTTTTTTTTTCTTCTTTCTCTTTTTGTACGATTCTCACTAGGAAAATGCCAATACTTCAACGGTAACTTGTCACACGTTCAAGTTACACGCCAAGAAGGGCGTTTTATTTCTTAATTTTATACAAACTTCGATCCGTAATATTTTTTTTCTTTTTCGTTTCTTATGTATTACTTTTTGTTTGTTTGTTTTTTTCTTTCTTATTTTTTTTCTCTCGTTTTTATTTCAAAAATCTACTTACAGAAGGCACGCTGCCCAACTATCACGTCAGCGTTTTTACGGATGAAAGAAAAAAAATACATCGCAAAGCCTCGAAACGCTGTTTTTTTTTTTTTTTTTTTTACGGTTTGTACATTACATTTGTATATAAGTATATCTATTTATGTATACAAGGAACAACAACGATTTCAGGAGTAACAAAATTTCATGCGTTTTTTTTTTTCCTCGGAATAATCTGGCTTTTCTGTCATATGTTACGCGTATGCGACGTGATTTTTTTTCTTGTTATTGTTTGTTTGTTTGTTTTTTTTTTCAATTTTCGTTATGGAGGCGAAATTGTACATCTTTTCTCTATCTATATAGTCAAGGCACGAATAAAAAATAATTACGAAATCTCTAAGCTAATACTCGTTCAATTAGTAAATAGCTATTTCTCTATTATGATTATTACTTTCTTTTACTTTTCTTATTTCTTCAGATCGAACGTTGTTTTTTGTTTTTTTTTTTTTTGTTTTTTTGTTTTTTTTTTCTTATACCAAAGTTTAAAGCAAGTTTTTGGATGTATGAATTTTACCTCTCGTTTAGTTTTCTGCGCAATTGTAATAATATTTTGCATCTTATCGCGAAAATGTTTTCCAGCTTCAGAATATGGGATGTAGATATAAACAATTTAACTAAACAATACTACAATGATACACGTGTTTGAATACCGAAGAGATTGTGTAAAACGATGTAAGAATGATAGTAGGGGGAAAAAAAATGCAGAAAAAAATTTCATACACGGAGGACATCCTCGGCAAACGACGCGACATATTATAATAATAATTAATACTTTTTCTATGCTGTGTATAGATGTAATCTACGATAATCATGTCCCGTGCACGAGTTTCGATCGTCGCTGTCCTAATTTTCGTTATAGGAAAACAAAAGAAAAAAAAAGACAGCGAACTTCCGAAACTGATGATGATATAGCTATGAATTAATAATCTAATTAAATATTCAAACGTTCTATGTCCTATCGACTTATGAAAAAAAAAATATATATATGTGTGTGTGTGTGTGTATTCATATATATATTTATATCTAAACCTAATATACAGTGCTAATCTAGAAGCAAATATAGTCTTTTCGGCTAACGAAATTCCCCTGCGGATACGAAAAAAAAAAACGCTGCAGAAGGTGTGCTCGTTGTTATATGTTAATACCGAAAATATTTATACTCTTACGAAAGTTCGACCAATCGAAGGTTGTTAGGTACCATCGTGTGATATAATTTTGTAAAATATCTACAGACGTCGCCAAGTCGTCGGTCAGGGAATTCGTTAGCGTTACTCTCTAGTTTCAAGTTCGATTCCTTCGCGTGAGTTCGTCAATAGATTGTCGCGTTGACATTAATATTCGTACTTGTTTTATTTTTGGCCATATTTCAAAAATAAATAAGGTGAATGTAAAATATTAACGAGTTATCACGCGATAAAATGCAAACGGGGAAACCATAGCATAGACAGAAAGGTATATTTTTACGTGTGTAAAAAGAATGAACTTAAATGAATTTGCCACAGGGTTGTGGAACAGCTCCCGCTCCGCCCTGCAGCCAATCACAGAGGGGCCTTAGGGTTTGCCTTGACGCGCTGAGCCCTTTTTCGTGCCAAGTTCAGGGTCCCCCGATAGTTTAATACGAGCATAAAATCGGTAGAAAGTGATACCGGGTGGCCGCGAACGAGTCATGAGAAAAATTGCCCAGGTAGTAAGCTAACTAAAACTTAGCTACTACAATTTCATGTCTACGCTTCGTACAAGGCAAGATCGCTTCTAGTCTAAAAGAAAATGTATATACTTATACACTTACAAATATGCGCACGCATACGCATATATGTATACAATGTCAAGATGCATCATTCATTCGCGTATATGTATAAGAGCACGTATATATATGTACAAAAAGAGAACAATTATATATAAGGCCCCGAACGGCGGCGCCATGAATTTTTATACGTTACTTTTTATTTTCATTTGCTTTCATTAATCATCGGTCTGAGATTCCGGTCAATTTCTATGGAATATATATATATATATATATATATATTATATACTTTACGTGAATCTTTTCTTCGCAGATAATTTTTTTTTTTTTTTTTTCTCTCTCTCTCCCTTTCTCTGTCTATTCAAAGTACATCATTTCTGTATATACCTAATATAATATAGTATATAATATATCTCTTTTGAATATATCATCTATTACCAAGGAAAAACCACGGACGTATACGTTTCTGTAATATTGTCTTGTTTTCTTTGTATATTTTTTGTTTTTTCTTTCTTCAATGAATAACCGAATATTTATTTCATTGTGATGAAATTTTTTTTGGAAAAAAGCAAAAATAAAGATAAACTACGTATCAAAATTCGCAAATCTATCTTTAATCTCTTTCTGTTGATCTTTTTTTTTTTTAAGTATTTGACTTGAGACCCTCACATCTGAATTTTTTACCAGCGGTAGCTGTTATTTATTTTTTTTTTTTTTACCGTATATTTCTCCACTGACTTATTTTTCTCTTCGGGAAGAATTTGCAAAGGCTAAAGGTCTTGATTTTTTTTTTTTTTCTCTTATTGTCCTCCTTCTATCCTCTAATCCGTGTATCATACTTGCATGCACGTATCGTTGCTTTGCGTCATTGCAACTATTGTTTAACGACTGTTTTATCAATTCTGCTTCCGTTTGCCTCAGCAAACATCAATCGTAAAAAGATTCACGTGTATCTTCGCGCTCTATGTCTTACTATCTCTCTCTCTCTCTCTCCCTCTCTTTCTTTCTCTCTTTCCCTCTTTCTCGTATGCAATTTTTCGTGTACGCAACAAAAAATATAAGTATATGTATACTCTCTCTCTCTCTCTCTCTCTCTATATATATATATATAGTATATAAGAATCACGTGGTTTTAATAAGCTAGCATGCAAAGTGAAAAAAAAAGCGCACTGTATAGTGAAAATAGGAATCCAAATTGTTTATAAAGAAAATAATAATACTCTCGAGGCAAAAAACTGTACTCCATAAAAACGTATAAAAAAGCAAAATGAAACAAAAATAATACGTTTCTAGTATTCTAATGATTAGCGACAGGTGGAGCTTGGTGTGTTGTATACTTTTCGCTTCTTGGTACAATGATGTTTTATGCGTGTGTGCGTATGTGTGCAGAGATGGGTGGTTAAACGACAAAGAGAGAGAATTGATGCGCTTGTGTTTTTAGTCCGTCTTCGTATTTCATTTATTAAGCAATACCCGGGCACCGCGATGCCGTTCCATATTAGATACAGACGCCGCTTGACCAATTAATCCGTGGAGTGCAGGGATCGGCCCGCGGCACCGCAATTTAATATTCTCGAGGTAAGTTTGTCGAGAAAAGAAAAAACCGAATCAATTAATCCTGAGCTCTACCTCGAAGCGACCTTGATAACCGATGTAAAAATCAGCTAGTTTCCATTACCCTTTTACCTATTTAGCATTTACTATGTCTTTTACACTGACGTATGTACCGGTAACAAAACCAAGCACACCAAAGGCAATGATAGCGATGTTCTTCCATAACCGCCATTTGAATCTTCCAAGCCCGTTATCGGCCTCCCATACAGTGACCAGTTCGATTACGGATGGAAACATGAGACCGAGGGTTGACAAGCATACGGCACCGACTAGGGATATGAAGGGTCCCAAATTTGGTATCAATATGGCGACGACTACGGTGAAAATAACTAGGGAAATTCGCAGGCAGTATTCTGCGGTCAATTTCCTAGCTCCGAAACGGTGCTTGATATTTTTCCATATTATCTCAACGGGCACGTAAAACTGAAGACCGTAGGTGAAGAATATCGCAATAGCGATCATGATCTTCACAGAATCGGCGAGAATCGTGTCCGGCAGGTTTAGCGTTACTGTGGCTGCGGTTTCTGATCCGAAGGCACGATAACCGAAGAAACCGACGACTGCGTAGAGCAGAACAACGAAGAACATCCCGATGTTCAATACGCCCGGACATCCGATGAAGTGGTTAGGGGTTTTCATGTTGTTCTCAAGGGGCATAACCTGGAATGGAAGAAACATTTTATTTAGATATATTTTTTATTTCTGATTGATTGAAATATACATTATTTTTAATTCTTTTTCTTATCAATTTATTATTACATAAATGCGTTTATACTTACAACACCGATGCCTTCCAATGCGAAAATAGCAGTACCGAAGAACATGGGTAGTTCGCCCCAAGGTGCGAATAACGGGAGATCACCAACTGGCTCAGGGGCTTTGAATATGTAATAAAACGTAATTGCCAAACCAGAGGCGATTAGAATATTGGCCAGCATGGAGAACGGTGCTAACCATTTCAAGTTCCTGATAAGGGAGAAGACTATCAGTAGCGGCAAAAGGGCTGCTATGTATAGCCTTATATCAGACGGATCATTTGGTGCTCTACCCATTTGGACGTCCATGACCTTTCGAACGTTTTCACCAATAAACACTAGGTACACGCAACAACATCCGATCAGGTCTATAACCAAAAACGTGTTGATCGTCGCTCTGTAACAAACAGAAACCGTAAAAATGATTAGAATATATTCGCCATCAACGTAACATGCACGTAAACATGCATGTGTCATACATATAGTATGATATAATGCAATTGTAAACAGTAGGCGTTGCACACTTGGCCGCAGTGATTTTGATGAGACGGCTCATTTTACGTTGGCAATGCCGAATCAACTCGCAGCGCCACCGCCGGTCGGCCGGGAAACAAGCTTAATTTTTGTAATCGTAACATAACATTACCACCGCGCCCAAGTGTACCTATAGGAATTGTGCGGATGTAAACCATTCTTACGAATTCCATGGCCAATAATGAAATTCACTCAACTTCGGTGTGGCCGACTATACAAAACCAAACTTTGCCGGGACGATTATAATCCAAATTACTCTACGAACCCCGATGATAAAACAGTCGACTCCTGTGCATAAGTATAGAAGATGATTGTTTTATCATCGGGGTCCGTGGAGTTACTTGGATTATAATCGTCCTGCCAAAGTTAGGTCTTATACCTATAATCAGCCTCTCCAAAGTTGAGCGAATTTTATCAGGGGCCACCGAATTGAGCCTATGGATCAAATAACGACTTATATCGACTTGAGTTTTCACAGGAAAAGGGGAAGTAAGGATTCAACTGTCGGTAATTCAACGGGGTGCGCGCACCGCTTGTGTGGGTCACTGCAGCATTAAATGTTGACGGAAACATCCAGAATTCACAGGGTACATATGTAAGATCACACACTTTTTGACCCATAGGCTCAATTGTAAACAGCAATATCTGAATTTGCTTGTCAAGACTTCGACCAAGCGACGCAGCAATGTTACGCGTATTCTGCAATACAGCTTGAATCGATCCAACGTGGACGACAGTAATGATCCTAGGGTAAAATTGAAAACTGGATGATAAGTTAAAACTCACTTGGCAAGTCTCGCGTATTTTTGAACGGGTTCAGGTCCGGCGAAGAACGCGGCTTCGGCAACTTCGGCAAAGCCGAGACTCGGTGTTTGAGTCCGCCTGCAAAGAGCGTGGGCACATTTAACCAGAATGTGAACACAGTAGGTACAGATGGCGCCGATAAAGAAGACTGCGACAAGACCAAAGCCGAGACCGGCGTGTTTGAAAGCCATGGGCATCGAAAGGATCCCCGTGCCCAAGCTACCCTTGAGCAGATGGATGAGGGTGTCCATGTCGGAAGTTGGGTGAGCCAGCTTCCGGTGCTCGAACGGATCGTAGAGGGCCGCCTCCTCGTCGTCGGGACGCTCGACGAGAGGGAGGGTCGACCCGTTGCTGACGGTGATTGGAACGTCATTTTTCTCACATTTGTATCTGTAAAACCATTCGAGTAAGAATGCGCTCTTTCCATTTTTTCTTCTATCGTAATTCTTTTATATCTCTTATGATGTATACATACGCATTTAAACACGGGCTTTTTTCATACTCGTATCACTGTCTGTTTGTTTTTATTAATGCAGGCCGTATATAATATTTCTTTTCTACTTATTGCTCTGTCACTTTCTACGCTGAATGACATCAAAATAAATATAAAATGGGTACCTATGTGTTGCATAATTGTGTGAATTTGATGTATCGTGATATTGATTTGTGTTACGAGTGGTAAAATTATGTGGTGATGTTGCGGGTTCGATATGTTTTGTTGTTTTCTTTTTTTTTTTTTAGTTTTACTGTGCATAAGCAAACAAAGAATGCATGAGGAAATTTTATAATGCAACCCTTCTCGACGGGACAAAATAATATTATTATATACTATACGTAAATTATAAGGTATATAACGTATAGGTATAACAATTAGTGTTAGTGGACATCGATGATTTCAGCGACATGTTAATCCGGGATGTTATTATTTTATCAATCATCATTAGTTTCCAACAAAAATATGCTATCTGTAAATTG
Source organism: Neodiprion fabricii (assembly GCF_021155785.1). Lineage (NCBI taxonomy): Eukaryota > Metazoa > Arthropoda > Insecta > Hymenoptera > Diprionidae > Neodiprion > Neodiprion fabricii. The sequence continues at coordinate 2,592,790 of NC_060240.1, read as the reverse complement.
ACGATAAAAAAGTAATGCGAGAAATTAAAAACAATCTCAAGCGGCAAAAAATATATGTATGTATGTGTGATGCTAAAATTTCAGACTACAAAGGCGAAGGAAACCTAAGACGTTACGTATTAGGTGTTTGATAATTTAATTTTATAATCAACGGGGAAACTCGAGACGCGTGTGAAAGTGTTGTTATTGTTATATGTGTAAGTTAAGGATAAGTTTTATAGATTACGGTCAGGGTGTAAGCCTGTATTACACAGCCCACTTAAGTGTACTTTTCTTTTCTCCTTCATACGCGAAAGCCATTAAATTCAATTTAGCATGAACGAATAATGCATGTTGCAAAATGATAACGAACAAGAGGCAATATTGCAGGCAATGTGGTACAACAGGCAAAATTATTACATTGTATGATATTGAAATGTATTCGAAAAGCAATAAATTACAAATAATATCAATAATAACAATAATAATGATGACGTTAGTTTTGTTTACAATGAATAAAAAAAAAAAAAAAAATTAAAAACTATCGGGTAAGAAAATGAACCTCGTGCAATGTTACAGATGTTAAGTATATGTATGTAGTAACAATAGTTACTTACAGTTCAATGTATATAACATAGAATCTATACGTGTATTGTACATTGTGAATTATATCGTGTAATTTATCCCTTACGTATAATTGTGTTAATATTTATATAGTGTATGCATACAATATGTAATTATGTACAAACTATCGCGGTTGCATCGAGCCGTGTAATACTGCAGGCATACCTATTGAACGTAAATAAGTATATAGTAATAATAATAATAATAACAATAATAACAACAACAACAACAACAATATGAAAAGTGTACATAGTACAGTAGATATATAGGGTCAGTTCTGCGTACAGATTCCGATACCGACATATTATCGACATTACTGACCGCTTCACAGGTCAGACACGAACCATTTTTTCGGATGAGGGTGATCCCCACTCTGATCGACTTTATCGATCATCGGAAAAATATCTTCCGCTTTGCGCTCTACGTTACCATCGTATCGATTATCGGGAAAAAATAGTTTGTATCCGAACTGTTAAGCGACTAAAAATGTCGGTAAGGTGTCGGTATCGGGATCTGTACACAGAACCGACCCTATATAATTACTTAATACACAGAGGAGGGCTTGCCCTACAAATATTTAAATAAACAGAATTATTGTTGTTATCCAATACGCCTTATTCACTACAGGTATGATTGAATATATAACTTGCGTGCAGAAAATCTCAACAAGTTGTACGTGTTGTTGTTCAATTTATATATATTGAGATTATAAAATTCCTCAATAAACATTCGTGCGCGTTCACCGATGCCCAATGTATTGTGTGTGTGTGTGTGTGTGTGTATTTAAAGTATACAAAATGTGTTTTCCTGTATTTATTTATGCATTTCTTTGATTTTCTTCGATTGGGATTTGTTTTTTCAATTTTCTATTTTCGTCTTTCAAAATTACTGAAAATTTATTGTTTACATGTATACTACATTGCAAAGAGTGCAACAGTTTCACATGTATATATATACATATATATTGTTGCAACGTGATTGGGTTTGCAACGATCGCGTTTGTAAAACATGTTTTGTTGACATTTTTTCACCTTACAGATAAAACAAAAGAAGAAAAGGAAAAAACTTCGTATACATCGGTTGCTCTTTTTTTCCGCTTGTTATGAAAATCTGCTGGTTAATTTAACGTTTCGCACATCGAATGCAGCCAAGCAAATAATTTGCAAAAATGCAGGTATTTTGACTCGCGACACGATCGGTGCAAATTCGCTATCGTACGCTCGTCGGTGACAAACTAAAAATCTCCGTATTCGCGCCAGTCCGTAATTGATTGAATGGAAAGAAAAATAAAAATAAAAATTTGAAATGTCATACCGAAATTACAGAATTTACAGAAAAGAGAAATTGTTTATAATATCGAGTTGAAAGATTATTCAGCGATCGTAAAGAAAATATGTAAAGAAAGAAGATTAGAGAGAGAGAAAGAAAAGTGGTATAATTAATAACTTGCCACCGCAAAATATATATATATATATATACTGAAAATTCTGACGACTCCGCATATAATAAACAACAATGATATTAATTATTATAACTTTTACAGTAAGATTCGTTGCTGAACCATATATAATGAAATAAATATTTAAAAAATTTTCACCCCGTTCGTTTTGTTTCATCATCGTCAATCAAACCGATTGCGGTTGCTTTCGTTAATTTCCGGACTCTTCGTCCCCGTAACAAAAATGCATGGCAGGATATAAAATGTTAAATTTATAGATCGTAAAGTTAGGTAGGTTGTGTAGGTACCCGTTGGTGCGGTAGGTAGTTTCTCTCCTTAGGTGTGGAGCTTTCTTTCAAGAAAGCTCTTGAAAGAGTTCTTGCGTGTCGTTTACGTGCATGTCACAGACAGACGTGCGTATACGTCTGGACACGCGTGTGACGCCTAAAGGCATGGGGTAGCCGCAACCACCGCACTGCATCACCGACGCCCAGCGCCACGACGCAGTACGACGACTAACAAGCCGTTTATCAAAACATTGCGCTTGACAAAAAGAGGGTTATCACAGATTTTAAACATATATATACATATATATATACATAGGTATATATATATACATATATATCACAAATATATATATATACACATACACACATAGACCGGGACAAAATCTTGAAACTTGAAAATCAACCGCGCATGCGCCAAATAATTCAATCTCATGGGTCGGCGAAATCTTCGCGCAACGATATTCTTGTCCACGATGCAGGCGTGCCAACCTAAGCAAAATGTGTACGTTTGAATTTTCAGAGAGCGTAAGCGTTAAATTTCGACCGTTCTTCGAAGAATCGACTCTTCCGCCCGATAAAAAATGCTTCCCAAACCTTTCCGAGTAGCCGCCTCGATTATTTGAGATTCTAACCTCGAAAATTCGAATCAACTACACCGCCGCCAGAAACGGTTCGACAGCTGAAAACCCGGGATGGCAAACCTGCGCGAACAGCCGATAAAACTCGCGCACGCGCAGTTGATTTTCAACTTTCAAGAGATTGTGCCGTTATATGCATATATCTAGGACAATTATCATATGATTAATGCAATATTCAATTACGCTCGATCCACATCGTGATCTATGTTCATATAATATATGTATATTTATTAATATAGAAATGTCGTATTTAACATATGCAATAACAAAAATTTGATAAGAGAGAGGAAAAAAAAAGCCGAAAAAGAAATTGAAAAAAAAAAGAAACGAAAATCGAATAATTCAGACATCAAAAACAACATTTGACTCTACTCTTTTCAACAAAAAATTTATTTTATGCGCTTACTTTTTGTCATTTTTTTTTTCTTTTTTTTTCACTGGACATTTAAACGTTCGTTTGATTTTGATATTTGTCTTTTATCACAGCTCGGTATGTTTCGTTCCGATTGTTCGTATATGTATAATTTGGATACGAGAAGATATAATTGCGAGAAAGATAGGGCGAGTAACAATATTTGTGCGGCACTTGGACGCGCGGTTTCGGGTTCTAATATCTCAGAGTGCACTTCACACAGCCTGAATCTATACATATACCGGACTCTATTCGCATGTCTGGAATCATATAAATGCACATATTATACAGTAAAGACAAGATGTTTATATCGATTATAGTTGGAAATTTCAACAATTGGAGAAAGATAATGTAAAAAAAAAAAAAAAAAATATATATAAAAATTGACATTAAAAAAAAAAAAAAACCAATAACAAAGATAATAAAATAGTAGTATAGAAAATATGTAGATAATTTCGTTCGCATACTGCATGATATTTATACATGTATATATACACGTAAATAAATACACATATAAAATAATTTTACTGCAGATTATACAGTACGGTGTGTGTTTTCAACGAATCAATCAACGCATTTTGTTGTTTTTCTTTTACGTGTTTCCGGTCGCATAAATTCGCCTCAAAAAATAAATATTTCAAATTGAATTAAATCAATATGAATAAGCAATTAACCCGAAATAACGGAAATCCATATACATGTACCATTACATGTAATCTCATCGGAACGTTCGTAAATCTCAACCGACGATAACATTTATACATACATAATTTATTATACATATAATAAATTTATCGTGTACAACCGGTATTATAGTATATATCTGAAAATTCCTGTCTATTCTTTGTATAACAAGTGTGCGAGTGTGTGTGAGTGGATTGATTTTCAGAGTATAATTCTCAATTAAATTTTTTCGAAACTGAATTAATTATATTATGTACGTGTGGTACACATTAACGAAGGATGTGTGATACCTAATATATAATACCTAATTAAACGTAACAATGACCATAACAATTATTACTATCACTATAATTGTTGTTCTTGTTGTTTTTGTTTTTTAACGTTGTGTGAATCGATGTACGTATAAGTATATTTAATAAATTGTATAATATTTTGTTAATAAATATGTATAGGCATGGGAATGATTGGCGGACAACGATATGTTGTTATATGTAAAATAACGTACAATGACGGACACGGGGAAAAATAAAAAGGAAACAAAACGGATAGAAAAAAAAAAAAAAATATGTCAAAAACAAAACGAGAAGACCGTCATTATTGCCAAAGCATGTGTGTGGTGTATTAAGTATTTATATAATCACGTACGTATACGTAGATAATATTCAATGTAATGTAATGGTATGATATTACAATATAGCTGCAGCGTTCATGATTATAACGCGAAATAAGCCAATCAAAAAAAAAAAAAAAAGAATTCAGCCTTATACATATGTTACTAATTACATTATAATTGTGCAGATATGATTTGAGGTAGGAAGTTATTTTCTATTTTTTGATTTTTTAATTCATCTACTTGCAACTACGATATATATATATATATATATATATATATATATAAGCTTGTAATTTTTGCGAATAATGAAGAATGTGAAATATGTTGATAGAAATGCGACGGTAAAAAAAAAATAGAAAAATTAAAATTATGAATATTATTAATTCGGCGAATGCATGCGCCCGGAACATACAAAAGGCATAAACGATTCGTCTCGATGATGGTTAAAAGATTAATTGAAAAAGATATTGTCAAAACTGCAAATAACTCGACTCTCCGATCTGAATAAAAATCAACGAAGGAGACAAAACGTTTTCGAGAAAACCTGCATCGAAGGTAATCGAAATATTATTGCCGCTTTTTCCACAATATCAATTCCTTGAACACAACGCCATACATGAATACACACATACGTAAGTATATGTATATAAATATTATAATAAGCCATATAAATCATACAGTATGCGCGATTAGATCGTGTGTAATGATATGAATGAAAAAAAAAATAATAATAATAATAATAATAATGAAGATAACTACGGTGATATAAATGCGTGTATAATAAATATATGAAACAATGATTATGAGTATGTATAATTACGCATTATAATATATCTATGTCTAATATGCAAAGGAATGCGTTCATTTTTCTCGAATGAATTGATTCTAAGCAATCATTTTTTGCGATTAAATAAATAAACAAACGAATGAAAAATTAACCAAACAATGCGACGCGAATGCACAATATGTATGATCCTCTGGGTATGAATTTACGTTTCTTCGATATATTCTCACCAAAATAACGTTTCAGTGATTTGAAAAACTACACAGTGTATATTACTATCGCGTATTTTTATATTAGAAAACATCAGGTACAAAAACATCGGGATTTTGTTTTTTTTTGTAAATTCAACTGTAAGCAAGATGTTATCGCAACAAAAGCTTCTAACGCGACGACTATAATACTAATAATAATAATAACAATACCAATAATAATAATAACAATAACAATAATAACGATAATAACGATAATAATAACAATAACAATAATAATATAACAGAGATGCGGTTGAACGACGTTAGGTGTATAATAAATAACACGTGTAGTCGTATTACACAGAAATAAAGTGGTTACACATTATCGTTTATGAGAGCATATTATAGAAGAGTGAATTGCTCGAATGTATCGAATGATCATATTCGATTGAACTCGATTCAAAATCATCACTCCGATCAACGATATCAACGTGATGTCGGTATATACAAGGTATATTATATGTATGCATGATAGAGATAAAGACGTATCTTCCATATAACGTGTATAATAATAATAATAATAATAATAATAATAATAATAACAACCACAACGTATTATGCGGTATTCCTTTTGCCTTTCTTTTTATGTTTTTTTTTTTTTTTTGTCAATCGTTGCACACAGCCATTTCATTGATCTATTTATAAGAAGGTTAATACTTACTTGACGAGCACCATGTCTGAGAGTTCTGTTTTCACCCCGTGCTTCTTCGGGTCGTATTCAGCGATTATTGGCCGCATTGGCGTTCTCTGTAAAATAAAACAAGAGAAAACAAATATTATATATAAATATATAATTAGCGATTTACAAAACATTCGTTCGCTGGACGTGAAAGAAATTCTTTACACGTTTCTTTTCGCGTCTAATTCGCTAATTGTTGTCGGATTATCGATACCGATATATATGACGGGACAATATCTTGAAAGTTGAAAATCAACCGCGCATGCGCGAGTTTTATCGGCGCAGGCTTGCCATCCCGAGTTTTCAGCTGTCGAACTGTTTCTGGCGGCGATGTAGTTGATACGAATTTTCGAGGTTAGAATCTCAAATAATCGAGGCGGCTACTCGGAAAGGTTTGGGAAGCATTTGTTATCGGGCGGGAGAGTCGATTCTTCGAAGAACGGTCGAAATTTAACGCTTACGCTCTCTGAAAATTCAAACGTACACATTTTGCTTAGGTTGGCACGCCTGCATCGCGGACAAGAATATCGCTGCGGGAAGATTTCGCCGACCAATGAGATTTAATTATTTGGCGCACGCGCGGTTGATTTTCAAGTATCAAGAGATTCTCCCGGTGCGTATGTTTAAAAAACAAAAAAAAAAAAAGAGATTCAAATACCAGCGGCAAATACATGCGTGACTAATGCGGCGTGTTGCGTAATGAAAGCGGACCGAAAAAGTGAAGAGGTGAGGTAAAAAAAAAAAAAAAACTAACGTAGAATAAATATAAACAATTATTAAGGTGCTAAAACCGGTTGTGTTTAACAAATTAGTGTCAATTGCATGAACGACACGAAATACAATTATCTTATATACGTAATATTCGCCGATATTCCTTTTCAAATATACTGTCACTGTTTAATTTTTTTTTTTTCCTACCCGCTCGTTCATGTTTGGTTCGTTTTGTGATTGCGATGAGAAGAGTGGCGAAAAAAAAACCATCGAACATGAAATTCATCACACACACACACACACACAGCCTCGGGCATTTAGCCAAAATAATTATTGATAAAACAGTTCAGTTTTTACAGTATTTCGATTCGTTCGGAAAACTCTAATTTCCAAATATTGGGGAAAAAAATTTTTTAATACAGTTCGAACGGAAGAAAAAACGGTGAATTCAGGCAAAGAATGATAGGAAGGAGGAAAGAAAGAAAGAAAGAAAGAAAGAAAAGAAAATACCGCATTGTTTTGTCGAGTTTGTAGAATTGACATTGCATATTGCACGCATTGCCCGGTGTAGAAAACACGCGTACATTTAGATATACAGAGAAAATATACATACATAAATACACGTGTATTATAGATGTATAAATATATGTGTACGTGTGCATATGTATAGGATATAATTTTAGAACAACGTCTAGCTCGTTGTGTAACAGGAATGTTTGCTCTTGCGACGATCGGTGAGAAACCGCGTATACCGGCATCGCGCGGAAAGTTTGCTTCTCTTGCCAAGTATTATACACAAGACACAGTCAAGTGTAAGAATACAATACACATACATATTACATGTATAAAAACGATACGTGAAAATGCATAACGAATGACAAGCGAATTATTGTAAGTCAAGTACAGAGAAGAACAAGATAAGGAGAGAAAATGAAAATCCACGGATGGAGGAATACGATTGACGGACAAAACCGGCTTCTTCCAACTATAAGAGTACCTATAAAATAACCTACCTACGCTATAATTCGATACACACCCACACACCCACGATATATACATATATATATACATAGGTATAACACCTAGGGTCATGCTTGCAAGCGTTTCACGATCAGCAGCCGCAAGCCTCAAAACATGTGGGCGTATGGATGGATGGATGGATGGACGTACGCGTTCCGTGTGAGAAGCTCGTTTATAGCCGGAGGCCAGCGGAGGAAAGCTTTTTTTTTTTTTTTTTCGAAAAAGCCTCGAGAGATGAAAATTCGAAACGTTATACGTGCGCGATAATAAATACGTGTGACAAATACGCGTACACGTTTACTACGATGCGTGTTACATGTGCCTACATAATACTCATGAATCTAGAAATTGTGATTCAAACCAAAAGTGGAAAACCAAAAAAAAAAAAAAAAGCTCGCACTTGATCCAAACGAAAAGTATCTTTTTTCTACGCCATGTGTAGTCTTTGTTTTTTTTTTTTTTTGTTTTTCAAGCAGGTATATTATCAAGCATATATATTAACCCTGATGTGCGGACGTTCGGTGGATGACTGTGAAGTAGACAGTGAACTCATCTCCACGTCCAACGCACTTCCACCGTTTCCCATTGCGATCTGTCGATATAATTTATATACGCTTGCGCACTAATTTGTTCCTGGTATTTTTTTTTTTTTTTTTTAATAATATTCTTCTTGTTTGTACCACTGTTGTTATTATTATTATTATTATTGTCGTATCACGAGGTTGATATAATTATATATTTCCACAGTTGAATTCTCGTCGTTTCCTTTTTTTTTTTTGTTTTTTTTTTATTCGAATATTTTAAGAAATTGCGATTGTTGTTATAAAACGTTATCGCGTGTCAGTTGACATTAATAATTGTTGGGAAAATTGTGTTGAATCGAACCTCGTCATAGTTTTTCAATATCACAATAATTATTACAAAACTACACTGTTACAACGTTGGATATACACCATCGTGTCACTTGCGTGTACGATTTAATGTAACGCGAGTAAATTGTTTAAATTTTATACGCGTTATATTAAACGATCGTTTAACAAAAAAAATAATTTAAAAAACACATCGCGTTATCGTAGACCCGCGACGCAGAAACGGGTGTAATACGTACAGGTATAGAAATTGTTCCGTAACACGTATACCTGTATGATAGGAACCACAAACGGGACACAAAAAATTTCTACAAACGACCGATAAATCCGTACGGTGATAACGAGAATTAAGAATGAAGTTGACGATTAAATAGATGAATTAGCCGCCCCGTGTCCGCGTTAAAAACTTGTGGAAGAATGAATGATGACCCGCGAATATGTGATGAGAGAGTCTCTCTCGCATCTCGCATATAGTCTTTCGCGTATGGTTACCACCACCACCACCACCACCACCACCACCTCCTTCTTCTTCGTCTTCTTCTTCGCGACGATCGCCGTCACCGTCGGTCGTCGCAACAGCAACAAGCACTACGTCCGTATTACAACACCAACCGACCGGGCGTCGCGCGTCGCGTCTCCGACGTCGACGGAGAGATTTAAGAATAAGAATACGAATGCGAAAGAAGACGCACAAAACGACGATACGCGTGCCAAACTGTCTGAATATTTTGAGACGACCGCCTTATATACGCGTTTGCCCGCCTTGCTATAACGTGGGAAGAACGACGGAACGATGATGCGAACACGCGTCACGCACGTTCGGTGGAAGCGAAGAGAGGAGAGGAGAGGAGAGGAGATGAAATTTAGATGGAGAAAAATCGGTGGTGAAACGATATAGATCGATGGGAATTGGCTCAGGTCAGGGTCATTGTCAATTCCTTGTCATACGAACGGAATTCATCACCGATCATTAATCCATTTTTATACGTTAACGGTTTCGTTTGTTTGTTTTTCTTTTTTTTTTTTTTTTCTCGTTGTATTTCGTTCTTTTTTTGAAAGAACAGCGGGTGGAGGCGGGGTCGGAGGGGGGGGGAGGCATTTGAATCTAGCTACGCTACTGTTCAACCTCTGTATACACAGGTGGTTAGTGGTGGTGGTGGTGGTGGTGGGAGTAGCCAGCGACAAAGAAGAAGTAGAAGGTGGTGCGGAATGGGGCAATAGCTACAGCTAGACGAGTTGTGTGTTTTAACGTCCCCCGCGTAAACAGAACGATACCAGATACCTACAGCTCTAATTGTAAGACTCTCGGCTATGCTCGTAACGACAGAGTTTAGAGGCTTATGGTATTATATGTTTTAATCGTGCTAATTGCGCTTCACGGGAGAAGAAAACCGCGACGTGAGAGAGATAGCAGAGATACATAGATAGATAGATAGATAGATATAAAAGAAATAGATAGGTAGAGAATAGGTAGACAGAGAGATAGAGGGAAAGAGGGGGGGGAGGGAGAGAGAGAGAGAGAGAGATGTGGGTATGTCTAACGGAAGCGCGGTGTTAGGAAGGCGCCGTAACCTTGAGGATTAACTTTTATTACTATTAATTCGATTCAGCCGAAGTGTAGCGCGAGCTCTGCTCTGTAGAATTGTCGCAGAATTTTTTCCGACAGTTGTGAAATCCCGCCGTTTCAATTCTACCGCGGCCACCTTCAGCTAGGTTATAATTTTTACCCGTCAATGCATGTACCGATAGCATTACTAATCCAGCACCGAAATTTTTGAGTGACCTTCTTCAGTACTCGTTCATGATCGCACACTCGACGCGACATACAATATTCTTGTTCATCGTCCATGAATATAACCGCAGATGTTGATTTTTCTAATTTGAGCATCGGCGTCGATCTTGAATATTTGTAGAAACCGTGGCTCATTTTACTGCGATTTAAAAAGAAAATATATATTTTTCTTACTTTTTATCCCTTTTTGTACCTACGTTCGGAGATTGAAATTAGGAACCAATCTCACTTTACTCGAACTCCGTAGGACTAACCGTTCTTTAGTTACGTCATTTACAAACTGACCAATCAGCGGACCGCCCACCATCCCTAACCACGCCCAGTCGCGTCACGTGACGGCTTTCCGATTGGTGCGCGCCTTCGACACTCTGTAACTCGGAAACGATTCGAACATCAATGTTGTCGCAAAGGAACTTTTGTCTCAGATTTTTACGGCGCAACTAACAAGCAAATTTTCATCAATATTGCTTTCTATACTTTTTATACATTTTTTCTTTTTTTCTTTCTTTTAACACGAATTGTTGGATCAGTGTTTTTCATCTATAAATGAACAAAACAGTCCGCCACAGTGTGCGGATGGAGGGTAAACATTATAGTAATATGTTAGTAACGACAGCTGACGTTCGTCCAAACTCCTAAGTTGTAGAATAAATGTTGTGCATGAATGCCAGATGCGTTCGAAAATCAATATCACGCTGTCCGTACCAGCAAACAGCTGAATCGTAAATACGGTGGAAAATATTTCGATCAATTATTAGAAACGACAAGTGCGCTAATTGTACTCAAATATACGTACGAATAAGATATCTATGTACAACAAGTGCAGTTTAAAAATGTGCAATGCACCTCTGCAGCGATTTCTGTGTGAAGAAAAAAATAAAAATAAACGGAAAGATGAATCCTACTCGCTTACACGGGTACATAATAAGAAGCTGTACACTCAAGTTGGTACTTGCTAATTTTCATATTCATTCGCTATTTTTAACTTCAACGAGCAGAATGAAGAGCGGGGAGGAGGGGGGGGGGGGAAGAAGAAATAAAACGTGCTGCTGACAGGAAGTTTATTTGCCAATATCATCACTCGTTAACGAAGTGCAAAAAACCTATTCGCGAGGATCGCGTGGCTGTGGAAGAAAAAAAAAAAAAAAAAAGATAAAACAAATTTTGATTTACGGATGAAACATTAAATCCTTCAGTCAGGTGCTCCTATAAATTATACTTTCCAAATCCGATCAGATGACTTTCGTTGATTCACAATTTTATTTTCACACTTCAGAGTCTTCTCCTATAACGTCTAGAATAGAGCGTAATTTTTCCTTTTTTTTTTTTTTTTTTTTTTTATCTCGAATCCACTTGATCTATAATATAATGGCATAATTTACATAGACCTTTCACTATGCATGAATTCTATTTTCGGAACACCTTTTCACCTTTGCAGCCGTAACAGTTCTCTGCGGTTGAGACAGCCTGCAAGCTCGTACGACGGTGAATACGCGTTTTTGTCGTTTTTCTTTTTATTCGTTTTTGCTTGTTTTGTTTTTTCTTTTCTTTTTCGTCGTACTCAACACCGCGCAAACGGTACAATCGGCACATATCGTTTATACGGCAATAAACCGGTAAACGAATGAAGAAGAACTTCTTATTGTTATTCTCTTTTTTTTTTTTTTGTTTCTAATCCAAATGCAAATTTCGTTTCGGCAAACGTATGGAAATTTGTTTTTTCATCAATATCCGTACTAAACCAGTTTAAACTTCTATCGCACGCGCGTTAATTCTTGTTCTCTGTTTATTTCATACCTATACAGCAACGTCCTTCGATAATCGAGAAACTTGCGTACACCTATGCATACACAATTACATTATACATGCGCACGCACGTCTTGATTAACTTCCCGTCCAATTTCTGATTCACAGGGTCAAAACCACGGGCCAAATATCAATGTTTATACGTACTTCACAATCCCACCTATCTATATACGTAACGAACGTAATAACAAAATCAATCACGACTATACGTCGCAATCAGTCTACATTTAAAAGACCGGGTTGACAAGACGTGCCGAAAAAAAAAAAAAAAAAAGTTAAAAATAAAAACAAATAAAAATCACCAGGAAGTTTATCGACATTGTTTCTTTATGACTAGAGTCAATTGAATTTCATTACCGTGGCCAAAGTCCAAAACTTTTCGAAAGTATAAATGTATCAGGTTTAGAGTCTCGGTCATCCGACAAGTCTATACTGTAAAAACCTTTTTGCAATAATGCGAAAAGTTTTTCTTTTTATTTTTTTATAATTCGACAACAAGAAAGATCACAGTTACGAGGATGCGTGGGTACGTTGCGTCGGAGATTTCTGACCAACCGCGACTGCTGCCTCAAGGAAATTGCGTGGTGGGGGGGGGGGAGTTCGAAAGCGCGGGGACGATTGCGATTGGCCGAGAGCCAAACGACCGTTACTCGAATCGTGAGGAGTGGGGGGTGAGTCACGGGTTCAGGCGCCACACGCTATTGGCCAACTTGAACTTGTTCGCGTTTGAAAACTGCGTAAATGCCACCGCGGAGTTACGACGTTATAATACGCGCTAGCGATTTTTCCACCGCCACGCGACACCTCGGGAGATAATTGCTAGGTTATTTTTGCTTTTTCTTCCACTTCTTCTACGTTCCTTTTTTTTTGTTTTGTTTTGTTTTTCTTTGTTTTTTCTTCTAGTTTGAAGAAAAAAAAAAGAAAAAATAATGTTTCACAGTTCTAAAGAAATCACGTACGGACAAACGGGTGAAGATGATTCTAAAAAACAGCGCGTGCGTTAACACTCGCGAGTTGTACGAGGATGAAACCCTAATTATTATATCGTTGCGGGCAAAGTTAAGAAAAAAAAAAAAAAAATTTCACACGATTACAGCACCAGTATTATTGCATATCTTACGCGTTGTTCTGGAAATTAAATATTAACGGATTGTTTGTTTGAAAAAAATATCCGTGTTTTTTGTATCACGTATAATATCACGTTGTCCACGCGATAATTATCCGACCTCGTGTCTATTATACAGCACATGTTATTGATATCGACTAAATTTGGGGCAGGTAATCTTTCCGTCTCTAAATCGAGCCCCCGATCGTCCTCTTCTTTACATAGTTTTTATATAGGTGTATATTTATATAGAGGTATTGCGGTTACGATATCGTAAACGCGTCTAAATTTATATAATAAATACCGAAAATATCATCGCTCGTAATGCGTCATTCTAGTATTTATTTTTAATATCCTGACTACCTTTCGACGGCGCTTCGTTCCGCATGTAGATAAGTGTTGTATATGTATATATATATATATATATAATAAATAGTTACATACATATATTATACACACTGCGTATATATTCGTTAAATCTCTGTGTTGCCAAAAGAATTTAGTATCTTGCTGTTTTCCTTCTAATCTTGTCCTTTTTTTTTCTCTCTTTACCGTCGTCTAATTCCATCTTTATTTCGTCTTTCAATTTTCAAATTTATTTACATCCAATGCTACTGCAATATAGCATATAACAGGTATACAAAAATATTGACTAATCTTTTTTTTACAAAATTCAAGTCGAAAATATTGTATGGAAATGGTCAGAAGGCATTTGAAAACCTTAAATAACTTTTGAAAAAGTATGTTTATCATAAAATGAAAATACATTTTGGTCTTATCGGTACCGTAATGCGTTGACAAGTTGTAAAATGCCAAAGTTCAAAACAAATCTTGTCCCGTGTTATTTAAATGGGAAAATATAAAATCGCGATGAGACAACTCTAAATATTGTTATTAAGAGCTAAAAACTTGGACAGCATCTTTTACTCCCTTCATTTGTAATAATAATTTTTACTTTAATTTTGACAAAAAATATACTCGATTTTTTCGATACAGTCTATATTGTATATATTAAGTTACGCGACGAGCAAAATAAAAATATAATTGAAACCGTATTTACACGCAAGCACGCAAGTACATTGAAAAAATTATGACGCATTTCACGTGTAACGCATTTATATAACCACCTGCGTAAATAAGTAATTCTATGCTTATATACCGGGTGAAACGCGTTGAAATTGATATGTTAAGTTTCTTCATTGAAATTCTCAGGTTGGTAAACGTTACTTAATTTTCAGATCTCGATAAATCGTACACCCAAGTTTATATCGTATAAAATCATTGTTCTCGATAAATTTTCATTTCAACCGTATATAATATAAACTTCGCAAATTGGCATTCGTCCACAGAATAAAAGTGTGTATAGAAACGTTCCAAGTTTCGATGCATGTGAAACTTGTATCTATACATTGTATAAAATGTATTTCTACCGATCGATCAAACTAATTTCACCGTATCTAAAAGCAACGGTACGCTCTGCAATTTGTAATCGATAAAAATAAATATAACCGAGTGCACTCGGGGATTTTATTTTCGCATGACTGCGGCCGGAGTGCAAAATAATAATTCGTTTACACGTATTACAAGATTAATTCGATAATTCCGTTGTCAAAAAATTATCGTTAGAATTATAAGAGCGGAAAGAAGAGAGTTTATCAATTTGTTTATGCGATTCGTATATATTTAGCCGATTTAACGATTATAGAATGTTAAAGGGATCGTGACCCTATACGTATAACGAACGTAAACGTATACGTCTATGCGCGTATGTATAACGGAAACGGATGCAAATAATTTGTGCTCCACGTGATACGACGATGCGCCATTATACATAGGTATATTTTCTCAACGTCGTCGTCGTTGTCAGATGCTTGAAATGCGCGGCTAATTTATGTGTTAAAAATAATTTAAGGTGTTACGGGAGGTATATTCCCAAGCAAAAGTGAGTCTCGTTAAGAATATTCATCACTTTGCGACGAGGCAAGTAATGTGAAATGAGAAAAAAAAAAAATAAAAAATCAAAGATAATTCGCTTTGAATAATAATAACGACAATGTCAAAAAATTTTGTTAATAATTTGTGCAAAAAATCTCTCATGAAATTTTTTTTTTTTTTTTTGGTTTTTTGTTTCTCATTTCACATAAAATGAATTCATCGAATTTACTCAACACCTGTGAATTGTTTCGGAATTATCGGCGAGTTTGAACGATTCACAACCGTTTACGAAAAATTGTCAAAAAAAAAAAATTCAAGACTTTTTGTTTTATCCATTTTTCAAAATTTCTTCACATTCTCATCTCACTCGCCAAGTGTTCGATATTCTCATCGAGACTCAGTTTTAGTTGGGAATATCCGTCCAATAACACCGCGAGACGGATAAAAAGGGAGAATAAAAAAAAAAAAAAAAAAACGAACAAAACAAAAAATCTAACGCTCAATTAAACATGACACAAGCTTCTCTCGCCGATAAAGACATAATATTTTCACGTTTGATTTGACGTATTGTATAATATATAGATATAAATATCCATATACGCATATGCAACGTGTATCTGGTCCAAATTTGCATGAAACAGTACGATTTTAGCAGGCCGATAATCAGACACGTGCCTTCGCGCATCGAATTCCGATAGTTTCGCATGGTATGCGAATTTATGTACGTGTGTTATGTGCACGCGAGGCGAGTTATCGCTAAGACTATGTATACCGCGTGCCTGTATTTACGTATGTACGTACATACTCTCAAAAAGCGTCGCCATGACGACGACCTTCGACGTTACGCACAGATTATACGGGCAATGTGCCAAAAATTGTGCGCACAGGGCGACGCGAGTTGGAGAATTATTCAACTCGGCCAGGGAAGAGAAGGAGTGCTTGAATTAAAGTTGAAAAAAGCAGTGCGACATAAAAACAAAAACAAAAACAAAAAGGAAAAAGAAACAGCGAAGCTTATTTCCTGTCATTTTTATCACCGTTGTGTAATCGTGAGATTGCATGAAATTTTACGTTTAAAAATAAACTGGGAGTAGAATGTTTTTTTTTTTTTTTTTTTTTTCACACACAGTGTTGTAAGGCGAAGGAAATTTGAGAAATCTAATAATGGCAGATGTGGAGCTGAATTACTGGCGTTTTTTGTTTTTTTTTTTTTTTTTTCTCCTTCCGATTCCAGGCTCGATTAGATATTATTAATATTGCAAAGCGCCGCGATATCCGTTACCCACCGAGTACCAACAAGATAACAAATTTACTCGCGTTAACAAATCTGACCGCCAATTGTGACGTCACATCCGTCCCGCAACCCGCAAACGCTGCGCCAAACCGGTTATATACAGATAAATAAAACGATACCACCACGGAACTTACTTACGAACGTAAATAAAATACAGTACACTGGATAAAAATTCCTGGGTATGTGTATGTAAAGATATATGTGTGTGTGTGTGTATATATACCATAAATTGAACTTCCCCCATGCGGTATCTCACACTTGAATATAAAGTGACAGCAGCCATTTTATCTATCTATACCTTATATCTATTCGCATGTAGGTATGCAAATAAGTGCGTAAAACTCATTTTACAACTGTAATAACAAAACGAGCTCCGTTTTTTATTTACGAATTGGAAAAATGATGCAAATTATTCTGCTAGGTATACATAAAAATCTTACGCGACTGTGAGTTATTATTTGTACGTATGTATGTACGTGGTTAAAATGTAAAAGATGGTTATAACAACGAAGATCGTCAAACGCAATCTTGACGCTCGCCAATTATTTTCAAACGCATGCTTGAACGCATCTGTATTTTGCTCTGTACCTGCAATATTCAGAGGCGACGATCTCGGTTACAGTTTCTATAATACGCGTTGTTCAATTGTTCAAATATATATTGTACGTGTATAATGTGATCTTAATAGCCGGGAAATAATTGCCAATTAGGTATGATAATTTCTTCAAGTCTAAAGGCGTACTTACATAATTATAAAGGTATAATGGCGCATAAACGATCTTATTTTCTGCGTGTACAAGGAAAGGTTGAAAAATAACGCGATACGTTGTACAATTCATACGGCACGGGGAAATTAAAAATGCGGAACAAGACTCGGTATGATTTCATACTTAAACAGATGAAGAAAAAAAAATAAAATAAAATTGAAAAAAAATTCAAGGACAATGCCGGAAATGAGGGCGTTATCGTACGTATCTTGTATATATTTTAACACGCTCCGCGTCAATATATTAGTCAGCTTTTTTACCACGCCACGAGTAAAATATACGATATAGCTGTTTATACACGTAAACAAATGGTCAGTTTGAATTAACGTCTCAGAAATTCCCTGCGCCAGGCTGCACTAGACGCGCGTGAATCTATTCCTAGACTTTTGTCGTCGCCGAAATGAGGGCAAACAGATTCACCGAACTATCAGGCTATACCTACGATCACAGACTAGGTAGAAAACAAAACAGAGTTTGATTGCAGTGAAGGAGATTTTGGCCGTCCGAATAACAGTGTAGACCTAAAGAACACGGAAATACAAACAACTTTTCGATGAAAATCGTTCGAATCGTTGTGTAATTTCGTAAAAATTTTATACGCTTTGAAGTTAATCACGCGTAGTAAGTCCGCCTGCATTTATGCAATTCATAGTTTAAACTACCGAAATGTATTTCTGGTTGTCAACGTGTAGGCGGAGTCCTTTAAAAATGTAACTTTGATTGCATAAATGCAGACGAATATTTTACTCCGCCGGTGTTGAGTCGCCCGAGGTGTAACAATTCCAAGAAATTATAACCCATCGCACGTGAATAAAACACGCCTTTTCCACAGCTCGCGTGAACTGCGTGAACCCGGCTTGTTCCTCGTGTGTAATTTCTCTTTGCGAAAATCCCCCCCTCCGCCAAAGGCGATGAAGTAAAATCGATAACTCGTCTAGACGAGGCGGTTATGAGCCAAACTGCACGGCGTGAGCCAAGCCAACCAGATTCATGACACCGAAATTGGGAGGTTAAACGCATGTGGTGCCCGGTAACGCTGTCGTTGAAACCGGTTGAAAATCCTGACGGTGTGCAGTGCGTGCAATTTGCATTGTATGTACGTTATACTTTAATTCATCCGCATCTCCCTGCTGCCGCTGCTGCTGGTTGTGCTGCACGTATAACAAAAAAAAAAAAAAAAACAAGAGCGTAACGTCGCAACGAAGAACCTGGCACGAATTTTCGATTTTATAGGTTATCGAACAAACAAAGCAATGAGGAAGATTTTAATATTAATGTCTCGTGGGTCCTCCGAATGCATGACAGAAAAAATAGATTGATATTGGAAAATGTCCTTAAGACGTCAGAGCCTGGTTGTGGGCGCCATTTTATCACAACATAACCCAAGTTTTGTTATTTCAATTGTGAGAAATCGTAATTCTTGGGGTTCCAAAGTGCTTGTGTTACATAAATTAATGACACCTAATCAATAGTATACCTGTTCTATCAACGACACGCGAAAAAATAGGGTCAACGGTCAGCTGTCAGCCTGGTTGCATTAGTTTGATTTTTTCCCACCAGATGACGCATCGCAAAGTGACAATCCCAACAAAGATAAATATAGACGGGAAAAAAGCTTTCGTAAAATTTAATCGCGAAAAATTACTTCTTCGTTTTCTCCTCCGCCCGATGATTTCTCTTTCTCCTCTTTTCGCTACAGGGTGAAAACTCAAGCAGAAGTCAGTGAAACGCGCCGCATGTGCACTGCAAGCATCCGCACCTGCGGGCGATGAATAACTCACGAGACAGTGTTGTAAGAGTATGTAACGCCATAATAACCTAGGGCGTTCATGGTGTGAGTCGGGTGAGACTAGATAGTCCAGTCAAAGTAGGTCTGAATTAAAAATATGCGGAACATTGCTGCGTTTTGTTGTAGAGGGATTTTCGACTTTCAGGAACTCAAATCTATTTCAGCAAAATTCCCCAAATGGCGTCGATAAGTAGAATTTCTTTTTTCCTAGTTTTTTAATCCGACTTCGTTTCCGACAAATGAGGGCATAATTCGATATAGAATTTGTTAAATTTTGCTGTTTTCACGAAACACTGGCTACGCAGCTCAAACATTACTTCATATTTGAGTTACTGAGGGTCGAAAACCCATGAGCAAAAAAAAATGCAGCTGTATCACAAATATTTTTAATGAGGTGCTCTAGAGTTTAAACCGAGCGGTAGAAACACGTAGGCCGCGTCTAAGAAGTTTAGTTGGAAAGAAGGAATTCGGCCGACAGAAGTGGGGTTAAGAGAACATCGGCAAGACGAATTATGCATAGCATAATACGGCGTTGAGTTACTGGTTGAGAAAGAGACACCCGAGTCACCCGAGTCGCGAAACAAGCTTGTGTGTGCGATTCACGGTAACGTGGGCGAAGAGTCGAGGACGCAAAACGAGTCACGAGTCGCGCTCGCGAGTTGCGAACTGACATCGGCTGCCCTCAAGCGGCGGAAACGGAAACTACACATCGTTATACTCCGAAAGCCGTAGGCGACGAACCGCACCGAGCCGCCTTGCCGTTTTTCGTCTCCAGATTTCATCGTATTGAAGTTGGTAACGTTGCCGGAACGATTCATGCTGAGAGGGAAAAACCGTTATTACGCTATTTAGGGACAGCCCGAGATTCAGTAAACCGTAATAAAACATAAAAAACTCATATTCAGAGATCTTAGTTCCTTAAAACATCACTGTAAAATTAAGAAAATAGTTACTTTTACGGTAAAAAATTACTAACTTCAACCTCATGGATTTTTGAAAATTAAACAAATCGAGAGAAAGATGCTTCATCTGTTTTATTTCCCAGATAGAAAATTCGATAAATTTGAATAAGAATTAGGAGGCATATTCATGTTCGCAGTTGTGTTTCCCGCAGGTTAATGAATATCAGGGAAGCTTTCTCCGTATTCCCATACCTACTTTAAATCTAGGTTCGTCGCGGCATCAGGTTATGACTTCGAATTGCGGTTTACGTATCTGCACCGGAATTTTACTTGCCACTATCTTTCGTCGTGAAACATTATTTTATATCACCACGTTTATACATTACGGAATCAGACCGTAACGTACTCTGGAAGGACTGCCGGATCATGAGCAGCGTAAAAAATCGTCAAGTTCATCGGCGACAGTAAAAAAAAAAAACCAGATCGCGCCAGATGCCTAACTGAAAATACTAATTAAAATCGGTAAAAAACGAAGATTAAAACAACCAGGAAAAAAAATTTAGCAGCCATCTATACGTTCTTACTCGTTATATTCATAGCTCTTTTACTTCTTCCGCATTCGAATCGCATAAATTTTACATCGCTGTCCATACGTAGATATGTACATACGTATATACACACGTATTGTGTAATGCGAAAGTAGTAGTTGAGGGGAAAAAGAAGGACTACAAAGAATCGATCATAGAATGGCCTAACATTACTATAATGCTCGAGTCCCGTTCTTGTACAGGATCAATCCATCATCCCTTGGAGGCGTCGACTCGTAGCTATCCTCTCTTATAATACCTCCAAAGCTTTTCTTTCCTTTTCTCTTCTCTTTTTTTCACCTCTATTATTCGGCGCTAACGCGTTTTCCCCTCGTTTATCCAACCCTAGTAGCCGTCACAGCGGCATCGTCGGCATCTGCAGTTATTCCCACTGCACCGAGGCTCTCATAATCCCATTGAGTAACTGGTTCGGAATGTAGTTTTATGGTTCATCATGATGCAGCAAAGTGAATGCGGCAGGTTTTCTCCCTAATGGAGGAGACCAGTTCCTTTTTTTTTCTCTCTCTGTCTCTCTCTCTTTTTTTTCAACGTTTTTGCGTTTCGCTTTCTTCTTTCTCATTAGTCTCCTCGTGCCTAATTCTTCGACAGCTAATTCCCAGGGGGGTTTTTCAAATATACAAAATTACACAAACCTACCGCACAGCTGCAGTATGAATGAGAGAATGGAAGACGAGCTAAGCAAACAGTTCTCGACAAATTGTCTACATCGCATCTATATAATCAACATATTATATAACCTTCGATTTCAATCTCCGTTTAAAAACCGGATGATCCATAAACATTAAACTCGAGTGCGACGCTGTTCAATTTTTTTACACGGAAAAAATTATTGAGGTAGGTATACCTATGTATAAAAATTGCTGAAAGGTATAAAACTAAAAACTGCAAGGAATGTAGAGTAAGAAATGAAACGGTTAATAAACTTGCGGTGTATATATAATTATCATCAGCAAAATCGTCATTGTTTGTACATTTTTCTAATTTTTCTTTTTTTTTTTCCCCAACTTCTCGCCTTGCCTTACGATCAGACGTCAAGTATTCAATGTAACCCGATATCCGTTAGTTCCAAGTGCAGCGCGTTCTGACTCTGTCTCCTCAAACTAATTCTGTATTTACAAATCTCCCTCCCAATCCTTTCCTATTTCTCCCCCCCCCCCCCCCCTCTCTCACTCTCTCTCTCTCTCTCTCTCTCTCTGTCCCTCACCAAGCCGTCGGCCAATGCCGTTTCCCCCGCGACGCGAGGGTCGTTGTTAAAAATTCTTTCTTTTTCTCCCCTCTTCGTACGCGGTGGTGTGTGTCTGTCTGTCTGTGACTGTCAGTCTGTCTGTCCGTCTAACTGTCTGTCTGTCTATCTATCCGTCTCTCCGCGGGTTCCTAAAGAATCGAAAATCGGTCCAGGCTCCGTAAGTCCACCTCCTCCCCCCCCCCCCCCCCCCGCCACTGTTCCTCCGCCGCCGCCGCGAACGTTCGTTCGGTTCGCGCGTGCGCAGAAGATCCGGCGCGTGTTCCTATAATAGGCTAAATCTTTGCCGGTGTTGAACCGCGGCGCTCGCATAGCTACGTTGCGACACTACACATCCAACATTTTCGCTCTCTCTCTCTCTCTCCGTCTCTGCCGCTTTTCCTCCTTAACGTTCCGTGTCCCTTCCTCCTCTGCCGCCGTGGCTGACTGCCTTTCTTACTCTTCAATATCACTCTCTCTCTCTCTCTCTCACACACACACTCTCTCTCCGGCAGCAACCTCTCACCGTCCGCGTCGCGTCGGCACGAGAGTTCTTGAATGTATTACCAGCCGTGCTCGACTCCGCCGAGAGGTGCGGAAACTTCCATGACGTCACTGGTACAGTTTGTATGCATATAAATATATACATGTATACATTCTGCACGCGTACAGGTATATGTGTGCGTACACACTAGGAAGGGCAGCCAACTTATAATACATATAGCGGGTCTAGCAAGAAGAGAACCGAACGACCTCGGTGCAAATCCCTTCAAGGGCTTCGCCCGCCTTTGGCTATTTACAACCGTGTGCGGCCTGTATGTGTAATGTAACATATATCATGCATGCGCATAAATTCATTTAGTACATACATATCGTGTGTTGTCTATGCTCGTATTAATACGAATGGTCATTCACCGGCGTCGTTTCAACGTCTCCGATATACGCGTTTGTACCACATAACGCTTATTAGTATGCAATTAATTACCATGTATGTATAATATCGTATATACCGCGAAATTGCTCCAAGGGAAACCCAATGATTCGTGTCAACTATCATTACGAGCTGATATGTACTTTCTTCCTCTTTTCTTTTCTCGTATTTCTCTTATCCCCGTTGTGTTTTCTTAACTATCTTGAGAAATAAAAAAAGATAAACGGAAATGATTTGAGGTATATTTTTGTATACTTCTTTCTCAGAATCCGATGGTTCTTATTTCGTAATTTTATTTTTAAATTTCTCGTTCCTCGTGTCATATCATTTTATCTACGTTCGTCAGAAACTGCTTCGTTTTTCCTCAAATAACGTTCTTTTTTTTTCTTCTTTTTTTTTCCGCTTCCACTTCACGCACGTGATATAAAATCAGACCTAAACTCTAGATAAACGTTCGTTAAGCACGAAAGTTATCGACTATCCTGTCTTTACGAAAGCGCATTCGCCTAACGCGCAGCATCTCGTGAAAAACCTGCAAGTTTCGAACTTGAAATACACCGTTTGACAAGATGGCGTCCGCAGCGCCACGTTCAATCGGTAGCACAAAATGGCGCCGCCGGCGCGTGTTTTAACTTGCCGCCGGCGCGAACGCTGCTGCACAAAGTTCCTTCTCACCAGCCAGCTCTTATAATAGACGTTTGTGTCTATACGCTTATATATAAATACACCTATACACCGTACATATATGTATATAAATATATATATATATATGTGTGTGTATACAAGGTAAAGGTATACGACTTTCGCGAAAGACGCTCGGTTAAGTTCTGCAGACTTATGATCGGTCTGTGACCCAATTCGCGATCATTGACGCTTTAATGTTGATGTTTTTGCTATACCGTTATAACTATTTTTACAATGAATTATTTTGGTCCTACTTTTTTCTTTTTTTTTTTTGTTCACATCCCCTCCGAGATCTAACAATTCTTTGAAAATTTATTCCACCCGAATGTGCAGACATTGAATGTAGAAAATCTTTACGCGATGTTAAATAATTTTAACTAGGATTTTATACAAATATAGCTAATTTATATTTGCCACGTACGGATTTAGAGAATGTATGGTAAAGTGATATTGTACGACTTTTGTACGTACATCTTTACAATAACTGTGTATGTGTGTGATGAAAATTTTATAATATTAAAATATAATACATGAACATTAGCTGTACATGTATATATATACATATATATATTTTTGATGTATCGCGAAAAAAAAACACAGTACGAAGAGTATATTTTATTAAAAAACGTACAAAAAGTTGCGTATATTTTTCGCGAGGCGTTTCTTCGCACCTGAGTAATTGACAATGCAAAACATGCATATTAGATAAATACAATATAAAAATAAGCATACGCGCATACGTGTATAGATGTATATGTTACATGTATCTACGATGTTATAATTTAGAAGTATTTCATTAAGTGACGGCCTGTAATATACGTATAATAAATAATTCAACTTTATACATACGTATAACGCGAGTGAAGATTCCAAAATCTTTAAAGTTTGAAGATGAAAATAATGAAAAAAAAAAATGCACCTTCAATTTGTGTAATAAAGAATGAAATTCAACAAAGATATGAAGAAGAAACCGTGATTCACCCGTCAACGAGATAATATAATCCGTTAATTCTGTTTAATCGTCATTAATCGATGATCGATGACGATCGATAAGCTGATGCATTACATAATACCTAGTAAGTTTCGAAAATCGCTTCTATACCCAAAAAGAATTGTAGTTTGTTTTGTTTTTTTTTTTTTTACTAACGAAATTTGAAAAAATGAATTTCTAATGTTACATACGTATTATGTACAACTGGTATATATGTATACAGAAAATGCGAACAGTTGGAGACGATTAATACAAAATGAAGACGTCTCTTTCGTTTTTTGGGAAGCTGATTAACGCAATGTACCGTGTGATCGTATAATGAGTGTCTCTTTACACAATCGAATACGAAACTTTCAAGGCTGTCCAAGTACCTACACACACGTATAAATATACGCGATCAGACTCAAACCCGCCACTTGTCTAAACGATCAAGATATTTTACATAAATTTATAATACATTTACTTAGGTATGTATGTATGCAGGTATAATACCGTACAAACACACACACACACAGACACATGTAATTCTTGCATTAATGCGGACATAGATATATGATAACGAGGGTGTTAAAAAAACAAAAATCGAATTGCTATACTCTACTACGTTAAAAAAGTCGAAGAAAAAGAAATCATGCGCACGAGATAAAACACATATAAAGTTTACGATTGTGTCTCTCTGTGTCTTATAATACCATTGTATATATTCGCGTAAAATTTATTAACGCCCACAAACACCGAGAAAATTAGGAACACGTGCTCCTCAGACAGGTTTTATATATAGAATATATATATATATATATATATATATATATATATATATATATTCTATGTAACTTCGCTCCCGCGATAAGCTTTGTACTTACGCACACGCACACGTATATATGTACATAATATATAATACACATAACAACGTTGATAAGCTATCTCGTTTTTTTCCCGCAAGTTCCGTCGTTGCCTTCCCCCCCCCCCCCCCCCCCCCCCCCCTCGACCATCCTTCCTTCCCCGGCCTTTTGCCGTCCGCTTCCTCCCGCGGTTTTCTCCGAGTCGATGAAAAATGTTTACCACCATATATGTATACAGCGGCGCTTATACAGGGAAAATCGCAAAAACTTTTACAGAGTGTTTGGTAGAAAATAAAATTTTTTCCCACTTTGCGGACGTTGTTGTTCTATTATTTTTTGATTCAATTTTTATACATTATTGACTCGGAAGATGATTCGTGACGCGGCGTGACTGAAGACGCGAAAATTTAAAAAGAGAGTGTCAAAATTAACAGCAATTAAGCGCGTCGTCGTTATATTGATTAAAAAAAAATGAAAAAAGAGTAAAATAAAAACGGAGCGAGAAAGAGAAAGAGTGAGGAAAAAGTTGTATTAAATTTTCTTTTTCCTTTTATTCAATATTCAGAAAATTTTCCTCCGGCAATGATTTACAATGTACGAATGCGATGAGTTTACAATCCTGACTCATTGTCAAAAGTTTTGCAATAGTACAAAAGTACGGATTCATTTACGTATCGATGAATTGTTCAACCACGCAGAGCGAAAATTCATCGTCAGATTGTGAAAAACATTTTTCGGGTTTAGATTTCCGTTCGTGGATGTATGTGAAACGGGGCACAGGTGAATTTGACGTGTGAACAGAAAAATTATAACCTAAAAGTCGGGCGCAACGAATCCTTCGGAATCTGCAAGTTTACATGACAGACAAAAAATAATTCCCCATGCACAATCGCCGTCAAGTTGGCAACAATATCAAGTTTAGTAACATTATGGCAACAAAAACAAATCCCTAGTAGAGATGAAAGAGAATAGGGATTCAAACAAGCAATCGTTACAAAATTTTCTTGACACACTTGGTAACTCAAATCGCTTCAACTGTTTTTTTTTTTCTTCGTGAAGTTAATGTACATCCAACGAACCGTCAAAACAAAAAAAATACGGAATTCTAGGGACTTTTTGATTTAGTTGTAAACCTATCCTAGACTTCGAAACTCAAATCGCTCGAACTGTTTTTTTTTTCTTCATGAAGTTAGTGTACATCCAACGAACCGTCAAAACAAAAAAATACTGAATTCTAGGGACTTTTTGATTTAGTTGTAAACCTATCCTGGACTTCGAAACTCAAATCGCTTGAACTGTTTTTTTTTCTTCATGAAGTTCGTGTACATGCAACTAATGACCAAAACAAAAAATTACGGAATTCTAGGGAGTTTTTGATTTAGTTGTAAAACTATCCTGGACTTCGAAACTCAAATCGCTTGAACTGTTTTTTTTTCTTCATGAAGTTCGTGTACATGCAACTAATGATCAAAACAAAAAATTACGGAATTCTAGGGACTTTTTCATTTAGTTGTAAACCTAACCTAGACTTCGAAACTCAAATCGTTTAAACCGTTTCATTCTTCTTCATAAAATCAATGTACATGTAACGAACCGCCAAAAAAAAAAAAAAACCCGAAATTCTGGAGACTTTTTAATTTTGTCGAATCAGCTCCGCTATCCGCAGATTGATCGTAAAACTGTTCTAGACATCGAAATTCTCGCAGATTCCTGAATGAATTAACCTTATGGCTGACGAGCGCGTTTTACGATTCACTTAATGAGACTGGAGGGAAGTGAGGAAAGGGAACAGCGTCAAAAGGGGAAATACCGAGGTTCCAATTCTGAAGAAATTCGTTCCCCGTAAGCAAATGACAACATTTAACAGGTACCAGTGTATATAAAGAAGCCTATCGTAGAAAGTTCAAGACTAATTACGTCACTGCGGTAACGATGACGACGATGACGACGATACGCAAAGCGGTTTTTACAGTGTCAAAATATCATTACGAGCTATAATAAGATTTGATATCCATTCTCATCGTCATCGTGCGTAAATAATATTAATTGCAGTAGAAATTTTTTTTAAACAATTAAACTACCGCGATTATCATCGTTGTGTCGCAAGAAAAGCGAGGAATAAGGGGGGGGGTGGGGGAAAAAAAAAATAACCAAGCGATTAACATAATGTAACGGAATTTTTCCATGCTTGGCCTATACCGCGTTTATATGTATAATATATCGCATGCATGCGTAAACTTATGTACGTGAAAATTAACGACGATGACAGGCGGCAGCTGCGCTATTATAATCGACATTACTAACGCCGGTATTTAAAAATAGTCACAAGCTAGGTGAAAATAAATAATCATCCATGTACAGGGTGGATTGTGAAAAAGGGATCAAGAATTGCGTGAAATATATCAGTTAAAAATAGAAAAGTTAAAGAAGTATGAATTTTTCACTCACCATAAGGTTAGCCCCGTGAACAGGAGGGGCTCCATGCATCTTGTTCGACATCCCGAGTACGGAATAATTTTACGGCTTTCGATTTGTTATATTATTCGATATACAAGTACGCTGATCTCTTTGTATATTTTTTCAACTCCGACGCACAATTTTCGTTTCTTCTTTCCGTAATATTTCCAGGCTTTCGCAGAGTGACAATAATCCAAAAAATTACCCAAAATTACTTTTGCCGTATTTACGTGTATACCAGGTATATATATCCCTTCCCGCCGTCGATAATATCTTCTTTTATATTCTTTCTTCTCCTCTCCTTATATACCTGACAGTACGTATATATATATCCTTTCAAATATCCTCGGACAATACTTCTTGTTGTTATTTTCTCTTCGTCTTCGAAAAATTATTATACACTTTTTTGTTTGTTTGTTTGTCTTTTCTCTCTCTCTCTCCCTCTCTATATATATATGTATATATAGATATTATTGTAAATCGACAAACATGAAAATAGGAAACGTGCGGATGACGAATGTATAAAAAAAAAAAAAATAAAACAATAATAAAGAACGAAAATTAATTGAAAAACAAAGAAAACTCGAATCACACAGCTGCTGGCGAGGTCAGTTTTACCTCGCGTGTAACCAAAAAATTCTCTCCTTTTTTTTTTTTTTATATATACATATATGCGTGTATATATATATTGTATACTACATGTATACGTATATATATATATATATTTATTTATAAAATATACGTGACGAGATGTTAACGTTACAATCGATATATATATAGATTTTCACGGAGCTGATGCGATTTCGTACGTGTCTCGACAGGCTATGAAACCGTCGACGTTCCGGTGTGTCCCGAGCTGGTCTCTCTCGCTTCGTTTCTTCTCCCTCTCCTTCACCCTTTTTCATCCCCACCACACACCGGAACCCCGTTCCGCCGGTAAATATCCATTCTTAGTTCTCTACGTTCCGCGATGCCGAGAGAGAGAGCACATGGCTCCCCCCCCCCCCCCCACCCCACCCCACCCCGCCCCTTCCCGACACCCTCCCCCCCCCCCCCAGCGCGCCTCGCTTCGGGCAAAAATCATCAATTCGACGTAGACTTTATTCCCTCCTACTCCTACTCTCTAACGGCCCGCTTCCTCCCCTCCAGCCCCGCCGGCGCTCCGTCATCCCCTCCACTCTCGATTACTCGCGTTCTATTGCTCCCAACCCCCGTTAGCCGGTTGATCCATGAGTCGCAGCCGGCGTTTTGGGATTTTTTACCGCTACGAGCAACCCTCGAATACATACATATATATATATATATATATGTGTGTGTGTGTGTGTGTGTACAAGTGGAGATTCGAGGTAAAATTAGGAACGACGAAGATCGTTTTATTATCATCGTCGTCTGTGAAAGATCCCGCGGGTTTTCAAAGCCTCCGCAAACCGAGTTCCGGACTGGTATAAATAATAATGTTTGTGTGATTTATGAGGGATGACGATGCGCGAATGGAGTTTTATGATTTTTAACTAGCGCGCGCGTGTGTTTCGTGTTTTTGTACATTTGTTGTAATTAACTGATGTCGGAATGTGTGTAATAGAGGAATTGATATATGGGGAGGGGGGGATTTTGTCGGGAGAGTTTGACGACCGGAGATATTAATGCAATTGTTTGGAAAGATTGTTTTTACTCGATTACGTGTACCTACCTAAGATTCCGGTGAAAATTTCTTATAAATAGATATATTTATTACGCGCTTGTGACAAACGATTAATATTTATTATACGTTGTTTGAATTGTAAATTTATTATAATTATATATACGCATTATACGCATATAATATATATATATATATATATATACATACATATTGTCGACGAGTGAATTAGAATTAATTCCGTGAATCGGAAATTTTTCGAGTATTAAGAATCTGTTGAATCGTTCTCCGATCGATTTGACGTGAAATTAAAGAATAAAAAAATTTTTTTTTTATACACCAATCACGCAACTTGAACCGTCTGATAAAATGAAGCTTGCAAAGACTAAAAATATATTCGTAATCACCGTGCAAGCGTTATTAAAATTTCCCGGGAAATTTGTCTCGATGTTACAAACAGTTTTACACGATGACGAAAAATCACGTTGTTGTAACGTTATCGTGATTCGGATGATAATATATGTAAATTAAAAAAAAAAAAAACCACTACTGCGAGTCAATTCATTCTCATTACGTATATCAGTAATCAAACATCGAAATTCGCGTGATTATGATTCACGATCTGCGGAACTGAACGAGAACAAAGCTGCGAATGATTACCGATCGGAAGAACGATACTTGTACTTGTAAAATGTACAAAGTAAATTTTCACTTCTTACCGCGAGACACGGAATTACAACGAAAAATGAAAAACGCGGTTTCATCGTAAAAATTGGGAAAATCCCACGGACATTATTTAGTTCGTTATAATGACATACACGCACCAATATTATGTACAACATATTATAAATTCCCAGAACATTAGATTCGACGCTCTGACTTCCGATCGATAATTAATCACTGCGAGAAACGCCGAATCTTTATGACTAAACATTTCTACTTATTTATACATATACATATATATATATGTATATTATATGTATACAGTTATAACAGGCTTAGAATGTTTTCACTTTCATTTTATAGTAGAATATAAAAAAAATTTTCAAAAAAATGGCAAACTTCGTCGATACTTTTCCACGTCTGTAAAATATATGCGCAAAATATTAGATGACGATGATGATTGTTGTTATTACTGTCAGTGTTTTTTTTTTCTTTTTTTTCTTTTCGTTTTCATTATTATTATTATTATTATTACTACTTGTCGACTTCGTTTGACAGAATGTAAATTATTTGCATATTAGGCGTGTAGGGACGACTTTGACATAATACATACCAAAGTGAATTATCCGCAAATTTGCATGTCGTAACTTCGTGCCTTGTCTCATAAAAATTTGCCACTGTGGACGTTTTATTTTTATTTTTTTTATTTTGTTCTTCTTCATTTTTCTTCTCAATATACGCTCAATGATTCACTCTGTCTCTGCGGTACAACTAACAGTCATCGCATCTATTGTTTAGTGTACGTATAAATATATATATATATATATATAGGTATACACGTATAGGTATGTATGTTGTATAATATCGGTGAAATGTTTAATACGGCGAATTGTTGAGTGCGTGTATGTATAAATGTAAGATTGCCGAGTCATCAAGACGTTCGAACGTTCAAATTTTCCATTCCACTACATGCTAAATAAATGTAATTTGGAATATTTTTTCGCAAACGCTGTACACTTTTTAATCGTACAACGTTAATATCGAATATTACAGGAAATTGACATTCCAAATAATACACGCTCGTACAACAATGTTAATCAGGTGCGATTATCGTACGCGGTAAGAAAAAAGGCAAACGAAAGTAACGATTAATTGCGATATGCGGACGCAAAAAAAAGAAGTAAAACGAAACGCCCTAATTTTGTCTCATTGAGTTTGAAAACGCGAGAGGAAAAACAAAAAAAAAAAAACCGTCGGAACGGTTTACAAGGTATTCAATTATCGGTTTGATGTCGATATCGGACGTATAATAATCGCAAATATATATTTATATATATATATATGTGTATGTATACGTATGTGAACGATTAATTATTGTATTACAGTTTCGACAATTATTGCAATTCTGCAGATACGCTTACGATTATAAACAGAGAATATATTTTTTCATCGATACAGGTATATCACGATAACGTAGATCGATTACTATTATTATTCGGCGAAACTGAACGATTAAAAAGGATCTCGAGATATATTCTACGTATGTGTACATAAGCGTCATCATCATCGACGATATAATAAATATAATGAAACATTCTTCTCGTATCTGGAAAGATATGACTTACAATATAAATTTTCCATTCAATGTTTCATTTTTTTTTTTTTTTTCCTCCCAGTGTGTCATATTTTATTTCGACACGTTACGTGTTACGTTTGATTGAAAACGAAGTGCGAGTAAGGGGAAAAAAAAAAAAATTACGGAAGCATCGAACTTGAGTTTTTTTTCTAACCAATTCAATTTTTACGATTTTCTCGAAATATAAAGCACACTGAGAAAAATTTCATTTGTTAAAGTGACTAGAAAAATTCGGTATCGTCGATAATTTTTTGGTTATTGCAACGGAAAATCAGTTTCCGAGGTTTACTCTACTTTTTTAGTCAAACAAGACTTTGACGTTAATTTATCGTTGCACGAGCGTTAAATTTTCGCAACAGTTGCAAGAAAATATAGCAACTAAGGGCTGAGCGGCGACCGGAACTAAAAATTTCTCTCAGTGCGTGTTAAATAATAGTCGAAGTATACGAAATAGGAGTTAAATTTTCTGACCAATCGATCACCGCTATTTATTTTTTAAGAGTCATTCTCGCAAGGCGAGAAAAAACGTAAATTTTCGAGTAAAGGAAAGAAAGAATAACTCGATTTCTGAAACATTTACAAAAAACATCCCAATATCGTTCAAAAAGTATTTTTTTACTCAAATGACGGCATTTTGAGTCCATATTTTCATTAGCAACTTGGCAGTGTGTATGTTTTATAGAAATAAAAAATAAAAAAAAACTGCAGTAAATCACTTATATTATTTATTCCAGTCTCTGACTTGTTATATTCATTGTAAATATATCAACGACCTTTCTTCACGTATGAAAATTATTCTTCGGATTGTTCGTTTAATCCCCACTCCCCGATAAGTTGTAATAAATATTCACACGACATAAAAAGCAATTTATCTTTATGCAGAAACTAATAACCTCTGCAGAAATTGTTGGGAATATCTACGGTACTTTTCCTACTTCACGTATACATACCGCATTATAAGTTCTCGATTAATTTTTTTCTCAAGCATTATTTATTCGTATCAGGGTGATTTTTTTTTTTTTTACGTACACTTCGAAAAGTTAGTTTTTAGTCTCGAACGAAGCCTCGTGAAACCGGAACTCGGTGGCAAAATTCTAAAAGGCGACCAATCCGTTTTTCAATTTTGCAGACACTCTAACCGAAATATCTCAAAAACCATACAAGTTGGAAAGCTGTTTTTGGTTTCATTTTGTATATTATCAAATTTTCTGTAAAAAAAAAAGGTCGAGACTACTTTACACTTAAATGTTCATCTCGTATTCGATACAAACGTTTAAAGTTGGGCGCATCGAGTAAACGAACGAAGATGCTTGTCGCCTTGTAAATTTTTATCTCACCCGTCTTCTAAGCTGATAAAAATAACGTCACGCAGTAGTCACGACCTGTTTCAAAGAACATTCGTCTATCTGCAAAGTGAAACCAAGAACAGTTTCCGAACTTGTACAGTTATCGCAATATTTCGTTTAAAGTGTTCCGAAAAATTCAAACCTAATGCGTCACCTTTTAAAATTTTGCCTACCGAGTTCCGCTTTCACGAGCCTTCGTCCGAGGCTAAAAAAAACTAACTTTTCGAAGCGTACGTAAGACGGTAAAAAAAAAAAAAAAGAAAAAAAAGTTTAAAAAGAAACCCTAATCTAACACGTACGTTTCAAAAATAATTTCTCACACACGCCTGTAACATATATTATAATTATTATTACATACACAGGAAATATAAAGCGTTGGCTAATTTTTTTTTTTTATTTTCTCATTTCATACTTCGCGTATGCTTATAATTGTTATTACGAGACGTCACCCGGTACAAAAATCAGTCTTAAAAGTATCGAGGTGGATAGTTTGTACGATGTGACACAAAACGAGAGATACGTAGAAGAGACGAATCGTATTTCACCTAATGTTACACATGTGCATACACGCGTAATATATATATATATATATACACACACACATGTATAATAATTGAAACTACAGGGTGGCGCATTAGCGGCATTTCACCTTTGTCGGCGGCGTCGATCCGTTTCGCACACACGTCTAAATTTGCATTCCTGTATACGTATGTAAAAAGCATGAAACTCTACACCCATATACGTGAGAAAATAAGTCTGCACAATTATATACATATATATATATATATACACATGTATATCGTCTATTTATTCTCATGCAAATGTACACAACATTTGTCGTATGTATATATACATATATGTATACAGACACGCACATTATTCGCACACATTAGCGATGCTATACGACGAAGATTTTGCAAAGGTATAATAACGCACGCCTCGAGAGTCACAGTCCGTCCTCTTCCTATTCTTCGTCTATATTATAAACCGGCAAAACTTTAACTGCGCAGTTAAGAATCGTTGGACCCAGGTATATATATATATATATATATATAAATATGTTTATATACATAGATATATAACGTACACCACGTACCCTAAGGAACGTTCACGTGCCGTTCAGCAA
This sequence comes from Neodiprion fabricii, assembly GCF_021155785.1. Lineage (NCBI taxonomy): Eukaryota > Metazoa > Arthropoda > Insecta > Hymenoptera > Diprionidae > Neodiprion > Neodiprion fabricii. Next base: position 2,558,266 of record NC_060240.1, on the reverse strand, counting down.
CGGATTAGTTCCAGGTTCAAGATTTTGCCTACAGCAACCGTGCACAGATGGAAAAATAAATTCTTTATATAACTGTTGACCGCCGCTTTATTCTTCCAGGCTCTTTCCTATTTTTAATATTTTTTTAATTTCTTTTACCTGTGATTCCGTTTTTTTTTTTTTCTCTCAACTCCGTTTCTTTTCCTTTTCCTTTTTCGTCGCGATCGCGCATGTGGCACGGTGCAAATCTCTCGTACGTACAATGTGGCACAAAACTGGTGAGAAAAGAGTTGAATAAGAACGGGTATCGAGTCGAAAAAAAAAAATTAAAAAAAGGAAAAAGATGTAAAAAAAAAATTCCTACGGTTCGTAATAATATTGCAATCAAGGTCCGACTGGCGGATATACTTTTACACGTATATTTATATATATATATATATATGTGTGTGAACATATTATCCGTATCTATGTAGTTACACCTGGATAACTGGGCGTCTATAACGTATAACTACCGATAAATTGCGTGGCAGTCGGTCGATCGATGACTGTGAAAAATCGCGACGACGATAGTGAAACAGGACGAGAAATCGGATGGTCGCGAGTAAATTCACGTTGTTGAATAATGACGGAGAAAAAACGTCATTTTTCAAAAATCATTTAAAATAATAATAATAATAATGATAATGACGACGATGATGATAATGTCGCACGGGGCGTGAAAAAATTAAAAACTCTAATTTTTTATTACACTGACGCATCGATACACGACAATTATTACTGTACAAATTACGCGAAATATTTTTATTGCATCGCTTTATACAGTCCAATATATGTATATATATACAATAATATATGATTTGCCGAATACGCGATTAGTTATACGTAACGTACGTAAAATATGTTTGTATGTAACAAGTATAAGGAAAAATAACGAGTTTGGTTTTGTTTTTTTCTCTCTTTTTTTTTTTTTTAAATTATTACACTATGATTCGTTGAATTAAAAACATCCGAGTAGCCAGTTTCGTTTCCTTATCGCGCGGGAATTTTAACAAGAGTGACGAAAATTTATTGTTGTTGTCGTTGTTGTTGTTATTATTATTATTATTATTATTATTATCGTAATCGGTGAATGTCGAAGGTCAATATGTTTCTTAAACTGCGATCGGTTTGTCATATATACACCTACGCACGCCTAAATATATGCGAATATGTATAAATAAAACGTGCGTATTTGTTTAACGTATAAGCACCTACCACGCGTCAATGTATAAAATAATATCCAGTTTAAACTAGATCGGAAACTGGTTGCTACGGTGCCTGCTTTGATAATGATATGTCGCGTATCGATATACTTGCATGTACTTATACATACATGTATGTATATAAATATTAATGTAGATACAAGAAATCGTAATGTTACAGGTCTTTGAGGCGTGATTCGGTTATAAAATTCTATGATAATTATTACCGACGATTGATTATGCCGATACATACAACATATACATGTTGTACACGTATACGAACCGATACGGTTATGTCCAACAGTTTATACGTAATGTTCGTGTAAAATTTGAAGAAGAAAATAAAGTGAGATGGAGAAAATAAATAACTGGTGTAAATGACGAAAGGAAATACAAAGATTCTCAAGTTTCTTTCTTCCTTGTAACAAGGAACGTACGTCCGATGTAATGATACAAACGATAAATAATTGGCTAATGTATTTTTGTATTTATTTATTTTTATTCCTTTTTTCGATCATTTTATTCCCTACAGATGTGCGAAAATTGTCGTTAGACTTGAACTTCCCTACGTTGATTATTATCCACGCGATCTGTAATGTTATGTAATAACGGTGGGAGGGGTTACCTTACGCGCGGTGCATCGATGTGACCGGAAGTCGTCGAGCAGCGTGCGACGCGTTGTCCGATAATAAAGTCATCCTGAAATTATAGACGGAGAATGAAATTAATCGAATTTATTTACCGAAACAATTCATGTACGTGTATCGTGTAAACACGAATTTTGATTTCTTCCAACTAACGAATAAAAGAAAAACCAGTTTTATTTTAACGAAGTTTGCTTTTTACTAGAAACCAGAAAGATGTTTCGGATTATGAGAAAAATTACCTACTCTTTCAAACATTTATTGTAAATAACAATTGAAAAAAACTTCAGATTCACATTTAAATCACTTTCGTACAAAAATAATATTGTTTCGGTTTTTTATCATCTAAAAAATATTTGTGAAATAATAATAATAATATATATCGTATATGAACCGTTATCTCGTATAAATAACGCTCGTAAAGCGGCAGTCCGATTAATTATCAATTATTTCTTGTTCACATCCGTCAACGCGGTTTTCAAAATATTACAATAAGTACGTACATGCAACATCATGTATTACGTACATCTAATCAATCTCCGGAGGAATATCATTTCAAATGCATGCGTGTCAGTGTCACGGCCAATCGGCGGTTATCTGTACGTATAAAATATATGTACGTAAGGTCAGGCAGAAGAGCGTGAATGATAGCAAGAAACATCGCAGATATGAAACGAAGCCGGACGGCGTGAATGGATTACAAGCGGAAATTGTACATCACGAGGTGTTTTCCCCTTTCTCGAGACTCTGGGCGAGCGTAGAAAGTAAGGAGAAAGAAAAAAAAAACGTCGGAATTTCTCGCTGCGTCACTATTTACATGTAATAGTAAAACTGCACGGATCATCGTCGAAGTTGAATGAAATTTTTCATTCAATTAACGTGATATGAGGTTTGCAATTGTTCGTCGCGATCTATGCATATATTTATAATTACACGTTGTACGAGAGATTTTTTAAGAATTTGATGTGCCAAAAAAAAAAGGAGGAAGAAGAAGCATCGATATGCCTAAATTTCATATTTACACTCATCAAGCTTCTTCATCAGTTATTATACACTAATCAGACCCGTTTTGCACAATTTATACAGCCTGTTTTACTCGGACAGATCTGAGTAAGAATTTGAAACAAGTTTCATGTAAATCGGTCGACTGGTTCTCGAGTTTATAACAAACAAAGATGCAGTTGGTACGAAATTGAGGTTAGGTTTTCGTAGTGTCAGATTTGTTCGCAACAGCGCATGCGCGCAGCAGAGTTGCCACCCTATCGGACGAACATTCCTTTAAATGGCGCCGAAACAATTCTTTACATTTCTTGTTCGGATGGCACGACAATAATTCTTCATATTTCTCCTTTTCAAGAGTGATGTTTGACGCTACTGAAACTCAATAAACAGAGGAATACGTAACATATTTCATCTTTTCGCTCTACAATATAGACAATTTTCCTGGTAATATATAATGATAATTAGTGGACGAGATAACACAGACTGATTTATATATTCTCCAATCTGAATTGTAAATGGATATAAAGATATTAGGAACTTTTACTTATGTAATGTATGTTTATTTTAATATTTAAAACCACCAACTTATCAAATAAATGGGTTTTAAAATTACAGAGTCTATCTAATTCATGCGAACCTCACAATTGATTTATTTTTAGTCTGTTGTTTCGATTTCACAGACCATATTTAGATATTTCGTCAAAGATCTTCAGATTTTCTCAGATTCCAGCCTAAGCGACAAAATTTCATAAATAAGAAGACAACTTTTCTTTTTTCTTTGAACGATCTCTAACTTCTCTACATCTAATTGTAAACAAACGTCTTCAAGGTTGGCAACGCTGGCCAGCAGTACTGAAAAGACCGCTTTTAACTCGTGGGACAAATATTGAAAACACGTGTGGCAAAAAGACCGTTGCCTCCTTGCAGCGCACGATTCTTTACATAACAAGAGTATGTCACGCGTTTTTTACCAAGCACAAAATTGAGGTTAGGATCGCGCAATGTCAGGTTTGTTCGCGACAGCGCATGCGCGTAGTACAAAAGAAAAAAAAACCCACTTTCAACTCCTAGTACTTAAAAGTAGTCGTTTCAGCACTCCGCGCATGCGCCTTAGCAGTCTCACTCTACCGTCATAGAAACGGGTACTTTTTGTACGGAAAACACGAATAGAAAAAGATCTAAAACATGCTCGCGTTATGTTAAACATTTTCTACGTTAGTATAGATTTGGCCCGAATCGGCTCGGATCGAAGCGTCTTGCGGATTGACAGAGAGATAGAGATAGAGAGAGAGAGAGAGAGAAAGAAACCTCGTGATCTCGACGAGTCTCGAGCTCGCACAGGCAGCACGGTTTTATCCGAAGCACGTGCAGGCGATTCGCGATCAGAGCCTCATTCACGGCTGGAATCGAGTCTCGCGCGTCGAAGTCGACCGAACGTTCATCCGTGACTCGAGACGGCCGGCAATCAGCCACGGGGCGAATTACCCAGACGCCCTTGAGTTGTGCAACCGGATGACAAGGAGAAGTTACTATCGGAACGGCAACGCCAACGCGAAAGACCCTGCGGTGCTTTCCGAACCTTGTTATACGAGTCTATCATTGAATTCGTGTTCGTACCTTGGGTTCGTTCTATTTTTAGAATTCGATGCTACTGGTTAGGCGTTAAGGTGTTATATATTTTCGTTTTCCAATCGTTGGCGAATAAGTAGAGAATTTCGATGCAGATTCCGCATCAGCTTCGTACGACATATTGAATTTATGTGCTAGGGAATTTGTTTCTGGTAATTAACTTTACTCGGCGATTCTCAACTTTTGACTAAAAATGGTTGTTAATTTACTACGAACTTGTGAAAAATTTTATTTATCTACGACTTCGGTAGAGGCAATTGTTTTTTTTTTTCTTCATCTAAGACCGTTATTTTCTCGCTTAAACCATAAATTCAAGATGGCGGACAAAGCTACGGGAGATTCTGAAATATATTTGAAAAAACAAATAAATGAACAGCGTATCTACAGCTTCTATTCGTCCGTAATGTGCAATGATCATTATTGTTAGTGGATTATAAGCGGATTATGAAAATACAAACGAAATATCGTTGAATATTAGTCACCTGGTTTTTTTTTTTTTTTTCTACTTACACTAACTGTCAAAATTTATTTTTAACTCATTCAATGAAACAATTGTGTGATTATATCAATTCCGTATACCCAATAATTGATTTTAATTGGTGAATAAGAAGCGTTTGAAACCATGGCATCCATTATTTTTTATTTTATTCTTCCTTTAGTATTTTTCAAGGCGTTACCAAGAAATAAAAAATAAATAAAAAAAAATCGCATCAAAAGTTAACAGGACAAAAACGATCTATACTCAAACTAGCAATGATTTCGCTGAAAAAAAAAAAAAAAAATGTTTCCCCTTTTAGACGCAAGATCCTGCAAAGTGTATTTTCCACGTCATGTAACAAAGTCCCGCGACACCCTAAAACAAAAAAAGTAGAATAAAATTGTCAATTATGAGGTTCACAGCCTCATCAAGATTGTCCGAAATGCCCCGTACAGATATTATCATACCATAAACGGACGTGGCACATACAGCAATAGCTACAAGTGTACGTAAATCTTTCAAACGTTATAAAACATGACGATCTCCTTATAGAGGATATTTTAATAAAAAATTTTATTGACTGATTCACCGTAACACATATACCTAACTTTCAGTGGGTGTATTAGGTATGTCGCGTGCGATGATGCATAATATGGGAAGAAACGGTGAGTTCACATTTGCAGTCTTTGGCATGTCCCACCTACCTAGATGATCTCTCTCTCTCTCTCTCTCTCTCTCTCTCTCTCTCTTCTCGCTCTCTCGAGTAATCGCGTTGGTCCAAAAAACATTTAGCATATTCTCACGTACCGTATAACCTCTGTACACGAATGAGATATAGATCTGGGTATATTACATCGAATGTTGTATAGGTTGGTAGGCATTGGTATGCGTGGAAACGCGTTGCGAGAAATGCGGGGAATGACGTCACTCGACGATACTGATCGTGAAATTCATTCGCCGGAACGTCACTCGCTATACCCAAGACGTTGCTTTACAAGCTGTAAGAAACCAAACCAAATCGAACCAATCGAAATCGTTATTTTTGCCGCGTGTTTAAAATCCTGTAGAGAATCAGGTTCAATCGAGTCTTGCACTCTGTATACGTAACTAACATACCGACAATGCAATCGTACTGCAACGGAAAAGAATCTGTACAAGTCAAATTCGCTCAATTTCTAGAGTCAAGGACGACAAGGAATTCTAAATTCGTTTGTAATTAACGTACGCACTGAAAGAAATTTTTATTTACGGTTTGCCGCTCAGTCCTTAACTATTTTCATTTTTTAACGCAACCGAAAAATATAGTTCCAGATAGAAAATGAAAATTAGTTTTGTAGCTGTTACCGGAAAGTCTGGTATCCGTTGCTATTCTCTCTCATTACGATCGCTGTTGCTATATTTTCTTGCAGCTGTTGCGAAAATTTAACTCTCGTGCAACGATAAATTGACGTTAAAGCCTTGTTTGACTAAAAAAAGTAGAGTAAACCTCGGAAACTGATTTTGCGCTGCAATAACCAAAAAATTATCGACGATAACGCAAAATGGTTAGGCGTACCTCGTTTTTCCTAATTCCAACAATATTGAAACAATTTTTTTCAACGATACCTGTTTTACTCAATTTTTCTAGTTGCTTAGTTGCTTCTAGTAACTTACTGTCTGGCTATAAATTTACAAAAAAAAAACACAGCCAGCGACATTCCAAAAGAAAGAAAAAAAAAAAAAATGTAACTCGGCAAGAACGAGGTTCATTTCATCGAAAGATTAAAACATTCCACTCTTACAATATTCAAAACTCCCCGACTTTTCCTCAACTTTTACATGGTGTAAAAAAATACGTACACAACAATCCTCGAATCTCTGTACAATAATCTCATAACTTAACATTACACGCAACTGTTGTAACGAGTTTAAAAATATCAACGAAATTTCGTATCTCTCGTTATAAATGTAACAGGAATTACATCCGTATCTTTTTGTGTAAACGACGATAAGGAGAACGAACGAACGAAATGGCGAATCTATCTACGTACATATGTAGGTGTAGTTGGTTAAATGCATGCTGTGTATGGTTATTGTATAACACAACATAGGTACCGTCGAATGGTTAAAGGCGAGAAGTTGAAGGGAGATCGAGGGGAATCGACCAGAGAAAAGTGGCGGTTAGAGGGGAGAGGTTGGTAGGTAGATACGACATTCTTAGAAGTGCGCAGCAGCAGCAGCAACTGCCTTTCGCCGTAGTCCAACAGTCGTGTGCTTCTCTCTCTCTCTCTCTCTCTCTCTCTCTCTCTGACTTCCACCGTCGGTACGTGCGTGCAAATGGATAGACAGAGACAGAGACAGAGAGAGAGATAAGAGATGCGGAGAAGGGGAAGAAAAGAAGGAGAGGGTGGGATGGTCGGGGGGGGGGGGGAGTTTTGCGATAGGATCGCGTGTTCGGAGCGCTGACTTCGGCGACTCTTGCCGAGGGCAATATCTCTCTCTCTCTCTCTCTCTCTCCCCGACGGTAGGTATAATGCACACTATATGCCATGCGGATCAGGCAAGCTTGTGTTTGTAAATATTGATTACACAACGTTTTATACGTCACGTGCAGTCGTGCATGGTCTTCGACCAACTTGTGTCCCAAACCTATTACATATATACATAGGTTTGCGACTTGAGAATGACCAAGAATAATCGATTATTCTCCCCTCCCCCACCCCGGCAATGCCGATCAATCGAGTATAATCGATTATTTTTCAAACACGATAGGTTTTTGTTTTTTTTTTTTTTTCACACTCACGTGAACTGAGAAATACAAGTATCGATATGCGTTAATTAAAGTATCGATTATTATCATCGTCTCAATTACCGAGTACACACCTATTTGATGTTATTGGTGAAAGACGGATGAATATTTTTACACGAAATTGAAATATATTTTGAATGAAAATGTCGTATTGTCGGAAAACTTTTCCGCTATTCGGACTAGGGATTGGGAAAATTTATGAAATTTTTTTGATTTCAAATGCACAGTTTTTAAAAAAAAAAAATGATATGACCGATTAATTCTTTGTCGATTCGATCGAGTAGTGTTGGATTATTTTTAGCCTAATGACCACCGCTGTTAAATGCGTTAAACTCTGGACAACTTTGTGCTTTTCGTAGTACCATGCTGACTTACACATGACGCACCATTTCGGGAGTTTCACTATTGCTTGGACAATTCACTTTATATACTCCATGCCGTCCGTAGTCTTCGGCATTTACGGCCTGCAGTTGGAGACGAAAAATCGAATACTGTAAGGTATGAGCAATGGTCGTAAAAAAAAGCCTCGGAGCTATGAATTCAAATTCCTATTTCCCACTCTTTTATGTGATATATATCTGTGAGGTAAATTGTTTTTTTTTTTTTTTATTTATTTTTTTTTATTTTAATACACGCGAGGACACGTTTATCTGTATATTTATATATAATATGAGAGTTTTCATTCGTTTCAACGTTATAAATTAAACTTCCATTATGTATTAACAAACGGATTTAGACGTAGATGAAGATCTTTTGCCACAAGCTTCTGAAATTCTTTGAATGAATTTGTCGATCGATTCGGATGACATATCGGCAGGTTGGAGTATCAAGTTTAAGGTATTTGCCGCAGGACATTTTTCGGATGTTATAATCACTTATTTATTGGATTCGAAGATATGACGAATGGCCATAATTAATTGAAAAGAAAATTTATCTATCGGTGCTGTACGACGATTTATTTAAATTTATTTCAATATCATTCTCAAGCTTCCCATCGCACTTACAATGTCGAATTAGCAAAATATTTAACCTAGTTGATTTAGGTGAAATTCGGACGAGAAATCAAGCCCGAATGCGTGACAAGAAACTGTTCGAACCTGACACTTTAGAGTTAAAGCAACTTTCCAGCGAAGGCATTTCGAATGATACAAATCTACTAACGACCTGATTCGTTTAACCCAAATGCTTAAACTCCATCGATCTATTAGAGCTAATTCTTAATGCAAAAGCTTGTCTTCGATTAGGTTTGACGGAATGTCCAATCTATTCACTTGGCGATTCAAGGATTTAATCACGATTCTCAAAAATAATGGTACGTTGGTAGGACAGAATATGCAAAATTTGGAAGATCGATGCATTCGACCCTGACTTATAGATACAAAACTCGCATGTCGTCAAGTTTCTCGTGATAGGTACCCATCATCTCTTCCATTGAAGATGAAATTATTTTATCTGTGTAAAACTCTCAAAGAATAAAAACCAAACCGATGGTGAAACATTTCCCCGAAATTGTGAACCCCACCATCTGTTTTGCGTCAGGGTACGTTGTACGTCATGGCTACACTCGAGACATAACAGCCACTAAAAGCACTTGAAACGCAACGTCGAACCGTCGGTTTCGTACAAATCAACCCCGAGGGCAATAATTTCTAGTATACCTGGATAGGTACCGTAGTCCCAGCATTAATAATCGTAAGAACAAATGATAAGCAAATCGAAGAAGAGGTGCATCACATTCGACCGATGAAACACTTCCGATTTTTCATCAGTCTGCGCATATCCAACATGACGACGTCACAGAAATCACGCAAATAGTTTACTTGAGGTTACTACATTCATTTCCGTGTATTCTGTTTGCTGAAAATTGCAAATTTTGCGTAAATAGTAATCCAAACACTACTAGGACAAAGTATCAATCCTACACGACGTCACCTTGGATATCTGTTCCGATCGTTTCACCTTGTTTCCTTACATCGTGGTCGATTGTTATAAAAAAACAAAACAACATTCAGGGGATGAAAGACGAAGAACGTTGTTAGACGCAGGAATGTTTATTTCCACCTCCTTTGCGGTTTGGCTTGGTTTCATAAATTTACGACGTCATTACGAAGATACACGAGATCATCCACGTATAGGTGTACGTTACCCATACAGAGAGAGAGAGAGAGAGATATGAATGCACTGTGTATATATATATATCATATGGACACACGCATAGCGAAGACGAGAGTTGAATGTATAAATAGATTCCCCCGTGTCCCGGGAGTGGCGCCGATAGTCTGTGGCTCCGAACTACATCCTCGAGTTGGGATTGGTCGGAATAAAGTGACGTCATATCTCCTCACCCTACCCCAAGTGAGACACCACCGAGAGTGGCAAACAAGAATCCGACCTCGGTTTTTATCTTTTTCCGAATGCTTGGGTCCTACCGTTCCTACACACGTCGTCCCTCCAGTACGCTCCAAGGAAAAGACGCCGTCCCGTCCGTCTTCTTCTTCTCCTTCTTCGTCCCTCGGGTGCTCATTTCGCGAGTAAGAAATGCAGCCCCTCTCTCAGCTCCCTCAACTCCACGCCCTCGTTTCATCCCCCGAGTCTCCGAAACCCTCGGCACCTTGCCATAACCTTGAAAACACGCCAACGTAATCAGTCGACCGCGTCTCCTTTTCTGATCTTACCCAGATCGCGGTTACACATCGATTTTGTCCATAAGAGGGGGAGTTTTTTGCCAACGTGAAATAGACGTATTCGTGACGTCACGGTTCGTGTTATACATGACCTGTTCAAGATGCGTGTATGTACGTGACGTTGCTGGTATTTGTAGGCGAATAAAGTCTCGCAAAAGTCGGTCGAAACCGTAGCCACGAGAATGGTGTGCGAAAAAAAGAAAGTTGAATGAAAACAGCGCCCCGAATCATTGTGTGGTATGAGAATGCACGCAAATTTTTTGTTGACACTGTATTATAGCTTTCGACCGCCATGACGGTACGACTAAAACTCAATCCCCAACCCTTTCATGCGTACGTTTTTCCCTACATGCGATTCACTTGATGTTTTGCATTAGTGGGCTTTTGGGGTCGCTGATTACGAATCTGAATTCGAAATTCGAAAATTCAAAATGGCTGATCCAATATGGCGGTCGTAAATTCAAAAAAGTTACTTGATTTTGATAAAACTTTACGTTACCAGGTTTTTGGGGTCACTGATCATGAATCTGAACACTAAAATCAAAAATTTAAAATGGAGACAAATTGCTGACAATGAAGAAGAGACTCATAAACGACTAATTCCCTTTCTCCTTGTATTTTAGTATTTCTAGTCCCTATTTTTTCGAGTGTTGGGCAAATGATCAGGATCGATGTCTTCCATAGTTTTCTCGAATGATCGCTACCATGGTTTATAAATACATTAGAAACGTACAGAGAGAAGTGCGTATGAAGTAGCAGCGAGTCGATCGGTTCGTTACAGACTCGTTTCTCGAAGCAGCCGTTGTTGAATGTTTATTGCCTATACACACGTGCCATAAATGTATGACTTAACGGACAATAACGTGTCGTGGGTGAAATCAACTCGACGCAAGTAATAAACTGGACGAGAAAACGTTAAATTTTTATTACCAGTAGTTATTTCATATTGACTAACGACGTGAGGATGATGGAAGAATAGGTAGACACGTAAGGGGTAGGTAGACGAAACTAGAAAAAGACACAAATCTCTGACAGTGTAAAATATTTATAGTGACAAAAAATTATGGATTTGTCACGCGTCACAAATTTCCTTTTTAATCATCGTCGAATCTATAATTAGTCCCTCATACAGCGATGATAATAAATAAATCCAGAGTACGAAATTGAGAATACAATTTATCCTCGTTCCGAAATTTCTCGGAATCGCTTTCGTCTCTCAATATGTATTTTTATCCTCCAGTGATAATCAATGTGTTATTGTAACACTTGATACCTTATACACCGGATGATAAGCATTACAGTGTCAAGCTTAAATGCGACGTACAACAATCATAACAACAATGTGAATAATTTCGAAAGGGGAAATAGTTGCATACGTATGTATGCATGTAAAAAAACCTCGTCGTCATCTTCGTCAAAAACAATCCAGTCCTCAATTATTTACTAACTGACGTTACGGATAAGTGTAACTGAAATGTTTGTCTGCTTCATTATACGTTGGCAAAATTATAAGTCGCTCTTCTGGATTGCAATAACGCGTAGAAAAATTTATTAATTGATCCATGACGACCATATATATGTATATATGTATAATAATAAAGCGTAGTTTAAGAAATGATACCATCGTTATATAAACGCTACAGATCCCATCCTGAGAGAGACGATATTATTAATATTATATCAAATTGAGCGGACTGATCAAGTCTAATGACGACGATGATCATCGTTCTGGGAAAATTAATCCTAACGAGACTCGCTTTCGTCAAACTTACAAGGCATTCGCGAGCCTTGTTTTGTTATAGACGTAGATCCATCTCGGCGACATTACATCAGGAGTATAAGGAGGGCGCCTAGGGTGAAGGCTTAAAGATTTTCTTAAACATTTTTTAGGTATTTTTTTTTTAAGACAAAACGTTGAAATCAAATTTCTCACAACTTTCACGTTATATTTATCGACATTTAAGCAAAATTTGCGAATTTTTTGGAGACGAAATATTGAATACAACCTAACGTATAATGCCCGATAGGAACGTATGTAAAACAAAAAGCGTAGACATAATATCTGAAAGCAATAGACTGATTCTGCTCGAATTTTAACAGCTCTTTATTACGTGCCTGTACATATCGCGTTTTCAATTCACAAAGTTTGTTTAAATGTCGATAAATATAATGTGAAAATTATGACGGATTCTGTTTCAATGGTTTTGCTTGAAAAAAAAAAAAAATGTCGAAAAAACCTTTAAATAAAAAGCCTTCGCACTAAACGACCCCCGTAAGAAAGACATCCGTAAGTGATATGAACTTGACGAGATTCGAAATCGATAACTAATATTCCCTGTAATTGCGACACATCGTATGAATGACATGTGTAATTGATAACAGGCCACATTTGGAGAAGTTTCGTCGAATCCGAAAATCTCTAAAGTGTCGAGGATGGATACAAATCGTCAAGTGTAAGCCTCGCAGCTTCGGAGCTGCGGCATTATGCTCTTTTACGTGTAATAGCTCTCCATTGATAAGCCGCGGGAAGCGTAGACTGGGTTCCGTAATATCATAATCGTTCCGTATACACACATAAGAGTTGATTGTTATATTATCGTCGAGTTGATGCTGCGGTTGCTGCCGTTCAATGTCAATCTCTAACGTTAAACAACGACGTTATAAGGAGAAACGGTGAGGGTTACACAGTCCGGTGTAACAAATGAAACGTTCATTACTGACCAGCATCCATGGTCAAGTTCCACCTCGGGTTGTGGTTATACGGGACGTACAGTCGGGTCGAAAATTTGTCGAAGCAAGAAACGGTCTTACAATTAGCAAAGGTTCGAAGAGTCCAACGTTCAGCGTTGATCGAAACATGTAAAAGAGTCGAGAACGTGGTTAAGAAGCAAGTCCTTAGATGATATCCAATAACTGAGTGTTCCAAGTATTTTCCTCGGATCATTAATTCAGCGACTTTGTATGGTTTTTGATGTAACTGTAGATCAGCTTCGGTGAAACATTTTCAACTATATATTGTTTCACAGCGATCTTGACCCAACTGTCGGTTCCACACATCCTTAATAGATGTAACGTAATACAACAACCTCGAGGTTCAATTCCCAACCAACCTTCCAGTGATGACTTAAAACTCTGAATGCTTAAAATGATCCGGCGGATACTCGCCATTCCTTCAAGTTTAATCAACGACATTTGTCAAACGGTTTTTTCTTATACCTACTCACGACCACATACACGCGAGGGGTTAATCGCTCGTCGATTCAATGTACACCTGATTTCAAGATTACAAGGAATTAAAAAGATTTTAACGGATTTCAAAAGATTACACGAGACTGTATGGGATTTCAAAGTATTTCAAATGATTTCAAAAGATTTCGAAGGATTTTGAAAGATTTCAAAAGATTTCAGGAACTTCAAATCATTTCAAATGATTACAAAAGACCTTATGGGACTTCAAAGAATTTCAAATGATTTCCAAAGTTTACAAACGATTTCAAGTGATTACAAGAGACTTTGTGGGATTTCAAAGGATTTCAAATGATTTCAAAAGATTAAAAGTGATTTAAAAACATCAAAAGAGACTTTAAGGGATTTCAAAGTATTTCAAATGATTTCAAAAGATTTTGAAGGATTTTGAAAGATTTCAAAAGATTTCAGGAACTTCAAATTATTTCAAATGATTACAAAAGACTTTATGGGACTTCAAAGAATTTCAAATGATTTCCAAGCGTTTCAGGAATTGAAAGTGATTTCAAAAGATTACAAGAGACTTTGCGGGATTTCAAAGGATTTCAAAAGATTTCAAATGATTTCCAAAGATTACAAACGATTTCAAGAGATTACAAGAGACTTTGTGGGATTTCAAAGGATTTCAAATGATTTCAAAAGATTAAAAGTGATTTAAAAACATCAAAAGAGACTTTATGGGATTTCAAAGGATTTCAAAAGATTTCAAATGATTTCCAAAAATTACAAACGATTTCAAAATATTACAAGAGACTTTATGGGATTTCAAAGGATTTTTTCAAAGGAAAGTTCCAGAGATTCCAAAGGATTTCAGAAGATGTTAAGAGATTTCAAAGATTACAAAAGATTTCAGTAGATTTCAAATGATTTCGTGAGTGACTAACCTCTCGCAGATACAGGATTTGAGAGAAGGCATAAGTTCCATACCGTATATAAGAAGCGCAACCAATGGTCCGATGTGTGTACGTACTGTAAGAAAATACAGATACGGTATTAAATATGGTCCAGGAGGGAAGCATACGATAAAAACAAACCCGTAGGACCGCCTATCCTCGATTGAGGCAGTTAAGGATCGAGTATTTGTCACTTATCTTGATCGTGACGAGGATCGACGACGGCGACGACGGCGCGTGCATGACGGTGACGATACCTATTATTTTTCCCACTGCGCAATCCCATCTGCGTTATAGACGCGATTGGATATCAAGGAGAAAATCATTATTGGATGTATTATATGTACATATGGGGCATTCCACGTCAAATTAGCAGTCCATGTACCTCACCCCCTTCGATTCTGATCATTTCTTAGTACGACGTTCTTACCGATACAAAATGGTATCATTTTGGGAATTTTTTCAGATTTTCTTCAGTCACTGGTGAAATTTATTCAAAATCGCAAAACTAATTACGATAACGCAATTTTGAAAACTCTTGAAAAATTCACACTAATTCGGTGATTCAAAATTTGATTTTTTAGCAACACACGATAATGGGATCTCAGGGCTGTTAATTTGACGTGGAATGCACCATATACACATATATACACATGTATACTTGTCGCGATGCAGATCTACGTTATTATATGGATCATGATCGTACGTACGAACATACATATGTGCGTAGACATACGTAATTAGGTACAATATACACACCGCGAGTTACGTCGCAGCGGATTTGATCATTTTGTCGTATAAATTATACGAAATTAACAATGAATAATTTAACGTTAAATCCTCAAGTCTTTATCCAAATACAGGAAACGAATACAAAATTAATAAGCGGATTGGCCCCAATTTTTCGTTTTGTTTTTCACTCGAAAACATTTTTGTTAAAAAAGAGACTTCAAGCCACCCTTCCCAACTAACCTCATTGTCAATGAGATAAGTAACGTTTTTTTTTTTTTTTATTACAATTTCTCTGTAGAAAATTGTAGTAAAATGGTTTTCCATCGTTATAATAACCGTTCAAATATCATTGCAATATTAAGTCGCTTTGGTTTGCTTTGCTGAAATCGTTTCTTTTTTTTTTTCTCTCTCTTTCACAATTACACAAGATGTCATCATCAATTTATTACGTTTTATCAACACGAAGAATCATTGCAAAAGTTACCTGGTAAATAGAACAAAAAAAAAAAAAAATATGTCAAGATTTTTTAGCTCGCAACTGCAAAACTCATTTTCATTTTCCACCTTATAGGTACTTCGTTTTTTTTTTTTTATATCATGGAAGAGGACGAAAATGACAAACACGGTCGTAAATTTCACTCGGTGCAATAAAAACGAGGAGGCGAGAGGAGACGAGAGGAGAAGATATTTGGAACGCGACCTAGGTCAGCTCTTGAATTCCCGGATCGAAGGAGCTGCGTGTCCTTGAGGAGAACGGTATCCTGGATTCCTGGAGACTTAACCTCGGTATCAAGAGTGGCAGCATCCCCTCGTCGAGGATGATGACGTCAATCGACGATACCCGGCGTCACGAGTCTCGGTGGCGCCTCGTTTTTTCTCCCTCAGCTCCCCTTCCCAGCATCCCTCGATTCGGAACTGTCGTTCGGAGAACGACATCGCCGAGGGATCGGGAAATACTTCTAATACACGGTCAGGAGATGGAAAAGAAAAAAATGTCCGATTTAAAACGATTTAAAAAAAAAAACGAAAAAAATTTAAAAGGAGAGAAGCAATTAAGGAGCTACTAACGAGTCACGATTAATCGCCATAATAACTAGGCGAGATACGCGTGTAAGTATACAATGTGTAGTATAGGTACGTACACATCGTATATACTAAAGTCAATCTCCGGACACATGGACCCTACAAGTGTTGTACGTCAAGTGTAACGTATTGTAGGTATGTACCTAATAAAGTCAAATAATTGGCGGGTTTAAAATTAGAACGATAAACATCAAGTATATGGGTAGTGCAGGAGATGTCAATTGGGGCTAAATGGAGTGCACAACTGCTGTCAAATCTGTTAGCCGACACGGCTCATCGGCGACCTGCTTCTCACTAAACTCTACCTCGTATGCAAACACGCGCACACGCGTTAACATATATACACATATACCGGGACAATCTCTTGAAAGTTGAAAATCAACCGCGCGTGCGCCGAATAATTCAATCTCATTGGTCGGCCACATCTTCCCGCAGCGATGTTCTTGTCCGCGATGCAGGTGAGCCAACCTAAGCATTAAGCGTTAAATTCCGACCGTTCTTTGAAGAATCGACTTTCCGACCCAATGACAAATGCTTCCGAAACCTTTCCGAGCCGCTGCCTCGATTATTTGAGATTCTAACCTCGAAAATTCGTATCAACTACATCGCGGGCAGAAACAGTTTGACAGCTGAAAACTCGGGATGGCAAGCCTGCACGAAAAGCCGGTAAAACTCGCGCATGCGCGGTTGATTTTCCAGTTTCAAGAGACTGTCCCGATATATGAGAAACTTTTTTGTTTTTTTATTTTTTTTTTTTTGATTGGAAACAGGTTCAAAAGTTTCATTTATGTATAAAATTACGCCTGCTAAAATTTGAGCTCTTAATATCAATATTGAGAGATTGCGGATCGCACTTTTCTATTTTCCATAAGAATAACAGGGGAAAAAATAGTTTCTTCTCCTTACGATTTGCACAACTAGCCAACGATACGTCGTACGGAGAATTCACAGACATATTTTTGTAGGGAATTGAACGATCTCGAAAAAAGGTATGTTATCATATCATGATAAATCTACGCTTTCAAAAGTTAATTCAGGTTAAAATCTATTTAAGGATCTTAATATTTTATGCTGAATAACTTTTGAAATACTAGACTTATCATAAAATGATCAGGGACCTTTTTTCTAGAGCGTTCGATTCTCTACGAAAATATTTCTGTAAATTTTCCGTACGACGCATCGTTGCTTAGTTACAAAAATCAAAATGTTCAAAAACCATTTTCTCCCGCGTTATTCCTAATGGAAAATAGAAAACTGTCATGCGCAACCTCTTAATGTTAACATTACAATCTAACATTTCAACAATCTTATTTTTATACCTAAAAGAAACTTTTGAACCTGTTTCCGAGAAAATCCTTCCATTTTTTTTTTATTTTTTTTTCTTTTCATTTCCGCACTCAAATATTTATGCATAAATATAACGCGTGGATGGTATATACGGATAAATTTCTATGGCACATATTTCATCGTGCCAGTTGATATCGCGACGCGTATAACGATACGATACGATAGTGGGAAAGGAGGCACTTCTGCTTATAGTTGTTACAGTATACCTGAGAGAGTGAATAAAGAGGCGGTAAAAGAAAATATAACCGTCTTTATACGTAACCGATCACGAAGTGATCGCGTGATACGCATTGGTTTTTTTTTTTTTTTTCTTTTAATCATCGTTCGTTTCTTCGATTTCTTTTTTTTTTTTATTTTTACCTTTATTTTTTTATATCCTCAAGTACAATAATACATAATATACCGCACCATTCACGGATCGTTATACCTAACAATAAGTATAACAACGCGGTGCAAATATTTTCTCGCACACGGTGTGTGCTGCTTCTTCAGCTCGAGCCGATCATGTGACTGACAATGAACGATGAAAATAACTCGACGCGACGCTTTAATTACAATCAGACAGTTACGATATGTTTTACTCCTTTTCTTTTTTTTTTTGTTATTTTTTATTTTTTTTTTTAATTTCTTTATTCTCAATCCCCTTCTTCGTCTTCCTCTTCCTTTCCTTTTTTTTTCTTTTCATTCTTATCCAGGTAATAATCGTAACATTTTTTGCTCGTCGATTCTCATTCGTTTGCCCTCCGACGATTTGTTCTTTTTTCTCAACCAACTCCACACGGCGCAAGTATCACACGTGACTTTTCGTTGATATTAAAACATTGAGGAAAGTTGAAGAAGAGATAAAAGCGAAAGGAAAATTAGTAAAAAAAAAAAAAAAAAAAAACCTCATCGCGGTAAAGAATTTTCCGAAAAAGGAGAAGAAAAAAATATTAACAACGATGGAAAAAAAATTCCAAAAAAAAAATAAAAATCAACAGCGATCATCGAAAGAAAAGATGTTTCAATCGATCAAGAGTTTATACATACGATTTGAAAATCGTTATTGAATATTTCTAATCACGAGAGGTGAAAAACTGTTGTATCAATTAGATGGAAAAATATGTATCGGACAGATTTTGGATGAGAACGCGAGATGTCGTAAGTTGATTGTGCGAAAACAACAAACGCGGAATACTCGATTAATACCGAAAATATGTATCATCATCCGGACTTATGAATATCGTCATAATCTGTTTGTACAACGAGCGAAAAGTAGCGTCGCTATTTATTGAGCGAGAAATTGATTCTGAGCCGAGCTGAGCTGAGAGTTGATGCCGGGGATCGTGTGAGAGAGTTTCCGAGCAGAGTCCTTAGAGTCGCCACTACGCGTTGTCGAAACGCTCGGTGATCTCGACGTTACAAGCCGTCGGTATAAACGGAATGCCGAGAGACGCGATAGCCGCGAATAGTGCCGGTAACGTTGACGTCGCTAAGACCTTCCCTCAATATTCGATTTCGGTATCGAAGAGAGGGGGAGTGGTAGAAAAAAATAAAAAAAAGAATTGAAAAAAAAAAAAAATTGTCCACCCTATCGACGATCGCATGGAAATAATTTTCGACTACTCGTTATACTCGCCAAATTTGCTGCAGCCGCAGCGTTTCTTTAATTATACGTATATACAATGTGTACTTGTGTTGGGTCGGTTTTTTTTTTTAAACTTTTTTTTTTATTGTCTTACGTACGCTTTGAGAAGTTAGTTTTTTTTAGCCTCGGACGATGCCTCGTGAAAGCGGAACTCGGTAGGCAAAATTTTAAAAGGTGACGCATTAGGTTTGAATTTTTTGGAACACTTTAAACGAAATATTGCGATAACTGTACAAGTTCGGAAACTGTTCTTGGTTTCACTTTGCAGATAGACGAATGTTCTTTGAAACAGGTCGTGACTACTGCGTGACGCTATTTGTATCAGCTTAGAAGACGGGTGAGATAAAAATTTACAAGGCGACAAGCATCTTCGTTCGTTTACTCGATGCGCCCAAATTTAAACGTTTGTATCGAACACGAGATGAACATTTAAGCGTAAAGTAGTCTCGACCTTTTTTTTTTATAGAAAATTTGATAATCTACAAAATGAAACCAAAAACAACTTTCCAACTTGTATGGTTTTCGAGATATTTCGGTTAGAGTGTCTGGAAAATTGGAAAACGGATTGGTCACCTTTTAGAATTTTGCCACCGAGTTCCGCTTTCACGAGGCTTCGTCCGAGACTAAAAAAACTAACTTTTCGACGGATACTAAACAAGAGAAAAAAATGTTTTTCAAACGCAACCTCATTCATATGCAGAGAAGATACTGTATAACATATTTCTATTTCAAATCCATTGTATACATACATGTATAGATTTAATAAAAAAAATGTGTGCACGTGATTGAAAAATTTAACGACTTTAGAATAAATTTACAAGTATGATGTAACAGATTCGATGAGAGTTGAAAAACAAGCGATTATTATACACATACCTATTTACGTACACATTGTACGTACTTCAACGTACAAAGTATATCAACGTCAATTAATACATTATGTCGGTCGTAAAAGAAAAACTGACGTAGTTTTATGCGCTATAAAATAATTATGTGGGTACATATGACGAAATTGTACGCCTCGACAATCGTTTATCAAAAACATTAAACAAAACGAATGTGTACAACAAACGCATTTAAACCTTGTACCTTGGCGGGGCAGCTGTATATATATATTAATATATCATACGACCGATTGTGCAAGTTTAACAAGACTTTTGGCCGTTGTTTAAACGACGACGTTTTAAAAATAAGAGATAACGAATTTTTCAATAATTCTTCCTCGCGCTCGCGTTTCCTTTCCGTAGATACATACATATATGTATGTTATTACAAATGACCGGGTCTCTTTTCTTTCTTTTTTTTTTTCTTTCTCTTTTTTTTTTTCTTTCTTACAAATATTATAATCAGAATCAGCGACCTTCGCATAAGCTAATTACGCAAACAATTGTACAATATGTGTACTTGAAAATATGCCTATTTGGTTAAAGGATGTTAAAGAATTACATACCGCATGAATAATTCATGTCCGTAAGTAACTGCATTAATGTATTTCGTTCTGTCGTTCGAGAAATCATTATGCGTCCATCGGATGGCGTTAAAATTGAATCTGCAAATTTTTTTTTTTTTATCATCAAATAAAAATAAAAGAACGATAACTTTTGACAGCGAAAATCGGGGAAAATATTAAACACGTTTAACCCTCGAAAATCATACCGTTGTACACGCGTAGTTGTGAATTAAAACGAAAGGGAGGGGGGAGGGGGGGGGGGGGGGAATACCTAAGAAAAAATACGTACGTTAAAAAATTTCCAAACACCGCGTGTAACTTCCGAGGAGAAAGTTTCGCAAGTTTCGCTACCGAATAGAAACGTACAAGTTATCATACACAAATAAAAAGAGTGCAACGGTTACGCAAAACTTGTTTTAACGGGGATTAAAAGATTATAGACGAATTATTTTGTTTAGAATTTTTGTACGGAAAGTGAAGAAAAAAAGTGGTCGATAAAAATAAAAATCGAATGAAAGAAAAAAAAAAATTATTAAATCAGGCTATTTTTTCTAGCTCAGGCCTTTATTTTTTTGCAACATTATCCATAATGTAAGATATAAAACCGGTGATCACGAATTTTGAGTCTGGATTCTAGATGTCAATTTTGATTTCTTCCACGTAACGAATAAATGAAACAATAGTTTCATTAGATAATGTTTCCTTTTTTCTAGAAACCACGACGGTATTTCGGATTAAAAGACAAATTACTTATTTTCTCAAACATTTATTGTAAGTAACAATTAAACAAACTTCGGTTTCACATTTAAATCACTTTTATACAAAAATAATGTTGTTTCGGTTTTTTATCATCTGAATAATTGAAACGACAGATTTTCTTCAATCGGGAATCAGACTTTTTCGAAACACATTATTTTTCATCCGTTTAATATCACTTGACGTGTAATAAATCACGTACACAAATCCCAGGCCCAAAATCTCTGTATACTTTTGCTAGGGAAATTATCAAATCGTTATTATTTCACCCAAGACTACAGAAACAAACTTCCAAGGGTCGGTGTATATATTTTTCCATCGTTTCGATGCATGAGAAATAAAAAAAAATAATTGACTCGACCCAGGCACAAAAACAAGTGTAAAATTTTTATCTTTTTCTTATCCGGTGTAACAAATGTACCATCGATATTTTTACAAGTGAATAATACGCGTGACATTGGGAAACAAATAAAAGCGTAGACATAAAATTTCGCAAATTGTCACCGTAAATGTCTCCTCTGAATTTATATTTCTTTTATAATAGATCGCGTATCTGCGTCAGGCTAATATAAATTTATACGGCTCATCGGATGCTCGATGACGATCCAGACGGACGAAATTCACGGCGCCGAATTGTCGTCTCGCTGGCTCAAAGGCGATCATTCGCGACGATATGATTAGTGGGTGTATAAAAAGTGTACATCACACATATGTACAGAAATTTTTTTCTCTTCAAGCTGGCTATCCGTACATGTAATATTAATACACCCACTTAAGTTCGGTTCGTGTAATAATTGGGTTACATGTATAACGTATAATATATGGGTAAGAAAATATGAGGAATAAGAATTAGACTCTTTCGTTGTAAATTTCAAGACGTTGAATAAAATAAATTATCTACCTATCCGGCAATGGTTGGTTGAAAGATAAAACAAACTACGTGGATTGCGAATATTAAATTACACCTGTAACATGAAACAAGGGCGAAGAAGATGAAGAAAAAAAAATAGATATTATTCCCGACTCAACCATAAAGTAAAGTTTTCTGACCTCAAACGCGGGACAAAAGTGAAATATTTTTCCCCAAAACGAATTTAAGGGAAATATGAGATCGTTAGATCATAATTTCCCGCAAATCTGAATCAGCGGGATATATGAGATCAATTTAAAATTCCCAATTTTCAAATAAATATTGCGGCCAGAGTTGAATCGAGAATAAAGTCTTAATATGTAACACAGGAATAAAAGTCGCCTTTATTCCCTTGTTACATAATGTACTGTTAGGTACACTTCGATTATGAATTCAGTGTTGACTTTTGTTTTACTTTATTTTTTCTCAACATTAATATTTAGTATATACGCTGTCATTCGACCTCACCGCCTTCAATTTTGATAATTTTTTAGTACAATGATGCAACCGACCAAAAAGGGTCTCGGAATTTTTTTCAGATTTCTTTAGCTACCAGTAGAGTAGAAGAAAAATGAAAACCAATTCCGAAAACGCCGTTTTTAAAAGTCTGAAAAAATTCCTAATAAAAAACGTAGTCAGTGGACTTCTGCTTACCCAACACCTCGTCCAATTCACACGAATTTCAATATCTCCGTCTTAAATTAACCCAGACACCGCCTTTAGCCCTCAAAGTGATCCTGTACTTCAGCCGTAACTCGTCCTTCCCTGGTACCGTACTAAGATGAAAGTTCCGAAGGACTACGCTGATCAACGCCTTCATTTCCAACATCGCAAACTTATACCCTGAAGCGGAGAAACGTTCCAAGATCACTCGACTCGGGATCATCATCCGCACCTTGACTTACCGATACAGTTCCTCGGCCCCGCGCTGAAAGGGAAATAGGCATAGCGGTGTCTATTTTCATTGCTGTCAGGGTCGAATCTCGTCGGATCGAAGGTGTGGGGATCTGGATAGAAATGTGGTAGTCGGTGGGTGACGTAGGGGAGAAACATAACTTCGCATCCTGCAGGGATCACGTAATTTCCTAGAAGAGAAAGAGGAGTATCTTGAAAAATATGCTACAGAGGACATGGCTAGCTGTAGAATGAGAAGAAGAGGAACCTCCACCAACCAACTTTGGTGTCCTCTCTCAACTTTCTACCGAAGACCGGAACGCTCGGATAGAGTCTCAGGGACTCTTTTATGCACATCTCGAGGCAGCGCATCTTCCTAAGATCATCCGTCGTCGGTGATCTTGAGTCACCCTCGAAGATATCCTCCAGTTCTCGAACGCACCTCTGCTGCCACTCGGGGTGCGCCGCAAGAAGAAACATCGTGATGGTAATTGCAAAGGCGACGGCATCCTGGCCGACGAGCATGAACGCGCAGCACTCGTTGAGGATGTCGTTCTCCGTAATGCTCGGATTTTTCTCACTTGCTTCGATCATGAATTCCAAGATGGACGTCCTCCGCTGCGAATCGTCAACCTCGTCTTTCACATCCGGCTTCGTCTTCCCAATAACTTCTCGCCTCTCGTCCATCATCTTCTTGCAGACCGTAAGGAGTTCTGCGTGAAAGGCCTCTTCACGTTTTGCGACGGCTGTCATCTCGTAGATCCGGTTCACCCAGAGCCACGGACGCATCAGACGATACAGAGCCGTTAATTGACCCCTGCCAATCGATGAGAAAAAAAGCATTACAAATTTCTCTGCACATCCCCCATGAGAGAGTTGGTGACCTCAACGTTGTTCGACCAAATGTCAAGTAACTGTGCAAACTGGAACACCTTTCAACTATGTCCGCTATATGTATTTAACAACGATTAACGAGACGGGATACTTTCAATACCGAGCTAGTTTTCCTTGGCTCTAGAATCACAGCCTTGGGTTCGTGGCACGTTGTCACTTACTTTCTGAAGGGTGATTCTTCGTCTTCCGTCTGCCTCTGCTCTTTGGAAGCCATAGTCACGCCAAAAACGATCTCTGAAAGTTTCATGTTCGAATTCACGGTCCATTCGTCGTGGCAAAAACATTAAAAAAAAAAATAAAAAGAAGGGAAACAAGCACGACACTCACCGTTCAGAATGTTGACGACCGAGTCGTTCACGAACTTGGTCAGATCGATATTCTTCTCGGCAGAATTCATGAGCTTCCGGATTAGGCGGTTGGCACCATCGATAAAAGTGTCGGTAAACCGATTAAGAATATTCATATTGAAAGCTGGTTGAAGGATTTTCCGATGAATTTTCCAACGGTCAACATCACTCAGTACCAATCCATCGCCGACCAGATTGTGTAAAAAACTGTAGAAGACGTTCTTCTCCAAGTGCTTGGTGCTGCCAAGAACCACCTGAATGTCGGCCGGCTCGAGGAGGATCACCACCGGGAACACCGTCAGCCATATCCTGAAGATGGTACCGTACATGTCGTACCTCGTATGAGACATACGCTGCAAAACTGAGCAGAGGAAGACAGCGGTAATGGGACGTTAAAGGGTCCTCTCGTGGGTGGTCCTGAGGGGATGGAGATTACATCAACTCACGATCTTTATCTGTGACAAGACGGCAGTTCCCCACCAAAGGCAATGCCGGGGGGCCGTTTAAATTGGTCAGGATGAATTTAACGGTCCTGAAGTAATTCCAGAATGCACGAAAGGCGTAGAGGACTGCCAGCAGCGCGACGCACGCCCAAGCATGGCTCTCATTGAAATCCGACTGGAAAAATATGTCAAAGAACGATAAGGTTTTCGATCTCGGTACATTCGAGACGTGCAATGAGGTCCGACTGCCATTAGTGTCCTGACTGGTAAAACATGTCTCCATGCGATCCGTTCTCACGTATATCGGTGTACGTGAATTAATACCAACTGGACAAATCGTAAAACAAATCGTATCGACGTATACACCTATTATTAAAAAATAAGTAGAGTCAGTATTATGGTCAAAGCATAGTTGCTCGTCATTATAAATTATACTATACCGATTGTTCATATTTGTGAATAAAAAATTGGAGTTTTCAAAGTAGATATAAGAATAATAGACAAAACGTAGATTGTATTGGCAATTACCTTGACGGGATATAGCATAGCCATCAACGGAAGAGGTAAACAACCGTGACAATATTATTTGCCACATTTTTCTATGGCCACTTGAATAACAATACGTGGTGTAATGGTTAAAAATAATAAATTTTCATCCGGGAAAATCTTTGGATAGAATTTCAAACGAGCTATCATTCCTGATGTCTGGAACCTTACTCAGCCGGTTTCGCAAAAGGTACTGAAGACTGTTTTGAGAACTTGTCTCGATGAATTCCGGGAGTACTTAAAAATTTTCATTCTCACAAGATTTATCCTCCGTGAGATGAATTATTCGGATAAATTGACCGTTCGGAGGTTTGAAAGACCGTCTGAAACTCGGTTCGATCCGTTCCAACCGATTCTTCGCAATTATTTTATCACGACGAACGATAAATTTGAAAAAAAAAAAATAAAAATGAATTCTCTCAGGGTGTAAATTTTTCAAACAGTTCTTCGCGCGTGATTAGTTCGATTTTTCACCGTTGCTTGTAAGTGCGATTTGTCCGCCTCGAGTCACTCGAAGACTTGAGTAAAAAAGTTTGTACCGGCCATCCAATAAATAGCACATAAAGAGGATAAAATTATTTCATGTATTATAATCAATTTTTCAGTTCACCTTGTGCAAAAAAATTTTGCAAAGCAGTGCAATTAGTATGTAATACAGGTAAACGAAGAGAGAGAACAAATGTCTGTAGAATATGATCAAGTTCCAGCCCTCATTGGAGGAGCCTCATTAGATACGTTATACCTTGATCGAACACCAGAAACAAAATTTATGTATTTACCAAACGAAATTATCCATAAAGGTATAAATCGATAGACAAACAACCCCAACAACAAGTACAAAACTATATGGGATGACAGATTGATTGATGATAACAATCTTGAAATATACTTACGGGAAAGACGTGAACGGAAGACAAAGATTCGAAATCAGGCCATTGGATCGCCATGTTAGATTGTTACATAAAAAAACTTGAGATTTTTGAATACATAAATTGCTTGAACACTCGTAACCAAGACGAAGAAATTCATTTACTCTTAATTTCGACGTAGGTTACGAATCGATGGCAAAAGATGTATGAATATCCGAAGTGAACTTTCCTAGGACTATCAAGAAGGATGCCCCTACTATTCCGAATACCGGTTTCGTACGAATCAACAAAAATCAGACTAAAAACCAGGTTGTCACAAGTGGGAGCTTCCAATTGCGAAGCGCTCAGGAAACAAAATTTAACTAAAATAAATTTCGAAACTGCCAAGACAAAAATCGGAGTCCAAGGTCCCCGTGCGGGAACCTTTTCTTTTTTTGACCTTCAATTCCTACGATACTTTACATCTTATTAATGAAATTAAACGTGTAACGTATGTATACGTACATACAGGGTGTACTGATTTATAAGTACAAGCATTACGATTTCAGATGACCTGATAGTTCAATTGGAAAATGTGTCCTAGAAAAGTTGTAAAATGGTTCAGACGGTGGACGCGCGTGGAATTTTTTTCATGTGGTCCAGCATCATAACTGATGATGATACAGAGGAAGAAGCAGTTTTTTTTTCTTTTTTTTTTTTTTTTTTGTTGTAAACG
Source organism: Neodiprion fabricii (assembly GCF_021155785.1). Lineage (NCBI taxonomy): Eukaryota > Metazoa > Arthropoda > Insecta > Hymenoptera > Diprionidae > Neodiprion > Neodiprion fabricii. The sequence goes on along the minus strand of NC_060240.1, from coordinate 2,531,069 downwards.
GAAATCAGCCATTTTTGTCTCAACTTAAATATTCTTTATTCGAAAATGTACGAAATGAAACCACCGAAACCAGCTTCCCCGAAATAAAAATCCCTCGTATATATTGCGCATATACGCGTATATTTACAAATCTCTTGTACAACCGTAAGTGCATGTTAAATATTTGACTTTAGCGGTAGATATTTTACGCAGTATGAAGAGAATTTTTCTCTCCTTTCTTGTCACCCTCGAAAACAACCGACGTCAACACAATACACTTATGTACATACATGTACAATAAGCTAGATGATGATTTGTCGCGAGAAATAAAAATCTTGGTATAATAAACACTTGACTTTCAGAAAGGAAAAAAAAAAGGAAGAATTTTTTTTTTTTTGTTCTTTCATCACATTTTATGCACATGGCAGATATCCAGAGACACATAAATTATATCTTACAGGTTTGAAATTAAACGCTTCATTTTGCGTTTATTACATGTCACACCGCCAACGTATAATATACATACATACATACATACATGCATACATATATATATATATATATATATAATATATATAATATATAAAACTGCGCGCGATCGTTGATGATAATAAAAAAAAATGTCAACAGTATATATCTTTCACTTTATTTTCCGACGATATGTGCGAAACGATGAGCAAAAAAAAAAAAAAAAATCCAAAGTTATAAATCTTGAATACTTGTTTCAAGGAAAAAAAAAGTAAAAATCGGATACGACTGTAAACGATGTATACTGAATTCATTATAACAACAATTAACATTGAGAATACCGGATATCGTACACGTGTGTAACATTTGCATGTGATACGTTACGTAGCAGGTATGTATTAGTGAAAGGGAGGCTGCCGTTGCCTGCATATCATGCGCTTTGAATAGGAGAATTAGGAAGGAAGCTGTATTACACGTACAATACGTTTGCATAATCACACGCAATAGTTCCAAGGTGGTATTATTTTTTCTCGAACAATCTATGACGACTTTCTCTCCCTCCCTCCCTCTCTCTTTCTCTCTCTGTCTCTCTCTGGTCGTCGATCAGCTGCACCGGCAGGTCAAATTCCTGAGTCCCTTATATATCCATGGTACACGTATATCCGTATGCATATGTATATAACGTATACATATGTACACCTACGGATCCTAGATATCATGGAGGAAGTAGGAAAGGATTTCAATATCACGCCTGATCCGAGTGCGAGGCGAACGAATGACGCTGCACAAAATTATACACCAATATGTACACGTTCACATTGTACACGTGTGTAATAATTATACATGTATATGGGACACGAGACACGCGGACGAATATATTTTATTACACGTACAGTCTCAACGGTATCGTTACGCATACCACAGATACATAATATACTTGCGATAGAAGAGCACAGGCGGTCGGGCAAACCGGAAGGAGCTCAGAGCTACCTGCAGGATATCGCGGGAGATTTGAATCGAGCCTCCCAGGGTGAACCGGTTCACTCGTACCCGACGCGTGTGTACGTTCAAGGTCGCATATCAAGGTCAACGCTGTGTGTACACATATACCAACGTCATGTAATATCTTAGACCCATCGCCCCGGGACTCGGGACCCGGGAAAAAGTTGACGTTAAGCTATAATCGATGCAGATGGGTCATGTCTCTACATTTACTTTGGTTTATTTCGAATACAGGTTACGTAAATTAACGACGAAAATCTGTGTGCAAAAAATGTCCCGAAGTGTTGCGGTTTTTTTTACACTTTTTTTTTTTTTTTTTGACACATCAGGGATAATCTCGATCGAGATAAACTTGGTCTAAAATATTGTTAAAGCATTCCTTACGGAATTTCAAGGTTAAACTTCCTTTACACGGTATTCGTGAGACGCTTCGTTTTCGAGTTACAGAGCCCGATAGTTGGGCCCAATCGGCATGCTGACACGTGACCAGTGAGGGCGGGGCGAGTAGCCGCGGTCAGCCACGCCCAGAGAAGCTGCGCCATCAACGACTCGCTAACTTGGAATTTCTCTATCTCGAAAACCATCGATCCCTCGAAATTCGCATAAAGGAAGAATCGTCTCGAATTTTCGCGAGGAATCTATCGGCTTCGTTAGGAATAATCTAAATTTTACCGTACTGTAAATATTCAATCGTACGTTCGATTTTTTTTTTTTTCTTCTTTTATGTTTCTTTCACGTCTCAAATTTGAGATAAGATTTTTACTATTCGAAAATAACTATCCGTTTGCGTGTCAATATCTGCATTATATGTAGAAATATCGCAAGTTTTATTTTTTGCGATAGTCGTAATTGAAAACAAAGAAAATAGACATGTTGAAACCGGAACAGTCGACCTTTCCCATCGAAATCTCTGTACATACGTATAATTCGTATATATATTACGCACGGCCCTGCATGATCAAGAATCCATTCCAGAGTCAAAGAACTTTGACTAACTATAGAATTAGATTAGCGAGTTGAAGGACAGAGAGTGCCGTGTATGTTAGAAGAAGGATGAAAGGGGGGGGGGCCGAACAAAAATGGTGTAATAGAATTAAAAAATTCCAAGAATATTAAAAAAAAAAAAAAAAGAAAGAAAGAAACACACCACGACCTCAAAAGTTTCCAAGTGCTCTCGGACAGGCAGAAATATGTATATACATATATATATATACATAGAGTGGTAATATACAAAGCTGATTGTTAGTGAGTTATACACGGACGACCGAGAAACTAGAAAGGTTCAACGGGTCTACCGCGTATTACAAGTACGTTGAAACTGAAACGAGAGATAAGAACCAGTTGCTACAGCCATAACTCTCTTGTGCAGGTTATTACACGATGGACGTAAGTGGAAAAAAAAAATAAAAAATAAAAATAATGAAAGGAAAATAAAAATAGTCAAAGATGCTCGAGGACAGGAATTGTTCAATGACTGTTCCGTACAACGTACACCAACTGTATCGTGACTTGCGGACACGTGATTCCTAGATGCGTACGTTGCGTGGATAACAAAACAAGTGGTTGTTAACTTCGCCAACTAAAAAAAAAAAAGGCAAACACCCCGATTAAGAAAACCGTAATATTGTTGATAAGTTTTTTGCGCTAAACACAAAATCCAACGAAATTTCGAAATAAATCGACAAGGGCAGCGACGTACTTCAGCTTCTCGCAAACAAACAAAAAAAAATAAATAAAAAAACCATCCATGACCCGAGGGTGAAAAAAAAGCAAAGCGTTGAGTCTAGCTTGTGTATAATATAAAAAAAATAAAACACGATCAGTCAACGTCAAACGCCAGCTTCAACGAGTAGAATAAATGTTTATTATTTCGTTTAATCTTTAGATTTATTTATATTACTTTCCATGCATACTTAAACACTATCGTAGGACGTGAAAAAGCAGAGGACGGGGTAAAATAAGGGTTCGAAATTTTTTTTGGGTTTTTTTGGTTCCATTTCTCTCTCTCTTAAATACCAGCGCACGTTGCAGTAAAAACTGTTCAGTTTTAGGAAACATCCCTGTAACTGTTTTCGCGTACCGGGTGGTCAGGATGAAAATCCATCAACTTCAGGTCAATTCGTAGAATTGAGTCAGGTTATTTACCCAAACTTGGGTACGATGCTATTCGAAGCCGCCTAGGAAAACTATACTCTACCTAAATATATACGTATATCATATGAGATATTCCAAGGCAATTGTTGGACGATAATTATCTTAAAAGTGAAAATAATTAGTTCCAACTCTTCGTGTTGTGAAATTTCAACGAATGGCCTATAAATTTTGTTCAGTAAAGGTAATGACCATACCAACGACTTGTATAAATCTTTCTTGTTTCGCTTTTTATCCAACATACGGTTGAATAGATTCTCGTGTTGGGTATAATGTTTTTTTTGTAAATTACAAAAAATTTAAAAATCAATTTTCATCGCTTTTTCGTCACAGGTAAATTCTCTTGAGAAAAATATTGAAAGCAAAACTATGTGTGCATACATTCAAGTTTCTCAAGTTGGCAATGGAACGTATGCTATACACCGGGCTCCTCGTACGCTGAAAATAGATGAAATATTTGCCCGTTTACAGCACAGATAAAGAATAAAGCGCTGCTGCAACGTCTTAAGAAGCTGTCTTAATACACGCCTGAATAACGCAGTACAACATCAGGCTTTCCACAAATTTTGGAGAAATTTTCCCAGTCCTAGTAAGTTACTAAGTTTTTAATAATTAGTAATTAAAATTCGAATTAAAAAAAAGCTGTAACGTGGGACGAAAGAAAAAAAAATCCCTTTCAATTTCAATGATGAAAAACTACGTATTTTTCCAGCTTTCTCCACGACGAAAATAAAAATTCCCTAACGATTCCTGGTTTTCCAGACTTTTCAGATCAGTGACCACCCCGTGTATCATCTTTTTTCCTATAATAACGCACTCGTCTCTGTAAAACGTTCATATATGTATACATATACCTGAAAAAAGAGACACTTTGTCCAAGCATCCGAACGTTCACATATGCATATACGTACATGTATGGATCTAAAGATGAAAAAAAAAAGTTTGAAGAATTTCTAGAAATAGGTATAACAAAGTTCGTCTACTCTGCAGCATTCGTCGCGAGATTCTAAGGAGTCTAATTCTCGCTGTGCTAGCTCGCATAGGTTAAAATAGTTCCGTGGTGTGTATTATTGTACGAAGCGGCACGTGAACCGGCGAGAAGTAATAAAAGTGAATAGTTCAAGACAGACCCTTATCACCAGCTGTATCAGCTTATTCATATATTGTTTAACATTATTATTAACGAAAGTAAAATTCAAGGTCAAACGATAAAAACGCATAAAGGATCAATCGATTTATATATATGTATATAATAAATATAACTTATCCGAGCACCGTTATTCATATACATACGTGTTATATAAATTTAACACTTAACGTTTTAAGGGTCGGAATATCGGAGCAGCGAGAATTTTTTTCATAAATAAAAGAAAAAGAAAAGAGGAAACAAATAATAATAAAAACATTAAACATCATCGAACCGCGTCAGTTTTAACCTTTTCTTTCTTTCGTTTACGATCTGTAGTTATAAATTTAGGTGTATCGCTATCTCGAATATACAAAACACGGAGACTTTTGTAAGATTAAAATCAACATCGTTTAACTTTTAGCAGCGATAATAAACAGGATCGAGGTGAAAGAAGAAGAAGAAGAAGAGAGAGGGTACATCGATAAGAAAAACTGAAATGAAAAAAAAAAAAAAAAAAAAAAAACGTGCTTATCTTAAAATTATCTGGTAAATAAAGAATTTCGTATCGCAGTCTTGGGGTAGGGGGGGATCAACAGAAATTTATGAAACGTGTTTGAGAAAGTATAACGCAGGTTAAAGAAAATCATCCCATGTACGAGTCTCATCCGTTTGACGAAATTTCTCCCAAACGTATGTTAATGAATTATAACGGTGTATAAAAATCTTGCAGCAGGTTATTTATATAGGTTAATATAATTGTTTTATTATTATTATTATTATTATTATTATTATTATTTTTTTAATCAATTTATTTCGTTATTTAATTTTTTTTGGTTTCTTACTTTCTCAATCTTTTAATTTCAAGAAAAGATATAAAGGAAAATTGACTGACAAATTAATAATGATACGTTTATACGATGTAATTTCGTTTTATCTGACACGAAAATCAACCGTGTTTAAATCAACGCGATGAAAAATTTCTCGTTTGCCAATTAATTTCTTCTTCTCTATGATAATTCAAGGATTTTCAGTGAATTCCGTATTTTTTATTTTTTTTTTGTTCAATTTACATAAACATATTTCTATATGTGTATATATATATAACAAATCTTGTCCTCGTATAAATTTACAAAGTTACAAAAATACACAATCACGGTTCCTTTCCAATCAATTATTATAATTTCGTTTTTACAGAGTCGTGATGAAATCAAATCATTTCGTAGAATTGAAATATCACTTTCACGTACGGTTTTGGTGAGAAATAAATAATATTCAAGATACGCGCGTTACCCAGCATTACAGTCACCGAACTGTCCAATATGTTATAAACATATATATACATATATATATATATGTATTATACTTATCGACAATAATCGATTCTATAATATTAACCACGCATAGAATTATTTTTAACCGCAGCAAGTAAAGATCTATTGAATTATAATATTATTACCCTATCATACATATTGAAATAATACATCGGAACTCGAAACGATATATTCCTATCATATACGTTATATATATACCTGTAAAAATAATTACGGTACGGTATAAGAATTACATAAGCGTGAAAAATTTTACAATGGCAAAACGCTTTAGTTTCGATTATTATTCCTATCATTATATTTGTCATTAAAACAAACTTTCAAACATGTGTAAAGCTCGTTTGATTTCTTTAACGTTTTGTTTTTTTTTTCTTTTTTTTCATTCTCTTTTCATCTCGTATAACCGTATAATACAAATATGTATATATAAACAGTTATAGTGCCAAATGCGGTGCGATTTTGGTGTTTTATTCAGGTACAAGACGAATCTAACAACGCGCACGGTTAAAACTGGATATATATATATATATATATGTGTTAAAAAGTATATATGTAAAATGTATAAAACGTACCAAATTATATTTACATATCCACATTCATGTAGCGCAGTTCTATCAAAAGTTTAAATGTCGCTGAATGAATGGAAACGGACGTATATAATGCGCATAACATATATATATATATATGTATATGTATATATATGTATATATATACGTATTGCCCGCATACCCAAGCAAAGGAGAAGTTTACACGAGCAAATGAACAGGCGCCATGAGGCCCCCATGGAGGGGACGGGAGGGAGGGACCCCGAGAAGACGGGGCCGCATATGCTTACGTACATTATGTATATATATATGTGTGTGTGTGTATTTACACACATTTATACCGTTGGTACAGTCCGTTGCAAAGGAACGGCAAATATAACGTCAATTCTCGTGAGACGAATAAAATAATTACAAACGAAAAGTAAAGGAAAAAGGGAAGGGGACGAAAGTAGAAAAACAATAAAATCACGATTGGATAATTATAAGTGAGTAATATAACAATAAATTTTATACACTTAGAATACAATAACGTACAGTACACGTAACCTGTGTTAATATGTAGGTATTATGATAATTTACAACGAGTTGTCCGCAAAATGGCAATGGTTAAAATATAAGTATGACCGATGAAATAAATCAAAATACCTGTGCGGTGTTGAGGATTCTGTTTTTTTTGTTTTTTTTTTATCGGTAACCGGACGTTTTTGATTCGTTGATGTTATTTTATTGTTATTATACGGATGAACGGTTGTTGGGAGTTACAATGTTGCGATGTATGTTTTCGCTGCGGGTTACCTAGAACCTTTATCTTCGTATCTTATTAAGGGGAATTCGTCGAACCGCGAAGGCTGTGAAACAGACGTAGTTTTGCCAGGGAAGAAAAAAGGAAAGAGAAAAGTAAAATGCAGTCAAGTGTCGAGAAGGTACAAGAAGAAAAAAAAAAAAAAAAAAAAAAAAAGAGTATCCATAAGGTCGGTTCCGTGAATTAGTTGCTGCGGATTCGTTCGATCGAGGTATTTTAACAACGTCGCGTCGCCACGTGTAGGTAGCATTGTTTTTCTTTTTTTGTTGTTTTTCTTTGCAATTTTTTCTCATTTCGTCTCATTCTTTTCTTCAAACAAGTGTACAGGTATATGCACGTATAACGTAAAGCCGAGAAGAGTGAAATCGAGAGTTTTGTCAACCTGACTTAGGACAGTAATATTTATTTAGAATAAACGTGTGTATTTTGTATCCACATATCTAATCATCGTACGGTATTATGGCGAAGGTTTGAACAAACTTCCTTACCGACCGAAAACGTGACCGATTCAAAAATCGTTCGAATCATCGCTCACAAAACATCCGGTGATATGGAATCGGGATAAAATCAAATTATACACGCGTTCGTAAAAAGATACGCTAGTCATTATTCAGCGATATACCGAGACAATCTCTTGAAATTTAATAATCAACCGCGCATGCGCGGAATAATTCGATCTCATTGGTCGGCCAAATCTTCCCGCCGCGATATTTTTGCCCGCGATGCAGGCGGGCCAACCTAAGCAAAATGTGTACGTTTGAAGTTTCAAAGAGCGTAAGCGTTAAATTCCGACCGTTCTTCGAAGAATCAATTTTTCGACCAAATAACAAATGCTTTCCAAACCTTTCCGAGTCACCGCTTCGATTATTCGAGATTCTAACCTCGAAAATTCGTACCAACTACATCGCTGGCGAAAACAGTTCGACAGCTGAAAACTCGGGATGGCAAGCCTGCGCAAAGGGGCGATAAAACTCGCGCATGCGCGGTTGATTTTCAACTTTCAAGATATTGTCCCGGTATATACATCGCAACAATCAGCGTATGTAAAATCAAGAAAATAGATAATCAGCCGCCCAACAACACGTCGAATTACCGACCGAGAAAACTCGGGCGTTACGTAACCGACCGATCATAGTTATCGGCACTGGTTAAAATTTTTCCGTAAAAACGAGCTTAAGGCCCGATTATACGAGAGGGACATACGCGTACGAAAGGCGGAGACGGTCTGCAGGTTTTTTAGGTGCGGCCCACCGATAGCTGACGAAGAGACAGACGTTCACGAACACGTTGGAGGTGGACTCGTATTCTACACTTATACCACGTTACATCCGCTCTTCTCGTCGTCGCTCATCGGCATTGAGCATGCGCACAGAGAGAGAAAGAGAGAGAGAGAGAAGCGCACAGGCGCGTTACTCGACCGGCATGGCAGTGGAAATTTCCACTACAGTTGGCATGCCACATCGGTTGTGAGACGGAGTCGGGTACAGTCTGGTCAAAGAATATTTATTTCAAAAATTCAATAACCCGCTGTCGAACGATACGATTTTTTTTTTTGCACCCTCCGCGACGATGAATGAATAGAAGGAGAAATACGAAATATAAAAATAAAAACACAATTTTACCCATAATTTTACACCAAGTAAAATCTCACCCTTTTTCATTTTATTCTCATATCCGTAGTTTTTCGAGTTAATCTAATCGATATTTTATCATCCTACATTCTTCCTTACCGTACAACCATAAATTGTCAAATTACAAATTACAGAAACGGTAAATCGGACGATTATTATAGCTAGTTGTATAAATAATCTACATTCATCAACCACCGTTCCAAGACTATATTATACCGTATAAATATTTCCCGATGCACGGAAATATACATACGGCACACCGACTTTCACTTGTTTTATTAACTTTGATACATGCCGACGATGCGTGTAAAGGTAAGGTGCATACATTGTTAGTGGAGTGTCGTCGTCTCAACGGGAGAGGGAAAAAACCGAAACGAGAAAGGAGAGGAAAAATACGGGTAAAGAGTAGAGGTCAAGACGGAGAGGGAGAGAAGGAAAGACAGAGAGAGAGAGAGAGAGAGAGCGGAAATTGAAGGAGGAAGCGCGACGAAATGACGAAAGTATTGCAAAGAATTGAGAAGCTAACCAGTTTAATCCAGATTTCGAAATTCCCTACATACGTATGTTACATATATTATATTTACAACCCGTGCATGTCGATAACGGAAAGATTATCGTCGTTCTATGACGTGCGAAAAATTATCACTGCCGTCATTGTTATCATGATAATTATTAATTTTATTATTATTCTTATTATACTATACATATGCGATTTTATTTCACTCCTTGTAACCCACGTTATCAGTTATAAGATTCGCGAAATGGCGCTTTTATATATAATATATGTATATATTTACTTATAACCTAACATTATCATTATATTTTCGATGATTATATGTCTAATGATTTTTTTTTTTGTCTTCTCAATTGTTTACCGATGTTTCACGTCAAACTCTCGACAACTGTCTCCAAATGAGATTATTATACTCTATTGTACAGCTGTATCCCTATAATAACAACAACAACAACAACAACAACAAGAATAATAATAATAATATCAACAATAACCGTATCATTAGGCGTGGGAATATAAGATTCGCAAACCTGAATATTAAAATATTACATACATGTGTATAAATTTGAAAAACGTGACACCGTCACGACAAATATAATAAAATGATCAAATATTTGGATCGTCAGTGGTATTAAATAGATTTAGTATTAATAATGAGAAACGGTGTAAAAGCCGTGAAAACGTTCTCCGAGATATTTAACCCAATCTCAATATAAATACCTGTATCGTGCAGCGATATAAGTATAATTAAGTATACGTACAGCGAGCGTAATTATGACTGGAAAGAATTTGTGTCGACGAAAAAAAAAAAATATCGTCGTTGGGAGAAAGGTTTCCGAACAATTGATCGTTCGTTATATTTTCTCTTCGCATGTTCGAAATTTCGACATATCGGACATTCGAAATATTCTTCACTCTTCCAACTTTTGAACCCGCCCCCCCCCCCACCACCCTTAAATAATTCTCGATTATATGAAACACGGACAGAATCTTTTGAAAAATCCTACAACCGCTGTTGACAATTTGCATAGAATTGTTATCAAATTGCGAGAAAGACGCGTATTTTGAAGATGAGAAAAAAAAAAAAAACAAAAAAAAAAAATAACCACTCAATTTCCGAAACGTCACCGAAAACAAGTCTCAAAGTCTTTACCTACTCAAATAAAGGAGGTTTTTTTGAACCGAACGTGTTGATATAATAGGACGAAAGTCTAAACCTCGAAACGCGTTGGGAGGTAAAGCAAATAATAGGAAATTTGATTTTCAAGTAAATACGATAACGATAACGACGTCGATAATTTACTATACGTTCCCGAAGTACGGTATAAAGATATTCGATCGTGACTCACGCGGTATTAAACATCGCATCAGCGCGTCCACCTCCTTTTTTTTTTTTTTTTTTTCTCATTCACCTCATTATACGTTAAGCGTATACATATAGGTATGTAAAAAAAAAAATATGCAAGTTAGATAGACGTTCCGATTGTGAGTCACGCTTGCAATTAGATTAGACGACGTACGTATAATATGCATACACAAGTATTCTATGAGTTATACATTTATAATATATATATACATACATACATATATATATATATATTGTATATTATGAGTATCTTCTCCGGTAACGAATATACCTGCAAAGTACACACGTACGAGATGATATATTTAACAAATAAGATAAGATTGCCGGTTTGAGAACGATTTTTATTTTGTTTTTTTTTATTTTTTTTTCTTTTTACTTTTTTTTTTTTTTTAATTTTGCTTCTCCTTCTCCTTCCATGCCGCGAATAGAAAGATGGATGAGTGCAGAAACCTCGTGCCGTGTCACTGCTTGCTGTATTGCGAGGTGACGAAATAGGCATAATGCCCTGTATGCGTGTGTGTGTGCGTGTGTTTGCGTGTACACGTGTATTTACATCCGTGTATTTGCAGGCGGCGCAAGCTCTTGTTCGTCTTCTTCTATTTACCGCTTTAATTTCATGCGATTAAAATTCTGACGCCGAACGAACGACGTTGCTTTAATAATACCAAGAACTGCGTAGTTGGTACCGTGATACGTGTACATGTAGATATATGGGGCATTCCGTGACGTCTCGATCGGGATTATAATTCATCAATGTCTCGGATTGGTTTTGTAATTTTTTTTTTTTTTTTTTTTTTATTATTCTTTACACGAAAGTACGCGACGAAGAACGCTATTTCAATTTTTTTTTTTAATAAAAATTTTCGTACCACCGTATCTCGGGTATGATTTAAAAACTTGGAAACAAAAAGATCTACTTTTTTTAAAGCTGAAAATGTTAGGAAAAATTTTATAAAATTTAACGGAAAATTTGGATATACGTTGAACGATGGAGATTTGATTTCGTGACTTCAAAAGATGAATAAGGAAGAATAGAGAAAAAAAACGTTATCGTTATTATTGTCGGATTGAATTTTTGACGTAAAAATAAACGTATACATATATATATGTAAAATATGCAATGGAATATTGATAAATTTTATTTTCTCACTATTTTTCTTACTTATCTTTCAAAGTCACGAAATCTCCACTTTTTAATAGGTTTCACAAATTTTCTTATATATTTTATAAGATTTTACTGAATTTTTTTTCAGATCGTCACGCATGTGGCAACCGTTTGATCAGTAATCAAATGACTAAATCGCGATTTCCAAATAGAGGGATAATGAAGACAATTAGGTATATTGTAAACCGCAACAGGGGATTTCCCTAGGCATTGACGCAGATGTGTTTTTACATTAACAGTCTGGCATGAGAGATAAACGGGTGAATACTAACAAGTAATTAAAGCGAGACGCGATATACATATATATATATATATACATATATGTCACAGAAGAAAATAGGAGACCAGCTGCGGTTAAATTCCGTTCTTATATGTAAGCAGCAACGAGTATCTTCGGTATAAATTTTTCCAAACTGAATGAGGAATGAGGAGAAGAAAAATTGTTATCAATCATCAGGTGAGCACGTGACGCGACCTGGATGCAATTTTTACGTACATGAACCTTAGGTTAAACGGTTAATGCCCCGTGTACCGAAACATAATTAATTTTAAGAATCTTGTATTTATTGTTAGATACATGCACGAGATGCGATAAAAACAGTTGCGCCGCGTCGTGATAATAATATAATAAATAGATTTACGATTTTTAATGTATTTTTTTCTTGTCGTCAAACTACAGAAACAAATTCAGTCCCCGTTTGTAATGTAATACAGTTGTAGTTGTGCGGTCTGGCAAAAAAATTTCTGATGAGAAAAAAAAAAAGTACGCCAAAACTCTGAACAATGAAAGGTGTTGTTAACGGTGACTATAATATCGGCTACCCGCGTTTTAAAAATTTGCAAACGAGGAATGTGTATGCGTAATGCGTACAGATATGTCTGTGAAACGTAGAGACTATTGATGAAACAGCGAGAAGACAATCGGCATGTACGATTATTACACAACGGTGATAACGGAACGTGTGTGTTCGAAGAATTATAAAAGAACAAAGGAAAGGGAACAAAATATAAAGAGTATAGTATATTTCAAGGTCAACGTTTATCTGTCGCCAGAGTTTTGATTATAATTCTAACAATTGAGTCGCAAATGTTAAGCATGATTTATGCCTTTGACAACATAATAATGCAGACAATACATATAAGCTTGTTATTGAAAAATAATATAATGTACGACCAGACCGCAAGCTACGATGGACGAATCTCGTCTTCGTTTTAAAGTCGCAGGGTCCCGATAATGCAGAAGAAATAATCCGGCAAAACTTGCACGGCGGGATGAATTGTAATGAAAAAACAAGAGAGAGAACGAAAGAAGGAATTAGCCACGTGGCACGTTGACCACGTGGCAGCCGAGTCAGCGACAGCAAACGGCCGCGTGTTACGTCAGAAAATCCCGCAACGCATACATATGCAATGGACAACGTATGCCTAACCTATCCCAAGCACACTTAATCCCTTCCAGTCAACCTTTATTTCTGTTTCCTTTTCTCTATTCAACGAACTTCGTGACAGGCAATTCAACCGAACGCAAGTTCATTACGGAGATCGGATATCGTCGTTGCGAGATATGCTCTTTCTCTCTCTCTTCTCTTCAAAAAAAAGAAGCCAGTTATGTATGGACGTGCCTCGGTGGGTAACTGGTATAAAACGTTTGGAGATGTGTCGGTAAGTATTACCGCCGATCGGTAAGCCTGTGTTACCATTTATTGGTAAGATAACGACGTCGATAAGATCAGACGCGCTCAACCGCTATTCATTTTTATCGGTAAATTGTGCGCGTCGAATATTTAGTTGCTCGCGAATTACCGCTTCGGCAGATATTTGTCTGAAAAAAGGGCCTTGTTTTATACTTGGAGAATATTCTTGACTCAGCGATGAAGCTTTGATATTTTTCACTGAAATTTTCAGCGATTTTTTGGAAAACATTTCAGGACAACTTTTAGTGTAATTTTGTTTAAAAAATGGCAAGATACCGTACACAGTCCCTGACGTTGATCGACATAATACGTAAATAGCGAACAGCGCAAAAATGCAGCCGTCAAATTAGTAACATGCCTTACAGGAGTTTTCTTACCTCGTCTTCGGCATCTCGACGAGTCTCCTGAAGAACAAGCAGAAAAAAAATGAAGGTCAGGTGATACCGGGCAATATGGACAGGTCGAGCACTTCGGAAATTGGTCGTATTAACTCACAACGCGTCGACGGCATCCGTATGCCGGGTATTGAGCGACTGGTAATTTTCCACGTTGTAAACACCACCGCCCGCTGACCCGAGATCTGAGATCTAATCTATGTTTGTAAACAACACAGGATTACCGATCACGATTGAACCGACACTGCACTCTTTGTCGCGGGAAAGAAGGACGCTGAGGTCGATTTGACCGTGCAGCATCGTTTTAGGGTTCCATGATTTCGGTCATCATTCCCGTCTCACGACTATTCCGCGTTGTTCATCGTTCAATTCAGATGCTTAATTTCATCCGTACGGAGAAAAGAGAATCGGAGAATCAAAACGACGCTTTGCGGCTCAAACAATACTTACTGCGTCGCGAACGATGAAGCATGATACAATGACACAACGAAACGAACACTTCGTCTCCTCGGTCACCGGCCTACTAAATCGACAAATTACAACAGGAATAATACCGGCACCAATCACACAGACCCGCCGACGAGTCGGGAAGAAAATTTGTTACGAATAATTATCCACTCGGTCTCGTGGGCGAAATTACTCCAACAATTTAAACGTAATCAGTCGAGACGAACGCACGGTCACGTGACTCGGCGGCGGGCGACTGTGGCGCTCTCTTCTGGAATTCCATCCAACTAGTGTGGAAATTTTTAAGTCAACGTCGAGTTGTACATTCTTCTTACCGATCGTGGATAGATTGGCGAGCAGCTACTAAGCTTCGGTAGTTGGTATAGTTAGATCGTAGGTATTTAGTTCAGGAGGTTGATCCGGGTTTTAAATTTCAAGCATATACTACTGGAGATAGCTTCGCGTGTGCAGAAAGAGTAGCGGAGGAGTAATAGAGAGAGTTATATATGTTGCTTATAATCTGTCTCTCTCGCCCTACTCCTGATTGGCTGATACGATTCCTCTCAGACAATAAAATGCAGAGTGAAAAAGACACGTATATCTTTCTTTCTCTCTCTCTCTCTCATCACTTCGGGTGCATTTTTCGCGAGATCAATACTTGGGATGGGTGGCTCCCTCCAGTAGTGAATGCTCTGAGGTTTTGGAAGGCGAAGACCGGATACAGTGTTCATACCACAGCTCGGGCTGTCTCCTTTCCATTCCGCGGTGTGTTTTATGCCGGCGGTCGCGTGGTTGTAATTTTTGGGAATAATATTTTCAATTGAAAACCGTCAGAAGAGCGTGCAAACCAGGCAAAGATGCTGGTTTTATTTGAAACCCCGGCGGGGTACGCCATATTTAAGGTAAGCTATTATCAGAGTTGCATTTTATCGGAACATAACCAAAACTCAAGTTCGGCCACAGGGACGCACGTGGCTAACGGAGTAAAAACGTTGTAATAAAAATTATATACTCATCGAGATTGTTTTCATCCTCACGTTCGTAATTTTTTTTTATAGCTACTCGACGAAAAGAAACTATCAGAAACAGAAAACCTCTATCATGACTTTGAGACCCCAGAAGCTGCTAGCAGAATGTAAGTATCGCGTACTCAGCAAACATGAAAATTGATTAATCTTCGGTAATTCTTTATAGTTTGATTATAAATACGATATTTATTTTTCATATTTTCCTCAGCGTCAAGCTCAAGCACTTTGAAAAGTTTGCGGATACAACCGAAGCTCTGGCAGCAACAACGGCAGCGGTCGAAGGAAAAGTAAGCAAGTCATTGAAAAAGATGCTGAAGAAGTATTGCGCCGAGGTTCAGGAGCAACTGGCAGTGGCAGATGCAAAGTTAGGAAATGCGATAAA
The DNA here is from genome assembly GCF_021155785.1 of Neodiprion fabricii. Lineage (NCBI taxonomy): Eukaryota > Metazoa > Arthropoda > Insecta > Hymenoptera > Diprionidae > Neodiprion > Neodiprion fabricii. The sequence continues at coordinate 2,515,043 of NC_060240.1, read as the reverse complement.
GGATAAACTGAGCCTTTCCTGCATCAGTAACACTGCCGTTCAGGAATTGATGAGGTGTATACGAAGCCAGATGGATTCGCTGTTGACCGGCCTGCCGAAGAAAGAAATGACTGCCATGGCGCTTGGTTTAGCTCACAGCCTTTCAAGATACAAGTTGAAATTCTCACCTGATAAAATCGACACAATGATCGTCCAAGCGGTTTGTTTACTAGACGATTTAGACAAGGAATTGAACAACTACGTAATGCGATGCCGAGAATGGTACGGCTGGCATTTTCCTGAACTAGGAAAACTCGTGACTGATAACGTCGCGTTTGTAAAGACAGTGAAGATTATCGGCACCAGGGAAAACACGGCGAACTCAGATTTATCTGACACACTGCCCGAGGATGTAGAAGAAAAGGTTAAAGAAGCGGCAGAGATATCAATGGGGACTGAAATATCGGACGACGATATTCTCAATATCCAACACCTCTGTGATCAAGTTATAGAGATATCCAGCTACAGGACACAGCTTTACGACTACCTCAAGACTAGGATGATGGCTATGGCTCCGAACCTTACGGTTCTTGTCGGCGAGCTAGTCGGTGCCCGGCTAATTTCCCATGCTGGATCGCTCATCAATCTTGCGAAACATCCCGCCTCCACGGTGCAAATTCTTGGTGCAGAAAAGGCACTTTTTAGGGCTCTAAAAACCAAACGAGACACCCCCAAGTATGGATTGATCTATCACGCTCAGTTGGTCGGTCAATCGTCGACGAAGAACAAGGGAAAAATGTCGAGGATGCTTGCAGCAAAGGCGTCACTGGCCACAAGGGTAGACGCTCTAGGTGAGGATGGCAACTTTGACCTAGGAGCTGAACACAGAGCAAAACTGGAGGCAAGGTTGAGAATACTTGAAGAAGGAAATCTGCGCAGGATCAGTGGTACTGGGAAGGCCAAATCAAAGTTTGAGAAGTATCACACGTCTTCAGAGGTGAAGCAGTACCCTACTGCTGCAGACTCGACTATACCGAGCAGCAAGAGAAGGCATTCACAGATCGATGATAAAAAGCCATTGATCGAAGAGATCGAAACAGTTGCAGAAGACGCTGCCGAAGTGCCACAGAAAAAAAAGAAAGTCAGGGATAGCGTTGGGGAACAGGAAGGTGCCGGAACTCCTGGTAGCTCAAAGAAACAGAAGAAAAAAGTCAAGCAGGAAACTGAAGAAGAAGATATTGCTGCTGTAGAAGTCGAAGAACCGGAGCAGGAAGTTGAAGGTAGAATTAGAATTATCCATGTTGAATGCAAATAGGTATAGGAGTTGGAAAATTGTCGTATCGTTGAAAAATGTTCGTTAATAACATCACTATTTATTCACAGTTACAGAATCAGCAAAGAAGAAGAAACAGAAAAAATCTAAGATAAAGACGGACGTAACTGAGGAAGAAATCGCAGAACAGGTCGAGGGTCCATCCAGTGAAAAGAAGAAAAAGAAGAAGAAGAAGAAATCGATGCCAGACGATTAACTATTCCTCCACATGTTACAAGATAATTGTCGACGCAGTAATGCTATTGTTACTCTACTACACTACAAATGTATAATCGCTAACTTGGATATCTCTGCAGCGACATACATTGCTCCTACGCCAATAAGTTGTTTTATTTTTTTTTTTTTTTTAAATTTTTTTGCCACCCTTTTCCAACCGCGTATGAAATATTTAAATATCGGATACATGTGTACATTTCTACAAAAAAATTTTGTACAATTTGATCATGAAGGTTAATTTCGTGCAGTGTGTGAAAAAGTAAGAGTTGTATAATAAGTAGAATTATTCTTGTATTGTTAAAATCCGTTTCCATATTATAATTGTGCTAAAGGATTTATAAAGTACGTTTGATAAATGAGCATACTAGAATATTATTTTGAATACATAAGTTTTCCTGTTCTTATAAGCAGTACTGCTGTGTTGCATACTATTATAATTCAGAGAAAAGAAAATGTGTATCTATTTTTTAATAAATCTATTATTAACTACCCCACGTGTATTTTTACGTAATTGTAAGTCAACATTCTTTCCGTGAAAAAGTTTTGACAAGATGAAACGGAGCGATCGAGGTATAACAAAATAAAACTATGATGCATCGAATAATCTGAAATTTATTGTTAAAATTTTCCGTACCCTTAATTATCGTTTATGGATAATTATATATCTGGTTACAATACAATATTTAAAAAGTATAAAATATGCTGTTGATTTTTATATTATTTTATTTAATTATTTAGTTATTTATTTATTTATTTTTTTCATTTATATATGTGCCTTAGAGCCTAATTAATTTTAACATCTGATTTTAATTCTATCTCTACTGTATTTGTAATTCAAATTGAATCCTGATTTAATCTGGATTTAGTAAATTATGTACCACACACAAATTGCATCGAATCGGTTTCAATGCACTGAAATGAAAAGCTTCTAAAATATGAAATCTGAGAGTGAGATCAATGCATTTGATATAATATATATATAGCATATATATCTGTATAGTACGTATTAGAAAGTGCAAACATTAAATGAGATTTTCATGTTAGTTTCGACGCTTTTCTTCCCACCGCATTGCCTACAGACCAGGTGTGATAAAAAATTTCATAACAATACACATATTGAGGTAACAAATTAAATCGAGACGAAATTTTTCAGTTTCTTGCCTATAATATACACATATATGTATTTTTTTAAATTCTTTTTATCCTATCTAAAAATAAGTCACACTACATTCAAAGCTTTTATTGTTTATTCGGCACTAAACTTATGCATACATACATAAATACATATGTTTTATGCATGTGTAATAATATGTATATATACATATAAATTCGATAAATGTATTTGAATAGAGGATTTATAATCACACGTGGAAAAATGGACGACGCATGCTCGAATATAGTAACTATATTACAATGATAAGATTTGTGAATTGCGAGACATTAATTATCCTTAATAATCATTAATTGCGATTAATATTTAGTGAATTAGTAAGTTCTATTCAATGACTCGATGCATTAGCCAAAGTAATTTACTCATTATTAGCAGTGTGTTTATATCCTAAATATGCAATAGCATCGTTATTAATGACAATTTATTCAAAGAATAAAAAAATTGAACGGAATTTCTTTAATTGGAGTACAAATAATAATCGTCGCTAATTATCGAATTGCCAAACTTATTGAAACGAATATAAAATTCCGTCTAATTTAATTCTTACTTATTGGTTGTTATATAGCATGGAATCTGCATAATATAAAACGCAAATTACCCCACTAATGGATATTTATTTACTATCTTATCTTGCTTGCAATTCTATCGATGGATCGTCAATACATGAGGAACAATTCACTTATCAATTGAATTTCGAATGAAATATATCAGGCTTTGCATCGAAGACGAAATTTTTAGCCTGCAGCGAAAACTGTTTGTAATTGCAAATTTGCTCGTAAGCAGTTTAGGTCAGCGTATAATTACATAACATTTGAAACGAATGGCCAAATATTCATGTCATCTTTTCAATGTTAGTCGCTTCCACGCTCTGCGTATTATAATGAAATCGATAATGCGGTATTGCAATTTGGCACATTTCTGCCAAGGTATGACTGCAAACTCTTGAGAGAAATAAAAAAATTTGACTCTAGTTTAAATTTAGAAGAATATGAAAAAGAAAAGGCATAAAATTAGATTACTGAATTTAGTTTTGAAAAGTATTTTTTATTTTTTTTTTTGTAGCTACTACATGATTATTGCCAATCAAAATGCCTGCATCTTGTTACAAGCGATTTTTTTTTTTCTTCAGCAATACTTGAATAATATCCAAAATTGTACCTCGTTCAAATATCTGAGGAAGTGAATAATTCTTTTTTCTTTTTTACACACGACAGTGAATAGATAACTATAATATATTAGTTTTGCTTTATATAAATTAGTAAATTCATGCTTCAGTTTAAATTTGTACAAATTACTTGACTTTGCAAAAATATTAGGATATTGAATTTTCGTTTTTTTTTTTTTTTTTCTTCATTTTTCGTTGGTAAATTTTTTTCTTTTCTTTCTATGCGTTTCTTGTCAGGTATAGTATATTATCGAGAAGTATGAGAGAAAAAAAGAAAGTAAAAATATATATATACATATATTATTTTTCATAGTAAGAATAAATGATGTATCTAAATTGAAGGTAAAAAAAAAAAAAAAAGAGGGATAAAAAATGAAAACACGTTTTCTAAGCAATTATACGTATAATTCATAATTTAGAAATAAATCCCCTCGACAGGAGGGGCAAGGAAAACAGCCTTCTAGTGTCTGTATAAATTTTTAAGGGGTCTGACTGGCCAGCCTGCCAATACCCGAGCGGACACAGCACATACGTTACAAGAGAGATAAAAACACATAATATGAATAATCTGCCCTTTTAAGAAACTACAACCAACTGAAAAAAAAGTGAGGGAGAAAAAAAAAAAAATAAATAAACAATTAGCGGGTTAAAGAATCGAAAGAAAAAAAATATCTACACATTTATGGGCTCCTCGCCTTCGTTCAACTAATAATATGAAAAATTATTACAGGAATTTTATCCTAAGGTAAGCTAGATTCTAAGAAACATAAATAAAAATTTGTATATAAAATAAAAAATAATATTAATTCTTCACTTCCCGGCTGTACGACGTCAAAATAAACGCGAGCGAAATGACGTTGGTGAGGATAAAAAAAAAAAAATATATATATATGTTTGAAACAAAAACGTATACATATATATACAGTATATAGTTGAATAAATATTTGTATATATATATATATATATGTATGCATTCATATATCCTAAATTAATGGCCCAAGTTTAAACTGCATACGAAATGTGTTCCGCAAACATAACGGCCGATCACAGCGTGCTATAAAAATATGTATATATATGTCTCAAAGACGTAAGTGCTTCCTAATAAGGTAATATGAATAATAATAATAATAGTAACAAAATAATAATAATAGTGATAGTAATAAAGCTTGTCCAAAAATAATCGACAATTTAGTACTTTGTACTGGACAAAATTACAAATGACACTCATCTACCAGGATTGTCCTCTGAATATATTTTCTTGCTTCAAAGAAAACAAAAGTGAAAACTAAAAGCTCCGTTCTCTCAATATTTGGTAAGCTTTAGTTTTTGTTACACGTACCCAAGAAATTCATTTCCTTTAAAATTCAGCCGTTCAATAATCTACAGCGATTATTATAATTTCCGAACTCGTTGAGTGGGGAAAAAAAAAAGAAAAAAAAAAGGAATATAATTTACACAATCTGTGCATAGTAAATAGATGCACTTATAATATACAATATATAAAGCGTAACTTTATTTACGCCCTGCAGTTTGCTTTGGTATTTCTCTTCTTGAAAGGGCAGATTCGGTCTCGACTGTAATAATGACTTATTGCACACAAGGCTCGGCGTGTCGCAGGCTGCATATAATATATAATATATAAATATATACATATATATATGCGCGTGTATATATATATATATATATATTTGCGTGTGTGCGTCTCCATGAACTTACTCTAGTACGTGGTGTATTGTAATATTTGTCTAAAAAGCCTAGATCCATACTCACTGGTATTACACAGCTTGTGGCGCACCCATACTCTTATGTTATAACATTCATAAATTTGTTGGTGTTTATGGTTATTAGAAAATAGAATTTAGAGATGCCCATGCTGATATTCTTTCACCTCAACTCTTCAAATCTATCATTTCTAGTCTTCAACAAATATCCACGAGACTCTAGCATATTTCATTTCGTAAGACAAATTGTGATTTAAAAAACAGCATCTTGAGGGATATTTGAATGCTACTTGAATAACGGGTACACACTGTACATAAAAGGTACAACAATACTGAAGTTGAATTTCATATTATCTTCGATGAATTACGTCAATTGAAGGAGCGTAATAGAAATAAGTAATTTTGAGATTTCTTGATACAGGCAATAAAAAAATAAAGACACGAATATCAGACTAGATACGAAACAGATTTGAAGAGTTGATAAGTAGCGAGAATATATGAGAAAGAAGAATACGAATGAAAACCAAATCGAGGATTCTTCATTCTATCGCTAAGCACGCCGATATACATATACACACGTAATACATACCCATGTACATATACTGCATTCGTGTATATATCATGATTACTAATTTTGCATGATTTACAACCGATATATATATATATATGTATAAATTTATACATGTATATATAATATGTATATATAATTTGCGGTCTATCGTATATTGCATATACATATTATACATATACATGTATAAATTGTATAATGTTTTTGTATAACATACAAATATGTACATTTGACGAGAGAAAGAGTGTAAAAAAAAAAAAGGAAAAAAAACCAGAAGTATAAGTAATGTCTATCGGCTATCTACTACTACCTATTACTCCGAACAAATATTTACCTAATACTGGTAAATAAATTCAGTACAGACTTGTTCTCCTTTTGGCTTCTCGCCTTACTAAAAACGTTCCAAAATCTCAAAGTCTCGTCGCCAGCACCAGTCACAATGGCCTCGCCATCAGGCGACATTGCAAGGTACAAAACTCTGTACGAATGACCGGTGAGCTTAGCGACCTGAGTAAGACTCGGATATTTCCATACCAGAATCTGGTTTTGAGAATATCCGTGCGTACTGACCAGCTCCGAGCTGTGTTTACTCCATGCCAGATTGCAGACCTGAGATCCAGTGTCGACACACTGCATCGGCTGACCGGTCAAGGTGTTCCAGAACCTAATGCACCTGTCGGCGGTGCCTCCACCCGAAGCGAGTAAGCCGTGGTGATGAGGAGACCAGGCGATCGCCTTGACGGCTGCCAAATGTTCGGTGTACGTCTGAACAGGCGACAGGGAGTGAAGATTCCACACGTACAAACGGTTGTCGTTGCCTCCTGAAGCCAGGTACTGATTATCCGGGGACCACTTGAGCCCGCAGACCTCCTGACGATGGGCTCCGAGTCTTCGCTCTCCGACGACGCTCGGCGTTCTGACGTCCCTCTGGAGAATCAGTCTGTCCCTGCTCCCTGAAGACAGAACTTCGCCGTTCCAGGCCAACGCTCCGACCCTGGCGCTGTGTCCCTGTAGCTTGCTGACCTGTTTGTTAACGGCGACATCCCAGACCTGAATGTAGCCAAGATGAGTGCCGACCGCGACAAGGTTCCCCCTCTCGTTCCAAGCTACGGATGTGACGCTGTTGTTATCGCTGGAAAGGTCGCACAGCCGGGTGACTTGACTGGTGCAGGCGGACCAGAGATATACACAGCTGCCTAGGCCGACGCTGAGGACATTTTGGGAAGACCAGTCGACCAAGTTCAGATAAAAGTCATCCTGGAGCTCGGGGGCGTCGAGAACCTTGAACGGTATCCGGGATATCTTGCGAGTTGCTTTGCGGGGCGAACGCAGAAGCTTTTGGCTCTTGGAGCTTAGCGGAGACAGCGAGTAGGGCGAGCTCTGGTCCAGCAGGGTTCGATCCTTTGTCGGTGTTGTATACTTGAAAAGATTCTTACTCGCGAGTGGCGAGAGGACTCTGCGTTCCTCGCACTGGCCCTTCACGTCCTCGATGCTCGCTCCCAGGAGTTCGTTTTTCAGGAGACAGGAATAGGCGATACCGTCGCGACTCGCCTCCCCGCTCTCTCGAGTTTTCTTCGCCACCAGGCCGGCCCTGCCGCCCTCGGATATCATGGAAAACGTTGTCTGCCAGTTGTTGCCCGATCGTGTAGGTATGAAACGATCGAAACTGTTGTTCGTTGATTTCGTAGGCGAGAAATAAACGGGCGTTCCACAGCCCGAGTTCGCACCGCTGCCCATCATCATCGTCGTCGCGTCTATCGTGATATCATTATTAGGCTTCAACAGTCGCTTCTCGTATTCGTGATTGAACATTTTTTCCCCCAGAACTGAATGTTTTGTTTTTTTGCGTATTTTATTTTTTTCGTTTTCTCGGTCAACCTTTCCTTTCTTCGCTTTTCTTTTATCAGTTCAACAACAACAATAATAATAATAATAGTAATATATATTAATACCTACGCACTTCACACAACAACCGATCACCACATACTCGTGCGCCAGGCACTTTTTTTTTTTTTGGAGTAACGTGTGTGCGTTTTTCCTCTCCTCTTCTCGATTTCCTTCTTTTGTCTCTCTCTCTTCCTTTCTCTCGAAGCACGCACTTTAATCGGTTGTAATACAACTGTATCGAGGCATATTTTCACGTCGCACAACGTATCAGTTATATTTTTTCACGCAATTTAACCAACCCGTTGTAACTACTAATTCAACCGACCAGCCAGCCAGCACGACGTCCATTCGATTCGATGTCACTGCGGTACGTATGAATCTCCTCTCGTTGCTCTTTAACTTGATGTTCTTTTTTTCTTTCTCTCTCTTTTTACTCGAGCCGTGCAAGTTACAACCCGTCCAAGTCGCAACACGGACTGCCGCTTCTACGACTGCTGCTGCTGGCTGCAAACTACGGCTCTACGCTGCGTGAGGTTCACATAGCGTATCGTCCTGTCCTCTTTATTTTACCACCCAGCATTCGACGGCCAATGGTGAAGAGCAGGATGAAGCTAATTTTTCACCCGTGCTTAGAGTCTGACCCGACAGGGGCGCGCGGACTGCCGAGACGAGCCTACTTCACGCCGGTTGAGTTCATTGGAACAGCGAAACGGTCGGTCGCTGGCAAAGGGGGCGGTGGGGGGAAATCACGCAAACCTTGGCTCACGGATTACGGAGTTACCAAGAGTCGCCGCCTCACGGCCGCGCGTGAATTTCAACTACAAGATCGCATACGTCCCAATGGCGTAGACTTCACTCAGCGTGCTCGGAATAATCGCCCGCGTCGTTGAAATTCAGATTCAACGATTTTTGTTCAGTATCGCATCATCATTATACGATCTATTTGTTGAGTTTTATGCAATTCTATGCGAGCTGTAAACATTTATCTTGGATTATTGTTCTATTCGCGATTTTATTGAAGAAAAATAACACATTGCAATAATTCTGTTGGTTAGGTAGTTACGGCGTCAAGAGATCTTGTGGTACAAAATTTATGATGTAAAAATGCTTGCTAATGATGAATCGTCAGATTAATTACTAGAACAGCTTCGCGAACAAATATCATTCGACTTTATCATGGGCCAAGGACAGAAGTGTCTAACCATCAAAGAGTTAACGGCACACTTTCGTTTCCCATATGTTTGCAAATTTTTCACATTGCAGACATCGTTACGCCACTGGGTGATTTCGTTGTATGCACACACCAGGGTTAATTCTGTCTGCGGTGTTTGAGATTATGTACACTTAGGGAACAAAACTGTCCCTTAGGAATTAGAATGACTGTAATACATTCAGGTCATATCGGGAAATTTACCGGGATAGACGATCCTACCGACGATAAAGGAGTGGTCGGTGCTCCTACAAAGGTCTCGACTTCTTTGTTCGGAAAAGGTTCCGACTATAGTTCAAATGGTTCAGGTAGTAAGAAGTCACGCCCTTCGGATTCTTGGCCCCTGATAATATTGGCGCGCTGAACACATCATAGCCATGAGTAATTGGTATTAATTCGCATTGAAGAAGTTACAGATAAGCGTATAGCGATTGTTAATTAAATGCAGCTGAGCAATGACAATCAGGACGACTTCCCTCTATCAGAACGATCCCGCATGCCCAAAACCAGACGATTTTGATTACAACGTGATCATTGTTGGGTCCGGCATTACCGGGCTTTCGGCTGCCCATAAAATCGCCGAAAAAAATTGCGGTATCTCCGTTCTAGTGCTCGAAGGTAGCGGTAAGTTTTTTTCCGTACAGACGTAAATCCATGCGAACCGATTTCACGGAAAGTCGTGTTATATAAACGACGGAATATTGATCGCCGGATCAAAAAAATCAGAGACAAACTTCAACTACATCGAGTCTGGCATGAAATCGGTGATAAGAATAGTGATGGGCATATTAAATATCGGTAAATATCCGAATCAAGTAGTATTCTGCCCAGTAATAATCTTGTATAACACTGCACAGATAAAATCGGGGGAAGACTTGCCGTGTCAGGTGTAACGAAGGGGTTTTTTATCGACAACAGACAGAGGCACATAAACAGGTTGATAAGGGAACTCGGACTGACGTCGGAGTACAGAAAACCAAGTGGAAACGAAGACAGGATTTACTACTCTCGAAGTGGCCCGATCGTCGTTCGACGAGAAAAGATTACGGACGAAATCGATGACTTCGTCAACAGGGTATAACGAACTGAAAAAGGAGGAAAAAATTATACGGGAATCGGTTTATTCTGTCATACATTATACTATACACGAAGATGCGTTTTCCAGTTGGACCAGACCTTCCAGTCTTCCGACCTTAAAATCTGCGCAGATTATCCCGAGGCGAAAAAATTGGCCAGAATGAGCTTCGACGCTTTCATCGACGACTGTATAACTGGCTCCGAAGCCCGAGAACTCATGAAAGCAATCGTTTTCTCTATCTGCGGTAAACCAGTCTAAACTATCACGGTTCAGTACGCATTTTCTGTGATCATTGTATCGTACAACAGTCGAGTGGGTTGAGGGAAATTTTTCAGATCGGTAGACCGCAGTTTCCGGTCGAAGAAAAAATACCAAATTCAACTTTTTCTTGTACAAATAGAGCGAATCGTTCACCCGCAGGACTGGAAGCGGCCTCCGTATCCACTCTGTGGTTCATCGCGATGGCAATTGGCGCAGGCGGGTTAAAACGGAGGATAAAATTCGCCCTTGGAAGCGACTGGAGGAAATTTATACCGGTATATTAACCCTTTGAGGCACACGTTTTTCCTTCCAGTCAAATTCCTTGAAACTGCGTATATGAGGGTTCTCGAGGTCAGTGATTTCAAGAGTGGGATCAGATCTGAGAAATTTTCCAAATTCAAAATGCCGGATCTAATATGAGTGAATAGCATCAACTTTTATATTTTAGTCCGCCGTATTGAATCCGCTATCTTGAATTTTGAAATTCCTACGCCGGATTCGTTTTCAGCGAATCAGAAACTCCAAGATTACCGAGTTCCACTTTTCTAGTCCCCATAACCTTGCCGCAATGACATCGATCGTGTAAAAACACATTTTCAACACTTTGTTGATTTATATCGCTCACTATATTCGCAGAATCATCATAATCCCTGTTAAAACATCGATATTGACATCTTGAAATTCCAATTATGCAACAAAAGAAATGACAGCGATATCTCAAAAATTGAATATAAATCTTGAATATCCAATTCAATAGAGTCGTCTCGTATATGAGACGCTGTGCCGCAAAGGGTTAATTACCGAGTGAAAAAGAACGAGGATTGTACTGTAAATTCTAATTTCCGAATGCTTTCCAAGGGCGGAGCCGAAGAAATACTGAAAGGACTCTGGCGGATGGCGGTTCACGATGAGGGGACCAAAATTCAAACGAACAGCCTCGTCAAGCTGATAGAATTCAACGACGTTTCTGCCTACGTGTCGATTCTCAACGGCGAACAATACAAGTATCATCACACAGCCTTTGCATTGATATTATATCTTGAATCTATATAAACATGGCTTTGAAGCGAATCATGTTCAAAGAAGCGTATTTGCTTTTTTTCGTTAAGATGCGAGTACGTGATTGTTGCCGTGCCGCCGCCAGAAAGTTCGAAAATAAGGATACTTCCAGCGAACGAAGAAGTGTTGAAAAACCAAATATCTCACGAGCCTGGAAGGGCGACTTTCTTCGTGGCAAAATACGACGAGGCCTGGTGGCAGCGGAGCAATTACAGCGGGGACATTCTTGGCTCGATAGAGAACCCGAGCGAGCTTCGAATCGTCTACGAGGCGACTTGCCCGCCCGATTTATCGCCAGCGTTTTTGGCGGGCTTTTTGAAAAGAAGTGCCGATGAAAAGGTGCGAGATCAAAATAAGGTGACGACGATGAAATCTCGTCCGCTTTTCGGGCGCTTCGAAGGCGCGTGTGATCCCGTCATTCATGTGTTCATCGAAGCGTACACCGGTATCCGAGTTTGTAATACGCGAGGTAGACATTATATCCTTGCATACATGGTTCATGTACCGCGGATAGAAGTCAGGGACGTGATACTCGATTCGTTTCTTTTCACTATACTGGTAGATTTTTTGCTCGTTCAGTAGACCATACCAACCGGTTAGGATGGGCTAGACGAGAAGAACGATGACGACGAAGAGGAAGACGAACGTTGACCGCTTTTACACTTTTTACGTTTTATTGATGAAAACAAAGTGATGCGATGAAAAAGATGAAAATAAATAATCAATAATTCATCTACATACATACTTACAGAAGCATAGGAAGAGAGTAACAAAAACGCGAAGTAAAGCAAAAGAAAGATCGTTCTCGGCGTAATTACACGCGGGCAAGATCGACCGCTCGATCGGAAATGCTCGATCCATGCCCGGTTCAGGGGTATATTATTTGATATTTTGTATCTAAAATAAAACTACCCAGCCGCAGACCGAGCAGCGTTCATGCCGGGGAAAAAAATAGAGTAAAATAAGTCTAAGCCTAGTATATCCTTAATCTTATCCTCCACCGACAGACGACCCATCCTCTCGAGGCCCTGCGAAACTGCTGGACGAGAACGGTTTGGGGTGCGGATGGATCGGCCCTTTCATACTCGACGATGTTGAAGCACTACGCGGAATCTAAATGGTCGGAGGAAGAAGAGGATTCGGGGATGCACCGAGGCGGCCAACCCATGAGCGCGATGAAACCTTGCCACGTTAAATATCACCTAAACCCAATGCTGACACCGCATAAAAGGTTCGCTCGATGCTTTCGGCAAAACGAAACGAAATATCATCAGGGTGGCGACAATTTTGTTCAGTAAAAAAAAATTTAGAGTACCCTGACATTTTTCCCACGAAACTCAGGTAATGTTGGTCAGCTTTTATGACCAAAAGCTCCAGAAGTTTTGTACCTTGAATATTACGCAAATTTGGATCTAAAAAACACGTAGTATTGCCTCGATTCACAGAAATAATTAGAAATTGAACAATGATAAAATTTCCAAAAGTTAGCTTGACTGAATTAACGAAGCATATAGCTGAATTTTGAAAACGGTTTATAAAAAAAAAGGCACGTTTTTCTCTATGGTGCATGACAACTCCCTGACTATTCCCACTTTTCTGAATGATCTTGATTACAAATGCTGATTTTTAACTGAAACAGGGTTTACTGGGCGTGCAGTGAGTACGCGCGATTTTGGCCTGGAACGATGGACGGCGGCGTTGAATCGGGAGAATACTCGGCCTGTTCTATTCTGTACCAGGTTCGTCCGCAGTCCCTGAACAGTGAGGAGCTACGTTTTGTAACCCCGTGAGTTTGCTGTATACCTGTAATAACCCGTGATACATAGAGATGGTGGTTACATGTATACTCGAGGTCTATGATGTACCTGCACGAGATGCAGGGATACAAGGCTGACGACGACGTGCGTCGACCTTCGAGGAATTTGAAGGGAATCAAAGACCGTGACGTTACGACTTTTCAGGAAGACGGCGCCGGTCGCTGCCAGGAAGACCGATCTACCTCTCGACTTAGTTGCACTCCACTTTGTCACCACGGGGATCGTAACCGCGATTTTAATCATCTACTGCAAACCGGTTAAATAAACACGAAATCGCGCGAGTCTCCAGTATATATACATACATACATATATACATGTATATATTTTTTTTACTCTCACTGTTGGAGAAAGAGCAATAAAAAGGCAAGGTGTGTGGTACAGGTAAGAGGTTGAAAAAAATAAAATAAACATTACAACTCTGCGTATAAACGATTGTGCCCGCTGTTACTTGTGTATACCTATTTAAAATACAGATAAGCGTACGGGCATTGATTCATAGGTAGGTATAGTACATTATTGGAATTCGATAGTAAAAATTTTGTAGTAACGGTTTTGTTTTGTTTTTCTTTTTTTTTTTTTTTTATTTATTTTCATTTTTTATTTATGTTCCGTTTCTCTCTCAAGCTGCGCTACCTTTGTCTTATAGCCTGAAGCAGCGAGAGGTGTATTATTATAATTCTATAAATTAGCCAGGGATTTATTCAAATCCTTTCATCCACGTGAGGGTAAATGAAAATGAGGTATAAAAAACGTCACAACGCGGTTTGTGAAAGAGTGTATAAGCGGTGGCGAGGAGATCGGAGATCGTAACAACAGACTATAGTCGTCGCGATTCGACGTACGGGTTTTACTATGAACCCACTACGCTGGGTATCTCCTCGCTCCGCTCCGCCCTCCGGACGTAATATCTTTAAGGAGAAAGAGAGACGAGACGAGCGGAGAGCGGCAGAGCGGAAAAAAGAAAGGTCGAAGAAAAGAGTAATAAAATAAACTGCGAGAATTCCATCGTAACGTATAGTAAGATTCCACGAAATATTCTCCGACCTACAACTACCCGAGTATCAACTCTGCACACACGTGTGTTATAGTAGGCCCCTTGTTTGACCGGTTCTTAATGCTTAAACGTGAAAAAGAAACTCGCACAACGTGCCGATCACGCCAAGATCCGTTGAAGAATTTGAATATCGAAGCAGAGTTTCGCGCGTCGCCTCCGTAGTTCAAACTGATGTGTGTGCCTACATAATATGTATCTATGTCACATGATAAACTCTATAATAGAAAAAAAATAACAATAATACTAATAAAACTGAAGGGTTAGTTAGCTGCTTCTACACTTTATGCGTTAGTCTATGTATATAGAAAAGATCTGATTTTAACCGGTAAAAGGTCCGTTTGTTTTATGACGCCGTTTAAGAAAATGATCAAAAATTCGTCAACTTCGAGGGCTCAGAGCTGTATGTATGCGCGGAAAATAGTATATTGTGTAACGAAGATGCAACTCGGTCTTTTAGGGCCGAACGTAAGTTTATAACATGACTCGCAGGTGACCCAAAAATGAATATTGCAAATACGCGATGCGAAAAGACCGTTGCCTCCTCGTTGCACACGATTCTTCATATTATAGTAAGAGTATGTCGCGCGTTTTTTGATCAAGCACGAAATTGAGGTAAGGATCGCGTAATGTCAGATTATTTTTCGCAACAGCGCATGCGCGGAGTACAGAAAAGACTACTTTCAACTCCTAGGACTTGAAAATTGTCTTTTCTGTACTCCGCGCATGCGCATTCGCGAAACGGGTACTTTATGTACGGAAACCAAGCATGAAAAACCGCGTAAAACATGCTCGCGTTGTATAAATAACTTTCTATGGTTCTAATCGGATTCCTTAACGTCAAAAATGCTTAAAACACACGCTTTAAAAAGTAAATATTCACCTGAGACAACCAAAAACATTGAATTACTGTATGACGCAATATCACGATTTTTAGCAGCTACGTCACGGGCGCGTTTGTCGCCACTATGACATCTTGGCAGTTAACGATAAGTGGATAATCAGTCGATAATTTCAAAGAACCCATCCGATCTTCTACTTTCAACAAGAGTCGAGGTCTGAAGTTCAATTTGAAATACATTGCGAGGTCGGCCGGCAACTGGCTGATTGCCGGCCGTTTGTGATACAGTGGCATACAAAGTCTCTTATGTATGAATGTAGGATAAGATTATTATTGGGCAATAATAATGCCACTTGCTGCAACGATAAGCGTTATGCTCATTATAACGCGGTTGCGGTGCAGTTATCGCGTGTCGTTCGTGTCGGCGTTGATATAACAGTTTAACGATGATTAACGGATGCGCATTGGTAATGTCCACGTATTGTGAGTTTAATATTCCCGGGGAAATAGAATAATAGTGAATAAAGTATGATGCGTCAAGAAAACGCTCCAGTACGCTGATAACAACCCCGTGTTATACACGACTACAGAGTGTTGATTTTTCTTTACTTTTTTATTTCAGCAACTTGAGATAGTTATTTCAGCGTCTCCCTCCCGCCATCGAGTACAAACAACGATAAACAAATTTATATCGCAAGATAACATCCCGGATTCCTGCCAAACTCCACAGGGCTGACGAACAGCTGGCCGATTACTTTCGCAGACGGTGATAACGTTGTTTTAATCGCGATAATTTCCAGGACCTGCGGATAGTTCTGCAACAAGTCGCCGAGTCAGTTCGAATTAGCCCTGCATTTCTTGCGCTCACGCGCGCTCCTTTTTTCATACGAGCCATGGATAATAAACGCGACTTGCCAGGATTCGCCGAGGAAATCAAAGACCTGGAATTTAATGGAGTGAGTTAGTTTTTTTTTTATCACGATTTCATGAAGCTGAAGTTAGTAAAGTTAACGTAACGATACATCAGGAGACAAAAATTAGGGACGTTTCGTAGAATTTTATAAAATTGTAAGTACGCATAGTTTCGCAAAAAAACTTGTAGATTTTTGTGAAAATTTGTATTTTTTCAGTGAACAATCTACAAGATACTAAAATTTTTAACGAAAATTAACAATTCTTTACAAATAACTATGCATATTTACAGTTTTGTACGAAATAATACGAAATGTTCAAATTTCTGTAAAAATTCGTAGTAGTTAAAATTTTCACCAGTTTCATCCTCATAGCTCTATCTCTCTGTTCAACTGGTGAAATTCGTTCCACTACATAAATATCTGGCGTAGTTTTCAGAATGATCGTATTGATCTTCTTTGGGCCGGAGTTCTTTAATTTTCAGTTTGTTTTTTAGTCTTCTATTTTTTAACCGTCTTTCTGACGTTCGGCGATTGTTCTTTTTGCAGTTTCTCGACTGGTTTGTGGCTTTCAACGATGTTACCGTGATGTGGAAGGCTCAACCAACTTACATCATGGTGCAGGTGTTGTGCCTAGTCGGTGGCTTTATCACCCTTCTCCATGGTAACCAGTGCGTCGTTTTAATCAATTTTCTTCCCTGCCAGAGTAACGCTTATTACACAACCGATTTATATAACATAAATCTTCGCAAAAATAGATGACAATACAAAGTCCAAAAACTCGTTTCGATGGATCATAAATTTTTTGGGAAACATTTTATGCTCTGAACTCATTAGAAGAATTTAAATAACTGTAATTATGCGAAGATAAGATGCACGGTTTCACGGATCTTTCCACTTAAGATCCGCTTCTCCTTTTTTATTCCGAGAAATCATCAAGTTAGAAATACGTTTCTTTAAGAGGTGTTAATTGGTGTCGAAGATTCTTTACCATAAAAGTTTAAAATTAAATGCAATCGTGAAATAAAAAGAATCGTTAAAAGTGAATGAAACAAGAAGTTGCAGAAAGAAGTAAATTTAAAAATTCGAATTTGCATAATAAAACTCCTGGCTTTCTTGATTACAAAATTGAAAGAAACCTGAACTAAACGTTCGAATCGTTTTCAAATGCGAATTATAGATTACAGGATCTTTAAGAATTCCTTGATTTTTAAGCTCCCTCACCGATTAGGCGACTATCACGATAATAAATAGGATTCGTCGAGATTTAATTTCAGACGATTAATCGATCAACGATGGTGTAGAAACCTGGTGGATAAATTTATCCGAAAAAATATAATAATCAACCACACTGCGATCTCTTTGAGTTTCTAAAATAACCATGGAAAGAAAAAACAATTAATAAACTCTATATTTAAGCGTGCGCAGAAATTGATTTGAATATTTTCTGATATTCATTGAAAATCTAGCAGTAAGAGTCCATCAAATTTTTATATGCACTTACATTTTCGTATAGCGTTGAAAAGCGGACGTCGCTACGTGCATTTATGGGTGGGTATTATACTCCATGGAATAGTTGTAGAGGCGATTAGCTACAACCTTCCAGACATCGACAACTTTTGGCATTCCCAGACACCGATAATTCTGATTGGACGGCGTTTGCCGCTCCATATAATCTTGGTGTGTGAGTATGAAGTTGGAGAAACGAGTTCGCTCCTTCTCAATACTGTAACTTTCACGATGAAAGTAGAATTTTGGAAAAATTTTTACCAAATCTTCCAGATGTTGTATTCATATACAACGCATCCATCGCTGTGAAGCAACTGCGACTGCCTGCTTGGAGCGAACCATTCGCCGTAGGCCTGATAACAGTCCTCATTGACATTCCTTACGACATAGTCTCTGTGAGATTCCTTCACTGGTCCTGGCACGCCACTGATCCCAACATATACGATCGGCACTACTTCGTTCCTTGGAACTCGTATTACTTTCACGCAGCGTTTGCCGCAAGCTTCACCTTCTTCTTCCACGGAACGAGACGTCTCTTTACAGAAAGCAAGGAACAATGGACGGCGAGCAAATCGTGAGTAAGATTTTTGCCACTTAGTTTACCTCGCCAAAAATGATGTCGCGTCTGTTTGATCATGTTTTTGCAATCCGTGGTGCAAAAGTACCGGAGAGAATGAATCGTTCTGTTCGTACTCTTCGCAGGTGCTTCAAGGAAACTGTGTGCACTGTGCTACCAGCTTTACTTGGTATGCCTGGCGGAGTCCTGCTGTTCTTGCCTCTTTACCATCCTCTCCACGACCACTACGGCATTCATTCGGAAGTGACTTTCTTCTTTTTATTTACTGTATTCCTGGTTCTCGCATGGAGCGGCGACCGGTGTAGCTTGAAGAAAAATTCCATTGTCAGTAACAGAACAATCGACTATATAATCCCAGTATATTTGCTGGTGTATTACTCGTTATTCCTCGGTGAGTACGCATAAAACATTTGAAAAACACTTATGCAAGCGTCAATTTAACACGACAATTATTTCTATCGTCTAGGTTTAACAATTATTGGCGATCCCTCCAAAGAAGTATCTATTGGTTTCCATGAGCGTATAGGTCCGTGTGATGAAATAGTAGGAATCACTTCTGCTCTCGGCCAAACCCTCTACAAGAATAAATATCTGTGTACAGAGAATAATCGAGAAGATTACATCGGCTGGGATTGTTTACCAGGAGGAAAGCCGCCGCGTCACGGTTCACATTGGTACACGGCATGTGGAACTCCCTTGAAAAATCGAACTGAATATATCACTGTTCTTGCGACAATTTTTATAGCTGCATTCGCTGTTTTTACTAACTGTTTTCTCTGTGGTAACAATAACGGCAAAGTAGTTGATGCTAAGAAAACAGGTCAGGTGATAAGTTCGAAAAAAGTTAAGAAAAACTAAAACCACTACACGTGTTCAATGTATTCGCATTAATCTCTTTAGAGCTGTCGAGATAAGTGATAAAAAATCGTGTAATAATGATGAGCCATTGATTATTATGCAACGATCATCAATGCTTAGAATTATTACAAAATTACTAAAATTAGGTGGAATAAGTTTCACCCATTTTTCACATTCTGCTACACCCTATCTAGTCGCCAAATATTTTGTACTTTCAGATTTTCGCTGATAAGATTAATCAATAAAGTATGTTCTTCAAATACTGTCAAACATTTATTTCAATCACTATTAAATGTTTATGCGTCAATGTATACTTAATCTGCAGAAATTAAATTTTCTATAAAATTTTTTTCTTCCCTAATAGTTGAAATTTTTGTCAAAACATTTCTATTTACCTGGATTACCTTTCGGCTGGTCATTTCCAAAGTGAAATTAATCAATGTATCCCTTAAACAATCAAATACTAATGATTTAAATTTAAAATGTGTAAGAAATTTTTGTGCCTTTAATGACTGTCTTATTTTGTACTTGTCTAGATAGATAGATGAAAGTTTTCTTAATCTAACAATAAATATCACGTCAGAATAAAGACTAAAACATACACTGTAAAATTCCAGACACCAAATTCACTTATGTTTATACCCTTATACTTGCTGTGCACGAGTTTTTCCAAAATACAAGGAAGGACCATTGCTGGTTTGATACACAGTTTTCGCACCACATAATGCGACTCTAATACGTAATAACATCTAATGTTCGAATAATAAACTACCCGAATGTGGGTAATGCAATCATATTGTACCACACAATTTGGTCGAAACAGACCTATTATTGAAATTTATTGGGATGGAATAAGCAATAAATTACTAAAGTAAACAATAGTCCACGATACTTCAAGATCCCTGTTGCGTAACGATTGAGAAATCCAAGTATTATTCTTTGGTACAATAGAAATTAATGAGGTACCATTTGCATGTCCACGCTATAAAAAGCGACCAGGCAAGCTATGGCAAATACCAAGATAGCTGCGAGCCACTTAAGGTAGTTAAACTTTGTTTCCTTAACGCGCGGTTCGTCATTCGTCTTGTCCTTACACTTACGTCTAGGTTTGAACTTTCTTTCAAACTTTTCCACCTCTCTTTGGTTGCGCAATTCTTCTTCTCTCTTTTTCCTCTCTGCCTCAGCCTCTTGGGCTTGAATTCGTTCTTTCTTTTTCTCCTGACACACAGCGTCACATTCAACTACAGCTCCGCCCGATCTTATAATGCGACAAGAAATGTCTTTCTTCAATCTTTTACACTTGCACCAAATTTTCACTTTTTTATTACACTCTTCAGCTCGTTCACACAATCCTGGATGACAATCATCTATGCAACGATGCCCGCATGGATACTGTGGAATGTAAACAACAAATTTTAATTCAAGTTATCTTTACAGTACAATAAAAGTGTCGAGTTTTTTTGAAATCGTATACCAATTATGGTATCATTATGACGATACTTACATTCTTAGGACACTGATTTCCACACTTGAACATCTCCTTCTTAGTCTCTTCGTTAGCCGAAGTGAGCTCAGAGCAGCGAATATACAAAGTATTGATGCTGCAGTGACAAGGAAGTCGTACGATTTGTTTGCAGGGTTTACAAGGAGCCGGATGACAGATGCTGGGGCAAGTATGAGTGCATCCTTGAGGTCTGGGTATGACGCACGGCTTTTCGCATTCTTCACATGGCGTTGGTTGTCCATTGTCTCCCGACGCTTGTACAACGTGACACAATAACATGCAGGTATGATTTGTGCAGCTCAACAATTGTCCGCAAGGCCTTTGGCAACAGCTTGATACCGCCTTGTGGCACGGCCACGGCAAAGTTTCATGCCCACCTAAACAAGTGACCATTACTGAAACTTGGCAGGGTGGACAAGGCAGAGTTTTCAGCTGCATCTTGTCCCTCTGTTTTTCCCACGGCCCAGCTGGTTGAGTTATACCATTCACCTTTACCCATACCTTGGTGTGACAGGGCACTGGGCAAATGTGACCGCACTTTTTATGCGCCAAGGCACATTGTTTCTTGCAGGGTGGACACTGTCCTTGGTGGCATTTGTGCGACTCTCGTTTTGGATGGTGGCAAATAGGTGGAATTTTACACATTTTATTACAGTGAGGTGGTTTAATCTTCTTGGCTGTACCACAAGGTATGACAATTTTGCTTGAACCGCATCGACACTGTATAGTGTCTGTCCTCTGGCAGGGATAGCATGGGCCGCTGTGGCAAGGAGCGGAACATTTGTGTTTGCGACAACTTAAAGTACGGTCGCAAGTCTTTTCGCAAGGATTGAAATTATTCTTCTTCACGCAGTCGCAGCATTTTTTATTGCACGGATGCCGTCCGCACAACCGAATCTGCTTACACTTCGTGTCGCAGTGAAACACTTTGGCGCAAGCTATCTCTTTTTTGTGAGCACCGCATTTGCACGATTTGGTAACCACCTCCAAGCATTGCCCGCAGCTATCGAGATGACAGCGTTTGTTGCAGTAATGTGCTCCGCAATCCAGTAATTTTTCGCAAGTATCACCGCACGTCGCTGCCTCCTGCTTGCAGGAAATCTTGTACTTCCTCTTCCCGCACGGACACGACCTGTTTTTGGCCGTCAGGCAATCGCCACAGTCTCCGGGCAGATGACAGACGTCTTGGCAAACGTGGACGTTACAAGATAAGGATTTTCTGCACGGTTTATCGCATCGCCACACCGTGTCGAAACATGGCCTCAGCTCGGTCTTATTCCCACAGTGACAAGTCGCGGAAACCTTCTCCGGACATGGCGGACACTCGCCACTATGACACATTTCTCTGCACGTGTGTTTCCCGCATTTCAAATTCCTGCTGCAAACAGCGCCGCAGCTCCATTCTTTGGCGTTACAGCGTCTCGGACGAGGGGCTGATTTGGCACAGTAGCATTTGGAAGAAACCATTTTCGGACACGGAGGACAAGGTCCGGGATGACATAGCAGAACACAGGAATGCCCGCATTTTGGTTGGAGAAGTTTTCCACATGCTTCTCCGCAAGAATGTGGTACGCACCATGGTTGATATGATGGATCTCTCGTCTTTCCGCAAAAACATTCATAGTGTTGCGGAGCCTCGTCTTCGGCATACTCTGTACGACATTTTGGGCTGCAATAATCAGACTCAATTGTCATTAACTCTGGACATCGATAATAAAGGTGGATCATAGATTTATTTGCTCATCAGACTTGATTTGAAAAGAACAGAAGTTGTCAGAATTTAACAGCGAGTTAACAATTGATTGAACCCACCATGCCCATACTTGAGAAATTCCACGGTCCCGCTTGTAAGCAAGGCTGTCTCGAATCCAGTGCTGAATGCACGGGAGATGCATAAATGAGTAGCACATGGTACAGCTCCATATCTGCATCAATAATTTATTAGGATAAAACATGACAAAACATTTTTCTACTGGTTGAACAGCGATGAGAGTGTTATCATGACAAATTCTTCATTCACACTGACCGGGTCTGTTTTCTTCACCGACGAAATACATATCAAGCAAACAGCGCCGTTAGATTGAAAAGTATCAGCCAAATAAGATAGGATTTTTTCAGGATCTCCACCTTGATCTTGGTAGGAAGTCAGGACCTTTCCAACAGCTTGTTCCAATATCTCTTGCCCAGTTTCATCTTCTTCGTCGCTCGACGATTCTACCATAGGATGTGTAACCATGTGCCTTTCGATCGCCGCTTGATTTTGTGCTTGCGCTCTCTTAAATTTCTTCATTTTGAATCCTAAAAATCCAAGCTTTATAATGTAGACAAATTGTCAAATAATTCCTATACGATCTTCAGTTTTGGTTTGAAAATGAAAGCCTAATGTGAAACTTACGTTTTGTTGATTTAATTTAGTAGTAATTGAACAAACAATAAAATATTTTCAATTACCACAAAGCTGTCAAACGGTCCTTATGAACCTAAATATAAAACACAACTGCCTCCGAACCTCTTCTTTATTTACTTCGCATACCTAATTACAGGTCTGTAAACAAGTGTACTTTCAGAAAATGATAATTGAGGCTTACCAAATGCAAAATAATTTGCCTAGCTACATTGACATTAAAATGGGATTGTTACTTATTCTCTTTTTCAAACATCTATTACGTAAAAATCATAACTTACTAAATCAAGCCTGTTGAGGGGAAATTTTTCTGGAGGCCAAGATAAATAGAACTACAAATAAGGAAATAATTTCAAGATAGACTCGTACCGATAGTTACGATAATTGACGTAAATAATTCTTATCTCAATTGTGTTAGTTACATATCAATACTGCAGAAAAGACAATATTAAGACTTTGATAATGTTTAGAAGAATGAGAAACGCGGAGTGGAAAAAAAGCGCATGAAAATTTGTCGCAAAATTCTATCATGATTTTTAAAAACACGGTGAAACTGACCAGAGTTCATTCTTATTACCTTGTTATTTTCCTCTAAAATGGAATGAGATCAGTAAAACAAAACTCATAACCTCTATCAACGTCATTAATTCACCACAACCACACCACAACCACTTCAGACACCAGCACAATCATTTGATTACTGCGCATATGCGATCGATACGCGCCTCACTTCCCGAAATCACGTGATCAGGATTTTGGCGGTAGTTTCGATTCAAATTTGAATTTCACCGTGATCTCGGGATTGGATATGTAAAAAATAAAACGCAGGAATAAACATTCTGGTTGTAAATGAGAAAGTAAAATATGTGTATTCTTGTATTACCGATATTGTTTAACAAATTTGAACCCTAAATTAAGTTTCCTTAGGTTTAATTTTTGGATAATAGCTCAAACTCGGATTTGAATTTATAATAATACCTAATACTCGTATAAGCAGACACGCAGTGCCCAATATTTCTGTACAAGTATAACAATATACCTGATTTTATAAGAATTAATGTATCATAAATGAATAAAAAATGATTCGTGTGCCGATTCATTTCCATACTAACTAAAAATTGTCACATTAATTTATACGAATTTTTTATAGCACTATTTATCAGAATAAAATATTATAAAAAAACTACAGCATCGTTCCATGAATATTTCACTATCCCCCACCATTTTCGATAGTATTGAATTTATTAACAGTGAAAATTCTATCTGAAACTAAATTCCTTCATCCAATAAATATTATTTGGTTTAAAAATCTGTGCTTCACATAACATGCTGTTCACTGATTTCATAAATGCTTTAGACATCTTCAAGACGTGATCACGGCCTCGTCCCATGGGCCGTAAATATTTTCTTTATAAGTTTGCCACCTGATATAGCAAAGGGGACAAACCAGTTGTAGAAATATGGTAACTCCGATAAATACGCACGAAATTGTTGAAGATATGACGTAAAGTAGATAAGTCGTAGTGGCAGAAAGAACAATTGTGATACACACTTTGCCATCGATTTGAAACATGACAAACGGCAAAAGAACAAAGCAAAGAACGGCTGTGGTAAGGAGCGAGAAGGCGTGCAGAGGCGAAACGAGTCTGGATGCTAACATCAGCGAGCCAAAAATTGAGGAAGTTATGGAGAGGGAGTCGGACAAAGAGACTTGTGGGGAGCCGTATTTGCTGAATATAAGGTGTATCAAAAACATAAATATTGTCATGGCATATATTGTGTCAGTACTGACGGTTGCAGTCAGGGTTTTCAATATCGGTGATAAGATGTAGCCAAAAGCAAGAAATATCAAGACAGTTCTAAGGTCTTTGGACATTTTTTCCAGCATGTCGGACTTCTTAAAAGTATGAAGAAAATACCCGGCTAATGTGAGAATACCACTGAACACAAAGATGGCATTAGGCGCTATCCACTCGTTGTCCAACCAAACGAAAACTATGACGAATAAAATTACTATGTTCAGTTGGACGGACACACTCGCCGCGAACGATATAGCCTCGATGGTTGTAATGTTACTTGGGTTTATATTTTTACGCAATTCTTCCAGGAACGAACTGTCCGTGTAATTATCCGGCAGCCCACGAGTTTCGTACAAATTTTTACGCCACCGTCTAGTCACAACTCCATTTGTTTTCTTTCCATTCATAACAGGCGCCTCTAATTCACAATGAGACATTCTTCTTTTTTGCGTTAAATGACTCTCCAGTGGAATGTCATTCATTGAGTAACTCATTCCAACATTCAGTCAGAAATTCACAATTTCACTCCCCGGCTTGACGTTATGCTAGAGTTTTTTGGACAGCTGCCAAATTTTAAGCATTGTGCTTCAGAACTGTTGAACTGAAAATAAAATATAATGGTACACGTCTGAGATAGTCTCGTTGCCTGATTGTATCGCACAAATTCTTATATGATTTCTCGTTACTCAACGAGCTGTATATGTAGACTGTAGTTTTATAAATATTTATGGAAAGTTACGGGATATGGATTAATTAATGGATTCAGTGAATGACAAACGAAAAGCTTTATAAAATTCAATATAAATTCTAGTTAAATTAGGTTAGTTTGGGGTCAAATTCTTTGTAGTTTGAAAGCGATACGATAAATAGATCTAATATTGAAATAAGTTCGAATTGCTTACCGAGAATAATTGAAGTATAAAAAATTTTTCATTCTCATGCGTCATTCGTGACAGTCCGTCGAAGAAACAAAACTATTTCTAAGATTTTTGTAGATCCAAATTTGTTCATGACTTGTGTCAACCAATCTCAACCACGAGTCAAGGGATATTTTATTACAGTTTAGAAATCATTTAATTATCGCTAAAATATGAAAATACATTCCTTTTTCACAATCATTAAAAAAAATGGAACAGGTAGATTAACATCTGACGAAGATAAGTGTTACCTTTGAGGTTATGTTCAAGGCCTGAATTTGATTGATTATGCACTGAATCACGCAGGCCGTACTTGACGTATTTCTCATATCTTGTATTTAGTTGGATTTGCATCAGAACGACCAAATTTTAATAAATAAGAAAAAAAAAAACACACAACACAAATAAATAACAGTGACCTAAATTCATGAGAAAAAAAAAATCTTCATTTAATATAACAAGTTATTTTTTATTAATACATAAGAAATGATTCAGAAGATTATGTCTCGCATAAGCTTTTCGATGCGGCGATATTGGACTGGAATTCAGATTTGGTTTTGTCTAAATAAAATACTGCTACAATGTTACTTGGTGATAATAAACTGCAAGAGTCTTTTGATCCGTCGAACTAATGCTTCGATAAAAGATCGATCCGTCGCAGTGAATTCTCTTGGTGTGTCCATTAGCTGGGTAATAAAACTGTCCGACAGGGTGGAAACAAGCCCTTGCTTTAGATCGGACAACATTTCTGCAGATATTCTCCACGAGACTACAGTTTCATCCAAGTTACTCGAAGACACTGTAAAGAGAAGAAGTAATATTTTACCTATTGAAATATTGTAAAAATATTCAACATAGATCTCCAGATGCCGCTTACCTTGAGATCTGTTGTGACGCGTCATTGCTTGCATGGCAAAGAAGTCTAAGTGACTCCATAAAATGTACAGACTATGTTCCACGATTAATGAACAGTACTTGAGATCTCCGCGTTTGCATCGCGCTTCTTCCGCTAGTCTTTTCTCGGCTATTAATCGCTGTTTTTGAATATCCAATTCACCTTCCTCTTCTGTTATGTACTGAAAAGAAAAAACAAAATTTGATTTCAATTTCAAAGAATGTCATCGTTGAAATTTTAAATTAGAAACGTGTTATCATGTTAGCACTCACTTTTTTAAGGTCATTTGAACTCATGTCTTTTATAATCGAAGCATTTTTAACCATTGTGTCTAAATGCGGCAGTTCTGAGTGAAGTAACGAAGTAGAAGAAACAAGTTGCCCTATAATTGCACCCAAATGTATTCCACCAGTGGAATCTTTTCCTCTTCCATCTCTAAGCCCAGGTCTGTCTGTTAAATAAGGTTCAAAAAGTACGTTTTTTATTTTCTGATCCATCCGGGTGTGTTCCATCTGTAAAAGCGAATAAAGAAAATTAGAATTTTGAACACAGTTCAATCTTCAATGAATGTAGATGAGTTGCGTCGGTAAGTTTGACATACTTGATTACGAGTGTACAGCATAACGTTGGCAGCAATTTGTATTGCGCACGAATGTTGTTGGGTAGCTTCCATTTGTTGATGTAGAGGTACGACGGGAGGCAGTTGTGGCTGAAATCTGGAGACCATGGAGAGCATCAAACGTTGGAGCCTATAAAGATGGGCTCGCAATTCTCTCATGCCTGTACTATCTTCAGATTTGTGTTCGTTAGAGTTGGCTCTGGCCAATTCCTCGTCAACAAGTTTATACATGTCTGAAAAAGAAGAGAAATAAATATTTGCATAGAATAAAATAGAAATAAAATCATGAAAAAATCAATTGAATGAGAGATGCCTACCAATGTTGGCAGACCTTGCGATGACCCCGGTGAGACTGGCGACTTCTTTGAGGAACAGAACATTAGAATGAGGTGATGCATTCCGTAAAACCATTTCAACGGTATCTCGATGACTCTGTAAAAATCCGCAAACTTGTATGGCACAAGACTGATTTTCCGTTCCAAGGGTAGTCAGCAAAGCATCGCACAAATAAAGTGCAGGTAAGAAGATTTGCTGATATCGCTGACCTATGGAAGGCACAAAGGATATATCTCCACCTTCAAAGCCCACATTTACGTCAGGATGCTGATCGAAAACACACATGCTTGATAAGCAAGATAGGACTTTATTTTCCAGAAGACATTCGGCACCCAGTCTGGTCGACGCCATTCTGCAGAGCGTTGCCATTTTTGATTCGTATAAATACAGGGGCCGCAGAGTGAGTGGATCTGGTTGAAGCATTGTTCGCAATAAATTGTCAGAATCCAGAAGACTGTCTACCATGTGTTTAAGGTACCCTCTGCTAGCCAGATATGTGACCCACGTATTGCTGCAATCGAATTCTAAAATTTTGTCGAGGCACGATAATGACAGCATTTTACAGACGTCGTGTCCACCGGAACAATCGTGGGACAATATATCCATCAGCTTGTTACCGTAACTACTGATCACTTGTATCGTCGCATATCGATGCGAACGCTCCTGTATCGGCGTAGTTCTATAATACGAACTATCCAACTGACTAACATACATGGAATCCATGTTGGTCACAACTTCCGATCTTTCCAAACTGACTACACAGAGGAAATTGAGAAGTGCCCCATAAAGATGGGTTCGAACTTTTTGTGAGGATACTCCAGAATTTAAGATCCATTGAAGAATATGACTAAGGATAATCTTCATCATCGTTGTATTTGCAGCGGAAGACGGTAGCAGCTCATCGTCAGATTGCATGGAGAAGCTATTACGAAGGTTTACTAGTAGTACGAGCACGGTTCCAGATACAAGTGTTTTGATTTCGTTCAAAGCTTCGCAAGACGTCATCTTCTGCAGTAAATCATGTGACAAATTTAGCAGAAGATTTTGCCTCTGAGCAGCGGGAAGTTGCTGGTTCGTTGCGACAGAGAATAAAATTTCAGTTGTTTGACACCAGCCCTCGACGAACTTCACAGTAGCGTAAGAAAGGGTTTTCGTTTGATTTCGTTTCAAGGCGTATGCAAGGATAGATTGCAGTTCCTGTTGCACAAGCTTACGCTGAGTCGCAGTTGCGCTAGTTTGCGTACCAGCCAATTCTTCTGTTATAAGATTGTGAAGTTTTCTGATATCTATAAGCTGGGGACTTCCACCAAGTGGAACTGGAATGCTGCAGCGTCCCAACACCATTTCAATTTGAGACGGATCAAAGTATTCCCAGGACTTTGGAGGATCTAGATTTAACTGGAAATCGATATAGTGAAGTAGATCCATCAGGAGTTTTTGGGATGGCACAATTTGATCTCTGTCATGGATTAGATTGCCGACTAGTCTTTGAATCAGGGAGTTCTGAAGGCTGCCACCAGCGACGCGCAATTCAATTGCCGATATTTTTAGCAGCCAGGACATGCAGGCAAGCTCAGTCGCTCTGTTCGCTCCCTGGAATGGCAGCTTGGAAAGATGACGTTGTACGAAATCTTGATTGGTGGCTGTCCGAAGGAACCGAAGTACGGAAACAGAGGTTTTGTTATTTGAAGCCAGTATGTGAAGGAACCAGTAGCAAGCCTCTGTAATCTTGTCACGGCCACGCTCCAACGATAATTCCAATATCCCGAGTATAGAGTGCAGACAAGTCCTCGGAAAGCCTAGTATTCCAGGTTGTTGAATTGCAGTTTTTCTTATGTCCTTAGTGATGTCGAATCCAAGTAGGTAATGAGCTATGTTAGGCGCAGGGCGTGTTATGCTCTGCATCAAAAGGGACAAAATCCTGCCCTTGCAATTACCGCTTCGTTTTTCATTCCCAATTTCTTCCTCAGGCTCAAAGTTTTCGTCAGAATCCAGACACTCTACGAAACTATGCCTGATCGTCGTTGCCAACGAAGGAGTAGACGTGAATGTAGAAAGTAACTCTGAATCTGCTCCAGGTTCATTGGCGACGCCTTGAACAATGCCAACTGACACAAAAGCGTGTTGAGTGAGCCATGAGTTGTAGGATATGTATTTAACGATGTTAATCATGTGGTCTGGTTTTCCCGTGCGAGGATTTACACCTAGCAAAAGGCGGGATAGCCCTGTTAAAATTCTGTTGGTTGAGCTGGCTGCAGCCAATTGAACCATGTAATGATATTGGGCTGCCAATCCATGCTCCAATATCTGCAAACAGTGCAAAGTGCTGCTTTCGAGGCTTGTTTTACCAGGAAAATCGTCGTAAGTATCCAAAAGATGGCATCCTTCGTCAAGTATGAGCAGAATGACGTGTAGAAACTCGGAATTTGAGTGTAGCAACGTTATCAAATGGTGTCCAGGAGGAGGATTGATGACAGTCGATTCACCGCCTTGTAGTTCTATTTTACATCCGATAAAGTCTTCGATAGTTGGCTCATACTGTGTTATCAATTTAATGAATATTTTCAAACAGGCATCGGACACGTCCCACTTTTCCCCAGGATTTTTATACGACCGTGTGTTAAACCGCAAAAATACGGAATTTATTATGAAATGTAAGTACGGATCGAAGCCTGGATTTCTTAGGCCAACACCCAGAAGTCGAGGTATCGGAAAATCAGTAAGGACATCTAGAAGCTCCAACATTGCTCTGGTCAAAGGAAATTCCTCGTTTCTAGATTCAATTTCTTCTAATTCCGTTTGAATTCCTCTCGGTTGGTAACTGCTGGTCGTTGGTACGGTACTCAGTATTTGCGCAGCTTCCAAACTTTGCCATATGGTGGAAGAACTCTCCGGAGATTTTGCCAGAGCTGCGAGCGTTCTGACTAACGCACCTTTTAATGGAATTGGCATAGCACAGCCCACCAAACCGATAATAGAAGGCAAGACGTTCCAGCCTGGATGCTCGCATATCGCTATTCGAGAAACTTCATCGTAGTAAGCAACAACCCGAACCACTAGAAGCACAGCTTCCAAGCCTTTGACCTCGTGAGGTGTGATACCTTTGGGATGATTTCTTTGACGGTATACCGTGTCTTGTGAAGGTGGGAGTTCTTGTCGCAAATTAAAATAGTAGCGACTCAAGGAGTTGAAAAAATGATCCCAGGAAATAGTCGTTGCCCCCGAAGGTCCTGAAAAAATGAAATGCAGTAATAACACAAGATTACCTCTTATTAATAGACTTTCAAATCAAGTTATCAAGCCGTACAGCTTACCATTAAGTTTCAGAAAGTTGAATGCTTGCCTAGCCGCTGGTAGGGAAGAAGCAAGTGATGCTAGCATTCTTAGGTAGGGTCCAAATAGCCCACTGGGCAATACTTCTCCGGCGACTCTGACAAATTTGAACAGAGCAACTTGCCTTGGAGGTAATCGGCTCGCGTGCAAAGTGCTCGGCATATGAGAGGAGTCGGAATGTTGACACCAATAATCCATTGCAAGGTTCAAGTTGAGGGGATCCTTTTTGTACAGTTCAGCGACAGACAGCATGAGGTACTCAAAATGGTTGTCAAGGTTCATGGGAGGTTCGATGCCTTCTTGTTGATAGGCTTGAACGATACGCATTGATTCGTCGGCTCTATTTCTCAACTCTTTCACCTTCAAAGGCATGAGTAGTATAAAATCAGAGATGAGTGTGTGAATGTAACGAACATAGAATTCCTCATTGTGGATGTGAGAGCTTTGAAGTAGAACTTCAGCCAAAAAATGAAAAGCCTTGTTTGCCAGAGCAGCTTCCACCAAAATTTCATCCTCTTCGGTGATATTTTGTGTAGGACACAGATTGGGTGCAGATTTTATAGTTGCTATAGCAATAGCTAGCGCAAACTGAATCAAACCACGAAGTCCGGCACTTTCCCAATTTACATTACCAGAAGTTAGCTCGGTTACGAGCTGTGGCAACATGTCAGGATCGTCAATAAGCGGCATTGCTTTAACAATTGCTGAAATTTGAAAAAAAAAAGAAAGTAAATCATCGTTCGACAGTCAAGGAATAATATGCACTGATCTGGATAAGGCTACTTATTATCGTAGGCATACTTTCACCGTCCTCTCTAGTGTGAAGTGAGCTGAGATTTATAGAATTGAGCAAAGCCATAATCAATGCCAACGTGACTTTATCAGGGCCACCAGTCCCATCCTCAGCCTCCGGATGACGATTGTGAAGTAACGACAAAAGTCTGTGAGTGATGTGACTGGGCAAAGCTGACTGAGCTGACCAAAGGTATAAAATATCGGCAAGATCCTGCCTGGCACCGTTATAAAGACGCATGACCATGTGATGATGCTTGGCTCCTCCTAAGCCTCTGTTTTGCTGCAGCAGTTCTTGTTCCTAAAAGAAGAATCTACTTATAATAGCGCCAAGTTAAATCTTGTGCTATTGTCAAATACAAATT
This sequence comes from Neodiprion fabricii, assembly GCF_021155785.1. Classification (NCBI taxonomy): domain Eukaryota; kingdom Metazoa; phylum Arthropoda; class Insecta; order Hymenoptera; family Diprionidae; genus Neodiprion; species Neodiprion fabricii. The sequence goes on along the minus strand of NC_060240.1, from coordinate 2,482,867 downwards.
TTTTACCTTCGTCGGATCCATATCCTCCAAAAGGTTCAGGATCCTGTCCAGCAGACCGTCTTCCTGCATTTTGTTGGTATACTCTGTAATTTGCTTAGTAAGCGTAACGGGTGTGTCGAGAACCCAAGTATGACCATTTCTGGCTTGAACCAAAGTCCTCAATGTTGAGGTGAGAGCTTTCTTCCCGTCATAGTACAGAAGGACAGCAGTTAGGCCTCGTGTCAATCCAGGATGATGCGGCATTTGAAGTTGAGCAGTACAGAGTAAGTCAAGAGCCATAAATTCATTTAGTTCGTACATGTCGGATAATATAATTGTCTCGTCAACCAATTCTTTGGACAAAACCTGGTGACCTAGTCCAGGCAAAGTTATACCCTCCGTCACTGCATTTTTAATTTCCTCACGACTCTTTGCATTCTTTGCCTAGAATGAGGATATGATAAACTTAGCACATGGCAATCAAGGTCTGCAAGTCGCAGCTACTACATGTTGAAATATTATGCTTACAGGATTGCTTAGGAGATTTAGAAAATTCTGTCGGTGATTGCGAAGCGCTTCCATAAATTCATGGTATTGTGGATCGTGGGAACTGGGTGCAGAGGTAATATATTGATCGACGAGACTCTGGAGTTCCTTGTAAGGAGTCCACATGTCCTCCGTACTTGTCTTTTCTGTAATAGTAAATGGTGTCGATGTGACAAAACTTAACCTAGGAAAATTCAAATTCACGCTAAGACGAATTATCAACCGAAACGTGAATGTATCACTGAACAAGCATACACAATGTGAAGGTAAATACAACCACGTATTTTGACAGACAATTGATCATAAACGTTGTTGCATTTGTACCGGTTGATGAAATTAGGTTAACCTAGGTTATGTCACGTTACAACCGGGAGAAGAGTTTCAGTAATTAATGAGGAATAAGTTAGACGCATACGCAGACCTACCTTCAGTCATCCTTGCGCTATTTAAACTAAACTCAGACGGTCAAATTCAACAATCACTGAAGAAAGAGACAAACACTCATTCGTGAATTGGCGGTTGGCGCTGATTTGTAAAACCGCGTGAACATGGCTGCGTTCATGATACATGGTCGCGAGCGAGCAGCGGTCGCCAACTTAAAAAAGGTAAATAATTGATCAATGCCACCCACTTAAAAAAAAAAGAACCTTCTTCATCAATGGAACTCGGTTGGGTCCAAGCGTCATTGGATTTCACCACTACGTTACTCAATCCGATCGCTAAATGCAGTTTGGATCAAATTTATAACAAAAAAATGCGCCAAAATTTAACCAAATATATATTTGTAGCGCTTTTTTGATTTATGATGCTATTTTCGTTGGCCGCTCGACGAAAAAACGTCATTACTCGATGTGTTGCGAGACTCGTCAATGCGAATAATAGGCGATAAATGCAACGATTTATCAGCTCCACGCAATCAAAAACGATGATTCGTTCGATATTAAATTTCCAAAATGAAAAATAACGATCGACAAGCTCGTGGTCGAATATAAAATTTGATAAAAGATACCGGAAATGGCCGAGGTCTAAATTGTATTTCGAAAAATAAAGTATATACGTATGCGAAGCACGACTTCCGGAAGGACAGCTGCGATCGAAGTAAGAGCAGCAAGTTGTCCGTGAGTGTAGACAAGTGTAGCATAAAAACACAGTGAGATCGGTATCACGGAGTACGCTTTCACCTTTGTCTGCGGGAAGGAAAAATGTTTTGAACGGTCAGTACTAAAGTATATTAATCTAAGCTTGAAAGAATCGCATTTATTTGTTTTTTTTAATAACCCAAACACCGTCCGTCGCAAAGCGTCTGGAGCGTCTGTTTTATTTTCGCGCCGTCCTCAGACGGGACGTCACTGACAACTCGGATGGGTTATGTTGGTCCACCATATCTTCGATGTTTTTATAGACTTCGGTTGTACATTTTGGAAAAAATTTTCGCCTCGCGTCGCGTTTTTGAGGTGCTCAGTTATGCTTAAACTTTTACAATTTTTTTTCGTAAAAAGACGAACTTTTTTTTAACGTTGTTGAAAACCAAAATTAACCAGTTTTGTCGCGATTCTGTGTGTGCATTGTCAAAATCAGCTGCTTCATTGTTAGTTTATTACTACATTGTTCGAATCAAATCCTGCTGCATTTTCTTGACCCCCCTCAATTTTAAGAGGCAACAAGTATATCACACACTTGTGTACATATTCTCCATGTTGTTGTCTGTTGTCTAATATAGCGAAGGCTAGAATTACACACTAGGTTCAAAAGTTCTGTGATTTATATTTTTATTTCTTACTTTTCCTTAACTTCAATAGAATACAAATTCCATTTATTAATGCTTTTTCTACCCTGAACGATATTCTATTTTCAGGAAAACCATCAACTTTCACTGTTGCCTTATGTTAAATTCAAGCATCGATGTTTTCGATAACACAGGTTCTACTACTGTACCTTTAATCGTCTCATCTTTACGCGCAACAATTACTGAATATAATACAAATATGCATGTTTTTATATTTCTCTTTCTGCACCGCTCTGAACAGATTCGTCTGGTTTTTTTTAATCAACAATTAATTAAGTCACAAAGTAGACAAACTTGTTCTAATGATCACCGTTCATTTTCAGGGTTTACAAGTCGAACATATTGGAAAAAAATAGAAGCAGCACTGTTAAAGAATAAAAAATAAAAAAATAAAAAAAAAGAACAAAAAAAAACGAAAAGAGAAACTTGAAATTATCCTGAGAAATTTTAGAAAAATGGAGTAAAAGAAAGACTGGATATGAAATTAAATAACTTAGGTGATAATAAACAGAAGCAATTTTCCAGTGTGTTAAATGAAGCGAAAGATATTCTTCGACGCAGCTTCAATTGTCTAGAGACGAAGTTGCCTGCCTACGCGAGGTGAAAATGCGACGTCCGTCGAAAGGCAGTAAAACCGTGTCGATAAAGAACTTTGTTAGTAAAATTTTGAGGAGAAAGAAAGAAAAAAAAGAATATTAAAATTATCATTGAATACAAACAAGCTAGTGTAATTTATGCAACTTGTTAAAATATGGAGGAAATGCTATTCGGCAATGATTTTAAAATGTTGAGATTCTTTCCAGCATAGGCAGGCTAGCTTAACGTTGGAAGTCTTGGAAATTCTCTCTCTAGTGACAACGGAAGATAAAGAAAGAAAGAACAACTCTGGTAGCTGCGAAATTTTTAACAACGAGGACTTCAAAAGTACGAAGGCGGGAGGATCGAAAAATCTAACGGAAAACGGAACGGTGGTCAATGCGGTGGATGGAAGAGAGATGGATCCGTCAATGTTCGTCACTTACACCCCTCAAACAAATGGAGTCCCACAGGAGTCCAAACTTGCAACCTACATGGTAACAAACAAATTTCATTATTTTCGTATAAAAATGAGGAGTAGCACTCGCGAACTAAAATTAAGAAGGTCTAGTTAATTTTCACCTTGAACTCTGAAAAGATAACATCCTAAATTGTAACGTAGTGCTAATCGATCAAGATTTTCCGTTAATTATACTGTTTTTCCATTGATTTTTACACAGTAATTTTGCCTTTAGAAAATATTTATAACATCGAGTTATAGGTAATAATTTTCACACTTAATAATCGTGACGTTTTCTGAATCTAGAACTGCCAAAGCTCTGGAGTTGCCCTAAACACAGCTGTAGTGACAAAACATCTCTCCGGCCTTTCGCTGGATGCACAAAAAAAAACTACTACCAGTCCGGAATTTGTGCCGGGACGAGGAATTGCAGGTAGCAATAGTAGCTCGCCAAATATATTCAACAGCTCCTATCATTCCCAGGAGAATGTCGGAGGAACAACTTATTTCTACCTCGGGACGTCGACAACGGAAAATGTGTCAAGCGAAGAAGGAGTCGAAGCTGTAAGTTCACCAGACAGAGATTTGAATTTCGCCTCCTTAGGATAAATTTTAACTCACGTAAACGAGAATCAATCACTAATGAGGCGAAAAAGTTTATATTTAGTAACCATAGTATATTTTGAAACTTTTACGTTCTGGTAAAGCGACTACACAGAAATCGTAACGAGAAGTATTTCTTCTAGATTGGAACCGCTGGCGCAAGTCAGATAGGATACGTTTATCCAGGGACCCCCTCTCACCTGCAGACTGCCAAAGCAGCAAAATCTCCCGCATCGAGTAGTCCCTCGGCTCCTTCGACGCCCCCTCCACAGGCCGTTCCGAGTTTTTTTGTCAGCGAAGGCCTGCGACTGGACATTCTCCAAAAAAATGCACTAACGTTAGCTCAGCCAGACCCGGTGCAGTTTCCAGATTTGCCAAACGAAGTAGATAACTACCATGAATTATGCCCTCTCGAACCCATCCATAAATCCACATCGACTGTCCTCGGCTATCAAACCTCCACGTACAAAGCGACCAGTTTGAAAACCGGGACTCGCTATTGCCTGCGCCGAGTACACGGTGAGTCGTGAAGCATATTTATTGCTCTGGTTGGATGGTAAGCGTTATTGTACACGAGCAATCTTACTGTAACTGAGAATTATTCATTTCAGACTTTAGACTTGCCAATACAAAATGTATGGTCTTGGTCGATATGTGGAAGCGGTTGACGCACACTAATTTGGTCCAACTGCGAGAAGTCTTCACCACCAAGACCTTTGGTGATCATTGTATGTACCCAAGTATTTTTCTCCCACCTTTTTCATATTAATCTTTTTTCATTTCACTAAATTAGGACTATTTCAGCCATGGTATTCGTCTACGACTACCACCCTGGGTCCGAGACGCTCTTGAACAAACACTTCTCTGCTACCGAGCTCAACGGTTACTCAGATCCGTTTTCGTCCGACCCCAATGCTCCCCGTCCTTACAGCCACACAAAGAACACCATATTGAGACAACAGCACAGCAGTATGCTACCAGAAAGCGTTATTTGGAACTACATTATACAGCTGACAGCTGCTCTCCGGGTTATTCACGCAGCTGGTAAGTGATTATTTCATTTTTTGAACATTATTCAGACTTATAGTAACAGTGAGCAGAATCCATATGGCTCTACAATCGCAAAGTTACAATAGAAAGAAGTAAATTGCGAAGAAATTCGAAGTTTTTATTATATTATCATTGGTTTAAAAATTTTCTTCAGGTATTGCGTGTAGATCTCTGGACCCTACAAAGATAATTCTCTCGTCACGAAGTCGGCTGCGTCTTAGCTGCGTCGCGATTCCCGACGTCGTGACGTTTGACGGTACAGCTGCGAATCCGTTGGCACTAATGCCGCATTATCAGCAAGAAGACTTGCTCGCATTAGGAAAACTTGTGCTAGCTTTGGCTTGCCGTAGTCTCCTAGCGGTGCATCGTGACAACATGCAGGCCTCCCTGGAACTGGTCGCTCGCACCTACTCGTCTGATCTCAGAAACCTTATATTGTACGTATTTATATTCCATTCTGACATTTTCGCCTATTCTCTTGACCTGAATACGTTTTGTCTAACTTTATTGAGTAGTTTACTCTCGCTCCAGTTACGATAAAGAAATTCGCCATTTCAGGTACCTGCTATCTTCTCAGCAGCGGAGAAGCGTCACTGATTTAATGCCAATGATTGGAGCTCGGTTTTATACTCAACTCGACGCCGTCCATCTTCGTTCAGACGTTCTGGAAGATGAACTTGCCAAAGAGCTAGAAAACGGCAGATTGTTCAGACTACTCGCAAAACTGGCGACCATCAACGAACGGCCAGAGCTGAACATGGAGCCGACGTGGGCTGAAACCGGCGACCGTTACATGCTGAAACTGTTCAGAGACTACGTGTTCCATCAAGTAGCGGCGGATGGAAGACCGTGGTTGGACATGGCCCACGTTGTATCTTGTCTGAACAAACTCGACTCTGGATCTCACGACAAGGTGAGTGTTTAGATTCGAGTGATTAGAGTGTTAGATTCAGAAATAGATAAACGGTTGGCATTGCGAAGAAATTTCAAACATTGATCAGTACGCCACTTCAATCGATCCTCGATATTTCCTGTTTAGATTTGCCTGATGTCGCGGGATGAGCAAAGCGTATTGGTCGTTAGTTACGCCGAGTTGCGACAGTGTTTGGAAATGTCATATGCCGAGGTTGTGCATTCTGCGAAGCTGGACGCCGCCTAGGCAATAAAAAAAGCATTGAGTCCAACAGCGGCACAACAGCATATACTCCGAACCATCATTGTGATATCAACAGTTAGCGCTACTACAATTTCTACATTACTCAGGATCGAGGATGATCCAGAGTTGTGGACATGGATTTGGAAGTTCCGGACAAGTCGAAGCGGATGGTGACGCGTGGAGTGAGCTTTTTGATGTGTTTTTGAGATTAAAAACGAAATAAGAAAATAACAATATAAGGAAAGGGATGAAGGAATAAAAGGAAGGGGAGACGACGAAGAATAACGGCCCAAAGGAACGCATCGATTGATGATGCGTTAATTTGAATATAAAATAGGTACAGAAGAAAATCATTAAATGATGTAAAAATCGAAATAATAGTACATATTTCAACATTCAATGAAATCCGCTATGTCGCTACATATACGTATGTACACACAAACACACAGAACTTAATCATGCGCTAAAATCTTAAAATGATACTACTACAACCTAATACACGGAGACTCAACACAGCCTGTGTATAGGATAGAGATCATAGGTTTTAGGATACAGCTGGTAAGCATTAATTTTGAAATAAATGTTTATTTTTGAAAGCAATCTTAAACGCACGTCTTGTTACTTTTTTCGCAAGTTTTCATTGTGCGAACATTGTCCATGTTTCCATCGTAGGGTCAGAGCCGGGCTAGGTTCAAATTACAGTCGAAACGAAACGAGATTTGAGAGAAAGAAAATAATTTGCCACATCCGAAATCTCGTTTCTCATTAGCTGTAATTTGAGCCTAACCCGATTCCGACCCTACCATGGAAACATGGCGAATAAATTATCCCCCTTCCCTCGTTTTGAGCCGATAACAACTACGATCTGCAATATCGATTGCCGGTAAGAATGGAATCACGTCGGAGCGGGGCGGTTGGATATTAATCATTTGAATACTCCTCCGGCAGCCCGGTGACAGCGAATTATTGTCTCCTCAGTTACTTCCGCCGCCTTGTTCTCCTCTATATCTATGTATGTACGTAATAAAATACGTACATACGTACAACGTACGCGTGCATAAATAGGTAGATGTAACGTTGTAGCCGCATGTAGTGCATTACCTCCCTCCCACCCTTGCGGACAGGCTCGCACTCAAACTTGATCTCATTTCCTTCGCAATTACTCGCGACAGTCGAGTAGACAGACGACGTAGCTATATTAAAGTTCGTGTGTTACGTACATAGGTATACACACGTCGGAGATGTCGGTGATCTACGTATAGATTACGCATACACGTGGAGCCCGAAATAAGCAGCGATGCAACCCGTCAGTCAGTCAGAATATATATTCCCCGTTGTCAACCGACTCGACAACCATCATTCATTTAATTGCGTTAACGTCACCGACGAATTGTAATTCCCTGCCCTGAATCATCCGGATCACTCGGCTGGTTTTCTTACGTCGTCCTAAGACGCTTTTCGGTGTTCGTTTCATACGTCCGGCGGTTGGCCCTTGGGAGTTTTTCAATCTTCCGTTATTTTTTCCGCTTCTTTCCCGCATTGTAACGATTTAATGCGAATTTCACGTCGCATATACGAACTCGCCGAAGAAAAGAAATCCCCTGGGTATTCGAATGAACGTCGAAGACGTATATCGTTCCCCTCTAACGGAATTCGATTCAAACTTGAAACTGATTCGAATCCTCGCGACTTTTCCGCCCCGCGGTATGCCCCGAAACCATATAAGATTGTTGGGGTGACGAAGAATTTCACTGAATAAATGATACGCGTAAGGAACTACATACGTGGCTGGTAAAAGAACATCGGCTATAACGGGAAGGAGAGATACTTTGTGGTGAAAATGGAACGCGGTATGGTGCAATATATATCACGTGTAATAACTAGGCAGACACAGAAATGGGGAGATAAAAGAAGAAAGAAGGCGTGAGAGAAAGAAAAAAATAAAAAAACTGTCGTATTATGATGAATCCTCTACCGCTGCAACTCTCTCTCTCTCTCTCTCTCTCTCTCTCTCTCTCTCTCTCTTCTCATAGAATAATTTTTATCTTTTTCTCCTGCGCAGCTCAACTACGTTGATTAAAAGCGTTCTAATAGTTCTTACGGAGTTAAAAACAACGGCCGTACATTTACAATTCGATGTAAACATATACATACACGTCGCGTATACGTGTATAACGGATGGACCGAAAATAAGGGTTAACGATGAAAATACGACGAGTGATACTGCGGGGCAAATTTTAATAGAAAATCCGCGAAAGTTGGCGAGCCAAATTATCATGCTGTACACGTGAAATTGCACACACTGAGAAGAATTTCGTTTGTTACGGTAACTAGAAAAATTGAGTAAAACAGGCATCGTTAAAAAAAAACTGTTTGAATATTGCTGGAATAACGAATAACGAGCTACGCGAATAACATTTTGCGCTATCGTCGATCCTTTTTTGGTTATTGCAACGGAAAATCAGTTTCCGAGGTTTACTCTACTTTTTTTACTCAAACAAGGCTTTTAATGAGAAAGAATAGTAACGGATACCAGACTTTCCGGTAACAGCTAGAAAACTAATTTTCATTTTCTACCTAAAACCATATCATTCGATCGCGGTAAAAAATGAAAATAGTTGAGGACCGAGCGGTAACCGGAACTAAAAATTTATCTCGGTACAAAATTTGATACAGGAATAAAACGTAGAATTTTGCATAATTTCGTACGAACAGGTATACGTACATATATCTGCAGTTTTATCGATTTCATCGAGGTATATAAAGAGTGATTTTAAATGAGAAAAAATTTTCTCCACGTTATAATACGCATCTCGCAATCAAAGTTGCGACGCGTATTTATACCTGTATCCAAGGGGGGGAGGGGGGGGGGCTGCATATCGATCCTCTTCGCAACATGGACCGAGTGAATAATTTGCCAGCCTTTTGTCCCTGCGAACCGTCGTCACACGACTCCGAGGTATTCATATGGACGCTTTTTTTTTTTTTTTCTTCGCAGTCTGCACGAGCCACGGTAAATGCAAAAAATTTCAAATATTTACCCCGCCTTTTCATCTGGAGCTTTTATCTTCAAAGGATAGACGTATTATACATAGGCTGGGAGGGTTGACATTATACGAGTGCACGCTGCTCAAACGTTGTGTGAAGAAAATGAAAAGATAATTTCTTTTCCCTTTTTTCCTTTTTTTTTTTTTTTGTTTTTTTTTCTTTTTTCTTAATCGTACGAAATTGAATGTTCACAGAGACTGCGAAACAGAAATAACGTGAATATATTGTCGGTTTTCTCGTACCTGTTAGAATATTATGTCTTTTGTAACAGCTGCGGAAGCTGCGAAATGCGAAAAATGAAAATTAAGCATCAGTCGCTATCATTCCGAGGATAAGCCTAATTTCAGCTGTTTTCTTTATTATTCGAAGGGATTTGGTGAAAAAGAGGTGAGAAAGTAGAAAATTGCGGGGCATCTGGAATTTTAACCGTGAAAAATTTACCATAAATATCACAAGTCAGGATGGAAATAAAAGAAGGACGAAGAGGCGTGAGAAAATTATCAAGACGAAAACTGCGTTGCCTATAAATGCTGTAGCTAATGATTAAAAACGTTAAAAAATTCACGGAGCGTAAACTTATAATCCTTAGAAACGTGAAAAGCCGTCTTTGCTTCCGGACGGATCCGATATCCGATTGAGGGGAATAAAATAGGAATAAACAAGCCGTCGAAGAAGGATACGACTGACAAATTCCTGGCCTTCGAATCCTGAACCAAAAGACTCGAAATCCTGCGAGCAAGAAGTTTTTGGGTCTTCGTAAGATGACGCTGATGGGACGGACGGATAAACTGACGTGAGAAAAGGGTCGGATCGAGGAAACGAAGTACATGGAGATATCTCGATGGACCAGATTGAAGTTGGCAACCTTAAAGTAACGAAATTGTTTTTAAAATTTGGAACGACTTTAAAGAAGTTTAATTACCGAAATCCGAAAACACTTTGCTTGTTAAAAATGGACCAACTTTTGAGACGTTCCTAAATTTTCGAAACAATGATTCTTCCCTTAGAATTAATCGTTACGAACTTCGCTCTCCTCGCGACGTATGGTTCGTGAAACAGTTTAAAAAAAACGCGACGTAGATGCTCGGTATTTACCTTACACTGTATTATCGATAGAGCTTAATCGTATTGCAGATTATAATTTTTGTAAACGCAAATATTTC